>NC_133662.1:270509943-271139943 GCF_037893015.1 Macrotis lagotis | reverse complement strand
TAGCTGTGTGGCCTTGGGCAAGCTACTTAACCCCATTGCCATGCAGAAACCTAAAAAAAAAAAAAGGAAAAAAAAAAGAAAAAACACCCAGATATAAGTCAATTGAAAAATAGATTGCTTTTTGAAACGTTATAGGAGCTTAGTTTTGGAGCTGGGATGGGACTTGAGATCATCGACTCCATGCCTTTTGTCTTCCCTGGCCAGTGTGGCACAGATGGTAAGGAGCAGAGTCTGCATTCAGACCTGATTTCAGACCCAGGGCTCCTCACCCTCTGCCACTCGACTTCAGGGGACTCATTTTCTCAAAGAGAGAGAGCTGGAAGGACCTTAGAGGATGTCTGATCAACCCCATCCCCCATTTTACAAATGAGAAAACTGAGACCCAGAGAGTTGAAATGATTTCCTAAGGTTTCATAGCTAGTGAGGGACAGAGTGAACATTCGAACCTGAATTTAAATCTGTGAGGCTTTCTGTGACACAGTACTTCCTGGAATGGCTAGACAAGGCTGAAATGCAGATAAAAAGGGAGGGGGCTATTAAAATCATAATAAGCAATAAGTATCATGGACAGATAACATACACATACCCTAATAGAGATATGACAGGGAATTTATATTGGAACATGATGACCCTGCATTATCGAAATACATCAGAGTTGAAGATAGGTAGAGTCATTTCCCACCGTGTTGCAGGTACTAGAATAGTAAATATGAAAAAAAAATGATTCAGAAATCCTTTTTATCTGTCTTAAGTATCTGTGATACTTTTTTGTTTGTTTTTTTGCAAGGAAATGGGGTTAAGTGATTTATCCAAGGTCACACAGGTAATTATTGAGTGTCTGAGGATGGATTTGAACTCAGATCCTCCTGAATCCAGGACTGGTGCTCTATCTGCTGTGCTGCCTCACCATTCCCTTAAATGGTGATTCTTGAGAAATAATAGATATAATTAGAAGATTTTTTAAAAACTTAGGCATGGTGCTCAATGTACAAGAAAATGACAAAATTTCCCTAGTTCCAGAAGCAAAAATCTTCTCTTCCCCTCTCTACCTTTCCCCTCCCCTCCCTTTTCCTCCCTTCTGCTTCTCTCCTCTTCTCTTCCCTTCTCTCCTCTCCTCTCCTCCCCTCCTCTCTACCCTCCTCTCCAACTTAACTCCCCCCACCCCCGACCAGAAGAGAAGCCATTCATCCAGTACACAGCTTTCCTTGCTGGCATCAGTGCCCATGGCTTGCTGGCCAACAATATGAAGTCTATTTTGCAATTTGTTTTCCCAGACTTTTTACTATTTTTGTTCCTTGGCCTTGGATTTTTCCACCTGAGCAGTGCCGAATGTGAAGGGGCCCAAGCTGAATGTAACGTCATATTCCAAAGAGACCATGGAACAGTTTGAATTGAGGGACTGGAGCAACAAAGTGGTGAATTGTGGGGAGTGAGTGAACCCTACTGATTCCATCTTGTGACTCACTTCTGGAGCTGGGTCTAGTGAGAAAACTGCAATTCAATTGGGAGAGGACTTGAATGCATTGTTGGGACCTAGCCTGCATGGCTGGGAAGCCAGACCACCCTTGCTAGCTGCTAAGAGAGCCCCCACCACCACCACCGAAGATGAGAAGCCCAATTAGGCCCAAAGATTGACCCAAAGAAGAGTTTTCTCAAAATTGTACATCTCAGTCATGCATCTTATCTCAACTCCATATGGCCAAGCACTTTTTGTTTCTATGCTCCTTTGTTGTATTCAGAAACTTGGGGGGAATGGCAAACATTTTTCTGAATTCAAGGAATTTCACCTATTCACTTTCCCCCTCCCAACTCAGAAAGGCCCCGATTTTCCCCCAACTAGAAATCAGATGACCTAATTTTGTTGTGCAGATTTTTAAAAAAATTAATTGGTCTTATTTGATGAATTGTTTTTAGTGTATAATCATCTCTCCCCCCCTATATTTGCTGGCATGAGCCCCCACGGTTTGGGGTCTGGTGCCAAATCGGAGGAAGGCAACTGGTTCCAATTTGTTATGAGACTGGCATATGCTGCTTAATAAATCAATAAGCTCTGAAACCAAAACCTTTGTTTTCTCAGTCATCTTATCTGTCGCCTGTTTCAATCATACTATCCAGCATTTCCATGGCATTTTCAGGTTAACAAGATCTCCTTTGATCCCCATACCAACTAGGTATTATTGCAAGCACTATTCTCCTCATTTTACAGGTGAGATACTGAAGATGAGTGAGATGAAGGGATTCCTTCACCCTCCATCGCATAGCCAGGAGGCCAGAGTCAGGTTCCTGCAGTCTTCCCTCTTGGGGAGGACTTTACCTCGTTCAGGTCAGGAGCAGCTTGAAGTCATCCTGGGAGGTTCTCTGGCTCCCGGGCCTGGTTTGCCCCTGCAATCTCTGGGGGGCTTGTTCTGTGGAGAGCTCCTTCCTCATTGGAGCCTGCCACTTAGGAAGCCATCCTTGCCTGCAGTTACTTACTGAGTGATTTCTCCCAAGGTGCATCTCATTGGAAAGCTATGATGGAAAATGGACCTGCTTTGCAGGGTCAGCATCTTTGGAGACCAAAGAACTTTCTAAAAGTCCCATCTCTGGGAAGATTACTAGGTGAGCAGCAATCACTTGGGATGCTGCAGGCCAGGACCAGCCTGACAGCTTTGGAGCTACTGGAGGATGTGAGTCAGAGATAGGCTTGGGGCCAGAATTTAAGGTTTCATGATGCCACAAAGCCTCTTTCTCCTCAGAGATGAGAGAATGGAATTGGCAATTTCTTGATTGTGCTCAACGTAGCCCCTCATGAGCCCCAGATGGTGGGTTCAGGTAGCAGAGGGCTGACTGCCCACATCGTGTATAAATGAACGTTTACTCGGATGCCAAAAGAATGTTTGGGTTCCTGATGTATGGAGCCCCAGATGGCCTACCTGGGAAAGGTCCCTCAAACTTGCATGAGCTCAGAGCAGGGCCCATGCTTCACATTTCTTCTACATCCCCCATAAGGTCTAATTAGCACAGGACTGGACTCAGTGTAGGTCTTGGTATCAAACCTGAGAATCTAAAACTAGCCAGAATTGAACTAGGGTAGGACTAATGGGCCCTCACCTCAGGGGGTTGATATTTAGAGTGTGCAAAAAAATTAAAATAATGATTTTGAAAGTTGAGCAATTCTTACATTGGTTACCTGTACATTGTGACAATACCCAAATTCCTTAATCAGTATAAAATCTAAGCATAATTAAACTAGGAAGCTATGAGATTGCTTCCCTTCTCCCCAAAGGAGCTGTACCCCTTCTGAACATCTCTGGCCCCCACCTCTCCCTGCCCCTGTGGTGGCCTCACAAATGTGTACATCACAAGACTAGTGTCCAAGATCTCTTCCCCCAAGATGTCTCCTTTCTAATTTAAGTGAATCTACCTTCCTTGCTTCTAAAATTAATAACTAATTTTTAGATAGCGCTTTCAAATTAGCAAGACACTTTAGAAATATTAACTCATTCCTCAAAAGAACCATGGGAGAGGGCAGCTAGGTTACACAGTGGATAGAGCGGCGGCCCTGGAGTCAGGAGGACCTGAGTTCAAATCCAGCCTCAGACACTTCATAATTACCTAGCTCTGTGTCCTTGGGCAAGTCATTTAATACATTGCCTTGTAAAAACTAAAAAAAAAAACAAAAAAAAAAAAAAACCATGGGAGAGAGGTGCTAGCATGAGAGAATTGAGGGAGGCAGAAGCTAAATGACTAGTCCAGTCACACTAGTGGGTATCTGAGGCTGCTTTGGAATTCATGTCTAACCTGAGTTCAGGTACTACCCAACTGGATTATGAAGTAGAATTGAAAGTGCTACTTTCTCGTGTCCTGT
This sequence comes from Macrotis lagotis, assembly GCF_037893015.1. Classification (NCBI taxonomy): domain Eukaryota; kingdom Metazoa; phylum Chordata; class Mammalia; order Peramelemorphia; family Peramelidae; genus Macrotis; species Macrotis lagotis. The sequence goes on along the minus strand of NC_133662.1, from coordinate 271,136,096 downwards.
CATGGCCTTCCCATTTTCTTACTCATTTACTTTGTGGTTAGATGGTGTTATCTGAATTAAATGCAGTGTTTTATTCCTTACTTCTCATAAGGCATTTTCATTTATCAAATACTGAATGAAAGCCTACTATGGCAAGGCACTGGATTTAGCTCAGATCTAGAACAACCCACTGCTGGAGACCAACATGGTGGGAAGCACTTTGGAGCGGCCGGACAGCGGGAGCAAAGGAGGGAGAAACTCTGGGTGCTTTTGTCACAGGGAACCAGACAAAACATTTTGACTTGTCCAGAGCCACTGCTTGAGTAAGGATCGGAACCTTCCTTTGTAGTTGTCTGTTTTCTCAGTTTTCCTCACCAGCTTCTTTCAGTCTTTCTTTCTCTGTCTCTCCCTTCAGGTCTATGTTTCTTTGTGTCTGTCCCTCCCTCCCTCCCTTCCTTCCCTCCTCCCTCCCTCCCTTCCTTCCTTCCTTCCTTCCTTCCTTCCTTCCTTCCTTCCTTCCTTCCTTCCTTCCTTCCTTCCTTCCTTCCTTCCTTCCTTCCTTCCTTCCTTCCCTCCCTCCCTCCCTCCCTTCCTTCCTTCCTTCCTTCCTCCTTCCTTCCTTCCTCCCTCCTTCCTCCCTTCCCTCCCTCCCTCCCTCCCTCCCTTCCCTCCTCCCTCCCTTTCTTCCCTCCCTCTTTTCTTTCTTTTTTCTTCCTTCCTTCCTTCCTCCCTTCCTTCTTCTCTTTATATTTCTTCCCCCTCTTTTTCTCCTCCCCCCCTCCCCCTCCCCTTTCTCTTCTCCCCTTCTTCCCCAGGAGGCCTGTTTTTAAACTCTCAGAAGAACGAGTGGAACAAACAGCTGACCTCCACATTTCTCGATAACAGGCCTCCTTTCTTCCTCCCCTCCTCTCTGTCTCAGGCTGGTGTATCAGTTAAGAGCGCCCACCGCAGGCCCATGTGGCTTCCCTGCTTTGTCCAAGCTCTCTTGGGTGCCAGGCCCTGGCTGCCCTCAGTCGTGTCCAGAGGCAGCTGGCTCCCTCCCTCCTACCCTGGCTCTCCTCTGGCGGCCCTCATTGGTTGGCTCCCATCTGCAGCCCGGCTACCCTGCTGCCAATAGGCCTTCCCCACCCCTAGCAAAGACATAAGAAGCCAGTGTCCGCTGCCTTCCTCCAGTCACAAGGAAAAGAGCGAGAGAAAGCCTGAGGCCAAGCAGGAGGGTGAGTGAGGGAGGGGAGGTTCTTGGGGATGAGGGAGCCCCTGCAGCTGCTCTTGGGGGCTCAGGGCTTTCTTTCTTTGTGACAGCTGGAGTCCAGTTGTTTTAATTGGGCTGGCTTCTTGCTGAAGATGAAGATGGGTTTGGCTCTTTGGGTCCCAGTAAGTGACCTGTGGCGGTACCCCAGGCCTAAGGCCCAGGGTGAACCAAGGTTTCCAGAGGGGGCCCAGACTCTCATTTGGGTTCTGACTCAGGGCCAAGCCCCTTCCTCTCCTTTGAAACTTCCCATGAGCCTTTTCTCCCTCCCAGACCTGAAGGGAACTCAACCTTCATGGAATTTTAGAGCCAGAAGGGACCTTCCAACTACAGAGACTTTCAGAGAGTTCCTGGGTCCTAGATCAGGGGGTGTGAGAGACTGGAGGGGCTGATTCAGGTCCCCCAATTTTATAGAGGAGGAAACTTTGGCCCCCAAGCCATCCTTCAGACTGTTTTGGTTCCTGTGTTGAGAGGGCCAGGGTCTTCTCTGATCATTGGTTTCATCCATGCCTCTAGCAGAGGATCACTGCTGGCTGCCTCAGTGGTCCTTTATTGAGGATGACACTGATATCGATCCAAGCATCTCCCGAACCCATGTTAGGGCCAGGTCCACATCCCTCCCCTGGATATGCCCAGAAGCCCTCAGCTGGTTGCAGAAAATAGCTCTGCCACAGAGGCCCTGGAGAATTGAGAGCCCTCTGGTCTCTGGTCTCGTCATGTCTAGGGAAGTTCAACTTCTTCCCCTAAATGGGCTTTCCAGCTGCCCTCACCTTTTCTCAGCTCTTTGAGAGGGCCACGAGGAGGCAGAGGAGGCCTTGTCTTCAAGGGAGGTAAGAAAAGATTATGGCCAACATTCCCAGGAAGAAAGGAGACACAAAAAGAATGGAGATTTTAAAAATATTTTGGTTTCATGCTTGGTGAAGAGATTGCCCACTTAAGCGCATGTGGAATATTGGATATAGAGAGGTATGGAGAGGTTGGACAGGGCAGGGGAGGGCAGGGCAGGGCTGGGCAAAGTAGAGTAGGCTGGGCAGGGCAGTACAGAGTTGATCTGGGCAGGGCAGGCCTGGGGAGGTATGAGCTAGGCTGGGCAAAGTAGAGAAGGGTTGGGCTGGGCAGAGCTGGGCAGAGCTGGGCTGGGTGGACCTTCTCAGCTGGACCTATCTGAGACCTTTGGCAAAGTGACTTTGTTTCTCTTTGGGTTTTATGTCATTTTGCTCCCAAATGAGAGAGACACATGGGCTAACTCAAACCATGGACTCAGCTCTAGATCTGGATGAGGTCATAGAGAGAATGAGGTCCAGCCCAGTGGAGGAAAGGAAGGACCAGAGGAGGCAGTGACTTGCTAACATACTGCTAACAAATGTCTAAAGACTGACAGGAAAATCCCTACTGGGTCAAGAATTGGAGAGTAGCAAACTCCCCAACTGAATGGATGGCAATGGGAAGCCTCTTGGTTGCCTGGATCACTTCTGTAATGAGATGCTGTGCATTGGATGGTCCAGCAGACAATGGCCCAAAGGTCTGCCAGATGCTTTCCAGATGGCCCCCAGCAGCCACAGATGCCCTACTGATTCCCCTAGTATCCCACAGCTAGTATCTGAGGAAGGATTTGAACACAGGGTTTCCTAGCACTATAAAGTCCAGCATTCAATCCCCTAGGCCTCCCAGCCTCCCTGCTAAGGTTCCAAGAACACTGGTTCCTTGGTGCAAGGAAAGGACTGCCACTCCCTATTCTCCGCTGGCATCAGGAGGGCAGCATGGAGGTGGGACGTCTAAGGGACGTCTAAGGTCAGGAGTGCAGCCTGGTGTAGCTGAACTCACTGGCTTTTAAGGCCTTGAATCAGCGCTCTAGGTCATTCCTGCAGACCTGTTCATGAGTGAGCATCCACTGACCAGGAATCGGGGACTTTCCCCAGGGCCATGGGCTGCAAACCATCTCCAAACAGGGACCAGACAGTCAGTTTTGGCAGCCACTTGCCTGACTCTTGGAGAGAGTCAGAGCAGAGGTGAGGAACTGTGGGTGTGGAATACTGCATACTGTGTCAGTCAGCCTTAGTTGAGAGTTGGTTAATTTTGCCAAACTGCTTTCTTTCCTCTTTTGTTCTTTGTCACAAGGGATAGCTTTGGGCAGGGGGCGGGGGAAGGGGAACAGAAAATCGAAAACTATCCAGTCCAAAATGTTCAAAGGAATCTAGTTCAACTTTGGTGGGAATGAACTCCAGAGTCCCAGATGGCAGGATGGCGAGTGGGTGTACAGGGTTCACCCCAGTGGAGTGTGACCCCATCCCCGCCCAGGGCCTCCTTGCTGCTGTGGTCTGCCTGGCATCCTCCTTCTGAGGGACCCACTTGAACAGGGATTCTCTGGTCCTCAGGGTCATTCAATTCATAGGATCATGGGCAAGGGGCCGCAGATGAGGAGACCGAGACCCAGGGAGAGTAAATGGCAGACATGGGATTCCAGCCCAAGATTGGCTCCAGGGAGAGCCAGCACCTTCCCCTTTGCTGCCTGTCAGGCTCAGTCTTTGGTTTGTCTCAGGGACTGGAAAGCTGATGCTGTTTTTGACCTTGCAGTTTTTGGTCAAGCGCTTCTTCCTCCATGAAGCCTTTCTTGATTCTGTTCTCCATCCCATGAGTGAAAAATGTCATTCTCTCTGTTTTCTTCCCCCTAAAAAAAGTCCCTGGTGTAAAGACGTAAAGACAGAAAGACAGAGCAAATGTAGGCCCCCAAATCAAAGCATCCTGTCACGGCACCTGGCTATCAAGTCAAACAGAACCTGGGCTCAGGGAGTCTAGCAGGGGCTGGGTCAGATGGAAGCCACGATTTGTCTGGGCCTCAAGGCCCAAATGGGGCCATGGGACTGCTTCCAAGGGGACTCATTTTCCACTCCACATCAATTCTCAGCCTGAAAAAGAGTAATTTAATTTTTCTTATAAAGGAAATACAATTTTCTTTTTTTCTTGATATTTTATTTTATTTTTCCAATGACATGCTAGGATAGTTTTTCAACACTCATTTCCTTGCAGATTTATAAGTTACACATTTTTCTACCACCCTCCCTTCCCTCTTCCCTTGGCAGCAAACCGTGTGGTAAAGGCTGTATAGGTACATTTGGAAAGACAATTTTCACGAGCAGAAACAGCTAACTTGTTAGACAGGAATATACAGACATGAACTTAGATTTCTTGTCCTTTTGACCTGGGACAATTTTTTCCTTTTCTTCTTTTTTTAAAATTTATATTTTATTTTATTTTTCCAATTACATGCTGATAGTTTTTCAACCTTCATCCACTTGCATATTTAAAAGTTCCACATTTTTCTATGATCTTCCCTTCCCACCCCCTGCCCCTCAGTGGTGAACAATCAAGTAAAAGTTGTGTTTAACATATTAGTCCTTTTGTGTATGAGGAATTAGGATTGAGGGAAAAGAAAGAAGACCATGGGATAGGAAGGAAAAACATAAGAGAAGTTTTAAAGAAGTGAACATTGCATCCATTCAGATCCTGTGGATTTTTTGTTTGTTTGTTTGTTTGCTTTTCCTCTGGATGTGAATGTCATTGTCCATAACAGATCTCCCAGGGTTGTCCTAGGTCTCTGAACTAAGAGGTGCTGCATCCATCATAGCTGACCAACTCACAATGTTGTTGCTAATGTCTAGAATGTTCTCTTGGTTCTGCTCCCTTTACTCAGCATCAGTTCATATAATTCTTTCCACGCTTCTCTTAAGTCCAACCATTCATGGTTTCTTATACAACAATAGTACTTGATAATATTCATAGACCATATTTTCTTTAGCCATTTCCCAATTGATGGGCATCTCCTCAATTTCCAATTCTTTACCAACACAAAAAAGTCACTATAAATAATTTTGAACATGTGGAAATTGTCCCATTTCTTATGATTTCTTTTGGCTATAGGCCTAGTATTAGGAATGATCAATTTTATTGCTCTTTGAAGGTTTGGTTAGTCCCTGGATGTTGGTGGAATTACAGGACCTATTTATCTTATTTGTAACCTACTTGGGGTAGAGTGAAAATATTTGGGACCAAAGGACCTGAGTTTTTGAGGTGACTGGCCCTCTGTGATCTTCTACTCATTTAGTCTGGATGACCTCTAGGTCAATCAATCTCTGACCCCATGGGATGAACTGATGGGGTTATTGTGAGGGTTTGGAGAGCTATCCATAGGGGTTGTTATTTTTGTCATCATTATAAGTGTAATCATCATCATCATTGTCATTATCACACCCCATAATTAGAAATGTAGGGGAACAGATCAGAAAGGATGTCTGTGCAAACAGTGTTGGCAGGATGCCTAAAGAAACAGTTGGTTTTCTCATCCTGTTGTGTCCAGGAGGATCTGACCTTCATTATGTCAGACTTGGAGAAAGCCATGATGGCTATCATCGAGACATTCCACCAGTATTCCGGGAAAGAGGGTGACAAACACAAGCTGAAGAAGTCAGAGCTGAAAGAACTCATCAACAATGAACTCTCTCACTTCTTAGGGGTGAGTGTCACCTCCCTGGTTTTCTCTGACTTCCGACCCTCCCATTGGGCATGGTTGGCAGGGGATTTCACTCCCTTCTGCCCTTCTGGGGAACATGGCAGACTATGAAAGAATGAGGGTGGTGATGGAGAGGCTAGCATTCTAGTAACTTTTTAGGAATGCCTGACAAGTATACAGAGCTTTGAGCTTACAAACACTTTACCCCAGGATCTATTCTTAGACCCATTTCCCTGCTGGGGAAACTGAGGCTCTGGAGGTGACATACTCTCCCAAGGTCACCCAGCTCGCTTATGTTGGAGGCCAGGTTTAAACCCTGATCTTTCTGACCCTCATCCCAACATTCTGCCACAAAAGAAAACAGCTCTTCAAAGAAAGTCCAGAAACAAAACGAGATAGTTGTGAGAGCTGCAAGCTATTTGGGAGTGTGGAAGCCATCTGCTGTAAATAAGGGAATGTGTGGTGGCCCGAGGTCTGTGACTGATGCTTGGTGAAAGCATCTGACTGAGTTTTCTCTTGCTTCCCAGAGGCTGTCACAGTCCCCCCCACCCACATAAACCTTGTTTTTTGCTATCTTGGATGTGGGTCTAGTGACTGCAGCCTCAGTAGCCAAAAGTTTCTCCTTATTTCTTTTTTTTGTTTGTTTTTGTTTTTGTTTTGTTTTTTGCAAGGCAAATGGGGTTAAGTGGCTTGCCCAAGGCCACATGGCTAGGTGATTATTAAGTGTCTGAGACCGGATTTGAACCCAGGTACTCCTGACTCCAGGGCTGGTGCTCTATCCACTACGCCACCTAGCCACCCTCTCCTTATTTCTTGAATGGACCAGGCATTCTGGGCCTGGGGAATCAAGGGTCTGCTATAGCCCTCCCACCTCCATCCCTGCAGTAGACTTGGATTCCCTGGATCAGAATCACAAGGCCAGGGAGACAAGAGACTCAGAAGTTGGGAGGGTAGGACAGATGAACCAAGCCTCTCTTGGGGGTCTCTCCATTTATCTGGAGAGGAATGGGGCAGATGAGATGGAGAGCCAATCCCAGGGCTCCAGCCTTGCTCTGGAGGATGAAGAAGACATGGCCTCTTTTCCTCTTAAGGGGCCTATTGTTTAGTGGGAGGAATGGAAAGGTGTAGACAGTTAGAATCATATGATCTTATGGGGCTTTTCAGTTTTCAAAGGGCTTTACAAATAAGATCTTATTTGATTCTTTCATCAACCCTATGAAGCAGGGGCTATTATTATCATCCTTATTTTATCAATGAGGAAACTGAGGTTGAGAGAGGGTGAGGGACTGGCCCAGGGTGACTCAACTAAGTTAGTAAATGTCTAAAGTGGAATTTGAGTCCAGCTGAAAAATTTAGTGCCCCTTGCCACCCAGTTGCCTAAGAGAAATGAAGACAAAATATGTTCTTGGGAGAGCAGAGGAGGGGAGAGGCCCTTTGGTCTGGTTCCACGTGGAAGCTTTATTCTAGTGCCTCCTGGGAGTGTGGCTGCAGGTGGACATCAGTGTGCATTCATCAGTTCAGAACAGTGCTCACCTGCAGGCTTCCCAGGCATCTAGTCTGGGCAGGAGTTGGGCTTCCCTCCCCCAAGCAAATGGACTTGACTTTGGCAAGGCAGGGGCTCCGAGGCAAGGCTTGCAGTCAGGTCTTTCTGGATCTGAGGTTAGCCCTCTCTCCACCAAGTCATGGAGTCTTCATAGGGAAACATGTGACTGCATGAGAAGGTGGGGGAGGGATGGGAACCAGGGTGAGAGATGATAGAAGGAAGACTCCCAAAATACATTAAAAAAACTCAGAGGAAGGAAAACCTTCACATGTTAGACAGGAGAATTTAGTGGGTGGGGTAATTATCTAGAGTCCCACATGATGCACTTATGTTGTGTCCACCATGACTGATGAGAGAGGGTCACAGGTCTGGAGCTGGAAAGGACACTAGAGGTTGTTTGTTCCAATCTTCTTCCTTTACAAATGAGGAAACTGAGACCCTGAGCAGCCAAGAGCTTTAGGGTCATTGATCTAAAGCCAAAAGGGATATCTGATGAGGAAATTAAGGCCCAGAGCCTGGAAGTTGGAGTCAGAAGAGCTGGGACTAGATCTGGGGACCTCTGATCCCAGTAGCCCCTCTACTGTAAGGGATGTATGATCAGAACCGATCTCTATTTTTGCTAATCCAGAGCCCTGCCTTATTTCCCTCAGGAGATCAAGGAGCAGGAGACAGTGGACAAAGTCATGGAGACCCTGGATGCTGATGGAGACGCAGAGTGCGACTTCCAGGAATTTGTGGCCTTCATTGCCGTGATCACCTCTGCCTGTCATGAGTTTTTTGAACATGAATGAAATTCCCAAGAAGTTCCCTTTGTAACAAAGATCAAGCAAAGACCCCGTTGGAATTTTAAACAAAGCAGCAAAGCAAAGCTTGTGGTCTGGTAGGACCCTAGCAGGCCAACCCCCTAGGTAGCTTCCTTAGTAGGAATCTGATGTGCTTCATGAATAGAAACAGGAGAGTTTCTTCTAGGACCATCTCAAAGTGCCTCCTTCACCCTCCTTGCAGCATTTCTTTGTAATCCCTACCCATAGAGAAGCTAGGGACCTTCCCTTGCCCCATCAGGTCCATGCCTAATGGCCAACTACAACTTGTAGAAAGGGTCTCATTTCCTTTTGTGAGTGCTAAGAAAAGGTGAGATGTTGGGTTCAAGATGGTTGAGTCGACCATGGGGCATGGGGGCATGGGCAGCACCAACACCAGTGGTATATCCCTGAAGACCAGGAAGTTCCCTTGAGGTTTCCCTAGCTCCCTTGAAGCCTCCAGCTTCATTTCATGTTAAAACAGAGAGTGCTGCCTCAGGTTGGCCAAATGCTCCCCCCACCAAATTTGCTTGAAATAGTGAGAAATGGAAGTCTCAGTAATTAGATAATATCAACTCACAACTCTGCAAACCAGGACAAGTGTGGGAAAATTCAGAATTCTCTCCCCCCAGGGAATGTGAGCTTGTGGAGGGCCAGGATGGCTCCTTGTCCATTTTTTGTAACATCAGCCTCACACAGGAAGTTCTTAATCAATACTGCTTGGATGGTGAATGGCCTTGGGGACGGAGGGGTGGATTTTCCCATAAAAAGTCAGTAGTGATCAACCGAATAATACAAAGTATAACTATTAGAACCAAAGCAGAACAAAAGAAATATGCCTTATAAGCTCCGAAGCTGCTGGAAGTAGTAACTCCAATCTGTCAAAGTTCTAGAAGAACATCCAATCCTATATTCATTCTCTTGTTCACTCACTCACTCACTCACTCACTCACTCACTCACTCACTCACTCACTCACTTATTCATTCATTCATCAACCATTCCTTTTGGGTGAGTCACTTGATGCAAGATATTTCTTGGGGTATGTCAGTATTTCTTTTGGTGGTGAGAAGTCAAGATGAAGGAGGGAGGTGGGCAACATAGGACTATAGTGGAAGGTGCTGCAATCAGGGATCGAAAGACCCCATTCTAACCCTCTCTTCTCATAATTTGCTGTGTGACCTTGGGCAAATCTCTTTCCTCGGCTGATGCATGAAGTGACCTCTTTTGACCTCCTAGCTCTAACTTTCCGTAAATATCTGGTCTCACACTCGAAAAAAAAGCAAAAACAAACAAAAAAACCAATGAAAGTGACTTGCTTTCGTTGCTTACAAGGGTTTTCTCTCTTTTTTCAAACCCTGAACATCAGCTACTCAGATTAGACAATGACCAAAGTACCCACTTGGCCTACCTTTGGAGCAGATGCCCCCTGTTGACCACAGGCATGCTCCTGAACTCCCCAGAGACTTCTTGCTTCAGTAGTTTGCTGCTTGGCAGATAGAAGTATTGCCCTTTTTCCTCTGAGGTTAGGTTTGGGTCCCAACTTTGGGACCTGCTCCTTCAGTTTTCTGAGATTGTCCTTTGGGTTTTTGGTTATGTGGTTGAGCCAGTTGAAGCAAGTTGAGAGATGCTACTACTGTGGTTCCCTCTATAGTGGCAAACTTGAGTAAAGGATGCATGGACCTGTACCCCTGGGATGGGTCAGTCTTTGTCCAGCCCCAGATGATCATGTGCTTTCCACCAAATGTCAGATGCCTCATCTAGCATCATCAAAACCTGAATTCTGAGTGGGGCCATTTTGCAAAGTCACAGAGGCAAGGAAGGATTGATTGGGAAATGGAAAGATGTGTATTCTCAACTTTGTTGAGTTTGTAAGGGGGTGGGAAGGGCTTTAGAATATGAATGGGTTGACAATGGATTCTGTGCTCTCATCAAATAAAAGCATCATCCTTCAGTCTCTCCTCCTATGGTCTTTTAAAATCTCCCTGAATAGGGAGTGGGGAATAGGTAAAGGGCATGGATCGGACAGGCATCTGTGCCCCTAAGAAGGCCTCCTGTTTTTTGAATATTTCACATTTGAGATTGACTCTAAATAATTTGAACATCACAGCAAAAAGATGAACTGGAAACAAGAGCAGTTCCGTTGAGATCAAGGTGTTCTTGGCAGAGGATGCTGTGTAAAGTGAGCCCTGAAGCTGGCCTCTGAAAGCCTTCTCCATTCTGCACAATAGAACTCCCCCAGCTTTCCTACATCCATCCATTATCATCTATCCTCCATCCATTGTCACCGGCCCTGTCCACTCAGGGCTGCTGGGTTTTTCAGAATCTGGGACTGGGGCCCTATTGGGTTTCCTCTGGCATAGATTTGTAAAGGTAGGCAATCCTCTAAGGGGTCAGCAGCCACTAGCAAAGCACACAGAGCTCTCTTTGTAAAAGCCACCCATGGAATTCACTCTACCTGAAAACCTGGCCTCTTGTGGAAGGCTCCAAGAAGGGGAAACCATCATTAACAAACAGTTAAGGAAGTCTGGTGTGGACAAAGACGGGGAGGGGGACTCAGTGGAGGCCAAACTCTAGGAGTAGACCCCCTGCAAGGGGCTGCTCAGAAAGTTCATAGGATGTTAGGCTGTGTCATAGAGGCAAATTCTCCTGCTCACCACCTAGCTGCCCCCTACTTTATTTTATCTTATTTTATTTTTTGGTTTTCAATCAACAGCCGTTATGAAACTCCTCCAAAGAGCTGTCATTGTTGCTAGGGTGAGAAAGGCCCTTATGAAACAACCACAAACATATTCAAATATAAGAGGAGTCATTCTGTGAAAAAGGAACTAGAGTTGTGATGAGCAGCTCCATCAATTAAGACTAAGGTCATTGGGTGAACATGAGAGAGAAGCAGATTTTGACCTAATTAAGGGAAAAATCTTTTAATAATTAAATTGGTCTAAACATGAAATGGGCTGTCTTTGTAGGGAGTGAGAGCCCCATCACCTGGATGGAGCATTCAGGTTACAATTGTAGGCCCAACTGCTTGGGATGCTGGGGAGGGAATGGTATTAGTCCCAGAACTTATGTTTCAGCTGTGGTCTCCTGCCACTGCCCCCCAAGGAGGGCTGGGCTTGTAGGATGATGCAGAAGCTGAGACCTTTAGTTGGTCGCACTCAGAGGTGACAAATTGAATGAGCCTGTGAAGCATTTAGAGTGAAGATGTAGAAAGCACTGATAAAAGGGACCACAGCCCTCCCACCAACACAACTGGAACCTTTTCAGAAGCCATTTAACCCCCCGGGGGAATCTCTAAATAGCCCACTGCTCGCTGGGCAGTTCCTCAGGACTTTCAAGGGAGAGAACTTCCAGGACATCCAAGTGTTCTATGAACTGAGCCCCATCTTCTACGAAGAAGGACATGGTGGCCCCAAGGCCACCACATTTTGGGTGTGCCCACAGGGCCGTGAGCTTCTGGAGAGACAGCAAATGACTTGGTGCCTGCTCTGCTGGATGACCTTGGAGAAGTCACCACCTCACTGAGTGCAGCTTCTTTCCCCAATGAGAAGAGTAGATTGGTGCATAGAACTGTAGCTCATAGGTAGAGTGTGTGCCTCACAACACCCTGAGGGGGATGTGCTGAATTAAGTGGTAGATAGTCTTACCTCTGCAGCCAGGTGGTACCCTGGATAGTCAGGAAGATTCATCTTCCTGAGTTAAGTCTGTACTCAGATACTTACTAGCTACATGAACCTGTGCACTGTTTGCCTCAGTTTCTTCTTCTGTAAAATGAACTGGAGAAGGAAATGGCAAACCTCTCCAACATCTTTGCTTAGAAAATCCCAAATGGGGTCCAGAAGGGTCAGACACAAGTAAATGACTGAACAACAGCAACAACAATCAACAACAAATGAAGACACAACTGTGTAGAATGATGAACTTGGAGTCAGAAAGTCCTGAGTGCAAATCTTACCTCAAATGCTTACTAGGTCATGCTGCTGTGGCATTTAACTGCTCTGAACTCATCTATAAAATGAGGGCAATACTATTTATGGTACCTATCTCCCTGAGTATTTATGAGGTTTAAATGAGTTAATGCTTGTAAAATGTTTTGCCCACTGTAAAGGGCCATGTAAATGCCAGATTCTCTCTCTCTGTCTCTCTCTCTATCTTTGTCTGTCTGTCTGTCTGTCTTTCTCAGTCTGTCTCTCTGTCTGTCTGCCTCTCTGTCTCTGTGTGTGTCTCTCTCTCTCTCTGTCTCTGTCAGCCTGTCTGTTTCTCTCTCTGCCTGTATGTCTCTCTTTCTCTTTCTCTGTCTTTGTTTCTCTCTGTCTGTCTGTCTGTCTCTGTCTTTGTCTTTCTCTCTCTAGTTAGGGAAATTGAATTTTTTGAGTATTTAATTGACTTGACCATATTTGTACAATGAGTTTCTTTGTGAAATTCAAATTCAGATTTCCTGACTTCACGTTTAGATGATCTTTCAGGAAGTAGGACCATAGATTTTGGCCTAGAAAGTGCAGGGCTCTCATTTCACAATGAAGGCAAGGAGGCCCAAGGAGGGACAGGGGCTTTGAGATTCCCCAGATAGGAAGTGTCAGAAGTGGGGTTGAGCTAGGTCTCTCCCAGCTCTAAATAATCTACAAAATTGAAGCAGCAGTAGGGCTAAGCTCCCTGTTATTATCTGAGATCTGACCTGTCTAATGGACTTTTGTTATATAAAAGGCTCCCATGGGGGAGCTGGGATGGGGGGGTAGCCCAAATACAGCCTCCCTTTCTGACAGAAGTCATGGAGGACTCCAGTGGAAGACACCAGGGTTGGACCCAAGCCAGGTCCTCTTTCACTCAGAGGCCTCATAGGCCATCTCGCTGTCTTCACTCCAGTGTTTGCCTGTCCTCTTCCTCCGGTTCCTCTCAGCCATGACGATGGCTGCTACCACTGTGATGCAGACAGTGAAGGTGATGACCAGTACAGTGACTGTCTCAGCGGTGCAGAGCTGAGTGTCCACCAGTGCCAGGGGCAAGTTCTGTAGGATAGGGGGCTCCAGGCAGGTCACATTGCCATAGGCATCCAGAATCAGCCAGGGGACCCGGTGTAACTTGCCGAAGACCCTCTGCAGATCGCAGTCACATACCCAGGGGTTGTGGGCTAGCATGACGTAGGTGCTTGGGGTCTGGATGGACAGGAAGGTTCTGAATCGAATGTGCCCAAGGGCATTGTGGGCCAGGTTGAGGACCGTCAGGCTCTTTAAGGCTGTGAAGACCCCTGACTCAATGCTCTGAATCTGGTTGCCCTCGAGGTCCAGGATCTCCAGGTGCTGGAGCATGGAGAAGATGCCATCCTGGAGATGCTGGAGGTGGTTGTTGCGGAGGCAAAGCTTTCTCAAGTGGGTGAGACTCTGGAAGGTACCTGTCTGGATGGAAGAGATGATGTTGTTCTGAAAGTTCAGTTTCTGGAGCTCCTCCAAGTGCCGCAAGTTGTGGGATTTGAGCTGCTGCAGCCCATTGTGGGCCAGACTGAGCTCCCGCAGGGCTCCAAGGCCCCTGGAGAAGCCACCCCCCAGCTCTGAGATCTTGTTGTGCTGCAGGTCCAACCTCCGCAGGCTCTCCAGACTCCCGAAGGCCCCCTCGCCTAGGACCCTGATGCTGTTGCCTCCCAGGAGCAGCACCTGCAATCTCCACAATGACCTCAGGGCGGGCTCTGGCACTTGGAGCAGGTGAGCCCCAGACAGGTCCAAGAACTCTGTTTCAGGGGAGAAGGAGAGGGGGCTGGTCAAGTTCACCCCAGAGCAGTTCACAGACTGGGACCGCTCCTGGCAGAGGCAGGCTGGGAAGCACTGGTAATGAAAGCCAGGCTCCAGGAGGGAAAGCAGTGCTGACATCCAGAAGAGGAAAAGGCTAGACATCTTCAGACTCCGTGGGCCCAGGTGGATGGAAACGTCTAAGGGAAATGAGGTGAATGGCTCTGAGGAGTCACGTCTACCTGAAACATAGTCCTTGCATCATTAATAGGAATGAATTTTAATGTGAATGGAGCTTCATTTATTTATTTATTCATTTGCAACTAGCTGGTGGTGAATAGAGCACTGACCCTGGAGTCAGGAGGACCTGAGTTCAAATTCAACCTCAGACACTTGATACTTACCAGCTGTTTGACCTTGGGCAAGTCACTTACTCCTGATTGCCTGGCATCTAGGGTCATCTCCAGTTCTCCTGATTCATATCTGGCCTCTGGACCCAAATGCCTCTGGAGAAGAAAGCGAGGCTGGTGACTTAGCACAGCCCCCCCACCCCCAGCCCTCAATCAAATCCAATTCATGTGCTTGTCATGGCATCACCACCCTGATGTCACTGTCTTCTTTGAGAATGAAGACAAACACCATTGTAGCTAGAAATTTAGCAAGAAAGTTAGGCAGCAAGAAGGAAAAGTTGGAAATCTATCTAGAAAACCAAACCCTTGGTGGGAAAGTGGGAGAATCACCAGAATGAGACAGTGCAGTACTTCCGAAAGAAGACTGGGTTTAAAGTCAGAAGATCTAGATTCGAATCTCTCCTCTGATACTTCAGATGACCTCTGTGACCTTGGAAAATCATTGCCCTCTCTGGGCCTCAATTTCCTTATCTGAAAAACTAGGGGCTCAGACTAGGTGATTCTAAATCAAAGTCCCCAAATGTATCTAGTACGTTGGGAATAAATTAAAAAGCGAGAACTCTAAAAAGAAAGGTGGAGATATAGCTAGACAATTGGAACTATAGCTAGAAAGTTGAAAGGAAAGTTAGAAGATTGGGAATCAGAAGATGAAAACACTACAAAGAAAAGTAGAGATATAGCTAGAAAGTTGGAAGTACAGTTAGAAAGCTGGAAGTATAGATAGAAAGCCAGAAGTGTTGCTGGAAATCTGGAAATCTAATAATTCCCCCCCCCCCCCCAAAAAAAAGAAAAAAAGAGAAAATTCCAGCTACAGAGCATAGGAACAAGGATTTAGAGTTGGAAAAGTAGTTTGCCCTGGTTCACACAGCTAATTAGTGGGATTTGAACCCAGGTCCTCTGATTCCAATTTCAAAGCTCTAGTCCGTGTAATGTGCTGACTGTAAAGCAAAAGTCTAATGAGAGAGTTGGAAACCTAGATTTCCAGAAAGCATAAAAATACTAGCTAGAAGATATGAAAACCAGAGCATTGTAGAATCTAGGAGATGATCATGAGTTCAGATGTCCAACCTGCTCCTGTTCACCTTTCTACCTTTCCTGTCACAACCTCTGCTGTCTCTCCACATGGCCCATTCTGGTCCGGGGGAGTTCTAACCAGAAAGAAGGTTTTCCTGACATTGAGCCACAATCTTCATCTCTTTAGCTAACACACTTTATCCTTGGTTCTGTTCATTGGGGCCGATCCTGATGGGTCTTCAGATACTTGAATTCAGCAATTATGGTCCAAATAATCAATTGTTTGAATTCTTAGAGAGCTGGCAGGAGCCCTGAGAAGTGAAATCACAGGGCTAGTTCTTGTCAGAGGCAGACTGGAAGTCTGGTACCCTTTTCTGTCATCACCTACCAGTCCTTAACCTTGGTTTCCTCTCCCTCCCATTCACTTTCCTGTTCCTATGGTACTGGACACCTCAGGAGCCATTATAAATTCAAGTTTTATGATCACCACTGGGCTCTCACTGTTGCACAGCACTCCCTGCTTTTAAAGAGCTTTCATTTTAATGGGGAGAGACAACATGGTAACCGTAGGAACATGCAAGATACATTCTGAGTATATGAAGATAATATAAAAGGGAGAGCCTTAGCAGTTGTGGGTGGTGGTGGGATCCAAGGTCTTGAAGGAAGTCGGGAAGCCAATAGAAGGAGGTGAGGAGGGAGAAGATTCTGGGTATGGAATATAGCCAGGAAGGTATGGAGAATGTGAGAGGAACAGCAAGGTTGATACAACCAGATGGTGGAGGGGAAGATAATAAAGCATGAGAACAATGGAAAAATAGGATGGCAGATGGTGCAGCAGGGAAGTAGATAGACATGCCCTATCCAGGAACAATGACAGAGATAATTTGTTTTTGGACCATGTTCAGGAACCTGGGGGTGGACTAGAAGGGCAGAGCAAATGGTTGGTGAGTTGGGGAGTAGGATGAAGAGATGCCTGGGGAATCAGGAGGGAAGTAAAGCATAGCTGGGGCTTGGTCCTGAAATGGTGTTTGGGGAGAGGCTGTCTCCTATCTAGAGAGCAGGGACCCGTGGCAGTAGTTTCTCTAGACTGGAAAGGCTAGTGAGATGTGACCCGAGCTGGACTCTTCCTAATCCTACACTACCAATCAATGGCCACATTTTGATGCTTTTATCTTCAAAACATCTTTCGGATCTGACTCCTCTCCACTCACATAAATACACCTTCATTCAGGACCTCATCGCCTCTCCCCTAGATTATTGCAACAGTTTATTTGAACTCCCTGCCTCAGATCTCTCCCCACTCTGGATCATTACACACAAACACAAATACACATACATACATACATACCACATATACACCACACCAAATACACCCACATACCAAAAAACACCCACACACCACACCACACCACACCATACCACACACAAATGTGCTACCAAATATTACCACTTACCATACACACAGAGCCAGTGGTTTTCCTGAAATGCAGATGTGACCATGTCAGGCCCTACTCAACCATAGCCTCCTCTGTCCAATATTGAATGCTGTCCACAACCTTCATCCAGTCTGGCACCCTGCCATCTAGCCAAGTTGGCCTGCTTCCTGATCCTTGAACATGATGCCCTATCTCTCATCTCCATACGTTTATACCAGCAGGCACCCCTACCTGGAATGTCCTCCCTTCTCACCTTGCCTTAGACAGTCTCTCTTCTCCTTTAAAATGCAACTCAGTCACAGTCTTTGGCAGAAACCCTTTCCTGATTCCTCGAACTGTCTGGACTCTCACCCCTCCCAGCTACCTTGTATTTTCCCTACTTTTGTCCTTATTTCCCCTTTACTGATGCTGTCGATGCTTTGCCTTTGTCTCTGTGGTCTCCCCTCTTGGCTCCTCTCCAGTGTTTCATCTTTCGTGTCTCTAGCCAGAGCGACGCAGGGAAGATCATAGAGCTTATCAAACACTTGCTGAATGGCTCTTGGGTGACCTCCTTAGTCAGTGGACAAGCCAGTGACCCTCACCAAGCTCCACATCCATCCTTGATGAACCTAGACTTGGCTTCCAGGATCTGTGGTCTCCTCCTTGCAGGAGAGAGTGCTGATTTAGGAGTCCAAGGAGCTAGATTCAAACCCTTCCCTAGTCATATAAAGATCATTATAGACAGACCTCAGTTTCCCCATGTGTGGGGGATGAGGTGGCCCCCAAGGTCCCTTTCAGCTTTCGGTTAATGATACAATTCTCACCCAGTGTCAAGTGATAGATGCACTGGACAGGGACAGAGAGATCTCTAAGCAACCTTACCTTCCCTGCTGCCTGGTGAAGTCCCTCTCCTCTGGTCCTTCTTTCCTCAAAGTGCCCAGATGGGAAGGAGAGCTGGAGCTGGCCAAGGGTGGGTGCTGAAAGACACTGGGGAAAGTTTGAATAATTTAGAGAGCTGGAGGCGGGCAGGCTGTTGGGTGAGCCGCTACCTGCATCCGACTTGGATCTCATTGCACATTCGCCAAGGTGTCACAGGGAGGAAAACAAAGATCCTGGCCCTCCAGCCATCCATTCCAGAGCTAGGCTTCCCTGGTGATCTGCAAAAATAGCTTATGGCCTCTGGAAATGAGAGCCTGGCTCCAGAGGCTGTGAGGTGCACCTGCCATGTCTCAGGGGAAAGCCAGGGCTAAACACTTGAGGAGAGAAGAAGAATTGGTTGTGGGACCAGTTAGATCAGTTCCCCTTTTGTGAGACTTTGGACATGTCCCTTCCCCCTCAGACCTCAGTTCCTCTTAGGTTCCATCCAACTTCAAATGAACAGCATGTGAAACATGAGACTGACCCTGACTGCTCCATTCTTAGCTCTGTCTGTGGTTCTGGGGGTGTGATCTCCTCCCGCTGGGGGTGCAGATCTCAGGCAGCCCGACCTGCTTGTCCTGTGTTGTCCCGTAGATTTGTTGGAGGGAGTCATTATCTTCCCAGATCACACTGGAATGCCACCCTTGCCTGGACACATCCTTTACACCTGTTCTTTGAAATTCCTCAGTAGTTATTCGTTACTACCTGTTCATATCTATCATGTCCCTCGCCACTGCCTGCTGAGTGCCACCCAATTGAGTTTTGGGGACAAGAAGTTAGCAACTGCAGGTCTTATAGTCGTAATGGCCAGCATTTATATAACAATGAATATTTCAGTTCTTTCATATGCTAACTCATCTGGTCCCACAACAATTCTATGAGATTAAGTATTATTATAATAACCATTTTAGAGAAGGGGGAAACTGAGGTTAGGAGAGATTAATGGACTTCCTCAGAGTGACATGGCTAAGTAACCATCTGAGGTAAGATTTAAATTTGGACTTTCTGACTGTAGGGTAATCAATATTGCTGCGGAGAGAGGAACACTAAGGCATTGAGGATGGAGCTGTGAATTAATGCAATCATTCTTGAAAGCAGCCTGGAATTATGGAATAAAGTGGCCAAAATGTCTAAGGGTAGCTAGATAGTGAAGGATAGAGTACTGGGCCTGGCATTAGGAAGAACTGAGTTCAAATCTAGTCTCAGACCTTTCCTACCTATGTGACCCTTAGACTT
Source organism: Macrotis lagotis (assembly GCF_037893015.1). Lineage (NCBI taxonomy): Eukaryota > Metazoa > Chordata > Mammalia > Peramelemorphia > Peramelidae > Macrotis > Macrotis lagotis. Next base: position 271,117,307 of record NC_133662.1, on the reverse strand, counting down.
ACTAACTGTGTGACCCTGGGCAAATCATTTAACTGGCTTATCTCAGTTTCCTCATCTGTAAAAGGAATAGAAAGAAAATCCTTAAGTGGGGTCAAAAAGATTGGGACATCACTAAAATGACTGCACAACAGCAACTGCCACCATGCCCACAAGATGTCCCCCTCTTTTTGACCCAGGCCTATACTTAGAGGAGGTTGGTGATGAGAACGTTGACACTTAGACCTCCAAATATTTGGAGCAGCAAAGAGCTGGAAGCCAAGTAGGTACTTGGTGAATGGAGGTCCATGAATGTAATAGGCATTTCTGTGGTATAAGAGATAATGAATGGGATGGATTTAGAGAAGGCTGGGAAGGCTTAGATGAACAGATACAAAGGGAAGTCAGTAGAGCCAAGAAAACAGGATCCACAATGACTGCAACATGCTCACCACGTAACAATCAAAAAAGAACATTGCAAAATCAGCAAGGACAAGCAGAAGGGAGAAGATGCTTCACCCCCTACTTTGCAGAGATGGGAGGAGGCCCCCGGGTGGAAAATGCGAAATGCCAAAATGTTAGATTTTTTCCAGGTGTTGATTTGATTTCTGATTTTTTCCTTTTCTTCTTTAAAAATAATATTTTAGTTAGTTCTCTGAGATAGGTGTCTGGGAGGGGGTAGGGGAAAGACACCTGGAAATTTAAATGATGTTGATCACAGGAGATTAAATAAATAATTTTTGATAAAATTTATCAAAAAAAATAAAGAGGAAGAGCAGGGCCAGTTCTCTCAGTTCCTTAGTAGGGGCTGGTCTTGGACAAACCCCTACTCCTCTTGAATTCTCAGGTTTTTTTTCTTTAGTTTTTGCAAGGCAATGGGGTTAAGTGACTTGCCCAAGGTCACACAGCTAGGTAATTGGTAAGTGTCTGAGGTCAGATTTGAACTCAGGTACTACTGACTCCAGGGCTGGTGCTCTATCCACTGTGCAACCTAGCTGCCTCTCCTTTTTTTTTTTTTAATGAAAGCATTGGAATAGAATACTCTTGAATTTTCTTCAACTCTAAACTGGGGTGGTGGGAGAAACTTCACAGTTTTTTTTTGTTTATGTGCTGATGTCAGTCATTGATCAACCAATGAGTATTTTAAAACCACCTACTGTGTACAGCCGGATACTGAGGTAGATGAAGGGGAGCCAAAGCTACAGAGTACAATGGTCCCTACTTACAGGTGAGGACTTACAATTTGTACTTTTGGAAAACTGACAAAACTGACAATTTGTGCCTTTGGAAAGAGTGAGGGGGAGAAGGGTGGGTAGGTGGAGGGCAGATTGCTTAGGGTCAGGAGAAGAGATGCCCCATTTCAGGCAGCGTCAAGCTTAGGGCTTTGCATACAGTAAGTGCTAAATAAATGCCCACTGGACAACAGTGAACAAGGCTGCCTTCCACCTTGCTGCAAACTCCACAAATTGGCAGGGATTAAGCCAGAGTCCCAGTCAAAGTTTCCCATCATTCTCCTGGTCCAAGAGAAGATGGAAGACCATACAAGCCCACGGCTAGCCCGATTATAATCACCAGTAACAACAATTATTTGCGTTTCCATATTATCTTGCAGTTCACAAAGTGCTTTCCTGAGATTTCCAGAGAAATCAGTAGCATATGGAGCATTTTCCCATTTTAATTGATGGGGAAACTGAGGTGAAGTATCGCTAAGGCTGAGATCCTCCTAATAATTATTTGGGCTTATTCCTTCTCTTGGGGCTGATTCAGTTCCCCAGGACAGGTGATTGTCCCTGGGCCTGGCCTTCCTCTCACAGCTTTACCTCCTCCTCACCCCTGGGCTCCTTCAACAGCATTAGATCTCTGGACAAAGGATCTACTGTGACTAGAGGAAGGGCAGTGTATGAACAAAAGGCATACAATTGGCTGGGATTTACAATGGTCTCATTTGGTCCTCACCACCCTCCTGGGAGGGAGGAGCCCTTATTAGCCCCATTTTACAGGTGAGGAAGCACAGTGAGCAAGGGTCTGAGGCTGGATCAGAACTCAGGTCTTCCTGACCCCAGGCCCAGAGCTTTGTCCATTGTGCTCCTTAGCTGCCCTTCATGAACTCGGTGGTCCAGTTGCCTCCACTGCTTATTTGTTGTTTCTTGGCCCTGGCATTCCATTTACCCCTCTCCATGTCTTTGCATTGACTGGGGCCTGCAGGCTGAGGGCAACAGGTGGGAAGCACAATATAGTGCAGGTGGGCAGCATCCCAGGAAGAAGGGGGGAGGCCTGCTGGGTTTGGCATTCACCACTAGGTGGAGCCAGGAGACAAGGGAAGAAAAGGTTGGTTGTGGGCAAGAGCCAAGGCAGGTGATGCCCAGAACTCATTTCTCTTCTGGGAAGCAGAAGGGGACGGGGAAGGGTCAGGTTTCCTAGTTACATTGGAGGAGGGAGGCAGCCCAGGGAGAATTGCGTCCAACCTCCCCATTTTAGGGTTGGATAAAGGGAAGTGACTCCTATAAGGTCACTTGGGCACTTTCAGTTGAGCTGGGATTGAATCCAGGTCTTTGGATTCTAAATCCTTTGCCCCTTCTACCACACCCTGATGTCTATGCTATTCTGTGTGGGGGAGAGGGACGGGAGCAGGAAGTGAGGTGAGAACAGGAGGGGGAGGCCGGTGCTCTGCTCCTGGAGTCAGAGGGTACGGTCCGGGAAAGGACTGGGGGGAGCATCAAATCCAATCCTTGTGTCTCCAAATAGGGACACTGAGCCTCCGAATAGCTGCTGAACCAGCCTTGAACTCAGGTTCCATGACGCCAAATCCTTGACTCAGGTGTTTGAAACCTTGGTTTAGCCTTATCAGCCTAGTATTCCTGGGCCCAGGGAGGCTCCCCTTCCTCCAGAAAGGGAGGGAGTGGAGGGAGGCAGGGTGAGAGGCCTGGGCATGTGGGGACTGTAGCTCACCTGTCTCTGAGAGGTCTTCTCCTCTGGGGACCTCAAAGCTATGAACTGCAAATAGACTAACAGGGAGACCAAGTGTCAGTCAGGGTCAGGTTGGGCCTAGAGGGTGGGCTTTCAGAGGGAAGGAGGGCCTGGGGACTCAAATCCAGAGACATACAGGCCCCAGTACATACAAGCCCGCAGGGCAGGAGCTCCCACGTGCACACAAGTTCACAGATCACTACTCTTTAGGCCTTTGGGCCTAGTGACTGGGGACAGAGTGTTAACAGGAGCTTTGCTCATCTATCTACCTGTCTTTCTACTTTCTATCTATCCATCTCTCTCTCTATCCATTCATCCATCCATCCCTCTTTATGCATTCATCCATATATCTATCTATATCTATCTATCAATCATCTCTCTCTCTCCATCTATCTTTCTATCCATCAATATCTATCTATCCATTCATCTATTTATTTAGTGGGTCATTTATTTATTTAAGGCCTTTTTGGTATCTCTAGCCCTTAGCAAGGGGGCTGATACATGGTTGGTTGGTTCTTGTCCTTCATTATAAGAGAAGACCAAAATGACATCACATTGTTTATGTGTCTGACAGTGGCTGATCAGACCAATGTGAGCCTGGAATGCTCTACCAGGTTGGGTACAAATAGTCCATGGCTGATACATAGACTAACACACAGAGGAACTTCTCAAAGGGTCTTCCATTGTTCCCCCATAGAGCATGGCTACTTCAGAAGGGAGAGGGTTCATACCCCTCTCCTTTCCTTCCCTAACTCCTCCCCGTCCCACTGTATGTTTTTGAGCCAGGTCTGCAGAACCCTCAGGAAGGGAACTCCTAGAAGGGCTTCCAGTCCAATCCAACATTCCTTCTAAGGAGCCTCGAAGGCCTCTCCAGTATTTCTGGTAGATTCCAAGTTTCCTGTATCTTCAGCATCTTGGGTACCAAGTGGAGGCCATTTTTCTTTAAAGAATGAAGAAACAGTGGAGGAGGAAGGTTTATTGAGGAAGGGAAGTGACAAACCCCATAAGAACACAGGCAACAAGACAGAGCTGCAGGGCTGAGCGCTTGGTTCTGCCTTTGTGCTCTTCAGCATCCAGTCCTGAGGCTGCCATTTCACTGGTAATAAAGCAGAGAAGGAAGAGGCAGGTGAAGAAGTGGAGGCGGGGGCTTATCTTTGAGCTCATTCACTCACTGATTGAGTCATTTATTCCTGGTCTCTCACTTGGGATGGGGAAGGGACTACCATGTACTAGAATCCACCACAAACTGTGGCCACAGTAGACAGGCCCGGGGGGCCAGGGGTTCTGATGGGCCCAGCCCAGGGCAGATGCTTCCCATCTGTTTGGATTGGGCTCAAGGGTTCTTTGGCTCCTGGGCCCTGGACCACCTTGCCTAGGGCCCTGAGGATGGATCTGAGCGGGCCTTGTGCACTTCTATCTGTGTGGTAGCATGTGGATGTGTAGACAGAGAATCTCTTGTCTACCCAGAGCATGGGCAAAGAGGAGAAATGCCCAGATCCCTTTCTTTCCCTGGGTCTCTATGGATGTGGACATAGAAATGGATATCTTCAGGACATCACAGTCGCTATATATTGATGTGACTTTTGTACAAAAACCTATCCCTCAATATGTATCTATAGCAATATATAGATGGGGGGGGGAGCAAGTGCACTGGGTGGGGGGGAGGAGGAGGAGGAAGGCTCAGATTTTAATTCTCCTTACTCTTTTGACTACCTATGGATCATGGAGCAGATAACTTCAGTGCTTTAAAACCTGTTTCCTCATCTGGAAAAGGGGATTATATTCATCTCACAGAATCCACAGGATTCAAAGCTAAGCAAGAATCTGGAAAACATCTCTTCCATCCCTTCCATTTTACAGATGAGGAAACTGAAGTCCAGTAAAGTCAAGCAGGTGACTTAGGTAGTAAGTTCCTGAGATGAACTTCGAATGCAGGACTCTTTCTCCTAAAATACAGTAATTGTGATGCTCAAGTGGGTGATATATGTGAAAGCAGTCAATCAATCAGTAAGCATTAGTCAGGCACCTGCTATGTGGTGGGTCTTGTACTAAGGACTGATGATAAAAGTAGAAGCCAGTCTCTGCCCTCCAGGGGCTCCCAGTCTAATGGAGGCAACACAAACTAACAAATGATAAGTACAAAGGTTAAAGAACAGTATAAAGAAATGAGAAATAATGAAGAGAAGGGATGCTGGGGAAGGCTTCCTGTAGAAGGTGGGATTTGAGCTAGGACTAATGGCCAGCCAGGGAAGCCAGGAGGCAGCAATGGGGGGCATTTCGGGCATGGGGATGGAGGCACAGCCAGAGCAAAAACCCGGAATCAGGAGATGGCAGGTCATGCGTGAACAGCCAGAGTTGTGTCTCAGATTGAGGAGTATGTGTTGGGAGTAAGACGTATGAAATCTGGAAAAGTGGGAGGGGGCAGGTTTGAATGCCAAACAGAAGGTTTTATATTGAATCTTACATGGGATAGAGAGTTTATTGACTGTGGAGGTGCCAAGAAAGATCATTTTGGCAGCTGAGTGATGGACAGAGGTGGAGAGGTCACCCATCAGGCTACTGCAACAGTCCAAGTGTGAGGTGGTGATTATAAAAAAAATTAGCCACTGATGGCTTTGGGAAGGGGCATGGGTGAGAAATAGTGAGATGTCCAGGAGGACACCTAGGTTGCAAGATTGGGTGACTGGAGAGTGGTGGTGAAAAGTTTGCAATAGAGGAGGGTTTGGGAGATATAGACTGTATTTAGGGGTGTGTTGAGTTAGGTGCATGGGACCTCTAGTTGGAGATTTTTTTTTCTTTTTTCTTTTAGGTTTTTTTCCAAGGCAATGGGGTTAAGTGGCTTGCCCAAGGCCACACAGCTAGATAATCATGAAGTGTCTGAGGCCAGATTTGAACTCAGGTACTCCTGACTCTAGGGTCAGTGCTCTATCCACTGCGCCCCCTAGCCGCTCCTAGTTGGACATTTCCAATGGGCAGCTGGTGTTGTGAGTCTGGATCTGATATTCATCAGCAGAGAGATGAGTGAATCCATGGGGGCTGAAGAGATCCCCAAGTGAACTAGGAAAGTGGAAGAAGGAAGTGAGTAGGACAGAACCTTGGGAGTCACCTACAGTTAGGGACCACAGACAGGAGACTGAGAAAGGATGGTCGCATAGGGAGGAGAACCAGGGGAGAGTCACAGAAACCTGGAGAGACGAGAGAATCATGGAGCAGGGCAAAGTTAGAGAGGACCCAGTTGGATGAGCACTTAAGGAGTGAGAGGGGTCATTATCAGTAAAAACCTGTTTTGGGGGACCCATCTTCCTTCCATCCAGCCCCCTCTCCCATTCTCTACTAGACTTGACTTTCCCTGATCTCACTGGCCTTACTCAATTATGTAAAGGAAAGTCCTGTAGGAATATGTAGCCTCTTCCCCTGCCTCTACGGTTGTTAAAAACAAACCAATCCTTTAAGTCTTTAGCTATTTGCCCCATGCTATAACTGAAGGATAACCCCCAAGATATATCACCCAGGTACCTTGCTGTTGCTATTCAAAGCCATCGTATCGATTCCAGTTATTCTGGCGTCTTCTGCTTGGGGGAGGAAACACCTCTACATCCCTGATACCTTTAAAAGAGAGGGGAGACACCTAAGTCCTGGCGACTCCCAGGTTTGGAGCCTGAGGAATTTCAACTTTGCTTTGAGTGATGTCTAGTTAAGAGATCCTAATGGGCAGTTGGAGACGTGAGTCTGGAGGTTGGGATGAGAAGTTCGGTCTGCATTAGTCAATCTGAAATTCATCAGCATAGAGATGATAATTGAATCCACGGGAGCTGATGAGATTACCAAACAGACAATTAATTTTCTTCCTTCAGTTGCCTTATTTGGATTTCTATGTGTGTTCATTTTTTTTCTTACAGATATTGAATGGATTGGTGAGAAGGGATGTGTTAAATTTTTGTGCAGTTTATGTTTTTATTTTTGTTTCGTTAAGTTTAATGTATTTAATATTTGACACATGCAATATTAATAATTATATATAATAATATGCTATTACTCTTTTTTACATTATTATTAACTAAATAGTTATATTCTAAAAGTGTTATCACTGTAAGGGGACTGGTTTGTGTAAATGAAAACGCATTGGTGGGGGCTTAAGAACTGAATAGGTAGAGGATATCCCCTCCACAACAGGAACACCCTCAGATCCTGAAAGAGTTTGAGAATAATCATGGTGGTGTACCATCTCTGTGAACCTTGAAAATGCCTATGTGAGAGCAGGTTGGAATGATCGAATCAACCTGGAGGGTGAGGGTAGGGATTCCTATGCCCTGTGTGAGAGATGTGGGGCACTGGAGTGTGGATGGCTGCCATGCATCTTGTCATATATATGGATATATATGCATATTTAGAGAGCGACTTTGGGACAGCACTAATGATTATATTTTACATCATTATAACTCTAATAGAGGGAATTAAAATACATGCAACCATACTTCATGGGATTCATTATTCTCACTAATTGATGCTTAAATGATAGATTGTTACTCATTTTAATTTTGATTCCCTTTTGGTTTGCAATGATTTACAAAGGGATTCTGCTAATGGGGGTCTCCTGATCAAATTTTCAGCCAATCAAATCTTGCCTAGTGGCCTAGAGAAAGGAAGTAAAATAGGGATAGAAGAGGAGCTGGAAAATGCAAACATGACTGAAGACATTATGGATTCCATAATAACCCAGAGAATTTGCTGCTAGAAGGGGGCTTAGAGGAGGTCTAGTCACCCCTTCCTATTTTACAGACAAGGAACCTGAGGCTTAGAAACTGCCTAAGATCCCACAGGGCTGAGCTGAGGTTTGGATCAAGCCCTGGGAACTTGATGCCTGTCCTTTGACTTCAAGGTCAGTGGTCTTTGTACCATGTCACACACAGGCTACATTTAATTTAGGCAGATCTAAGGTGGTTTAGACAAGTGATTTGGGAAGTTAACCTAAGGCCGCCCTTTCCCTCTCATTTTTGTTAGCAGAACACAGACTGGCATCAGGGCTTCCTGTCTTTCTGTCCATTTCCACCCAAAGAAGAATGGTGTTGTTTGTTTGTCATAGCACAGGGCCCCCAGTGACTTACCCATTGACCTCTGGTAAAGCGGCCCACTTCTGAATTCATCACTGTCTACATCTGCAAAATAGGGACAGTCACAATTGGCCCAGAGCTTCTCAGAGATAGGTGACTCTCCTCAACAGGTTCAAGACATGGGCATGAGGTAGAGCCTTTCAAAAGCCTTATGAGTTAGGAGGTTAGGCTATCTTCCTGGACTGGGAACTGAGACTAGGAAGGGAAAAATAGGAGGTCTTTGCTTTCAAGAAGGTCATCACCCATGTTTTAATATCTGTGGATGAAGTTCCCAGTGAGGAAATTCCTGGACCAATATAGATCAGCACCTACATGGGTGGCCTTTAAAGGCAGAATCAGGACTGGCAGGTAGTCATTGCTGTTCAGTTGTTTCAATCATGTCTGACTCTTGGTGGCCCCATTTGGGGTTTTCTTGGGAAAGGAACTGAGGGGTGGTCCCTTTCCTTCTCCAGCTCATTTGACAGATGAGGAAAGTAGCAGCATTAAGTGACTTGTCCAGGGTCACACAGTAAGTATCTGAAGCCAGATTTGAACTTACAAAGATGAGTTTTACTGCCTCCTGGCCCAGTGCTATGTGTACTATGGCGCCCCATGGCTGCCCCTGTTGGGGACATTGGGGTTTGACACTTACTGTACGACCCTTGCCAAAACACTTAACCTTTCTCAGTCTTAGTTTCCCCATCTGTAAAATGAATATAATAAGAGTAGCTATTTCACCTGTGAATCAAATTAGATAAATACTGGAAGCAGTGTCTTATACATGTTAGTGGTAGGCACATTCAGGTTGTAGGGGAGTAGTCAGGTATAGACTAGACCTCATGGCCCCACACTCTGGAATTTAGTGCTTGTGAGTCCCAAACATATAAAAGAACAAGAGCTAAGCAAATGTGTTTTAGCATCTCCTGTTATAAAGGCACCCACTGCAGTGAGTTCCTTGAGACTGTCACCTCCCCAACCTCCAACTCCTGCTTACCTCTCATGTAAAAGCTCCTCCAGTTGTATGAGCTCAGTCTTCCCCCAAAAATCTAGATCAAGGCAGAAATGGGGAGAGAGACACCCATGCATTTAGACCCAGCCAGCAAGGTCCTAGGCTGCAGGAGGTCTTGGGCGGGGCGGGGGGGATCAGGCAACGTATTAGGACCTAGCCTTTGGAAAGATATGATCCACGGGCCAAATTCTAAGAGATCATTTTTGTCTCCAGGATCAGAGATTTCACCGGCTGGTCTCCTGCTCCCCAGTGAAGTCAAACCTCAACAACTCAGTGATGGAGTGATGTAAGGAGTGATGGAGGCCCCTGAGATGGAGGCCCCTGAGCACCTGGCCTCTGGGCCTTAGGGTTAAACACAGAGGCTTGGGAAAGGCCACTAGGGCACTAGAAAGGATTCTTATTGAACCCCAGTTCTGCAGAGGGAGGAGGGGAACCAGCAGTAGTGGAGGAGAAAAAAAGCCTGGATAGCCCATCATGAAGAGCTTCTTAACAACTGGAGCTGCCCCAAAGGGATCCAGGCTCCCCCAGAGGTGACAGGACCCCATCTCCCCCCACCTTGGAGCATCTTCTGATTGAGGCTGGTGGGGACCAAGAATTCTGGGTAATCAGGAGAGTACCTGAGGAGGCCCAGGCATCTGAGTGGAGTACAATTGCTACCTGGAGAAGAGAGGCAAGTTCTCTGCTAAGTCCAGCCTGGACATGTGTAGGCCATGCCAAAGAATGCCAAAGAAATTCATTAGAGTGAGGGCAAATAGGAAGAGAGCTGGGGAGGAAATCCGAACCCTTTGTCTAAATGATCTGAAGACAATGCCAATAAGCACTATGGGGTTGGGAGGAAATAGGGCAATATGTACTCAATATCAAGTCCTGTGGGTTTTTTTGGGAGGGGGAAGGATTTGCTCTGTGCTCATAATCTGTTTTCTCCATGGTGGCTTTTCAAAGTCAAATTGGGCAATGAGCATTTTTATGAATTCAACTTTCTGTCACTTCCAACCCTGGTACCCAACACAGGGTGGCCAGAAGCACCACCATGCCCTGTTTATACATGGATCATTTATCCAGTTGGGTATGTTATACCACTTTTCTGCCCACGGGGGAGACATAAATCCTAAAGAAAGCACTCTGCCTCACCTCTTCACTGCTGCTGGAATCAGAGTTGGGGAAGGCATGGTGGCAACGGACCCACACATTCTGCACCTGTTCATTGGAGATCTCCACGGTGCTTCTGCAGGATGCTGTTGACTGGTGAACATAGACAGAAAAAGGAATTGGGCCTTGACCTTACTTGACTATAAGAAAAGAAGGGAAACTACTTCCAGAAAGGCAATGCTCTCCATGAGGATGATGCAAAGGAAGGAAGTGCCCAAGCTGGTCATGCTTGCCCCTAATATAGCTCTTATCCCAACTCTTCAGCTGGGTCCTTAACCTTGCCCAAACTTCTGCCCCACCCACTGACTCCCCACCCCCTTCAGCTTCCTGGTCTGTATTGTCCTTTCTGAGTGGAAATGTAAGCTCTTGGAAGGGGAGAGACTGCCCATTTTGCTGGTTGCATTCCCTGTGCTTAGGATAGACTTAATGTCCTGCCATACAGTCAGACACATGTGCCTGCATACAATGGGGGCTTAATAAGTGCTCTATCTATGTCTAGCTCTATCTGCTTCTATCTATCATCTATCTAGGTCTATCTCTAAGCATCTATCATCTACATATTTATTCACTGTCTGTCTGCTTGTCCTTCAATCCATCCACTCATCTATCCTGACTATATTTATCTACCTATCTATTCTATCCATCCATCCATCCATCTTTTCATTTATTTATACATTGTCTATATTTCTGTCTCTCCTTCCCTTCCTTCCTCCCTCCATCTCTCCCTCCTTCCTTCCTTCCTTCCTTCCTTCCTTCCTTCCTTCCTTCCTTCCTTCCTCCCTCCCTTACTTCCTTCCTTCCTGCCATGCATCCATTGATTGATCTACCGATCTATCTATCCATCCATTGATGTGATGGTGGTGGTGAATACTAATCTACTGACCAAGAAAAATCTACTTTCTCCTAGATTGTTTTGTCCAACCCTTTGCTGGCCAAACATGATTATTTAAGGACAGGAGCACAATGTAAATGTGAAGAAAATATCAAGTCTAAAATTGCAAAAATGTCAGATTAGTGGTTCTAGGTGAGTCAGATATCATGAAGATGGACAGGATTTCAGAAGCAGCCTACTGGGCTGTGCCATCTGTATACTGCAGAGCTTGGGGCTCAGTGGGGCCAGGCAGCTCCTTCCCCTGTGTGAGGGATAACCTGATCCAGTAGTGGTAGCATGGAGGGCTTGGACTGTGGTGGAGCACATAGAAGTCACCCACCCAGACCAGGAGAGTGCCAGAATCTCCATTTATCTGGCAAGGGCTTCCTGTACCCATACCTGCTGCTCCTTACATGAAATCTTCCAGCATTCAGGCCCATCCTGATTCTTGTGTCTAGAGTCTTAAGCTCACAAAGACAACAGTGCTGGACAGCAGAACAGACTTGGCCAAAGTAGGCCACGTGACACATCGGCTTACCGTGAAGTAGCCCAATTTGAAAGCACAGGTGCTCGGCGGGTTCCTGGACTCTTTCTTACATTCTGTCTCTCGGATCTTGAAGTCTATGTCCATGGTCAAATCATTCTCATTCAGGAAGTTGACCTTTGTGGAAGGGCATCGTTAGAGCAGTGGCCATCAAAGGGAGGGCTGGCTCTGGGCTGATTACATTGTTGCACTGAGATGCCTGGAAACACGCATGTTGCTTCCCATTTCCTCCCCCACTAATACATTGTATCTATTGTGTTTCTATTTCTGAATGTAGGCGCTATCTCCCCGGACAGACTCTACGCTCCACGAGGCCAGGCTCCACTATCAGGGCCAGACATGCAGAACGTCCTTAATTAATGCCTGTTGACTGATAGTCATATGATGGAGATCCTGCATAATTTAAAAAAATTACTTATTTATTTTGAACTTGACAATTTTCCCCCTAATCTCACTCCCCCCACCGAAGGCATTGTTTCCATGGTCTACATTGATCTAAGTTGAATGCAATGAGAGAGAAATCAGATCATTATGGAAAAAAAAATAAAGTGTAAGAGTGTAACTTCATAATTAACCAATAATTCCCTTAAGCAAAAGAGTCAAATGGTACATTATAGAGTAATTTAAGCCACCCTGAGATACTCAACCCCACCAAAGCAGATCTCTGCTGTACCCTGAATGAGCAACTGGTTTGACACTAGTTAGAAGCTTTTTTATTTTAAGTCATTTTTTTGGACTAGTCTGCCCTGGGATTGCATTGGTAAATGGCCCTACCAGTGAGGAACCTCTTTCCAGCAATACAGATAAGTCCTCACTCTTTGATGGAAGCTCTTCCAGAGCAACCTGGGGAAGTGACTTGAGTGGGCTCCCATGGCATTGGGGTTAGAGGTGCCATGCAAGTCTAGCTTTTCCTGTCTTGGAGGCTCACTTTCTGTCCATGCCTTCTCTACCTCCTCCTCAGTCTTTCTGAAGGATGTGAAACGGGGCTAACTCAAAAAGCTTCCAGATATTTCTGCTGTCACTGGAGGGATGGGGGTAGACTTGGAGCAGGCAGTTATTAAGCCCCTATTCCAAGCCACATACTGTGGGTACAAGTTCTAGGGATGCAAAGAAAAAGCAAAACAATCAAGTCTACCCTCAAGGATTTTACATTCTAGTGGAGGAGATAACATGGAAATAATCGATTCACCCATGATATATTTAGACACATATATCCAATGTATCTATGTGCACATGCATATTCATATGGACATGTGTCTATACATTCCTGTGTCTGTCTGATGAATGGGAATCTCAGAGGGAAGGAATGAGCAGCTGCCGAGACCAGCAAATGTCTTCTGGAACTAAAGGGGACTTTTCAGTCGACTCTAAAAGGAAGCCAGAGAAGACAAGAGGCAGAACTGAAGGAAGAACAGTGTCTGTGTGTGTGTTTGGGGGAGGGGGGCAAAGGCCTATAGGAGAGAAACGGTGCCTCATATTTGCACAAGTATGACATCTCATGACTCTGGTTTCTAAAGTGTATGTGGAACACTGTAAAAATTGTAAAGTTCAAAATAAATAAATACTTTTTTTTGCAAGGCAATGGGGTTAAGTGACTTGCCCAAGGTCACACAGCTAGGTAATTATTAAGTGTCTGAGGTCAGATTTGAACTCAGGTCCTCCTGACTCCAGGACTGATGCTCTATCCATTGCACCACCTAGCCGCCCCTAATTTTTTAAATTTAATTTTTGGCCACCTTTAACATTAAGATTATTCCTTGCATCAACCTATTATAGATATTTCACTGCAATTTCTCCCCATTGACCTGAGGCTTGCCCTCTAGACCAGATTCAGTCTGATCACTGCAGTATGACCTTCAGGGGTAGGGAAAGAGGAATGGGCGGGGATAAGGGGTGGGCTGATAAGAGTATCAAAGAAAGGAAGACATCCACAATGAACTTTTCTAGAATCCTAGAAACAACATGGGCCTGTAATTCTACATGTTTGAGCAACGAATGAGAGACGTCTGCATGGGGGACAGAGAGTTGACCACTGAGTCACATACTGGCTGGGTGACCCTGGACTCTAAACTGTAGAGAAAGTGGCCTTCTGCATTGGGTAGGGGAAGCTCCTCATTGGAAGCTCTCTACCTTGAGGACCTCCCCCTCAACTGGTCTCTACATGCATTCATTCAAATATCCAAACATCCATACATAAGGGGTGAGTTGCTAAGAGTATCAAAGAAAGGAAGACCTCCACAGTGAACTTTTCTAGAATCCTAGAAACAACACACACACACACACAATATATATATATATATATATATATATATATATATATGTATGTATATGTATATACATATATATATATGCAAAATATATCCATATTATTCATCCATGCATACAAACATACAGGCATTAGAGGATGTTGTGGTTAAAATTCTCTTTAAAGATGACAAAGCTGACCCAAAGGATATTGGAATGTAGGGGGGAGTCCACCAAACACAAAACACCTTGAGAAATCTACTTACCCTTTTAATTGAACTCTTGAATGCTCGGAACAAATTTGGGCTTTGAGATTGGGAATTCACTTTCTCAACAGAGGCCTTGAGAGCTTCCCTCATCATGGCTGGGTCGTAGTCATACACAGGGAAACCTGAATCATGGAAAGATACCAAGTCCTCATGAAAACAGGGAGGCACTAATCCCTAGAAATGAAGAGGCAGCTGTTTCCATTCAAGGGCGCCTACCTGAACAAGACCAGATGTTCACAGCAAGAGTAATTATCACCAATACCTCCATGACTGCCTTCTGCTTGGACAAGAAAGTTGAATCGAGAACCAAGGTGGACTCTTCCTGTTGAGCTTCCCAAGGCTCAGTCTTTCTGTAGCTGAGTGTCTCTTACAATATCATCTCACTTGTGAATTTGATCAGGGCCCACGGCACCACTTTTTAACAAACAGTACAGCTCAAACAGAAACCGTTGACCCAGGAGCAAATATTTGTTGCCAAGTCTGTCTCCATGAAAATGTTACAGTCTGGAATGGCCTTTGGAGTTTAGACCTCAAAGGGAGAATTCAGCAGCTACCTGACCTAATACCAGAAATCAATTTATATATATTTAAGATACTCCTAGGATCTGAGATTGAGATCTCAAAGGAAATGGAGACTGTCCAATCCTGTGATCTCGTTTTACTATGAGGCAATGGAGACCCAGACATCACAGTAGAGACAGAATTGGAACCAGGGCCCTCTGACTCCAGGGCTTTTCTCATGGTACCAGACTCCTTTCCCACAGAACTTTGGCTGGCATATCAGCACTTGGGTAGGGGGAGAAGGTGTCACTGAGAAAATATTTTCACTGAAGTTCTCCTTGGGAGTTTCATCATGGTGTGGGTTCTTGCAGCCTATGCCAAAAGGTAGAGCTCTCTGATTGACCCTGAAGACTCAAATGGGTTCAAGGGTAGGTCTGACACTTGACTCAATAGCTGGTGCTTGAAGACCAGCCTTGAAAAGTACAAAGAGATACATCCTTGGACATAAGAAGTCTTGCCCAGGGTCACAGCTGGTATAAGTTACTGAGGTGGGATCTGAACCCTGGTCTTTCTTGCTGTAAGCCTAGGATTTTAGACCATCCACCAAACTGTCTCAAAGGCACTGGCTAGGAATGGAATGTGGGCTTCCCATGTAGCATGCGAAGAGACATTTCTTTCTTTTTTCTTTTTTTCTGGGAGCCTCTGGCCAGACAATCAAGTAACTCTAATTTTTTCTTTTTAGCTGTTAAGAATACCCCATAGTCTTCTTGTTCTCTTTTCTGCTGGATGATATTGAAGTCTCCAAATGATTCTATTCTCAGAGGTCTTGGGTGTTGAATGTCTTCAATGGTGTGTCTTTTGGGAGTTGGCTCTCATTCTATGACTCTCCAGCTCCCTTTCTGATCTTGCTAAGGGCATCATTCCATTCCCCCCCACTTCTTTCCCTTCTTTTTTCCTGATTGCATTTGGGAGCTCATAGAATTCGGGGTCTTGTGACTCCATTTTGCACACATGTATCTGAGCTAATGTTAATAAGAGATTTAAAATACACAGAACTATTTTGGATTTGCATGTTTTCACTGAATCGTAATTTTACCAAAATAGTCCTTGGGTTCTCGAATTAGTTCTGTGACTTACTTATTTTGTTTCTGTCCTTTATGAAGGTCTGTATGTGGGAGAGAAATGGAGGTAGAAGAAGAAGGTAGGGTCACTGGGAAGATACTGTGGGTCATTGTTTCCAAATGATCCTGAAAGTTTGGGAAGGGTTTAATGGAAAGGAGGATTGGGGCTTAGAAGATTTTCTCTTTCCTTCCCTCAGAAGCATTGTTACCCGCAATGTTTCTCAGCAGGCCTGACCTCCCAGAGCTAGCTTCCTGTATACTAGGTCCCTTAAGTTTGCTTGAAATGATTTCTCTCATTTTGAACTCTCAGTACCCACAATGAGCCATAGTCAGAAGCAAGTACCTGCCCAAGGTACAGGTGGGCAGGAACTTGGGGATGGGGGTGCAGGAGGTCCCCATCTTCCCTGACTTTCCCCTTTAGTTCATGATGTGGAGATGAGGAGTACACCCAACTTTCACCCATTCCTTTTGATGGGGTGAATCTGTGTAGTCAAACTTCTTCCTCTTCACATTAAAGATCTGTGAGGAATCCTGGAGGAGGGCTAGGAGGTCATCCAAATAGTGGAGTATCGAAATAGAGGAGTATTTGGTATAGCTTTCCCCACCTTATTCTATATTAAACAAACTCTGTAACATAGCAATCCAAATTTCTGAATTTCTGAATTCAGTGGGAATTGAGAGCGGATAGGCTTGGGGATCTGAGCTTTGGGGAACTAAGGAGTCAACTTGAATTCTCTAAGAATCACGTGGGTTTGGGTGATGAAAATCAGAGTAGGTGTTTTCTGGGCAATCACCCTATAGTCTCCAAGATGGGAAGCCACAACCTCTTAGGGAAGGGTCATCTGTGATTTCCAAGAGAGTGTCAAAAGTGTAGTGTAGGCAGAGCGCCACCTGATGGGAAATTCAGACATTACACTCAATTCCTGAGCAATTCATATAATGACATGCTGTCTTTGCAGAGGTGTAGGGGGTAGCAACCAAGCTCCTACACAATCAACAGGCCCTGTGTGGGCACCGAGTCATGCATGGGCACTGCTCTCTCTTCTCCTAGACTCTGAACTCCAAGGAAGCTTCAGATGCTATTCATCTTAGTATGGCAATGTAGTGTCCCCAAATAAATGCGAAACTCAATCCATACACATTTCTATCTATCTATCTATCTATCTATCTATCTATCTATCTATCTATCTATCTATCTATCTATTTGTCTGTCTGTCTGTCTGTCCGTCTGTCTGTCTGTCTGTCTGTCTATCTATCTATTTATCTGTCTGTCTATCATATCCTTTGGTACTCCACATGGTAAGAAGTTAGGGTTACAATTAGATACAGTGGTAGGTACCATATATGTCAACCACCCATCTTAAGAAAATTTAAAATGAATTCATCCCATTCTAATCTCTGAGACAAGAACAATAAACAGTAATGTAAGGATCCCAGGCTACCAAGGGAAGAGCTGGAAGGTTGGGAAATAGGAGAACTCTCTCAGGGCAGAGGACCTGCCTTCAAATGTCAGTGTCTCTGCTCACCAGTTTTGTGACCTTGGGCAGGTCACTTCACCTAAATCTAGTCTCAATTTTATTATCTGTGAAATGGGAGAATTGAAATCTATGATCACTAAGGTCTTTCCAGATTAAACTCTATGAACTAGGAACAAGAGAATTTTTCATCTGGCATCCTCAATAAACTACCCTCCAATTATGACTGATATTCCAGCACACCCAAACTAGTCACTGATCTTCACCCCATGGACTTGCTAAGTTTTCCTCATTTCTCATGTCCTTTTATACTGATTAAAACCAGAGCTAGCAATCAAAGTTTTGTTCAGGATCACTTCTACTACACAGAATTCCTTGGTCCTTCAGCTTGAAGCAGAGCTCCTTCCTTTCAACAACCCCAAGAAGCAGAAAGACAATTTTTTCATTGATTAGAGAGTTCCTGATCAATCTTCCACATTTCATTTGGTTATTGCTGCTTTCATTTATATCATATAATGATGATATATAAAGATCTGTTTCTGATTTTTGCACTAATTTTTTAAAAAAATTATTTATTCTGAACTTAAAAAAATAAAACAAGCCTTTCTATAACATAGTAGAATAGAAAAAAAAGATTGTATATAAAGTCACAACTCTCTTATGTACAACTTGCTATTCCTTTTAAATATATATAAAATAAGGTTATTGTTTCCGCCAGTTTCCACCCAGGAATCTTTTGCATATTAGGAGAGCATGATGATCATTACACTACAGAAACTTGCACTAGATAAGGGCAGCTAGATGGCTCAGTGGATAGAGCACTGGCCTTGGAATCAGGAAGATGGGAGTTGGCATCCAGCCTCTGATACTTAATAGCTGTATGACCTTGGGCAAGTTACTTAATCCTGATCGCCTCACATCCAGACCCTTCTCCAGTCATCCTGATTCCTATCTGGCCACTGGACCCAGATGTCTCTGAAGGAGAAAGTGAGGCTGAGGACTTAGCCCAGCAACCCCTCACTTGAATCCAGTTCATGTGCTTGTCATGGCCTTACCTCCCTGATGTCTTGGTCTTTTTAAAAAATGAAGGGCAAACCTTATTATCATAAGGTTAACTTTCTCCTCCACCACTCTGGACGTGGATACCAGTATATATATATATATATATATATATACATCTACATACACATATATGTAGAATCATTCTATACCTACTTCTCTTTTTCAGTTCTTTCTCTGGATAGAGAATATCTTCCATCTTGGGTCCTTTGTAGTTCATTTTGGTATTTATAATAATCTAAATAACTTAGTTGCTCAAAATGGTTCTGAAAACAATACTGTTGTTACTGTTTACAGTGTTGTCTTGGTTCTGCTCATTTAGCTCTTCTGTATTTTGTGTATTTCCATGTTTTTTCTAAGATCATCAAGCCCATCATTTCTTATAGCCCAATAGTACTACACCACAATCTTATGCCACAACTTGTTCAGTCATTCCCCAACTGCAATTTCCAGATCTTTGCTACCATAAAGAGAGTTTAAGAACTCTTTGGGCATATTTTGGGCATATTTTCAGATTGTTCTCCAAAATGGTTGGATTAGTTCATAATTCCACCATCAGGTAATGTGTCCCAACATTTCCACATCCCTTCCAACATTTCTTACTTTTCCCTTTGATCATTTGAACCAATCTGCTATTATTTCAGAAATAATTTACCAAGATTCCTAAAGCATGACATTTTTTTGTGAAAGTACTGAGTGCAAAGCAGAATTCTTATTGCATTGTCTTTCCTTTTTTCTAAAATCCAAACAAATCCAGCTTTTGCAACATTTCCTTTGACTCTGTAACTTCCTTTCTGCTTCTCTTTTGTTTAAATTCTTCCATTTTCCAAAGATTACCATGAAAACCTCTTTAAATTAGTGCCTTACTGCCTGCTCTTTTTGCCTTTCACTCAATCTTTTCTTTGAATGTTTGTTTATTATGCCATTATAATAATTTGGCAGTGAAGCTGCTGCTTATTTAATACATATGTAACACTGAGGCAGTTTTCTGTTATGCTTTTAAATTCTGGTGATATGCTTTACTTGTTTGTGTCTCTTGATGAGAATTCATTTTATCCTGCCTTGTTTGAAAGTCAAGATAACTATTTCCTTGAATTCATCTGCAGGGTGATAAACTCATTCTTGCCCTTCATTTTAAATCTGTGTGTATACCTCTGGCTTAGCTGTGTTTCCTCTAGGTACCATATTAGCAAATTTGGAGTTTTTGCCATTTACTTTCAGTCATAGCAATCAATCAATCAAAGTGACTGTTATGCATCAGGACATGTAGTGGACACACATGCAATTCTACCCACATCCTCATGGCTTCCTTCCATGATAATTTGTGGTGCAATAAAACCATCTACCTTAGGGAGTTGTTCTGAGGAACAAATGATACATAATGCATGTGAAGGGCTCTGTAATTCTCAAAGTGCCACATAAATGTAATTACCTCTTGTTCTCTACTCAATTCTAGTCTCTGAATGAACTCTCTCATCCTCCCTATCTCTCCCCCTCTCTTACAGATCACACCTCTGAAGGTCTTGGACCCTCCCCTCCCCTCCTTTTCTCTTTTCTCTCTCTCTTCTCTTTCTTTTTTTTTGTCTTTTATCTTCTGTTTCTATCTTACTACACTGGATTATCTTATGAGCCTCCATGCTGCTGATTCTTAGATCAAATTATCTAACCCTAACCCTTTTGTTGACCTCCAGGCTTGAACCCCCAGCTGCCTATTGAGCATCTCAAAACAGACGCCTTATAGACTTGGCCTACTCCATATAGACTTTTTCAATTCAACAGCTGGGCTCATTATTTTCTGAGTTCTCTTATTACTATTGAGGGTACCATTATTTGCTTTTTCATGCAGGGCCCTTCTCCAGCCATCCTGATTCATTCTTTTTTTTCCACTCCTGACTCCAAATAACTCCCTGTCAAATTCTAGGCTGGTGTGGCTTCTTCCATGAGTCTGGTCAGACACTCAGATTCTAGGTTCTGAATTGGCTTGCACTTTGATCCAAAACTCACTGGACATGACTCTCTTTAGCCAATCTTGATACATTTCCGGTATGGCATCATTTTATTCACCCAATGGTTTGAAGCATTCTTTTCCTTCCAAACATTGATTATCCAAGTTTGTTTTCCTTTAGTTGATGCTTTTAACAGATTCACCAGAGGTTTTTTTCACCTGGCAAAGATATGAAGTAAGAGAAATTATTATTTTGCATTGTATTAATAATCAGTTATTAAATTAAGATTAAAGATTTTTCTCTTTTCTTATTTAGAGACCAGCCCCTGTAAGTCAATCAGTCTCTGAAGGACATTACTGATAGATGTGAGTACCCAATTCCTCTGGGAACATGCTCCTCAATCTTAGGTGGGACCCCATCCAATTAGGAGCATTTATTTCTGTTTAGAGTATAAATAGAATCTAATCTAGGTGAATGCCAGCCCCAATCATCAAGTCTATGCCTTTGTGTTTCTCTATTAAAGTTTCGGGTTGACCCAGCTCATGAGGGCAAAAAACTAACCAGAATGGTCTGGGTAGAGATGGATTCCTTTGTCCAGATAGCTGGATATGATCAAGCCATGTTCTCAGCAAGAGGAGCTAAAGTCTTTCAACCCATTCCTTCAGTGATTATTCATCATTCAGGGTCAATTTTCACTTTCAGGGGCACCCCCTTTTCTAAGGGTATTTCATCATTCAGTGATCTTCCTGATTTGGTCTTTGATTACTGAGAGACCACTGACTGTCATTTTATTGATTATCAGCTAGACATTAGTAAATGATAACTAATTATCAGAAACTCTGAGTTTTTCATTTATCTCAAAGGGTTAGAGTAATTTTTTGATTACATTAAGTGGGGTAGGGTAATTAATTTTATCCCCTCCCAACATTTAGATATGATTTGCTGAAATAATTATTCAGATTTTTAAAAAGTTTCTTCATCTTTTATTAGGAGAACAACAATGCTTGATTTGTCTTGCTAAGTCCCATTGAATCTCTCTAGGAGGGAATCTTAAAAATAGCCCAGGTTTATTGTGATTGATTCTCCCTTATTTGTTTTTGCCACTTTTGAGTATTTGTTCTTTATCCAGGCAATTCTGTTCCTCTGAGAATCTGCCAATTTATTACCATTATTCACTAAATAACTGTCCTATGCTGTCAGGTCTCATATTCAGTCATCATGTGGCATCATTTATGAATTCATGTGCATTTTTATATATGCCACATTTTATTGAGGTTATTAATCATTCTGAAGGGTCTTTTTTTTTTACTTCTTGGTATATTGTTCTTTTTGCAGATCTTTTTCTTTATTCCATAAATTGAATCAACCTTCTTTTGGCTTACTCAGGGTGTGTGTGTGTGTGTGTGTGTGTGTGTGTGTGTGTGTGTGTGTGTGATGGGAAAGTGAGGTGGGTCACCTCTTTTTTTTTTTTGCTATTCACTTTTGCTATTGTTTCTGTGATGGAGAGGAACAGGGTTTGGATGTGACCACTTCATTAGTCATCTTGAAATCCTCCTTGGTTTGTCTATGAACAACCTTTGTACAGAATTTTGTACTTTTCCCAAGTGTCTGATTCTTATACAGGACATTTGACTCGTGTCCCCAGCTGGTCTCACTGAAGTTGATCTCAGGGTCCTGACCAAGGGCATGGAGGGTTTTCATGATTCTGTGCATGTCTAAGTGGACTTTGGGTTATTGCAGGGCATTTCCTAATACTGCTTATGCTCAGAAATCCAACAGAGAGATTTTCTGGCAAAAATGTCCTCTTCATTTTCTTTGAAACAAGTTGACTTTGAAACTTCAATATTTGCATTTATTCTTGTTGCTTGTTTGGGACTTATCTACCATGATGATCTGGGGAGGCTGTTGAAAGGGAGCAGATGAATTCTTTCAGCTTTGCTGCAGGAGGTCCCACATGAACCACCACCACCTCTGTGTGCATTGCATTTCAGGCATTTTTCCTTTAGAAAGTTCATGCTCATAAAATCTGCACCCCTTTCTCCTGATACAAATTTTGATCTGTTCAATTTACCCTTTGTTTATACTCTCGTCTGTACCCTAGTCTTCTGTAGGTTATCAGGTCAGTTCAAACTGTCATCATAAGAAGAGGTGGAAGAGAGCCTGAAAGGTGAGTGAGGAAAAAGTCAAGTGGTGTGCCCCATCTCCTTCTCTCCCTCTCTGAATCAGGACCCAGGCAGGTGTGGGTGTAGGGGTATTCCTTGGGTGGAGCAAACAGAATAAGAAGATAGTTTCTAGTGATTTCTCTCCCCACTCCAATTGATGCCCATCCCTTTTCTCTTCCCTATGATGACAGGGCTCTGATCCCTGCCCCTCTTCCATTAGCGCTCATCCCTTTTCCCTTCCCCATAGTGACATGGCTCCCAAGTCCCAAAGGTTATACCATCTTCGACACCACCTTTAATGCTAGGACTTAGTTTCCTCCTCTTTGGAATGAGGGGGTTGAACTAGATGGTCTCTGAAGAGCCTTATAGGTCTTAATACATGACCCCATGATCTGCCTTCTTTCTCAGGCCAGAAGGAGGATGGGGTATGTTCTTCCAGGGTCCTCTGTTCCCTCCCTCACCTTGATATTGTTCTTGACTCACACGCTAAAGAGACACGGATGACTTGGCCCCTACAGAGCAAAGGAAGTCCTTTTCTGGATTTCAGTCCAAATTGGATCATTTCTGTCTCAGGGTTCCCTCAGGGGGAAGTTTTGGTAATCTGGGCACTTTGAGTTTTCACCAAGCAAATGTACAGTAGAATAACTGCACTCCAGACATGCCCCAGTCAGCATTTATCTATTGCTTTAAGGTTTGCAAGTCAAACTAGCATGTATTTGTTCAGAGCTGACCCCGTGCTGATCCCTGACCAGGAGACACTCACAGCCTTATGGAAGAGGCAGCTTTCAAAGAGCAAGGTACAAAGAAGATAAAATGGAGGCCTCAGAGGGGGAGACAGTAGTATGAAGGGGGAAAGAAGGGGGGGATTTCAGCTGACACTGAGCTTGCTTGCAAAGCAAGAAACAGTAGCCAAGAGCTGAAGTGAAGAGACTTCCCTAAGGAATTAAGGAGCTCAAGCAGATTGTTATGGGCCCTTGGTAACTAGGGCAGTTCAGGAAGATTCTGAATCAGAGTCCACATTTAGATCCCCAAGGTTAGAAATTCCAAGTTCTTCATTCAAAAGAAACCAGGAGGCCACACGTTACAATTTGTATAATATTTAATTCATAGATAAACTTGTTAAAGTCAAGCCGCACTCTATACATAATTAGATTACGTGGCTATTGGCAGTAGTTGGACGGAGGTACATGAGCTTATTCTGTGCCATACATGGGACCAACATAGCACCTTGGGTTTGAGCTACTTTACAACATTTGATGAACCCTCTTATTTACTACATTTTAAAAAGCTGACACATCCCCACGAATAATCTAGGGGGTGTAGAAACTTCTAATATTTGAAGGCCTCCCATGAGTGAATCCTGAGATTTGCCCCAGGGTGCCTACCATGTGCCAAGCTGGTAGGTGCATAGGATCTAAGTAAGATTTAGGCCTGGAAAGAGCCTTAGAGAGCACCAAACCCAGCCCCTCTCATGTTACAGATGGAGAAACTGAGGCAGGCAATGTTAAGTGGCTTGCCCAGGGCCACACCAGCTAGTGAGGGGTTGAGCTGGAATGCAAATCCAAGTATTTCTGTTCTAAGTCTACTTTCTCCATCATACCTCTCTGACCCTTGACACAAAGATACAGTCTGGTTTAAAGTTTAAAGCCTGCTGACTCCTTCATCTGCCTTCATGATTTTGCCTAAACAGAATGCATTAGCCAGTCTTTAGGACTCTGGCTTGTTTTTTTCTTGGCTCTTTTCTACAACTGCTTAATCTAGTGCATTCCAGATGGGTGACTCAAGTGATGAAAATTCAGGAATAGGACTCTGGAATTATCATAAAGGGAGCTGTCCTCCATGCTCTGAGGAAAGGTAAGCGCTGATAGTCTTGGTCAAAAGGCCACTAAGTTGACTTAGAAAATTCATACAGATTTCATAATTGACTCTTTGTTTGTTTCAGTCGAGTTTTGCTTCTAGTCCACTCTCAGCACCTCTGACTGTGAAGTAGATTGTCCTCATATCAGATTGATTTTCAGGCTTTCTTGGAGGTAAAACCAAAATGGTTCTGCTATCCATGTCTGATCTCTGTGAATATATTTATACAAGTTACAATTCCCCCATAAACTTCCCACATATTCTTCTTAGCCACAATTACCATTACTTCAGCAGGAAAGTACAACAATGGCTCCCAGTGAGACTTGGCGTTAACTTCTCAGTACAATTCCCTTATCCTCTTAGCAGTGATCTGACTGCATTTATTCCCTTTTATTCTAAGATTTGAGTGTTTTATTTGAGCATTTCAAATTGTTTTGTGACTCTAAGTCCTTAATCCCTGTATCTCGTGGGAAGAGAGCTCTCTCATGAGGCCAGATGGGAAGCGCCTGGAAGAAGGGAATGACTGCCCAGAATGTTACTGCTCCTTGTATTCATCTACTGGCAACCCAGCCTAGTAGACCGTCGATTTTCCATTCAGCAAATTAGAACAATCTTCTAATCCTCCCTCGACAGAAAATACATTTTTGATGGGTATCAATACTCTTCCATGCCTTGTCCTAGAATCTCCTCTGCATCCAGTAGGGAATTTTTTCCAATCTTACTCTGGAAGGTATAGCTTATTGGCAATCTTTGATAGGGGGAGAATCCCATGAAAATGAGAACAGGACTGAACAACATGGCTCTTTTGGGTGCTGACTTGGGACCCCTGATGAAAACTGATGGCTCGGGAGTGAAGCAAGAAAATGTGGTGGGAGAATCAATCAATAACACACTAGCAAAAGGATCAAAGAGCTCAAGATTTAGATCTGGGGAGGCTCTCAGAGGCCATCTTGGTCAAACCACTCAAGTACATTTGAAAGAGGAAACTAAGGCCCATAGTGGTTAAGTCACCTAGCCAAGGTCAACAGGGAGTAAGCAGTAGATCAGGGCTTTGAATCCAAATTCAATGTTCTTTACATCGCACCATCATTTACCCAATGGCAAAAAAATCTTGGTTTAGTTCTTAGATGAGGGATTGTTCTGAGAGACCGAGATCACTCTAAAAACGATTGAATACTAGGAAATCTTAATATGAAAGAAGAGAATGTAAAAGAGTCATTGAGAACAACAGTAGGAGACTAGGTGGAGTCAAGAGGAACAGGAAACAAACCAGGTCCTCCCTGGTATCCATTTTCATGGCTAGAGAGGTGGTCCTCCTGTATCTTGAGACATCAGTTGGGTCAAGATCATATCAAAACCCTCTTCACACTCATGGACTGAAAGAAGAGTTACTCTGCAGTTAGAACCATTTGGGATCTTTCTGCTTAGAAAGTTCTTGGAATCTTTTCACTATCAATGGAGATCCTAAGATGTCTGTTAGGAGTTGGTCCCTGTGAAAACAAAGGGAAGCTATTTTTAGAATCAGTTTTCTACCTCCATTTATTGTTATGATTAATTTTTTTCCCTTTAAGACTCCTGACCATTGACTTGGATCTTAGCAGTTACTTTTTGATTAGTTCAACCAGCCCTGTTTAATCTGGGAGGTTTCATCTTAGGCTATTTTCCTTATTGCTGAATACTAAATCATCCCCCCCCCCCCCCATTCCCTAAAGAGAGTTCTCTGCAAATTGAGCTTGGTCTGTGTTGTTTGGTTATGAAGAGAATGGACAGCTGTCATTTTATGCTGGGAGGAAGAGAAAAATATGTTCACATCAGAACCCATGCTCAATTAGCAGTATTTTGGATATGTCAGAACAAATGAGTTACTGTTTGGGGAGTTTTTCATTAAAGGAAAAGGGTGATCATTTTGGGACAGTATGATGGCTGTTAGTCTTGCTTTCTGGCTTGGCTTTGCTGAATGCTGCCTCTATGACCTTGGGCAAGATTGATTACTTCCCTAGTTTTCAGCTTCTTCCTCTGTAGCCTGAAAGGTTTGTTATTCAGTCATGTCCAATTCATTGTGAACCCATTTGGGGTTTTCTTGACTAAGATACTGGAGTGGTTTGTCATTTTCTTCTCCAGTTCATATAGATGAGGAAGCTGAGGCAAATAGTATGAATCAACACACAGCTACTAAGTTTCTGTGGTTGGATTTGAACTCATTCATGAAGATGAGTCTTTGAGACTCCACACTTGGAATCTACTCTAGCCACTGCACCACCTAGCTGCCTACAAACAAATGAAAGGCTAGATGGTCTCTAAGGTCCCTTCCAACTCTAAGAGCCCTGATTGGAGTTAGAGCTACTCACACAAGGATACTCCATTGTTCACATGGGAGAGAAGAAAGAGCAAGCACTTCCCATTATTACCCCCCTCCTCTCCTTTCCTCCCTTCATTCCCACACTTATTCTCATCTGCAGCCAAAATCGAGCATGGATGTCAGAGGAAAGATGCCATCCCTTCTGCTTTCTCAACCTAGGATCCTGAAGCAGGCAACCTGATTATTATGAACAAGGGAATGGAGTCAAAAAGACCAAAAACCAAAACAGGCCACACTCCCAATGAGCTTTATATTATCTTTGGAGCAAATTTTAAAAAAAGTCACTGATGAATTCACACTTGGGTTGGAGAATTGTATTTCTTAAACAAACTTCTTTGCTTTGTTTTAACTTTGAATCTGTAGTATTTAATGTTATTGCTTGCGCCTTTTTTTCCCTGCTCCAATCTGTGATTTTGCTGACAGAACAAGCTCCACCATGGCTATAGATCACTTTAGGGAATCACCTGGGTCGCTGAGATGTGAAGTGACTTGTTCAAAGTCACAGCAGCCAGCTGGTGGCCAATGTGGAATTTGAACTATGGAGCTTCCTGGCCCCAAGACTGGCCCCCTCTCTCCTGAACTTCTGCTTCTTCTGTCACATAGCAGGCCCTTCACGAATGCCTGTTATGTCAAATTGAACTGAATTAAAGGCTTGCAGTAAGTGGTTCTTCTCTTACCCTAGACTCTTCCAAACTGAGAGACAGTCTGATAGAGTGAATGGGGTCCTGGACTTGGAGTCCTAGGAAGACCTAGGTTCAAATCCCACCTCAGACATTTATTAGGTATGGGATGCTAGACAAGTCCTGTAACCTCTCTGTGCCTCAGGTTCTTCCTCTACAAAATGAAGAGGTTGGACTGTCAGGCATCTTTCAGTTATAAGCCTGTGATCCATTCAGGGATGGGCAATCACATCTTCACCCAGTCTTTGTTGGGGAAAAATATGACCAGGGAAATTAGGTGAGACATCATCTCTCTTTTGAAACAAATTTCAGTCTATGCCTTGCAATCAGGAGACCCATCAGCCAGGACTGAGCTCTCTATTTACAGCCTGCTTCTGTATTTACAGTACTAAGTCTCTGTGCAGAGAAGTAGAGCATAAAACCAACCCAGGGAATATCACAGAAGAGAAGTCATTGGCTCAAGAAGGAAAGAGCAAACTGTCTAAATTATCTGACCATCTGGATCTTATTCAAGAAAACCTGATGGTCAGGCAGGCTCCTTCCGAAGGAGAGGAGTTCTCCATGGAGCTGGAAGCCTTAAGAAACAAATTCTGAAGGAACTTTCATATGTACAAAATTGGTACCATATTTGAAATTTCCCATAATTCAAGATTGTGGAACTATATCCTGGGGAGTGTTCATGATAATTTGGACAGGAAGCCTGATAGCTTTATATGTAGGATATCTCCTTAAAGGAGAAATATGATTAGTACTTTGTTAAGCAAATAGTGACTCAAGATGCAAATACAAACAAGTGAATCCCTTCCCTAAGGAACTTATGTTCTAATAAGGGAGAGCATTCTTCTAGGCAAAAAGCAGGAAGTGGGGCAGGAAGGCGTGAGTAATGCATCAAGATGGACGGGTCCTGCTCTATCTGTTCCCTCATTTTGGGATTGGCACTGTCCTAGGGGACTTCTCATGGCCCTAACACTACTCTGTGCTCCCAGATTTAAGAAAGAATCTCTAGGGGTGCTAGGTGGTGCAGTGGATAGAGCCCTGGCCCTGGAATCAGGAGTTCTTGAGTTCAAATCCAGCCTCAGACACTTAATAATGACCTAGCTGTGTGGCTTTGGGCAAGCCACTTAACCCCATTACTTTGCAAAACCTAAAATAAAACACCTCTAGCCAACTCATCTGGAATTCTCTTGTGAATTAAGCAATTTTCATCACTGACCTGCGTGTCAAAGTGTCTTTAATTCCCAGAATAGATCATCTCTTAAATCTAAGCTTTCTTTCCAACATCCCACCTCAACTTTTTTCAGCATTTGGACAGTTCCAGCACAATAGAAACCAGAGAAAGGACCAGCTCACAGAGCAGTCAGGAAGTCGGGGCTTTCATCTTTCATTCTAATGTAACACAAGTTTGAGAATTTTAAATGAATGGGAGAGTTCCTAAACAGTCCTCAGCTTTGTCATGCATTATCGAGAAACTTAATTGAAGAAAGTCTGTTTTAAAGCAAACTCAAATCATGTTGTGTGATTCCAGATTAAAGAAGCCTGGGAAATACACTTACCGAGATGCAGTTGGTGTTTTATGACTGAGTTTTGTCTTAGTTTATTTGACTTTATTAGCAATCTCTTTCAGAAGGCTTTTGAGATCATTCAGCTTTGAAAAAGGAAAAAAAAAACCCAGGATTGGTATTAATTACAAATTAGCAGACATTCCTCATCCTTGCACTGTGTCTTACCTTTGGGATGGATTTAGAAATCAAGTTTGGAGGACTGTGGATTTACATGTTATTTTCATTCATTCCACACTCCATCCCATATTCCCCAAAGAAAATAGGTAAGGTGTTAGCAAATGAATGCTGCCCTCCCAGAGACCACGCTTATGAGATAATGGGTTGGGTTTGATCATTAAGGTGTTAGAATTGATCCCCAAAAACATGTTGCTTGCAAACAGTTATACCCATGTGGTGCCTTGCTCCCCAGACCTGGTCATGAAAAACTGTATGCATGAAAGCAAGTGAATCTCAATGATGGATATTTCCCCTGATTGTCAGGCATGAAATGTGCAGCTGGTTTTAATTTTAATTCATAAATCTGGTTTTGGATGACCGATAAAAGTGATATGAATCCAATGTCATGTCTACCCAACTGGCTTATTTTCTCCAAGGATGCTGACCTTAATCAATTCTTGCCTGTTAATCTGTTCATTTTTGCTCAGATCCTCCCACTAGTTCCCCAGAGTGGGGGGAATCTTCCCTGTTTTTTACTAACACAACAGAGATATCAGGGAAGTCTTGGGCTGGTCACCAAGTATCCTTTGCTCTTGATTTGTGACAACCATGAGACATTTCCTAAAGTGGTCAAAAATGTCACTGGGGACTTGAATTGTCTGAAGAGGAAAAGTCCTGTTCCTTCTGAGATTGCCCTCCATCTACCATGTAAGCATCTTGTATGTAGATAACAATTGCCTTGTTGCCTTCTCGGTGTTCTTTTCCCCTTTCTTTGTTTTCTCAACACTTAGGCTATCTTTTTGCATACAGTAAGCCCTTAATAAATGCCTATTGACTGCACAATTGTCTGAACACACTTTATAGCTAGGTAAGCAGTGGGTTCTCCGAATAGGGTAGATGATAAGATTTCATGACGTGAATTCCATGTAATCCTGGCCCAAAAGACTTCATTCTCCTATTTCTAAATTACAAAGAAGTCTATGAAATGTTACAAAGGACAGAATAATGGTCCACAGTGATCAGTGTTATATCTCTGACAGTGCCTGCTCTATTTGTTCTTCTTAAAAATTCATGGATCTAACCCCAACTATCCTTGTCTCTGGCCTTTATAAGACAAATGATTTTCTAAGGAAATCATTATGCTTCCATTATTCAGAAACTGATTAGATTGTGATTCCCAGGAGGCTGAGAAGGTCCCTAATATAGGAGAAAAATGATTGGCTTGGCATCTGAGTTTAAATCATGATTCTGCTGTTGAAAGACTGAACCCTATTGGGTTTGCACCCTTCAGGCCTCTGTTTTATCCCCTATAAAATGAAAGGATTGGACTACGGAATTTCTAATATCTCTTCCAGCACTGAATTTGCAATCCAATGTGGTACCAAGACTTCACAGAAGAAGCATTTAAAGCCAGACCTGGCCTGTGGGATTGCTGAGTGTAACTGTAGAGAACCTGGGATTGGGAGTCAGAGGACCTTTATGATCTTGGACAATTCACTTAACTTCTCTGGGCCTCAGTTTCATCCTCTGTAAAATGAAGTGGGTGAACTAGATGACCTCCAAATTCCTTTTACACTGCAAATATATAATCACATGTGCTTGGTTCCTGGGAGTGGTCAGGTTTACCTCGCTAGATTCAAGTGAGATAATGGAGATGAATGCCAGCTTCTCCTCCCAGGCCTCCCTCCCCTCCTCTCATAAAGAGCATCCTACCTTTGTATCCAGCTGTCTAAATCGATGATACACTCTGCAAGGAGGAGGAAACAGTAGTTGTTAAAGTTCATTCTTTAACCTCTCTGATAGGTCAATGCCTTCCCAACAAAGTTTCATGTTCCCTTAGAGAAATAATCAACTGATTTTTTCCAAAAGATAAGTTTGCCAAATGACCAGGGAGATTGGGCTAGAGGAAACTGGGCACTCTCAATAGCCTTGTTTGGATTTTGTCCTTTGTTCTCAAAGAAGAACATGACATCAGGGAGTTGATGTCATGACAAGCACATGAATTGGCTTTGAGGGAAGGGGCTGTGCTAAGACACTAGACTCACTTTTTCCTCTGGATCCAGTGGCCAGATAGGAATCAGGATGACTGGAGATGGCCCTGGATGGGAGGCAATCGGGGTGAAGTGACTTGCCCAGGGTCACCCAACTAGTTGTCAAGTGTCTGAGATTGGATTCTAACTCCTGTTCTCCTAACTCCAAGACTATTGCTCTATCCACTCTCCCACCTAGCTGCCCCATTGGCCTTAAGAACAAAAGGAACACCTGAAAAATGGCAAGAAGAAAGTGGACATACTCTTCTGAATGGTCATTGGCTTTGGTGTTAATCTTGACAAGGTAGTTTTCTTTCATTACAGCTTCCCATGCCAGAGTTTCATTGTCCTCATTTGTTACACCTTGAGTAAAAAAGGCAAGAAAGAACCATAAGTGCTTTCTCCTTCTCCAAATGATCAGAAACATATTTATTTGTGTTAATATCTTGTCCTCCCCCTCCCCAGAAGTTTAGTTCCTTGAAATGAAGCAGCTCAAGAAAACGTGACATCCCTACGTTTAGAGGACCCACCCTAGGTGTTCCCATGGACTACCCGGTGCCCAGCCTGAGGTAGAGCATTCCAAGCTCGTATTGGGCTGAGCAGCCACAGTTGGACACATTGACATTCGTCTCTTACATAGTGATGCCATTTTGGTCTTCGATCATGAAGGCCAAGAACCAGTTCCTTGAGGGGAGGGACAACTCTTCAGGGTTTCTGTCTACAATTGGTGCTTGGTAAAAGCGTCTTGTATGATCTGCATTTGCCTGTGGCCTGCTGGCAGCCTCCAATCAATGGCCACTAGTCATTTTCTGTTACTCTTCTATAGACACATCTGTCTGGTTCAACAACCTTGATCCATCAGAGTGTAGAACAAGGGGCTCCAGGACAGAATTCTAGACTTTCGAGCTGGGAGGGTGCTTAAGGTCTTCCAACCTATGATCTTCATTCACAGATGAAGTAACCAAAGCTCAGGAAAGTTAAGCAACTTACTCACTGTCCCACAGTGAGTGAAGGCAGAATGAGAATGGAACCAAGTCCTTTTGTCCCCATTTTGTTCATCTTCTTTCCATGTTGCTTCTGGGGTTTAGACCATTATTCTTAGACTTTGGTTCTCAGTCTAAGTCAGAGATTTTAGTTCTCTAAAATCAACTGCTAAAAAGTATTAAGCTAAATGAATGACTTCCTCTGTATTCCAAGCATACTGACAAATAGGAGGGATTCTATAAGTTCATCTCGATTGTCAGAAGTCGTTTTTTTATGGGGGAGAAACATTCCATTGCATTAACATGGTAGCTGATGATGCTGGCATTGACATTTAATCTCCTGAAAAAATTGTTTTCTAGGTTGGCTAGCTTATCTCAGCATGCCCTTAGGTTCTCAGAGAAAAGCCATTATTCTGTGATTACACATAAACTCTTCAGGTTACTCCTACTCACCACCATAGCTCTGAAACCTCCATGTGGCTTATTCCATTGGCACAAACCCAGCTTCTCACTAAGACAGAACTTTCAATCTTAACTATTTACTCAACAGTAAGATGAAAGCAATAATAACCCCACCATAGGTCCTTGTCATGCAGGAATAATGGGCAGATTTCAATTCCTATAAATCTGCGTTAAGACGCCTTCTCTCAGCATGGAAGAGTGAAATACACTTATGGAAACCTGTCAGGAAGAATGGTGACAACTCATACACTTCAGTTACTCCCAACTTGAATTCGAAACAGGTGGAGCTTTGTGTCTCAGGAAGTGAGTGGCCAAGTTCCTTGGTGACCTTTGGTGCCAAACTGTTGCTAAGTTGAAACTGATTCCTCACCGGCTCTGGCATTTGGGCATTGGGCAACTGATTCATGGGGTGGCTTTCCATCTCAGCTGCTTCTAAATGACCCTTCTCCTGAGTTGGGCCTGCTTCTCTATGGCAACTAGAGGAGGTGAGACTTCCAGAGGCCACTTTCTCTGATGCCTTCCACTGCCTGCTCCAGTCTTTAGGAGAAAGTTGATAATTGTTGGCAAGCTGAAAAATGTCTGCTCAACTCTGCTTTTCTGCACCTTCTTTCCCCTCTTCTCCATCTTTCAGAAACAACAGGTTGCAAGAAGAAAAGTTCCTCTAGCTTCCTTCTCTTCAGTAGAAAAATGTCAGCAGAGCAGCAGAGTGTATTATGGCCATTTCTTTTTCCTTTAGGCAGCATGTGGCCAAAGAGAGGACTTTGGACTCTCATTGGTCAATCAATCTGCCTGGGAAGCCCATAGACTCTCTTTATGGGGTGGGGTGGGGAGGAGAGAGGTGGGGGGAGGGAGACAGAGAGAGAGGGAGGGATGGAAAGAGAGAGAGAGAGAGAGAGAGATAGAGAGAGAGAGAGAGAGAATTTCTCTTTAACAAAGTTCTGAAATCCAACCTTTTCTCTTTTATTTCGGGGGGTCAGTCTCCAGGTCTTTTCTGCCAAGGAAAGCAACTGAGCTTGTGGTTAATGACTGACTTCTCATGATCATGATCAGATAAACTGCATTTCCCCATAATCATAGAACAGTCTTGGTGTCCATATTATCCTCTATGCTTTCTACTGTTTCATTTAGCCATATATAGACCATTGTTTCCCATTTCCTTCATATTCTCATCACATTCAAATAAGCAGCTGCTCCCTCTGAACTCTGAGTCAGACAGCTTCAGTATTGCTTCTTTTTGAAGTCTGTGCAGACTTGGATCAATGAACTTTGTCAAGGTAAACTTAAATCAGCATTTGTTTTTCTTAGAAACAGATTCGTGCTACAGATGAGATGAAATGACCAAGGTTATTCCTTTAAAGGGCTACTGTCTCATGTTAAAAGTAATTTCAAGTGTCTGGGAACTTCAGAGACATAACATTTGGAAATCCATTCTTTTCTGGATGTGAGCTCAAAAGAGAATGGAGGAGAGATACTTGGACTGAATAAATGGCGTGGGAAGCACCTTCAGAAAGCTGGGAATTAAATCCATGACAGTTTATAAGCTCACCAGGAGGCTATAGAGTAAAAAGAACGAGGTCCTAGGACTGAATCGTGGGGTACAACCATGCTTAGGGGGCGGAGCAAGGATACTAATTCGGCAAGGAAGACTATGAAAGAGGAGCTAGCTAGGTAAGAGGAGATCTAGGAGAGAAGAGAGTCATGAAAAGATAGGGAAGAGAGGATATTTTGGAGGAGAGGGTGACCAACCATGTCAATGATATAAAGTTTTTTTTTTTAAAGGATGAAGATAGACAAAAGATAATTAGATTTAAATTTTAAGAAATGGCTTGAGGACTTGCAGACAGAAGTTTGATATGAGTTGAGTATTCAGCCTGGGAGCCATTTGAGAAGTGGTAACTGGAAATATTTAGGAGGGAGAGGAATTGATGTCAAGGAGGATGAGGAGGGCAAAAAAGTCACCAGGCTTGTCTTATCCCCAAATAAGCACTTTTGCTAAATATGTCAATGCAGGTTCATCATAGAACATAGCTTTAGTACTGGATAGAATATTAAGATGCATGCAGTCCCACTCCCTTATTTAACAGATGAGGAAACTGAAGCCCAGAGAGGTTCTCTGAGTTGCCCCTGGTTCACCTGATTCCAAAGTTCATCTCTCTCTCTCTGTTTCTTTCTCTCTCTGTCTCTCTGTCTCTCTCTCTGCCTCTGTCTCTCTCTCCCCACTCCTCTCCTCTCTTTTTTATCTCTCTCTGTATCTCTCTGACTGTCTCTCCCTCTCCCCCTCCTCTCTTCTCTCTCTCTGTCTCTCTCTGTCTGTCTCTCTCTCTCTCTGTGTCTGTCTGTCTCTGTCTCTCCCCACTCCCCACTTTTTTATCTCTCTCTGTATCTCCCTGACTGTCTCTCCCTCTCCCCCTCCTCTCTTCTCTCTGTCTCTCTCTGTCTGTCTCTCTCTCTCTCTGTGTCTGTCTGTCTCTGTCTCTCCCCACTCCTCTCTTTTTTGTCTCTCTCTGTATCTTCCTGACTGTCTCTCCCTCTCCCCCTTCTCTCTTCTCTCTGTCTCTCTCTGTCTCTCTCTCTCTCTCTCTGTCTCTGTCTCTCCCCACTTTTTTATCTCTCTCTGTATCTCCCTGACTGTCTCTCCCTCTCCCCCTCCTCTCTTCTCTCTGTCTCTTTCCCTGTCCAGTACCGAATAGTTCAGTGTGGAGTCACGGCGCCATGTGGCCGAGCTCCCGGCCCAGTGGGCCTCTGTGGGCGGCCTACTCACAGCAGGCGGAGGAGCCCACGTGCTTGTCCTTGCAGCAGCACCTGAAGCACTTTTTCACCACCATGTAGAAGTAGGCGAAGACCACGAAGGGGAAGGGGATGTTGAGGCGGCTGCAGTATTCCTGGACCAGGAAGTAGCGCTGGAACTTCCACACCTGGTCGTTGTTCTCTTGCACTATGCCCACGGTGTACCTGGCGGGGAGAATGACAGGCTGGACCTCGACCTCCAGGCTCTCCTGCCTCAGTGCCCCCCACCAGCTGGAGGCTTCGTGACCTGTGACCCAGCTCCCCTTTGTCTCTCCACCCCCACATCCTGCCTTCTGACAGGCTCCCCCGGTGGGAAAAGGCCTGGGCCTGGGCCTGGGCCGGGGCAGGCGGCTGGAGGGATGGCCATGGGAGGAAGGCTTGGAGAGCCCTTTGCCTCTGTGACTTCACTCGTTCTGCAGGATAACCCAGTGGAGCCAGGGTTATTATCCTCTCTCCTTGGGAGATGAGGAAACTTCCCCAGATGAGGTCAATCAATATTTCCAGACACACAGCTAGCAAGTATCTGGGAAGGAATTTGAACTCAGCTCATCTAGATTCCAGGCAGAGCTCTCCACCCGATAAGGGTGCAACAGTGCACTGGGTCTGAAGTCAGCAACACTCCCCTTCCTTCCTTGCAATCTGGCCTCAGACAGTAGCGGTGTGACCCTGGGTACGTCACTTCATGCCTCAATTTTCTCATCTGTAAAATGAGTTGCAGAAGGAAATAGTGAACCACTTCAGGCTCTCTGCCAAGAAAACCTCCAATGGGGTCCTGAAGAGTCAGACACAACAAAGCAACCAGCTCTCTGGGCACGGGCCTGTGAAGGTCAGGTCGCCATGCGCCTTTTGCCTTCAGGAGCTCACAGTCCGTAGGGTTGAGAAGACACACATAGCTGCCTCTAACCCATGATTTTGCATGATCAGGGCATTAGACAGCTACAGGTCCAATTACTGTAGGAGATGGGGGGGGATCCAAGCTCATTGCCACGTTTGAGGAGGAAGATTGTTCCTGCACATGGGAAGCAGGGATGGCTTTGTGGAAAGAGGATGGTTCAATAGGCCTTTAGAACACGGGAGGGGCCAGTTCAGAAACAAACAATTTGCCATTTTCAATTTCCGTTTGGAAAAAAAAGAATATAATAAAGAATATAAGAAGATCCAAAAGCCTTAAAAGATAAAAATCCTTCCAATGTTTCTTTAGTTTAATTCTGTTCATTAGTATAAAAACGTGAGGGGCAGCCTGGCACAGATGGGGGGGCAGCTAACTTGGAGGGAGGAGATCTGGCTTGCCAAAGCTGTCTGTGTGACCTTGGACAAGTCTCTTAAACTCCGTGCCTCAGAC
This sequence comes from Macrotis lagotis, assembly GCF_037893015.1. NCBI lineage: Eukaryota > Metazoa > Chordata > Mammalia > Peramelemorphia > Peramelidae > Macrotis > Macrotis lagotis. Next base: position 271,080,706 of record NC_133662.1, on the reverse strand, counting down.
CACTCTCTGGGACTAGAGAGGAGATAAGATTCTTTCTGTGTTGCTTGGAGAACTCTCCACACAGATAAAATTGGGGACCCGAATTAAAAATGAAAAATGAATTGTAATCTCCCTGAGGGCAGGAAGCCTTTCACTTTTGCCTTCAGGCCTGATGAATTGAATTGTATTCTTTTCAGACTCGGTAGGAGATTTAAAGGGGAATCTTCCTTAGAACTGTGAACTTGGTGTTTTCTATTTCTCCCCATTCAAATGTAAGCTTCCGGTAAAAGAGGAATAGGAACATTTCATGTTTTTATATTTCTATCACCAGAATTTTTGATATTTCCTGGGACACAGCAGGTGCTAAATAAATGCTTGTCTAATGAATGAGTGCAGGAGAATTTCGACAAAGAGGAATATTTGAAGGCTCAGGAGAACACCCATAGCTAGGAGACCGACTCAGGAAGGAGTGCAGGGAGGAGGTGGGCCTGGGGTGAGTCCTGAGGGTATTCATGGGGCAGCGATGAAGGGGATCCAAGCTTAGAGAAGGACGAGAGGCGGGAGGTTTGGGGGGTCTCTAGGCCTCCTGACTCTGCCTGTCGGAACAGAGCCCTGGAACAGCTTTCTTTTCAGAGACTCAAGATCAGCCCAAACCCTTTGGGAAACAAGCACACCCTTTTGTCCCCATATAAAATGAAACATTAAGTTTGAAACATCTACTTAGCTTTCAGTTCTGTGAAGGAAATGGCTTGTTGGTGCTTTGTAGTGGAAAATGTAAAGTGAGAGAAGCACACCACCAAAGGGCAGAGAATAGAGGGGTAGGGGACCTTAAAGCCAAATCATCCCAGCCACTCATTTTACAGAAGGGGAAACCGAGGCAAGAGAAGTGAAGGGATTTGTCCAAGCTTGCCCAAGTCCTAAGGGCCAGGGTCGGGATCTAGACACAAGTTCCGTTTCTAAATTCAGTTTTGTGTCTTCCCACTGGACCAACCACATCACTTTTCTCAGGTAACTCTTGTAATTTGGTCTCTAGGAGGAAATGCCCTTGCAGAGGCCGCTTTGCGCTTCAAAGGTCGAACCTGGGAGCTGGTGTCTAGGGAGAAGGGAACGGGAAGTCTTCTGAGGCTTGAGAATCTGCACAGACTTGTAAGGGATGCTTTCCTGCAGAACCTTTGCAGAGTTGCATCTTTTACCCTTGAATACCAGCCAAGGGAACTGTGGGCACCGCTTGCAGTCCCCCATGGGTGTGTTTAGATGGTCATTAACAGCTCCTCGCCAATAGGGCCAAGCTGACAGCTTAAGGTTAATGGGATCATGGGCTTCCAGGGAGAAGAAACGTTAGCAGTCTTGTGGTTCACCATCCCCATTTTGCAGTTAAGGAAGATGAGGCTCAAAGGAGGAAAGGGACTGGTTGAAGGCCACTCTCAAATTTAGAAGTAGCTCCAGGATCTAGAATCCAGAAGAGAAAGTGACTTCATTTGTTCTACCCCTTTCCTTTGTAGAGTTCATATAATTTAAATCTGGAAGGGGCCTCAGAGGTTGTCTTGTTTTACAGATGAAGAAACTGAGGTTCAAAGAGGTGACTTGCCCAAGGGAGCAAATTCAATTCCATGTCCTCTCCTCTCACCTCCCGTCTCGTTCTCTTATACAGAGAAGCAGCCAGGGTCATGACTTCCTCTAAGGCACCTTAAGAGGAAGAGGCAGGATTCAAACCCTAGTGTTCCCCCAAGTGCTACAACTTCCTCCTCCCCACAGTTTGTCTAATTTACTGGTGTAACCATGGAAGTTCCACGAGGGCAGGGATGATTTCATTTTATCTTTGAAACCCCAGAGCCTAATATAGTGTTTAACACTTAGTGGTTAAAACAAGCTTATGCAGGAAAAGGGAGGAAGGAAAGGTGAGAGTGAGGGAAGATGGAAGGTAGAAAGGAGAGAAGGAAGGAGGGAGGAAGGGAGGGAAGAAGGGAGGAAGAGAGGGAGGGAGGGAGGAATATATTGGGAGTACAGTCCCTACATTACCATCCATAGCCTGAAGACCTCCTTTCTTTGCCCCTCCATTTTGGAGCTAACTCAGGACATACCCAAACATGGCAACCAGCAGGTTCACAAGCAGAATATTGGTCGAGAGCATATAGATGCAGACGAGGGGGATGGTGATCCATTCAGGGAATCGGGGCATCCTGTTTTCATCCAGTTCCACACACAGAGGTTTGGACTCATTCCCCGTGAAAGTGCAATGGGAAAGATCATAAGTGGTGCCTAAGGCAGAGAGAGAGAGAGAGAGAGAGAGAGAGAGAGAGAGAGAGAGAGAGACAGAGAGAGACAGAGACAGAGACAGAGACAGAGACAGAGACAGAGACAGAGACAGACAGAGAGAGAGAGAGAGACAGAGAGGGAGAGAAGTTAATGAGGGTGGAGTGGAGGGGGGCAAAGGGGGCTCAACAATGGGGGTGTTTCAACAATGGCAGATGAATATTCTGAGACCCAATCTGGTCCCTAAACTGGGCTAGCTGTGTGTCTCTGGACAAGCCACTTAATCTCTGCAGACTTCAGTTTCCCTATCAGTAAACTGGGAATAATAATAGCTCCAATCTCCAGGGGCCCTGGGGAGATCCATTAAGGTAACATTTCTAAAGCACCAGGCAAACCAAGACTACATACATGATGATTGCTATAAGCTGCCCTTGGGCAGGGAGGACTCCAGAGAGGGCTTCCCTGGCAGCTTCCTTTCCACTCCCTTGCTAATGAAAACCACATAAACATTTTTCCTTCAAAAGACCAACATGGATCTTCAGTCAGTGATTGAAGGAAGAGGGGGCAGGGTGGTTTGGGGTCATTTGGAGCTGTTGCCCACAGAGAGCCAGCCTTGGATTCAGGAGACTTGAGTTCAAGTTATGACTCATACTGGCCTTTCCTGCGACCTTGGGCATTTCTCTTCCTCACTTAGCATACTAGCACTTCCAAAGACTAGAAGCTGCAGAAGGAGGTGCCCACCTGGAGAGCTGGAGGGAGTTTCCTCACCTGGGAGCTCACTCATCCAGAGGAATCCCAGATTTAGTCCCTACTGGTCCCTTCAATCGGAGGTAACTTGGAGGTTTATCTATAGGTGATAGTGCACGTAATACAGTGTTTTGTGAACCTATTGACAAATCTGTGGAGGCCAGCCAGGGTACTGAGGGGTTATGACCCAACAGAGGACAGCTCTGGTACCTCCCTGATAAGACTCTAGGAACCTTGTATTTGAGTCACCAAATCTTGCAGGGTCAGGCTTAGAAATGATCCGTACCTATGGCCACTGCAACCAAGAGGTCGCTTTATGGTCTTGGCGAAGGCTGGAGAGACAGAGAAACAGTCCCTGCCCTCCAGGTGCCTCCAGTTTAATGCAATACCTGCAGATCACATACAAGATCCCTAGGAAGCAGATGAGGGAAGGTAACGGCCAGGTAGGAATTTTATTAAAGTTGAAAATTGTGTTGATTCTATAGGAGAAGAGACCCTCCGAGGAGCTCAAGGTCAGGGATGTCCAGTGGCTTGCTCAAGGTGACATGGGTAGTAAAAGGCAAAATTTGGACTTGCTCCTAGATTTTCCAATTCTAAATTTGGGCTTCTTTCCAGGGCACCAATGAACAAGCATTGACTAATCACCTATTATGTACCAGGGACTTTGGATACAAAGGTGGAGGTGAGCTAGGCAGATCCCTTAGGGAATGAAAGTCCTGCTGCTGGAAATGGTATATAAAGCGATTTGTTTTTGTGAAGGTATTCATGGCCTTCTGAGGCCATCAATCTATGTGGTAAAGACAATTTCATGGGCTTCAATTTTTGGAGCATTTGGTAAGGCTGAGGAAATGAGATCTAATGGGAAAGAGTTCCTCTTTGGACGAGCTTTCCGATGGGGGAATGAGCCTATTTCAGCCATGTTCTCCCAGGAATGAAAGAAATCCTGAGAAGAGCCTGAAGCTTGAGGACGCCTCTCTGAAACTCCATCCAGCAATTCCACAATTATTCACCTCCTGCTTTTCCAGGCAAATGAAGACAAATTCAAAACCAAAACAAAATCAAAGCATTTATATTTTGCTGGGGGGGGGGGGGATTACCACCCCCCCCCCCCCCCACAGTGTAGGCCCCAGCCTGCCCCTGCCAGGCCCATGCAAGCCTGACCCTGGCTGCTGCTGCTTACCATCCACATCGCTGGGCACCTGGCCAAACATGGCCAGGTAGGGTTCGTAGATCACCGAGCGGAAGATCCACTCCCATCGGTGCTCGTTCTGCCTCAGGATGCCCTGGCGAGCCACTCCGAAGGCCACCATCCAGACGGCAAAGAGGAACAGGAAGAAGAAGACGTCGATCAGCTAGAGGAGGGAGACGGGAAAACCCATCAGCAGCTCAGGTGGCACCTCCCGAGGGAACCCGCCCTCCTCGGCACCTGTGGAAGGGTCACTGCTGCTCAACATGCAAGAGGATGGCCCAGTTCAGTCCGCCCAAGGCACTGGCTGATTTGTTTCCTGTCATAACAATCCATCCCTTGTGCTATGGAGCTGATCTGGGCTCAGAAGGCTGGGCCCCCCAGCTTCTTCTGCCAGACCAGAAAGGCCCTGGGTGCTGGCCTGAGCCTGGCCTTTCTGCCCGCAGAAAAGGCTGTGTATTCAGAAGCACCTCTCTGAGAATGGAAAAAACTTCACGTCCCAATGGCTAAAAGTCTGCAAATATCAGAAGAAATTCTATTTTTGCTGCGTCCTTGGAAGACTGCCTCACATATGACGTTGTAAAAGAGAAATGGGTCTTGAGTCAGGGACCCTGGGTTCAAATCTCCAGTCCGCCGCTGACCTGAGTGGGGATCAGTTGGACAAACCGCCTAACTTTTCTACGCCTTGATTTTTCTTCCTTTCCAAAAAGAGGACCAGATAATGATTCTGAAGATCCCTTCCAACTCCAAACCTATGGTCTCAGAACCTTAAATTTTCTTAAAAAGAAAAAGTGTCTCCTTTTTAAAAACAATGATCAAACGACAAGAAATTCAACTGGGAGAGGAATCAGGAAGAGAAGGATCACTTTTATAACCCCTACTATGGCTGGGCACTTTTTGCAAATATAATCTCATTTCATCCTTACAGTAACCCTTGAGGGAGTTGCTGCTATTAGACTCATTTTGCTATTTGGGAAACTGAGGCCAACAGAGGTTAAGTGCCTTGGGTCTTACAGTTAGTAGGTGTCTGAGACTGGATTTGAACTCAGGTCTTTCTGACTCCAGAGCCAACTCTATCCATTCATGAGTTTAAGGTGATGTATAGAAAAATGTAAAGTTAAGCAGAGGAAATGTATGGAAATCATCCTGGTACTTGATGCTTCTGAATAATTTTTAATCAAGGTAGAAAGTCTTGGACCCTGGTATAGTTAGAAGTCAAGGATGAGAGTTTACTATCACTAAATTTGCATCAAATGAGTTAATCTATGCAAAGGGCTTTACAATTCTTAAGTCTTTAGGAAGGTTGGCTCTAGTAATAATAATTATTATTGGCCTCATTCTGATAAGGAAAGGTTCTGTGGAGTCATGGATTTCCATTTCTTTCTAAAGAAAACCAAGCTGCTATTGCCAGCTCCCAGACATGTTGCAGTCAGTTGATGGATGGTTAAAGCAACTTCTGAGCCCAAGAAGCTCCCTGGGTCAATTGGCCAGTGTCAGTTTTTGTCTGGCTTCTGCCTGGAGAAGACCCATTTGGGACAGCACCACAAGATATCTACCCTGAGGCTCGGCCCTTGGAAACCTCTCTATGCACAAATTGTCTTCCTGATTGGTCAGAACCCTTGGGCAGGGCACTTTCTTCTGTCATGAATCTTACCATTCTCTGCAGCATGATGATTTTGGGTCCCAGATTTCTGCTCACAGTGAAAATGTGGATGAGCCTCAGAGTGAAAATGATATAATCCAGGCAAAAGATGACACGTCCAGAATAGAGGGAGCTTTTGTTAGAGGAGTGGAGCCTAGTGAGAAAAGGAAAAAGGGCATGGAAGGAAGAATCATTTTAGAAATGCTTGGACTTTGTCACAGTAAAAACAAAGGATGTGAAGTCCTTGGAAAGATATGCTCCTTTGGGGCAGCTAGGTGGTGCAGTGGATAGAGCACCAGCCCTGGAGTCAGGAGGACCTGAGTTCAAATCCGACCTCAGACACTTAATAATTACCTAGCTGTGTGGCTTTGGGCAAGCCACTTAACCTCATTGTCTTGCAAAAAAAAAGACCTAAAAAAAGAGAAAGATATGCTCTTTTGACAAGGAAGAGAGGCCAAACTTGAATATGTGAGCACTAAGGAGGCTGGAATAATCTTGGAAAAAGCCATATTGGCAGCCCTAAACAGGTGAGCCTTCTATTTCCATTTTAGATACCACAAAGGAAATGTGTGGATCTGCACATCTTTGCTGGCTCTTCTCACCAAAAACATGAAGGCAACTCACCTACTGGGATAACAGTTTGGTCCTGGGAACAGTGGACCAGAATAAAGATGGAAGAGGGGGCCAATTTCCCTTTGTGGGTTTGCAGAGTTAAGGGCTGCCTGGGGTGCACCTCTTGTGATGACAGGCACACACCGGTTCCCTACTGGCAATATCCAACCTGTGATGTTCCCTTCTAAATTGGACTCAAGCTCTAACTTCTACATGAGGCTTTGCAGATTCCCTCCTCCAGCTTCCTTCCTCTCTTAAATGACTTTGTCTTTATTTTGCTCACACTGTGAATATGCTGACCTTGGTGCAGGCTGAGAGGATAGAAGCTCCTTGAGAGCAAGGCTTGTCTTTTCTGTGTATCACCAGCACTAGCTGGCACCTAGTAGGACTTCAATGACTCTTTGTAGATGGATCTTCAACCACAAAGGTTCCATGTGGAACAGGAATCTTTGAATGGATTTCTTGGGCAAAGTCAAAAGTGCAAGAGGATCTCACTTTAGGAAATGGTCCTAAGCCAGAAGGGATCTAGAGGGAGGGCCTAGGTGTTCTGAGTGATCACAATTAGCTTCATTCAACTCTTGGCACAGTTTCCTTCTGGAAGAACTGGGGGAGGGAGGCAGCTCTTCAGTTGAATCTGGACAGAAGACCAGGATTCTGAAAGGTGAAGGTGAGGTGGGAGGGCACTCCAGGTGTGGTAGAAACAGTCTTCCTGAGCTACTAACTTCTGTTAGAGGTTTATGACTGTCATGGATTCCTCCATGAAATTTCTCTACTGTCCACACAGCTCAAGACCCAAGTGGGCCTGAAAGTCTCAGAAATGAACCACTGAACTTCATCAATCAGAGGAGATGGGGCAGGGACGTTTTTCTAACATCCAAATGTCCCCTAGGGGTGACCCAGAGTTAGTCTGAGGGCTATGGCATCCATTGGCTCTGAGGCCATGCATTTATTGTTCTCTCTAAATTTCCAGATCATCACAAGCCCTGAGCAAAAAGCCATGTTGATACAGACCATGGAGTCAGAGAAGTCAGACTTGGGAAGAACCTCAGAGCGAGGTACAGACTAGTAAGCTCTAGAAAAGCCTGCCTCCCACCAAATGCAGAATTCTCTCTAGATTGTCCTCTCCAGAAGCAGATGGTCCCTCTAGACTGGCCCTACTAGGCAGTTCTCTATCCTCTACTTGAACCCTTCCAGTGACGGCTCAACTTCTCCCAAGGTTCACATAGCTGCTTTTCCACTTTTAGCCTCTCCCTGGGACTAGAATAATGTACGGAGGAGCTACCATCACTGTTTCCCACTCCTCCTAAGAGGCCTGCCCTGGACAGGAAGGCAAGTTGGGGAATTACCAGAAAAACCTCTTCGGATAGAAAGAGATGACTCTAATTTGTCATGCCTAAGGATTGCCCTCCTGTAAGCTTTGGGATCAAAGTGGACTACGACTTCATTTATAGGTCATGCTGCTATTTAGATAACCTGAGATTCTACTAGAATCTTATAGGATGGTCAGGCAGTTGTGGACAGAACTTGGTTATCAGAGGGAGCATCCAAAGAAGTGAGATTGCTAGAGAGGTGTGTGTGGGGGGGGTTCTCCCTCCTTGGTTATCTCCAAGCAGAGGAGGGGTGATGACTCGAGTGTGTCTTAGTGAGGATTTCTTTTGTGAAAAGACTAGACTAGGGCACTGATGAGTCTTTTTTTTTAGGATTTTCTGCAAGGCAAAGGGGTTAAGTGACTTGCCCAAGGTCACACAGCTAGGTAATTATTAAGTGTCTGAGGCTGGATTTGAACTCAGGTACTCCTGACTCCAGAGCCAGTTCTCTATTCACTGTGCCACCTAATTGCCGCCCCCCCCCTCACTGATGAGTCTTTATCCTACTCTTAAATTCTTAGATTGACCTTCTTTGGTCATTTCCAGCACTCGCCAAGGATTCTGTGACATAGTCTGTGAAACATCATTAACCCCATTTTATGAATGAGGCAACTGGAACTTATGGAAACCAAGTCACTTTTCCAAGGTAGAAAGTAGAAAGTGACAGAGTTGGAATTTGAGCCCAGGTCTTTTAAGTCCAAGATCCAGAGCTCCTTTCCTGAGACCACAGTGTCTCTCCTAGTGGTGAGAGCCATCCACCTTGCATCAGAGGAGACCTCAGCATGTCTGGGTTACAGAAACTCCTTGCTGAATTTTTGACTCGGAGATATCATCCACAGCTTCTTATGATGCAGCCACCCCCACCCCCCCAATCACAGACAATGTTGTGTACCTGAATTTGAACTTTTTCAATTTAAATGCATGCTGAAGGGCTCAAACATTGAAGAATTTTGAAAGGCCAGGAAGGGTCTTACCGGAAGACAATCCCCGCTATGAAGTAGAATAATCCAAGGGTGTCCATAACATTCCACAGGTCAGTAAAATACTTAAGCCCATTCATGTACCACTGTAGGACAGAAAAGGGAAGAGATGCAATGGCGTTGTTATGGAGCACTGACTGTGCACGTTTCCTCATTCCCCAGACTTGCTTTCCTTGCTGCCGTTGATTCATTACCAACTCATTTCTAGTGATGGTGGGAGGCACTGAGGCAGCTGTTCAAGGAACAAAGGTATACTGGGACCTGACTAATAACTGAATATCCCAAGTGCTATGACCGTTCTTGATGTCAACCTGAAAGTGGAAAACATATCTATTATCTTGTCTATATGCCTGTCTGTCCAGTCATCCTCTATCTTCCATCCATCCATCCATCCATCCTCTATCCTCCATCCATCCATCCTCTATCCTCCATCCATCCATCCATCCATCCATCCATCCATCCATCCATCCATCCATCCATCCATCCATTCTTCCATCTATCCATGACACCCAATCTTGTTTTTCCAGATTCTCCAGCTTTCTCCCATAGGTTTCAGAGGACTGTGGAGCTGGAAGAGACCTCAAAGATTATTGCCCAAGGTGATATAGTTAATGAGTGAAAGAGGCAAGACATGGACCCAAATCTACCCATTTGAAGTCTGTCTCTAGACTTGCAAACAGGAGAGTTCGACCTCTGATGCTTCATTTTTTAGCAGCCTTTGAACATCAGCTTCATCTTGTGTAGAATGGGGATTCTAGCTCTGGTGTTCACCCTATATGAGATCTTTGTGCAGTTCTTAAGTGCCAGCCATTGTTATATTATAGAGTCTAGAATGCTTGATCACTTTTTGAGGGAGGGGGTTGTAATCAAACTTGTGATTTCATCGTTGTAGGGAAATACCAGGGAAGAAGATCCATCACCCAATGAGGATCTACCAGTCTCCTGGAACTTGTAGTCTTAGAGGATCTTGGGGACATAGATCCAGAGCTGCAGGGGACCCAAGAGGCCAACCAGCCCAATTCCTTCTTACACAGGAGGAAATGAAAGCCTAGGGAAGGAAGGTGATTTGCCCCAAATCAAGCCTGAGAGGTTAGATTTAAACTCAAGTCTACTGAAGTTGGACAGCAGAATATAGATAGAATGCCAGGTCTGAAGATTTGAGTTCAAATCTGGCCTTAGACACTTACCAGCTGTGTGACTCTGGGCAAGGCACTTAACCTTATTTGCCTCAGTTTTCTCATCTGTAAAATGAGTCAGAAAAGGAAATGACAAACCCCCCCAGTAACCCTGGAAACTCCCAAGGGGTCTTGAAGAGTTGGACACGACTAAACAACAGTGCCCCTTCCTACAATCGATGACCAAATCCAGTGTAAAATATTACAACTCTCATAGCATTGTAATTTCCTTATAGAACATTCCTTTTATATGGTGGCCAAAGGAATTGACCCATAGATGACAGGATCATGATTTAGAGCTAGGAGAGATCTTAGAGGTCATGAATTTTACACTCTTCTTTAAAACTTTACAGATGAGGAAACTGAGGCAGATAGAAGTTAAGTGACTTGCTCAGAGTCACTCAGCTAAAAAATAAGGTGGATTTGAACCTAGGCCCTCTTGATTTAAAGTTCTGTGCCCTCTCTATTGTGCCATGATGCCTTGGCATAATTCCTTTTCTCAAAAAATTTTACCTTCAAAGCCTTTTATACTCTGATGCCAACTTCCTTGCCTCACCCTGTCTCCTCCCACTCATCTCTACCTCCTCATGCTTCAGCTCTCATTCTTGTAACATAGCCACTCCTTCCCAGCTTCCTTGCCCTTCCTCACTCTGATACACCTTTCTCCTCCCAGGCTTTATGTAGTGTACTCTTATTCATCAGACCCTACTCAGACCCCCATTTTCCAAAAGCTTCTCATAGTGCCCCAAATTGGTAATCATCTCCTCCTTAGTCCCCCCACACCCCCCTAGAATGCCCTTCCCCACAGCTCTGAAATCCTCTCCATCCTTATCTCTGCCTCTTGGAAGCCCAAGCTCCTTTCTAGACTCAATTCAAAGTTCTTCTTCCTTTTGAGACCTTTCTCACCTCTCCCTAGAGGCTAAGGCCCCTCCAAAAAATATTGAATATACTCTGTAATTTATATCTCCTTATATAGCTATTTGTTGTCTTCCCCCCACCCCCCACCCCCACCCCCCACCCCTGCCATATGCTTTTGAGAAGGTGTTTAACACTTATCTGTTGGATGGAATTGAGAAAATAAGTGTTGGAATTGAAAGGAATGTTCTTTGGGCTGATAAAGGGTCGCACAGTTATAGGGGATTGGGTCAAGTCCCTCCTTGTCATCAGGCCTTACTAACAATAGGAAAATTAGTTTTAGAAGTGGCTCCCTTGGGCCTCTGGCTATCCCAGAGCCCTTTCTCTCTGGCTTCCCTCTGGGGAACCGGGCTGCCCACCTGTCTCACTTCATCACAGAAGAGGACGAAGACCAGGGCGTAGAGGATGAGCTCTGGGGTGTGAGGAACAGAGTGGAAATCCATGAGCAACACATAGGCAAAGAGTAGCAGGAAGGCGATATAAAAGACCACGTTCCAGGAGAAGACCACAAAAGGTGAGGTGAAAAAAAGCCAGGTAGGACCAGATAAGCCTTCGATGTCTATCGATGGGTTTCTTCCTGAGGTGGGAAAGAAGAGAACCCAGAGAGCTAGGACCTTTGGCAATGGAGCCTTCTTGTGAAATGGATCTGGGCCCTCTGTGGTGAGGGCCACCACCTACAGGAAGTCCCAAGGATCTCTCCAGTCCACCCAACCCATTCCCAATGACTTTGCACCTGCCTGTAGCTATTTTGTATTTGTTTCCCCCAATAGAATGGACCCTACCCTTGAGGGATAGAGGTTTGACAAAGACTGGTCCAATGGATGAGTGAATGAAACTGCAGTAATCCTTTGAGGACCAAAATCCTTTGTCTATCAAATAAGGCTCTTCCTGGGGTGAGCCTGCTTATCTTGTTCCCTTTTCTATATGGTTTAGAAATCTATTTCTAGAAGACAAAAGTGCTCAAGCTCCCTCAGATTGCCTCTCCTTGCCAAAATGAAGCAGTACTTCATACTATCAACCCCAAAGTTCAGGATCCAGCATCTCCACCCTCCTACCTCCAGACTTTTGCCCAAGCTGTCTCCTTGGCCTGTGATGCCCTCCCTGGTCTTAAATCTTTAGCTCTAACAAAGATTTAATTCAAATGTCCCCAGGTCATCCTCATGCATCAATGCTCCCTTCAAATGACTTCAGATTGAATGCCTTCAGTGCCCCACATATATTGCTACCTGCCCAGTCATTTTTGAAATTCAATGCATTTTTAGAGTCTGTTATTGCAAGTCACCATGGGAAATTCCAAGCAGCGGTGGGTGGTCATGCTAAGGAAAAGAGTTTGTAGCTCAGTAGAATAAAGTACATGCAAACACATACATGCAAGCATACAAACACATATATCTTACATGAAAGTAATATCAATCTGTAGCATAAGGAAGCATGTTGTGAATGACATAGGAAGAGGTGCAGACCCCCAAATACTATAGGAGTGAACCTTGGCCAAATCCCCTTTCCATCTCTGCTCTGCCTCAGGAAGTTGTTTGAGATGACCTCTGATACCCATCTCACTCTAAATCTATGGCCTAGCTTGTACCTTTTCTGGCCTCAGTTTACTCCTCTGGAGATGAAGGAGCCGTATTACATAACCATGCACGTCCCCTTCAGTTCTAAATCCCGGAGCCTTTGATAAAATGACAAGATGTGATTTAAATCAAACTAGGTCATGCCAAGGCCTATTGGGGGCATGACAAAAGGCCAAAGGGGTCATCTGCCTTTTCATTCACTTTCCTTCTCTAATTGAGCCCTTTAAGGAAACTCATGATTACCTGAAGGACACAAACCCACAGCCAACCAGAGGTATGAGAAACAGGCATAGGATGATCTTCCAGTTCTTGGTGTCCCGGGATATTTCTCCATACCATTGCTTGGAAAGGAAATTCTGGAGGCAAGAGACAAAAGAATGGAGGCCATCCTCTGTCGTGACACTAAAGAGCAGGACAGGACAAAGGACTTACTTCCCATATCCTCTACCACTGCCCCCACCCTGAAAATGCCATCACTCTGAATCAGTGTCTAATATTCCAAATCAGATTCATGAGCTGAATACAAATTGGCCACACTCCGCTTTCTATTATTTGCCTTAATGGAGAGAGAGAGAGTGGGGAATAAATAATTCAAGCAAGTCAATTGTCTCTCCCCTGATTCCCCCAATTTTCCCACCCTCAATTGTCTGAGTTCAAGTTTGAAATACACCCACACAGACCTGAATCATCTCAACCCTCCACTTGCTGTGGTCCCAGCCCTGGGGCAGGGGGGCTTGCTGTTGGTAAACTATATGCATCTCTAACCACAAATCACTCTTTGGATGATTTGCTTATGAACCAATCACCAGCAAATGACAGTATTCTCCGATATGCACTCCTATTTTTCTCCCTTACTGATGGCAATGGAGAAATAAAATTTGCAGAAGGCCAATCCAATATACTTCTGCTCACTCCCATCAGAATTCAGGCTGGAGGAGACGGCTCTGTTGATGATGCTTAGCAGGTACTACATGCCCCATTCTCATAAAGCTTGGCTCTTTGATATTCTTACCAAGGTCCTGAATAAAAGTAGAGATGACATGCTTCTTTGTCGGACTGAAAAGGTGACTTACAATTTATTGGAGGAGAAAACAGGATACCAAAAAAACTAAACGGTAACCTTTGGTTGAATTTAAGAAGACACGACTGTAAAGGCGTAAATAGAAAATGAAAAATTTGGTCTCAAAATTGACATTTCATACACTAGATGAGAGGGGTGTTGTGAGATGATTAGTGTGTCTGAAAAGAAGATTTTGTTGGTCTTCAAGGGCAGTGGAAGACACAGGTATGATGAAGCAGGCAGGAAAGGTGAGAAAGTAGGCTGCAGTAAGGGATACAGAATGGCCCAGGGCAAGGAGCTCAAAGTTTTGCTTGCCTATGACTGGTCAGCCCGTATCGGGGCCTTGGGTTAGCTCAGGTCCTACATTTTAAGGAGGACTTGCGAAAACTGGAAAGAATACAGAGAAGAGTGAATAAGTTGGTGAAGGGCTTCGGGGGTAAGGAGGACCACTAGAATTGAGGCTTCCCAGCCCCTGGAGAAGAGAAGCTGGGGCGGACTGCAGCCCTTAGCATGCAAGTTCTTTGGGGCCAGAGAAAGGTTTAGTCTTTCTCTTTATCCTGAGAGCTTGCTACAGATCCTGTGACTTAGCAGGCACTTTACAAATTCCTGTTGACTGACTCTGATGCCTGAGAAACTGTTTTCGAGTATTAGAAGGACCATCCTGGGCTCTAAGAGGGATGAGCTTTGTTCTTGCCCCTGAGAGTAGAACAAGGAGCAATGCCTAGAAGTGGCAGAAGTGACTTGAGGCTTGAGATCAGGAAGATAATGCAATACAGGTGAGCAGTAGGAGTTGGCACCCCTCTCCATTCCTGCCATCCCTAGATGGTGCCCATTGACTGGTGTGGCAGAGAGGAAAGGATTTGTTAGGTCCATATTGAATTAGACATTCTTGGGCTTCCTTCCAAAGCTGAGATTCTGATAACTAGTTCATACAAAATTGGTTTGTGACCTAGAAGCCCACTCCCTCTTCCTCCTGAGTTTTTTCTGTTACCCCTTCAATTCCAATGAGTCAAATAAGTCTATTAATCACTTACTGTATACCAAGAAAGGTTCTGGAAAGGCAGAGACAAGTCCTTGGCCTCAAGGAGCTGGCCTTCCATTGGAGTGACTTCCTACTGCAAGTCTCTCAAATGTTGGGTAAATCAAAATGTCCAATGGGATGTCAAATATTGAGATGGAACGGCAGGTTTATGTGCTTGGTTAGGGGCTGTCAGAAGGCAGCTAACTGTCCCCTCCATGAGAGAGGAGAGAAACAAGCTCGGACCTGAGAAATAATGTCTATTTGTCCAGCGTCTAATGTCTAAAATCAAAATAAATCAAAAGTGGTTTAAAAGGAGACAAAACCCTTTGGAAACTTTTCTCAGAAGACAGCTGCTGGCACTTCCCCTTTCCCTGCTACCTCTGATTTATCTTATCTATATAAACACACGTGCTTGGTTTCCCTATGATGGGGGGGGGGGGGGGATCCAGGGAGCTCCAGGAAGGCAGGATGGCTTTTATTTTGTTTGCTTCTCCAGGGCCAGCATGAGCACATAGTAGGTCTGACTGCACTCAGCAGCTGGGATAGATGAGGAGACTCAGAAGCCTTATAGTCAGAGGAGACTGTGTCCACAGGAATGATCTGCCCCGAATATGGGAATGTCATACTGAGGCAAGTGGCTTAGGTTTTGTATGCCTTGGTTTCCTCATGAGTAAGGTGGGAGGGGGAAGGGGGAATAGGTCAGTGAGAATCTGTCTAGCTTTGAATCCTAAGAACCTCTAGATCTGTTTTGGGAGTGTTGTGTTTTTGCTGTGAAACAGGTCACTGGCCGTTGAGCCAGGTCCATAAGAGCAAGTACAGGCTATTGAGGCTGGAGCTGTCTCAGAGACAGACCTGATGGTCTGGGAGGCCCTGGGTCTTAGAGAAAAGATGAGGGCTTCATCAGCTGCCTCTGCAGAGTTGGGCCTGGGGTGCTGTCAGAAGCTATTACCCAACCTGGGCACCAGTTTCCTTCAGCACATTTTTCTATAGAAAAGGAGCATGGGGGATGAATGTCCCAGCAACCTGAGGAGGAAGTGCCCACTGTCTGGATCCTTTACACACACATGCACACACACACACACACACACACACACGGACACACACACACACACACGCACACACACACACGCACACACACGCACACAGGGATGGGCTCTCACCTGCACACCTGGCTGTGCAATGAACTGCTGATCGGTGGCTTCCACAGCCAGTTCCAGGCAGTTGCTACCCCCCCAGGCCTCACAGGTATACACCAGGAGCTGCTCAGCAAGATCCTCATCATTGCTGTAGCATTCGGTGAAGAGTTCTAAGAGACAAAGAGAGTCAAAGCTAGACTGAAGGACTCTAAAGACAGACAGACAGACAGATGCAAGGAAACAGAGGCCTTTTGGAACAGAGAGAGATGGAGACACACAAAGAGAAAGAGCCACAGAGGAGGTATTAAGGGACACAGAGGGACCAAGAAGTCCCAGGAGCAGAGAGACAGTGAAGGGCAGGGAGAGAGAGACAGAGAAAGAGAAAGAGAAAGAGAGAGAGAGAGAGAGAACCTTTGAACAAGAAAATACAGAAGAAAATTGGTGAATAGCTAGCAGAATCATGGGCAGGATAAACAGGGGGAGAGTAAGAGATGGCATCAGGCTGCCAGGTCCCCTGAGTACTGAAAGACTGGACAAATGTAACCAATTATTGTGATCAGAAAGTTCTGGGAGTGGGAGAGCACTGAGTGACAGAATGGCAGAGAATGACCAGTGACTGGGATTAGGGGAGGTTTCTGTCTCAGAGGCACAGAGGCAGGACAAAGCTGCCAGCACCTTGCATTTCTACCATGCTGAACTGGGACTCTCCTTGCCGACTCACCCACAGCACGGGTTTCATACTCGTTTGCCAGTTCTTCAGATTCCCCTGCAGCATTGATGTCATTTTTCACCTTGGCGAGGGTCTTCAGCAGCTTACTGGCTCCCAGGGCTGCCAGAGTGCATCCCCTTGTCTATGAAGGAGGGACCAGGACAATGTCAAGATTGGTCTGCTCACCCCTCTACCCCCATATAAGGTTTATCAAGGGCTTCACATTCATATCTTATGGGAACATCACAACAACCCTGAGAGGTGGGTGCTATTATTACACCCACTTCACAGAGATCGAGTGACTTGCCCAAGGTCACACAGCCAGTAAGAGTCCAAAGCAGGAATTGATGTCAGAGCTCCTGACTCCAAGTCTGGAGCATATGGACTGAATTAGCCGTTACTCAAATGAAGGATATCTGGGGAATAAGGGGTTACTGGTCTGCTCAGGATGCCTGCGAGGGCTCCTCATGACTCCTAATCAGTTGATCCTGACCGACCCTCCAGCCACTTCTCCCCTTCCTCCCCACTATGGCCCTTACTCTTTAGCCAAACCAGACAACTTTCCATTTCACAACCATGACTTAATGTCTCCTGTTCCTGAGCCTCTGTTCCCATCACTCTTTGGTCATCTCTCAAAATCCATCCATTACATACATATGAACTGGAGCTGGAGGACTTGGAGTGGTAGCCAAATCTGAGATGGCTAGCAGAAAGGATCCTCAAGGCCAGCCTGGCCACTTCCTCTCTCGGGGGACTTGGGGAATGTACTCTAATGCCTGGACCTTGGTTTAGTAAGATGGCAAAGTTGGCTTGTGTGACCTCTGAGCTCCCGTTCCCCTTTAGATACAACTCTAGCTTATTTTACAGACAAGCTGCTGCTGGGCCACAAGGGAGGGAAGTCCCCAAGAAAAGACAGCCACAGCAGTCACATACCAGGGACAGACTGAAATGGGAGCAAAGCAAAAGGATAATTATAGGAATTTAAGGCAAACTATTCAGTCCAACAGTTCCTCTAACACAGGGATTGTTTGGCTTCTTCAATAATAAATCAAACTTTGGTATTCTGCCCTTAAGTTCATGATATCATAAAGAGCCGGGAGGAACCTTAGAGGTTATCTAGGTCTAATCCTTTCTTTTACAGATGAGGAAACTGAGGCCCAGCAACATGAAGTTACTTGCTCAAGGTCACACAGGTAATGAGTATAAGAGGTAAGATAGTTATTTAGGGAGCTGTCACTTAGAAGATGTCCGTCTACAAGACAAATATTTTATTTCATTGATGAAACTATTGGGAGTAGGACCCAGGCTCTGGGATAGTCAAAGAGGAAAATGGCAGAGGGAAAAGGATAGGGCTCTTACCTGCTCCCAAATGACCTTGGAGAGCTCCTTCTTGTTCTGCAGAATGGCCCAGATGAACAGGGCTTGCAAGGGGTGTCTTGTAATTGGGGATACATCCTGAGAGAAAGGGAGGATGACATCTGGTCAACATTGATGGAGATGAATAATGTTAAAGATACCTACAAGTTGCAGTCAAATGAAAAATACTAGTGGTCATAAAAATGGTCCCTTGACCTCAAATTTGCTTGGCTATAAAAATGAAAAACGAGGCCCAAGAACCCTTAGGAAAATGCTCCATGCTTCAAGGTCTGCACAGTTTGAAGAAAGGAGTCCATGAAAGCCAACTCCCATGATTTGATCTCAGTAATGGATCAGGTTAATCAGAGAATTTTCGAGGCAGGAGGAACTTCAGTCACAGCAGCTGCTCAGTTCAACCCAGATCCCTCCAACATCCCCCACTACAATGAAGTGTTCATTCATTCACTCAGCAAACATCTATTAAGAACCTTCCAGTCCTTGTGCTAGCTGCTGGGGATACAAAGGAAAAAACGGTTTAATTAGCCTTTCCTTTAAGACCTCCAGGGAGTCAGCCCACTTTACTCTGGGCCAGTTCTGATTTTTAGGAATTTTTTCCCGATATCTTCTTGAGGTCCCCAGCAAGGGCAGGCCATTACTTCTCAGGATGTCCCCTCTATTTGAGGACAGCTCTCATTGGTTGGGAGTCTTCCCTGGAATCCAGCCTAAATGATCCCCTTTACAACTGCCACCCATCATTGTAGTCCCCAGTGCCAAACAAGACAAATCTCTCAATGAGGTAACACATGAAGTGTTTTGTCAACCTAAAGTGTCTGTGATAATGATGACCATAGGGATATCCTCAGATACCTAAAGACAGCTTTTATTCCCCCCCCCCCAACTCCTGCTCTGCTAGTCTCTTCTCCTGGTTAAACCTCTCTACTTCCTTCAACAGACCCTCCTCCAGTCAGGCTCCAGGCTGTACAGGGATGCCCACCTAGCATGGGACTGCAAGCCTGCCTTGGTCATTCTTCCTGGGACCCTCTCCAGTCCATTCTCCTTAAACCATGAAACCAGAAGGGATCACTATCCTCTAGCCAGGTCTGACTGGGCAGAGGGTGGCAGGATGGTCTCCCTCCTCCCTCTTCTGGAAGCTCTGACCCTCTGAAAGTGGCCTGAGTTTGCATCAGCTCATTGCTTCTGCTGATTCAGATTGAGTCTATAGTAACCTAAGCCCCTTGATCTTCATCAGATCTTCTGTCTAACTTCCCCTTCCCATTTCCTACTGTGAGATTGATGGGTTTTGGTTTTGTTTTTGTTTTTTTTGAAAGGCAATGGGATTAAGTGACTTGCCCAAGGTCACACAGGTAAGTAAGTATTAAGTGTCTGAGGTCACATTTGAACTCAGGTCCTCCTGGTTTCAGGGCCAGTGCTCTATCCACTGTGCCACCTAGCTGCCCCCTAGAGATTGATGGTTTTGTGCTCAAATCTAAGACTACAATTATGCCTGTTAAATTCCACCACTCCAGCCTTTCAAAATTCCTTTGGACCCTGACTATTGTCCAGTGTCTCATTGATCTAAGGTCTCTCAGTCTCTAAGGTATAGACTAGAAGTGACCTTGGTGATAACTGAGTCTGACTCCACCACTTTATAGATGAAGAATCTGGTGCTCAATGACTTGCACTGGGACAAGAAAGGATCCCAAATGTATCTGACATTTCCTGTATTTTAATTTGCTTTTTTTGGGGGGGGGCAGAAAAACCCTTGGGATAGAGCTGTTCTTCTGCCCATCTCTCCCACCTGGAGCTCAATGTCCAAATCCTCTCTGCTGCTCCTGTCTTCCTTTCTGTACCCTCTTCGGAAGTTTGCCACCAGCTTCCAGACAAAGGTGAGGAGTGCGTCATTGTAGGAGTTCTTGGCGATCTGCAGGTTGCGGTACACAAGAGTGCTGAAGTTGTTGGAGAAGAGCTCAGTGAGGACATCATTGGTGAGGAACTTCCTCAGGTTTAGGCCATTTTCCAGGAAGAGGCGGACGAACTTGGGTCTGTCCTTCACCAGGGCGGAGAACATGACTTCTTGAAGGTCGGCAGACTGGCAATGGGAAAGGGAAGGAGAATTTATTAAGCACCTACTATGTATAAGGTGCAGCATCAATATCATCTCCTGCATTCCCACATCAACTTTGGAAGGCAGGTGCTATTAAGACCCCCCCCCCATTTCACAGTTGGGGAAACCAAGGCAGACAGAGTCCCCCCTCTAATCACTGCATCATCATGCTGCCAGGAAGGAGAAAGACATGATCCCAAGCCTAGGGCTCAGGACTCAGGACTTTGAGATAGCCCCATTGCAGTTGCATTTTACATACCTTCTTTTGCCTTTTGACTATGACTTTGGTGAACTAGAATGGAGAGGTCTTTACAAAGTCTGACAAGTGAAACTTCCCTAAAGAGGTCCCCATCCCTGCCAGGAGCAGGTTTGGCAGTGAGCTGCCATCTTCTCAAGTTGGCTCCTTACTCACCTCCCATCTGCGGTCGTTGGTGAAGATTTCATCACTGGCCAGGTCCAGTTGGTTCCATTCCAGCAGCAGCTTCAGTTGGCCATTCCAGTTGTCCTTCTCCTGTTCATTGGTGCTGAAGGCTGGCAGAGGGAGGGATCACAGTGAAAACAGCCAAAGGCATCAGGGGACTTATCTAGGTTTGCTTACATAGTTATGTGCTGCCCTTGGGTGACAGATGCTGATTAGGGTGTTGATTAGTCTATCCTTACATTTAAACCTTGCTCCAATGCCCCAAATGTGATCATGCATGAGTGGTGATGCTATCTGAGGTGACGTCGAACTCACAAAGCAATAGACACATAGTCAGAGGGCTTGCATTTGAATGCCAGTTCCTTGCTTACCCCCTCCTACTTGGCACAATGGCAAGTCCCTCCACCTCCCTGGTTTCAGTTTCCTAGGCTGTAAAAGGAGGGGCTTAGATGAGATGACCCCAAAGGCCCTTTCTAGATCTAAACCCATGATCTTATGACCCCCTCTGATGACTGTAACTTTGCCATCATGGGTTTCATTGGAAAGTGATCCAAGGAGTTGATCTGGACCAGTGGTGCGGAGCTCAAATGGAAATGGGGAGAACACTCCCTGTGGGGCCACCCCCGTTATCATCATCTATGCTTTTTTATATTTCTGTTTCTTTGGTTAATCATCTCCCAATATTATTTTGTCTAGTTATCACATTTAGGAGGGTTGCCATGGGCGAATATCATAGAGCAGTTTTATAAGCTCAGTTGCTGGCACAAAGTAGTAAGGGTCATTCAAAAACCTGCAGAATTCTCCCAATCCACCTTTAATACTTGTCCCAGATGCAGGCTTGATTCAGTTAATAACTAGGCACTTATTAAGCACCCATTGTATGCAAGGCATTTCAGATCCAGAAGCCTGTCGCTGTCTTTGAGGAGCTTACATCTGCCAGGGGATGGGCACATCCTGTAGACCATCAGCTGTGGCCCAAGGAGGCATTCATCAGCTGCTGAGCTATGGAGCAGACCTTTTCAGCCCATTTCATTTGTTCTCTCTTCTATGGTTAGGCCAGTTTCATTAGAGAAAGAGTGGCTCTGTTTGGGAGGGGTGTGCCCTCCAAGGTTCTAGAGCTTGGTGGCATCAAGAACAGGAAGCAAGGGAGGGTTTTTCATCACCAGGAAATCTTCCTTTCTCCTTGTGCTTACAGCAATGATAGTAGCTTCCATTTGATACAGATCGTTGGTGCTGGTAAAACTAACCTAAGCGGAGAGTATCCCCATCTCACAGAGGAGGAAATCGAGGTATTGAGAAGAGGAGAAAGGGAAGGGAATATGCATTTATATGATGCCTACTATGTGCCAGGCCTGGGGAAAAGAGGCCCTCCACTGGTATTCTCATTTGATCCTCTACCCTGGGAAGTAGGTGTGTTATTATCTCTATTTTACAGAAGAGGAAAATGAGGCAAATAGGGGTGAAATAACTGGGAGGGATTACACAGATTACACAGATAGCAAGCCTGAGATTTAAACATGTCTTCTGATGCTGTGCAGCAGAATATTGTAGATAGAGTGCCAGGCTTGGAGTCAGGAGGATCTGAGTTCAAATTTAACCCCAGACCTTACTGGTTGCATAATTCTGATGAAGTCACTTAATCTCTATTTGCCTCAGTTTCTTCATCTGCAAAGTACTCAACATGGAGAAGGCATTAATTTATCTTGTTTGACTTCAGACAGAAGAACCAGGAGCAATTGGGACAAGTTGTAGAGAAAGATTTAGTCTTTTTTTTTTTTTTTTTAGGTTTTTGCAGGGCAAATGGGGTTAAGTGGCTTGCCCAAGGCCACACAGCTAGGTAATTACTAAGTGTCTGAGACTGGATTTGAACCCAGGTACTCCTGACTCCAGGGTGGGTGCTTTATCCACTGCGCCACCTATCCACTGCGCCACCTATCCATCCCCGAAAGATTTAGTCTTAAGGTCAGGCCAGGCTTTGTAGATGTAGAGTTTGTCGGGACCTTAGATGACATCATGTCTAATGACCTTACTTTGCATATGGGGAAATTGAAGCCCAGAGAGGACATATGACTTGCCTAAGATCTTATAGCATAACAGAATTCACATCCTTTGAGAGCCAGGGTCCCCTGGCTGTGCTGATATGATGTAGAAGGGCGTCCATGGAGGATGCTACAAAAGACCTTTTCTTACTCTAGCCCTCATAAGTTTTAACCCTACAGAAGGCTGCTCAGTTCTCTGGTCTTCAATTACCCCCATTCCCAAAGTGAAGTCAAGGACAAAGCAGCCCCAGGTCAACATTCCTGGTGAGCAGGAGGTGCTCCTCACCTTTGTAGAGTGCATAGGAGATGGCATTGCTCACGATTTCATCCCCAGCTTCTTCCATCTTAATAACTGTCAGCAGGTGAGGGTTTTCGAGGATTTCTTTGAGCTGTCACATTAAAAATTAAAGCAGATTGTGTAAACTGAGGGTGGTGGTTATGGGCACTGATGAACTCTCTCTGTCTATCTCTGTCTTTATTTCTCTCCTCTTCTATCTCTGTCCCTGTCTCTCTTTCTCTTTATTGCTCCCTCTCTTTCTCTTTGTGGACTAAGACAAAAGAAGATGCTGTTTGTCCTTCATTTTCGAAGAACATGACATCAGAGAGGAGATGTCATGACAAATACATGAATTGGATTGGAGTATGGGAGAGCTGGGCTAAGTCACCAGCCTCACTTTCTCCTCCAGAACCAACTGGGTCCAGTGGTCAGATAGGAATCGGAACCACTGGAGGTGGCCCTGGATGAAGGGTAATCAAGGTTAAGTGACTTGTCCAAGGTCATGCAGTTAATGTCAAGTGTCTGAGGCTGGTTTTGAACTCCTGTCCTCCTCACTCTAAGGCCAGTGTTCTATCCACTCCACCATCTAGCTGTCACTAGGACAACTACATATGTGAGAATCTGTTGTCATGCCCATATCCAGATTTAGGGTTAGTATGTGAAGACTAGTTTCTAAGCTGGGGAGGGATTGCCTCAGTTTTGACTTTGTAGCCCCAGCACTTCATTCACACTGTACGTGGAACATGGTAGATATAGTATGAGCGCTCATGGGATTAAATGGAACCCTTCTCTCATACACATGATTTAGAATGTTGGGTTCCAACTTTTGTATCATTTTACTCCAGTATCAAACTTAATGAGATTGGGCAAATCCAGGCAAGTGTGAGCACTCCAGTTGAAGACTGTGGGATTCACTATCAGATGCAGCCACTGTTGGGTGGCTTTGCTGAAATATTTGTCTTTTCTATAAGGAAGGGTTCGAGGGGAGAGGAAGAGAAGTAGAGAGAAATAGTTGTGATATAAGAAAAGGTCAACAGTAAAAATCCAAACCAAACTCTTCCAATTGGCTGCTGTCAGCAGAGTAAAGAACCAAGGATTTGCCAGGCCAGAGCCAGCTACACTCTTAGGGACCACTTAGACCCTTGAGTTTAGGAACTTCTGGAGCAATCAACTCCTGATAAATGCTCATTATATTCTAGGTACCATGACAAGTGCTGGGTAAACAAAGACAAAGAAGAAAGAGTCCTTACCTGCAGGGAGCTTCAGTTCTGATCATAGAGAGACTAAGTACACATAGAGAGATCAACAAAATTCAGCAAAAGCAGATCCAAGGTGACATGCGGAGGGAGGAGAGCACCAAGATGGGGGACACCAGACAAGGCTTCACACTGATTGTGGCCATTGGATCAAGTGGAGAAGAAGGGAGGAGGAGGAAGAGGAAGAAAAGGAGAAGGCAGAACTAAGGAGGAAGAGGATTATTCCAGGCATGCTGGGCAGCCAGTGCAGAGGTCTGGAGATGGGACATGCAGCCATGTGAAGAAGTGCCAGCATGCCAATATAGCCTGAATTATTGGTGAGTGGGAGTACAATCAGAAAAAAGTAGGGTGAAGCCAAGATGCCAAGTGATGTAAATGCTACAAAGGGGAATTTAGATATGATCCCAGAGGTGACAGGAAGCCACCAGAATATACTGAGTGTGACCGTGACAGGGGCAGGGGCAGAGGAAAGAAGGGGATGGGCGGCATTTATGAAAGATGCTGAGGTAGAAATTGCATGCTTTTCCCCAAACAATGTATTTTCTTTTACTAGACCCAACAGACATGCTAATTCAGAGTTGAATATGTTTTCAAACTTTATAATTTTTTCAATTTACAAATTTTCCAACAGAAAAGAGATATAATATAATATTTATGTCTAGTCAAGCAAAATAAATTCCCTCATTGACTAGGTCCCAAAATATATCTGATTCTGAATCCTGAGTTTATGATTCATCTGGCAGGGAGTGGGTTGCAGGCTTCATCTTTGGTACTCTAGACTTAGGGTCCATCCTTGCACTAAAATTCTTGCCCCCAAAATGACATGATTTTGATCACTGATTGATTTTGAAGTAAGGGGGAGTGAGGAGCTGAGGATAACTCAGGGGCTAAACTGGAAGGATGGTGGTGCCCTCAACAGTAATAGAGAAGTTTGGGGAAAAATGAGTTGGGGGAGAAAGAGAATGAGTTCTGTTTTGGATGTCCAACAGGCTTGCCAGCTCCAAACATCCAGGGTACTGTAATTTAGGGGAAACCCTAGAGCTGCATAGAAGTGATAATGGAACCCATGGAGGCTAATACAATCATCAAAAAAGAATCTGGAGAGTGAAGAGAAGAGGGGGGCAGGGCAGGGCCTTGGAGGAAATCCATGACTAGGGACCCTGATGGGGGTGAAGACTAGTAATGCTACACTGGAGTCAACTTGCTTAAATGGTTTAAAAAGACTCAATTAGTGGGAGCAGGGAGAGTTAAGAAAAAATGATTGGGGCACAAGAAGAAAAAGCAAAAGGATTTTGGTTTCTGCCCTATGATTTCTGTAGACTCAAACATTCTCAGAGAAGACTCTCCCTTTACCCAGGAAGTCAGCACCCTCTTTGCCACTTACAGGCATAGACATTTGCCTGAAGCATGGAAAAGTTTAGAGACTTGTCCCCTTCCTCCTATACACTAAGCCAGGTAATATGTGACCCAGGTGGGATTGGCACCTAGGTCTTCCTGGCTTTTATCAAGACAACTTAAGAAAGAAAACTTTAGAAAACAAATGATCTCATTAGAAGAGTTGGGGCGGCTAGGTGCCGCAGTGGATAGAGCACCGGCCCTGGAGTCAGGAGGACATGAGTTCAAATCCGATCTTGGACATTTAATAATTACCTAGCTGTGTGGCCTTGGGCAAGTCATTTAACCCCATTGCCTTGCAAGAACCTAAAAAAAAAGAGTCTAATGAAAAATGTGCTTATCAACCAATCCTAAAATATTTATTAAATGCCTTCCTTGAGCAAGGTAGGGTGACATCATCCTAGCCCTCTCATTTTTCTGTCTCTTCTTTTCAAGAGATGCTTCCAAGTGAGGGGACATCTCTTTAAAATGTGCCCCCCATATTAAAGGTAAAATGTGAGTGACTGATGAGTGAAGAGACCTGGAGCCTGACAGCACAGTTTGGAAGGAGAAAGAAGACATCCACCAGCAGAGGATGTTAAGGGAAAATTGTGGCAATAAGAAGAGAAACAGGCACTTCGGTAAGGACTCATGGCTGATCCAGGGAGACAGAGTTAGACCAGAGAGGGAAACCAAGTGAGCCAGAGGGCAGCTAAATGAGAAGGGCAATTATTCTAGAATTATGACCCTGCCTCAATCTGGAATTTGTATTTCTAAAAGTAAAGTGCTGCTACTTTCACTTGTTGCTCACTTTCTATTTCCTGGCTGGTAGACTGGAACACAAACCAAAGTAGCAAAAGCAGAGCATTTGAGACTGTCTCATCTGGGTAGCTCCCTGAGCAGCTGGGACGGTGCATTCTACTTAGAAAGCTCTTATGAATGAATGAACAAATGAATGGATGGATGGATGGATGCTGAGGGATGATTTTAGCTCAGGTTCAGTTTTAGCTTCACTGGGAAAGTAAAGCACCCTTCATTACCAGAGAGAAAAGTCTTTCAGGAAGACACTCTAGATGTGTCCAGAAGTTTGAATTTGGAGGCACCAGAGCTCATTGCCTTTGTTGGCTTCCATTACAGAGATGCCTATCTCAGCTTAAATCCATCACCTCCAAAATACCTCTCAGCTTTAGTTCATCACCTCCAGTCTCACCACCATCCTCCATGACTAGCACTACTTCTCTCAGCCTCCTCTCCGATTAGAGGATTGGAGCATCAAACAGTTCCCACTGCCTTTCTTGATGGAAGCCAGACTTGCTTTTGCCTGGTTTCAAATCCACAGATGCCCCAGGACTAGTACCTGCCCTGGGATCTTTATCCAGCCTTTTCCTGCCTCCTTTTATATATTGTCTCTTCCTATTAACCTGCAAATTCCTAGAGGACAGGGACTGTCTTTTGATTAATTGTATCTCCAGGGTTTAGTATGCCCACAGTAGGTGCTCAGTAAATGTTGATTGAACCTTTTTGCACCTTGTTTCTCCCTTCCTTTATTGTTAGATGTATGCCCTTGCTAACTATAATAATTATCATCTACAAATAAACAAGAAAGGTTAGGCAAGGCAAGATTTATTTATTCTCCTAAGATTTACCAAGAAACCTATAGCTTGGTAGCCATTTCTCCAAGATGACTACCAGAGGGAGACAGAGAGAGTATTTTTACATTTAAAAGAAACAAGGGGATCATTAAATCTTCCTGTGGCCAGAAAATTCAGTTACCCATTTGCTCACAAATGTGTCATCCTTACATTGCTGTCTTGTTATAGAGAAGATGGTTAACTACTTGATACCTCATTTAATATTTAATAAATACTAGAAACCTATGTGGTTCTCAGAAGATAATAAGCCAGTCTCCCCAAATTCTAATCATCGGTCTTCTTGTGATTATTAAAACAAATATTAATAGGAGAGAGAAATGCCAAATTCATAATTCCTAGTCACTGATTGAGGTTTTAGATTTTGTCCATTAACTTTGACACCCTGAAGAAGTCACTTGACACAGAGCTCTGGATTAATTATTCAGTCATGTTTATGAGCCAGGCTCTCTTGGGGGAGCCATTTTGCTAAGCACCAGGGATACAAAGACAAAATCATCTCTCCCTCAAAGACCTTACAGTCTAGCCAAATGCGTCTCAGTTTCCTCATCTGGAAAAAGGGGGGGCAAACTAGATGGTTTCCAAGATTTCTTCCAGGACTATATTTATGACTTCACCCAATATTTAACAAGAGTCTTGGAGGCTCTTTTTGTTAAATAACCCACCTCACCCCCAAACCTGAGAACTAAATGCATGATCAGGATTGGGGATTGGCTGAGTAAATTTTCCTAAATGACTGACATATGAAATATGAAATATTGATGAATCTGAGGGATTCAGGGAAAGAGATGAAGGCTGATATGGAATGATGCTGCCTAAAGAAAGAACTAAAGAACCCAGAGTCCCCCAGAGCACCCCGATGGAAATACTGAGACCCCCAGAGGGCAGCAAGCTGAGGAATATGGAAGAATGTGGGCTACTCACTGCCCATTGCCCTTTCTTTGTCCAATCTCCTCCCATTGCTTCATTCCCTTAGTACTGACTTACCCATCGGATCCAACTTTCAGTTTCTTCCTCTGGGAGTCGGGAAATAGTTCGGGGCAAATACTTGACGAGCTTTTCTTTGACAGTGGAGGATGCCAGGGAGTCTTCAGATTCTATCAGACTGGCGATGACATCAGCGATCTGCCCAGAACCTTCCACTACCACGCAGGGAATTTTATTTTTGATGGCGGTATGAATGGCCTTGGGGATAAAAAGGAGATTCCAGGTGGTGGAGGAAGCACAGGGTCAGGGTGCAGCCTTAGAATGAGTGCCTAGTGAAACCTGGGACTGGGCTGACCACTAAGGCCACAGAAGCCTATTTTTACTTCTTCCTCCAAAGTGCAAAGAACCCTGGGTCTGGAGTCTGAGAATCTGCATGGGAATCCCTGCTTGAAAGTTGTTCTATGACCTTAGATAAAACTCTCCATCTCAGTTTCCTCATTTTTCTTTTTTTTTTTTTTTTTAGATTTTTGCAAGGCAAATGTGGTTAAGTGGCTTGCCCGTGGCCACACAGCTAGGTAATTATTAAGTGTCTGAGACCGGATTTGAACCCAGGTACTCCTGACTCCAAGGCCGGTGCTTTATCCACTATGCCACTTAGCTGCCCCAGTTTCCTCATTTTTCAAAAGTAGGGATTGGACTGGAGGGCCTCTGAGTTCCCTCACAGATCTGGATCTGTTATCCTTGGTCCAATGGGCTGCCATTTTATTCACTTAAAACTTTTAAGACTTTTGTTACTCATTCTGAAGTTACTCATTTTATAAAATAATAATAATACTGATAATGACTTTGTGGGGTCCATAGTTTAAAAATTAGTTAGTTCTCTTCCCCTCTAATAGATACCCAAAGGGCAGAGGGAGAGATAGTATAGCACAATATACAGAGAGATTTAGCTTCAAATTCAGTCTCTGATCTCTTCTGGCCATGTGATCCTGGGCAAGTCAGGTCATCACTCAGTGCTCCAGGCAATGTTTCAGATGCTAAATTACTGGAGATGTTGACCTTCTCCATGGGCCACAGAGAATTCCCTCAGTCAGTAGTATCTATATTAATGGCATCCAAGTTTTAGTCCTTAGCCTTAGGTACAAGGGCAAGTAATGAGAAATGGAAGTTTTAAAAAATATGAATTTAATTTTAATATTTAATAATAATAAATTAATATTTAATATTTGTAAATAAACAATTTCTCTAATGATTTCTGATACACTGCTCTTCCAAGTTTACGAAACACTTTACGATGGCCCCATCATCTCATTGGAGCTTCATTACAGCTTTGTACCTGCTGTTATTATTCCCATTTCACAGATGCAGGAACAGACTCAGATCAGCCTACCCTTGGCTCAACATCTAGATGCCCCAAAGTGAGTAGGTGTTATAGTCAGACAGATAAGAGGAATTTGCTGCTAAGCTTGATTGATTCTAAAGCCCTATATACAGGGCTTTATATATCCCGAGGCTTCCATCACTGTAGAGCCCAGCGGTCTTCTGCAGACTCACAATTAGGAAACGTTATCAACTGCATTAGCCTTCAGCAGACTGGCTCATTCACACCCATTCAAACGCTCTTCTTGGAATTGTATCCTACCAGTAACAGTGAGTATAAGAAGGAAGGAGGAAATTGTAGACTGGTGACTGATAAACCTGACATGATTCCATTGATGCCTCCCCTCTACCCCACATAGGATAAATATTGGATCCACAAGCTTCTATAAGCTATTTATAGGAATAGAAGGAAAACTCACCTTCAAAGTCTCTCTTCCACCTCCTTGGGCAAAACATACGATGGGGATCTTTCCGCCATAGTTCGAATCTGTGAGAAAGATGAGAAACTGTCATTTTCCAGCTTCTAATCCCTTTCCAATCCTCTCTGCCTCAGAAGTAATGTTCCTTTGCAATTTGTTTAGTCTGAGTAAAAGATAAGCATCTGAGATAGTTGGATAGTACAGGATAGAGAACACTGAATTTGGAGTCAGCAAATCCTGAATTCAAAATATGACCTCAGACACTTATTAGCTGTGGGACTCTGATCAAGTCACTTTAATTGTTGGCCTCAGTTTCCTTGACTGTAAAATAAATCAGAGGAGGAAATGGCAAACAACTCCAGTATTTTTACCAAGAAAACCTCAGAAAGGATCATGAAGAGTTGGACATAGCTGAAATGACTGACCAACAAAAAGGCATAACATCTATTTGGATTGGGGGTTTGGGGATAGCTAGGAGTGTTAAAATTCATTATCTGAAATAAAAAGAAATGGAGGTACAAAATTACAGAGAAAAATAAATAATGATTTAATAATGATAGCAAGGTCCAACTAATTTCTCAATAATTAATGACCAGAGTTTAGCTATAACAGAAGAGGGGAAAAAACCTTTTTTGGATGTAATTCAATTGGACAAGATAGGTTATCTGACTAGTTATCTTCACCTACACTTTCTTCATCCAAATTTGTCCAAGTGAGATTACCCAGAAGTCCTTGCTCTGAAGAAGATGCCTTTTGTAACCGGAAAGTTTCCTGGGAAAGAGGAACTTGTGGTTTGGAATTAGTTGTTACCCACATCTTCCAAGCTGCCAACCTAAGAAGATTCTATTATTCATCTTAGATTTGGACTCTAGCTCAAAAAAACCCACTAAGATGGGAAAGAGAAACTTAACCTTTTGCCAACCCACATTTCTTCAGCTTTTCTAAAGGGGAATGCAACTCTAAAAAAAGAATCTTTTAATCCTACGGCTATTTTATTCCTACAAAGATCTACGTCTTACTCTAAATTATCTGTTACTAAATGATAATTTTTTTAAAATAAGGTCATTTATTTTGAGTTGTCTTTCCCATATTTTATCCCAAATTATCTGAGTCTTTGGGCGTTTCCTGGGGCGTTTTGAGGTCACCCAGGATCATATACTAGTAAGTACTAAAGGTGAAACATGAAACTAAGTCTTTCTGCTGGGGAAAGGAAGCCCCTTTCCATTGCACCATTCTGCCTCTTACAAATGGTCAGTTTTTAATAAATCAGTATTTGTTCAATTGAATTCAACTGTATTGAAATGAACAAAGAAGTATGGAGATGTCCTGCTTAGAAAACTAACCTTGGATTGCACGTTCTGAAATGTATTTTTCCAACTGATTCCGAAGCTTTGCTTCAATGGCTGGGTATCCATGGGAGCCATTATCAACCAGTAAAAGATGAGTGTGGTTGTTGTCCAGGATATATAATGGGTCTCTCTTGAAGTCATCCATGATATACTGGGCCGAGAAACATGCCTATGGATCACAGTGAAAGTTTTCATGGAGATCTGATAAAGTGGTTCCTCTGAAAGATGTCATTGATGGCCTCATATCAAAGGATTCTTCCCTAAGTTTTGAAAAAAGCCTTACTGGGTAGGGATGGCTCTGAGTCATGCAAAAAGTAGGATTTGGAGACCATATGAAACTGCAGAGATTAGGAAGAGCCAGGATTTCAATCAATATTGAAAGGATAGATAACTTATAGAAAATGTATAATAATCATAAGCTATGTCTACCCAACGAAATTCAAAGAATAAAAGCTCTACCACCTTATATTTGACACTGCATTCTTAGTACTTGGGAGATGACATTGCTCTTAGGAGGTGATTAATGAATATTTATTGCATTGAATTATAAAATAATTATTCATTTATTTTGTCCATATTGACAATTCCTTCTTGAGAAAGTCCTAAAGCAGATCTACAAATCTGGCTTAGAATTACTTGGGGCATGAAGATTTTAAGTGATTTGACCAGGATCATACAGCTAGTATCAGATAGAGGAGGAGATCTGAGCACATCAAACTGACCATAAAGCTGACCCTCTAATCTCTGCATCTTCCTTTCTTTGATCCTATCAATCAAAGAGCAGACATATATTCAAAAGGATCAAAGAGACCGGGTCCAGTAGGCATCAATGCTTACCTCTTGAGATGGAGTGATATACTGAGGATAAATATATAAAGAAAGCTATTTTACCTAAGGAGAGAAGCTTCAAATAGTATTGTCCATGTACCAGCAATGAATGTCAGTTATCAACTCAAGAAAGGACTTCTAAGCCATTGAGTATGAGGAGATGCGAGTTACCTCTTTGTCACACGTGCATCCTACACTTCATTTTTGGGAGCATGTGCCTCATACTTTAGGAAGAATGTT
The DNA here is from genome assembly GCF_037893015.1 of Macrotis lagotis. Taxonomy (NCBI): domain Eukaryota; kingdom Metazoa; phylum Chordata; class Mammalia; order Peramelemorphia; family Peramelidae; genus Macrotis; species Macrotis lagotis. The sequence continues at coordinate 271,048,731 of NC_133662.1, read as the reverse complement.
TTGTATCAATTATTATTACTATGTCATTTGAGTAAATATATTTCCAAAAGTTAATGAAATCATTGAGTGGATTATTAATGGGAAGCATATCCATGGGGCTCCTGAGATAGACTATTAGAATTATAACTTCTCAGAGGTACCCCTAGAAATCTAAGTGTAGAAGGAATAAGCAACCTCCTGGGATCTAAACTGTAAGGGTGTGTGTGTGTGTGTGTGTGTGTGTGTGTGTGTGTGTATGTTAAATAACCCAAAAGGAATGTTACCTTTATTTATCTATGTACATGTTGCTTAAGCTTCTTGAGGGCAGGGAATTGGTTTTTTGTCTTTGTATTCCCAGTGTCTAGCATAGTGCCCTTGCACATGATTAGTAATGCTTGTCGATTGATTGATGATATCACTGTCCAGCTCCTGGGCACTGTCTCAGCTTCCCTCCCCATCCAGCTCACAATAGTATTCGTACCTCAGCATCATCGTGTCTGATCAAGGTGTCCCGATTGGAGACCATTCCCCAAGCTGCTATGCCAATGGCTACAATGTTCTCCTCTGAATTCCTACTGATGGTATTGTCTCTCACCACCTCACCAATATACTTCATCAGGCCATAGTGAGTGCCTCCAGTGAGAATCCACGCCCCTGTGGACAGGGATCAATACTAGAATTCAACGGGAAAACTAGGGAACAGTGATGCAGGATGAAATTCACATGCTAGGTTCTACTTGGAGAAATCCTCCCGTTAGAATCACGCACAGCTGTGAGGGATGGCAATGTCCTCTGTATGGCCGGTCCCATGTGATAAGATAGAATGTAGAATTTTAGAGATGATAAAGCTATTTGATTTCTTTCATTATTTGATTATTTCTTTCATTTAGTCCAAACTGCCTGAATACACAGATGCAGACTGATTAAGAGCTTGATGTGGGGAGAGGAGAAGGGTTTATATATATATGGAGGAAGCTCAACTGCAGCAGTATGGTAGATAAAAAAGACCATTTCTGGTCTTTGGAGGTCACTATAGGTCTTTGGAGGTCACTATAGACATCCTGGGGATGTCTTCAGCATTAGTATATATAAAGCTTTATTTTCCAAGGCCAAGTCATTATTTGCTACTCTATGGAATGGCAGAGCATTGACTCAGTTTCACACCCAGAATCTTCCCAGAATTGGCAGGGTTATAAAAGATTATTAGGCCCAACTGGTTTTGGAGTGAGAGTATTCTTCAAAATGGCCAACAGGGGGCCATCTAGCCACTCCTCTAAGACCTCATGTGAGAAGGCAAAGTAGGTCATTGCATTCTTGGATAAATTTCCCTTAAAGTCAGGCCACATGAACATTTTTGCATTTTTTCACCCATCTCTTGAAGCAGAGCCAATTGAGTACCTTTCTCAAGCAATATACTCTCCTTTAGATCTTTTTTTTAGGTTTTTGCAAGGAAAATGGGGTTAAGTGGCTTGCCCAAGGCCACACAACTAGGTAATTATTAAGTGTCTGAGGTCGGATTTGAACCCAGGTCCTCCTGACTCCAGGGCCGGTGCTCTATCCACTGTGCCACCTAGACGCCCCTACTCCTTTAGATCTTGAAGACAACTGTTACTTCCACCTTGAGTCTTCTCCAAATTAAAATACTCTGGTCCTTCAGTGTATAGGGAAAAAAATCAGAGCTCACATCCAAGTTGGGCAACAGGTCAGGGTAAGTTTTATTATTATATAGTAGGTATTTTCTTTGTTTTCTGAGTGAGCTGTGATTACAAGCAATTTCCAACTGATATATATGGTATAAAATAAAGAAGCAAGCATATTGGGCAGTTCTGTTGGCTCACAAGTGATTACAAAGTGCAAGTAAATAATATTATGGAGAGATAGTCAGAGTGAGTAGTTCTCCAATATGATTGCAGATATGGTTTTATAGCAATTGCTCCATTCAGTGATTACAGGGACACTAGGGATAATGAGGGCAAGTTAAGATCTTGCAAATAGACTAGGCTAAAAGTCACCCCAAATATAAGGACTTGGAGATAGCTGCTCATTTTACATTAACATGATGGCTAGGGTTCAAGATGGAGTCACTCATGTCAAGTGAGAGGGGAGAGGATGGGCTTCTTTCATTGCCTCTACAAACCTCTCCTGGTGTGGTAGAAGCCCTTCCTATGAATTTCCTCTCATTTGTCACTGACCCCAGAACTGAGACTCAATCCTAGACACGGCCTGACTATAATAGCCTACTTCTGTTAGCTGACCATCTTCAGTATCCTAGGCATCATGCCAGTGTCACTTTTAAGGCAACCTAAAGATTGCATTAGCTTCTTGGGCTATCATAAGACACAGTTGACTCAAGGGAACTTTCCGTCAATCCATATCTCCAGATTTTTCTCAAGTGAGCAGATATTTTGGTATACCTCCCATGCTCTTAGATTGGTTGTGAGAATCCTGTTGGGGTTCTTATCTTGACTCTCCTATTCATGAGCTGAAGGACTGGATTTAGTTCATGTCACTTTTCTGGACCTCAGTTGCTTGTCTTTAAAATGAGGGCATTGGATTGGGTTCTCTGCTAAATCTATGTAATGATGATTCAATAAACATATGATCTTAGACTGTGAAAATCTTTGTCCCTTTTTTTGGTTTTATCTAATTAGATTTGGCCTAATGTTCCAGACTGTCAAGATGAGTTTGAATATCATCTTGTCATCCTGTGTGTTCACATCTATGTTTTTACCCAAATCACTAATAGAAATATGAAATAGCTCTGGGCATTCACAGATCACTGGATGTTTCCCTAAAGATGCCTTTCTATATTTTCATTGAGCCAAGAATGAGGATACATTGGGTTCAGTCATTTAACCAGTCTATATCCACCAAACTGTATTGTCTACCTGGCTATCATCTCTCCAGCTTTCCTATAAAAATAATAAGAGAAACACTTTTGCTAAATTCCAAGTAAACACCAGCTTCTTGTTCTCTTGCAATCTAATAACCCCGTCCAGAAAGGCAATGACATTACTCTGACTTGTCATTCTGACAAAGTCATTCTGGTTCCATGGATCTACTGCTTTCTTTTCTAGATATTCATTTATCTTCCTTTTTAATAAGCACCTCAATTTTGTTAATAATTCAAGTCCAAATTTTATAAACGTTGTCTTCCATTTTTTAAAAAAAATTAGAACAATATTTGCTCCTCTTTGACCTTGTATTGTCTCCCTTAGTCTCTTTTTTTCAGGACCATGAGTGGTTCAGCAATCAGGTCAAGGTTTTGGGTGCCCAATGGGAGAATTGAGTTGAACCTGGAGACTTGAATTCATCACAGGCACTTCTCAAATTGATCTCTTACATTCTTTCTATTTTCTGGGGATATTCATTCAATTTTGGAATATTTGTTCTGACTTTCCTCTTCATTCACTCAGGGAGGCCACACAGCACAATGGAAAACAATCTGGCTTTGAAATTTAGGCTTATGTTAACCAGTACCCCCTCTGGAGCTTTTCCTAAAATTCAATCCCTGGCTTGGAGGGGATTCTGTTTTCTTCCCCTGTAAAAAGAAAGGGGGTAGACTAGATGGTCTCAGAAGTTCCTAAGGGCTGTCATTTTATGGTCAAATGGGAATGATCATGACCAAGTAATACCAGAATCTAAAATATCCAGAAGCAAAAGAGTTCAGAAAAAAGAAACAATGAGTTTATGTTACCATCTTATTAGAGGTGATGCACAGATTTTTAAAGCAAACCATGAGTAACAAATTTAAAGTTTTATACAAATCTTCTCTTTGCCCCTATTATTCAGGTATGGGGCACAATACATCTTAGAGAGGCTGCAGCGTATAGTAGAGAAATCATTGCCCTCAGAGTCAGGATGATGGGGGGTGAGGTGGAGGTGGGAATGGGACAGGTTTTGCCTCTGACACTTTGTGGCTGTGTGATTCTGAGCTAATAACTTCAACTTTGAGGGTTCATTCTAGGCAGATCTCTAAAACTGTAAGTTGTAGAGAAGGTGCCAATCTGCATTCACAAAAGGAATTTCCTCACATCTGAAATATCAGACCCAGGCCCTAGCTCCATTTGTATGTATCTGTGACTGAGAAGTTGAGAAGTTCAAACCCTTTGGATGTCTGCTAACACTCATGTCTTTTTTAGAATTGTGTTTATAAAGGCATAAAATTCATATGGTTACTGAGGAAACCTATTATTTTGTTAACTTTTTTCAACTTTTTTTTTTTTTTTGCAAGGCAGTGGGGTTACATGGCTTGTCCAAGCCACACAGCTAGGTAATTATTAAGTGTCTGAGCCTAGATTTGAACTCAGGTCCTCTTGACTTCAGGGCTGGTGCTCTATCCACTGCACCACCTAGCTGCCCCTGAAACCTACAATTACCAAAATACTTTTAAAAACAAAAACCTAGAACTTTTTTTTTTCCAAAAAAGGGCATGTTCTGTGGTTTAGAATTTAAAAATACTGTGTATCAGGTAATGAGCAAAACACAAAAATCCTTGGCAATCAAGTAATGGGATAGGGCCTCACCTTTAGACTGAGCTATGTAGATGAGGCGGCTGAAGATCTTGCGCATGCGTGGCTTGAGGGCAAAGTTTTTGGCTCCTCCAGCCACTGATATAACCAGGTTGGGGGTTTTCAGATGCCAGTGCTGGGTCATCAGCTCATAGAGGATTTCTGGGTCTGTGTCGCATGATAATCGGATGTACTTAATGGAGAGGGGAAGAAACAGCAGGAGCAGCATTAATTACATTCTGATTCGGTTGGTCTTGGATGATCCTTCCAGCCCTAAATCTTTGGTTCTGTTTACTTGTGATGAGCTTTAGAGTCTTCAGATCTTAGAAATATAGAGCTGGAAGGAACATACTAATACCCAGTTCACTGCCCTCATGTGACAAATGGGCAGGGAGATCCAGAGAAGACACATGGCCTCCGTAAGCTCTTCCATTTTGGTAGTGGCAGAGCCAAGGTCTTTGGTTAACTCTGATCCAAATTTTTAGTTTCCTTTATAATAGTTTTGGGTGCCCTCCCCTCTCCTAACAATTCTCCTTCCTCCTTTTCATTCCTGTTTCCCTGCTTCTGTTTTCTTTTTCTGCCTTCTCCCTTCCCTCCACCCCATTTCAATACCACACCCCCTATAAAACCAAGGAAATCTTGACTAGACCCACTTAGGGCCTGACTAGTTTCTTTACATAGACACTTACCTTTCCTTTCTTCCCTAATGTTTCAAACTGAATATCCCCAAAGGCATCAGTAGGAAATTCTTTGGTATGTTTCTTATAATTCCATTTCTCAATTTGATTGACCTGAGTGCCTTCTATATGTTGGCTTTGGCCATAGCCACATTTGCACATGTCCCTGAGTAGTCGGATATATTGTAGGAGGAAGGAAGAAGAAAGGATTAACCATCCACATAGACTCTGTGGGAGAAATATACAAATGTTATCTCATTTCCTTTAATTATCAGCAGATCCTGTCAATGAAGTCTTTTTGCTCCTCAGATGCCTCAAGGTTGTGTGGAGGTGGTGACCCTTGGTCCTCAAAGGCAATACACCTAGAATCTACCTTCTGACAGGTGAAAGATAGAAAGGTTTTGAGAATAGGTATCATAGTGAATTGAAAATCTGCTTTCTGAAAATCACTTCAGTTCTGCTCAGGGGGGCTCCCAAGATTCAGGGGAGTCACAGGTCTTACTTTTTCAACTCCTCAAAGACAAGCCATCAAGTGACATTTCTTCCTTTCCAATTGTCTTCTCACAAGCAGACTCCCAGCCCCACTCCAACCTTGTTGCTGAGCCAGTGACCACTTCCTGGATGTCTTAACTCTTTCAGCTCGGATTTTCCTCTACTTTCCCCCATCCTGGTTGGGGAGACCCTCATGTGGCCTACTTTTCAAGGAGACCTCAGTTATGTTTCACTCTACTCTCTACTATAATTACATCAATCCGGCAACTGCTCCCAGAAGGGGTGTGTCAATCTGCCACCCTTATGGCTCAACTCCCCTTCTTTGTAGCTTTCTAAACCAAACTACTTCTCCCTGGTCACCATGTGCCTAGATGTGCCCTATTAGAATGTAAGGTAGCTCCTAGAGGGCAGGTATTATCTGTGGTGCTCTGAAAACTTTGAGAGTTTAATAAATGCTTTTTCACTCATTCACTCATAGAATGAATGCCTTGGGGCAGTGAGTACCCATATGAGTATCAATGAAATCCAGAGTTCCTTGAAATGTCATATGAATACCCAGTTATCATCTTAAAGAAAGAAAAATTATACACACCATCAAAAAATCTTGTTTTTATGCTATTGAAACCATTTTAAAATGGGGGGGTATTTAAAAATATTCATTTAGCAAAATTTTCTTTACTGCTAATGTCCCATGAACTTTTAAGTGAGGCAGTAGGGGAGATTCAAGGGTAAGGAGGATCTGGTCACCAAAACCCAGAATCTCAAAGTTGGAATCCCTTCTCAGAAACCACTGACGCACATCCAAGAATCTCCTCTCAACCAGGGATCATGAACTCTTTCTTCAGGTTCCCATCTGCCTAAGAATTTCACATCTCAGTCCTTGAAAGTTCTGCTCCATATCGCAACCCTCCCTCATCTCTCCTGACCTTTGCTAAGAAACTTTATGTTAAGGTTGTCTTATCAACTCAGTCTCCAATTCTTCACTAACCCCACCTCTCCTCAAGCCTTTGCACCACGACCTCTGCTCCCAACCCAATCTTCAAAATAGTTGGTGACCTCATTCTTGTTCTCATCTTAACTGATATCTTTGTGACTCCCCCTCTCCTGCTGCAGACTGTAGCCTAGAACTTCAGGATGCCACCCTTGGGATGCCTTCAATTCAGCAAATATTCATAAAACACCCACTGGGTGAGAACTCAGGCAGGTTATAAGATGGGTCTTGGGACCATGGATTTAGAGCTGGAAGGAATTTTTGGAGGCCACCATGTCTAACCTTGCTCATTCCAATTTTACTTTATTTTTTTCACTTAAAAACCCATTTTCTCTTTCTCTCACTTCTGTTCTATCCATGGAACTTTTTCAAAAAGGAGCAACAAATTTCTGATAACAAATTCCTGAGTGGGTCATGGTGAAGAAGTATATGTCTACTTCAACCCCTTGAGCTCACCACCTCTCTGTTAGAGCAGGTGGGTAGATACTGACGTCATTGTGGGTCCTCTGGAATCATGCCAATCTCTCAGATTCTACAGAAACTGAGCTTATGTGACTTGCAGGGCATTTCACAGCTAACAAACTGCCTCCACTAGACCCCATAACCTCTGTCTCCTTCCCAAAGTCTTGTCCTCTGTTCTATTCTTTTCTCTTTTTTCAGCCTCATACAGAAAAGCCTGGCAAAACTGATATGAGCTGGTGGATTGAAGTTGACTAAGAGAGAGAACAACATACTGGGATATTGCAACAAAGCAAATGAAAAATTAGAAGGTATTGGGACTTACATTAATTGTTATAAATAAATAATCTTGGTCTTGGAGAATAGATGACAGGATTGACTCTTTGGTGGTGGTGGGACTATGGGAACAGAATGTCACATACATTATAGGAAGTGGTCCTGCTGGTCAGTTTTGCATAACTTTATTTCTTACAAAAGGAAACTCAGTAAATGAGGGGATGAATCAGGGATGAGGGAGAGACTGGTGAAAACCCCAAAGTCATAAATAACCCTGTAAAAATAAGTCCACATTTCCCTGTCATTTTAAATAGATTCTTTGGAACATTTTTCAATATGGACTGTGGTTGGGGGCACCATATGACCTGTAGTATCTGAATATTCTAAATTCATGCGAGAATCACAAGCTTTTGGGGCTACTTGGGACCTCAATCATCCATTGATTTGATTCTCATTTTCCAGTCTGGTCCAATGCAAAAGCCCCATTTGGAAGGCAATAGGTCAGGTAAGGGCAATACAAAAACAAAATGAAGAACAGGGAGAGTCCATTCTATTGGACAAAGAGTTAAGCAATCTTTGCTTGGCAAACTCTAAAGAAGCAAAGACTATTTCACCATGGAGCAGTTCTAATGATTGGGACACTTTTTCTTGGATTAATCCTAAATCTTCCTGTTGCATCGTCCCTCAGTCATCCTAATTCTGCCCCCTGAGGTCAAGCTGATAAACCCTTCCTTGTGGGAAGGGCCTTCAGAATGGAAGTGGATGGAATCTCTGATTCCTTTGTAGAGAAGACTCCTTTTAAGCAACATACAGCAGCACCTCCTTTACTAGAAATGAATGGACGGAGAGAGCTAGCTGCTTGGTGAAGATCTAAGTGATTTGAGCTGGGGTCCACAGCCAGAGTGTCAGTGGTGGAATGGGGCATGAGGCCTGTTGCTCATTCTCCAAACCACATTGATTTCAGTTCCCTATGAAAGTGAGACATCTGAAGTAGTCACCCTATAAAATGATATTGACCCCAAGAATTCTAGTGGTCGTGTCTGATAACTTGGACACTATCAAGAGCTCTTTGCTCAGAAGATGCCCACTATAGCTTTTCCACAAACTGCCCAGGTCTAGATTTCTCCCTCTCTTTTGAAACCCATTTTCGTGTGGCTTTTTCATATCATTCTACCATGGTGTTAGAGGAAGGAGCTCCTTTGGAAATCCCTGAAGGGCACTATTCAGATAGACTTGTAAAGAGGCACTGACTGTACTGCCCACTCTTTTCAGGTGGCATGAGGTGGATGAGGAACAAAAAAAGTGATGCCAGGCACTTTGCCTATGCCCACAGAAGCAGCCCTTATTCAAGAAGTCAGAGATCAGTGGACTTTGTTGGATGCTTGCTATTTTCTGTTACCACGAGATTTAGAATGACAGAATTGCTAAACCATATGATTCCAGAGTTGGAAGGGATTGTGGGGGGGCATCCAATCCAGTCCTGAGCTCCCAAGAATCTTCTTTGAAAAATATTCAATAAATGCCACCCACCCTTGTTGAAAGATCTCCAGGCAGGGGGAACTCAATGCTAACCTCTTCTACCTTTCAAGTGCTTGAAGATAGCCATTCCAGCTGCATCCCTCCTGCCCCACCTTCCAAGGCCAGTTCCTTCAATTGATCCCTGTATAATTTGGACTTCATCCATTCTGGTTAATGTTCTCCAACTGCTCAAGATTGTTCCTAATGAACTGTGGTGACCCTAACTAGTTATAATCCTGTAGTTTTAGTTGGACTAGGTTAGAAGCCAGGAGGGCCATGATCTCCCTAGACCCAGCTGCTCTGCAGCTAAAGGTGACCTCAGCTTTGGGGCTGCCACATATCACTGCTAGTTCAGAATGAGTTTGAAGTCCACCCAAATGCCCCAGATTCTATTTTCTCAAATGAAGGGTTATCTAGCCCTGCCCCTACCAAGATCATTGAACCCAAGCGCAAGGCATTATATTGATTCCTATTGTATTTCATCACTCCCTCCAAATCTGTCCCTCCTCCACTCTAATTTCCTTTGAGGCACCTCTTTCAAGTTATCCAAATTCACATATATCCCAAAGACTTTCTGTCCCTTTCCAGAATACCTCATTCATATCCATCCCTTTTCTTTGCATTGTCCCATTCCCATGCCAAATCAGTGGCCAAATCTTGTTGGTTCTATCTTGACAATTGCTCTCATATCCTTCCCCTTCTCTCCACTGAGGTATCTAGGATTCTAATTCAGGGTCTTATTGCCTCTTTCCTAAACCATTGCAAAAGCCTTCTCACTAATCTCCTTGCCTCCAATCTTTCCTCACCCTTTTTTGGGCCCACAGCCCACAGCCTCTTCACTGGTCTCCCTGCATCCAGTCTTGCCTTATCATTATTCATCTTCCACCCAGTTGTCAAAATAATCCACCCAAAGCTCTGCTGACCATGTTCCACTCCCTACTGTCTTTAGGATAGAATACCTACTTCTCAGTTTGTCATTGGTCGTGCTGTCATTAGGACCATGCAGACCAGACTAGAGTGTTCTCTTCTGAGTATCTTGTTGATCCCCTAATCGTTGTAACATCAACTTTAACTTGTTCCTGGGGGAGAAGGATTGTTATGACACTCAAAGGGGAGATGATGTGATAGAACAATGTATCTGGATGGAGTCTAACCTATAGAACTCCAGTGGTTATGGAGCACTGAGCAGGGATTCTTGAAGCCCATCTTTTTTTGGCTTACTTTAATGGATAAGGGCTATGGCTTGGAGATAGAACCCAAGTTCAGATATTGGCTCTGCCACTTATATAGACTTCTGAATCTGTGGTCAGTGACTGGGGTCTCAGGTTCCTCATTTGTAAAATGGAGAGGATGGATGGTCCCTCTTTCATAGCAGAGACTCAAATGCTCATGGAATTGAACTGAACTGCATGACCTCTTAGGTGTTTTCTAGTATGTGATAAATAAAAGGGTGACTGAATGTATGGATTCTTCTAGAGATTTCTACACCTCTCTGAATTAGATGAATACAGTTAGGATTTAGCTAATGTCACCCATGTACCAGATGCTGAATAGAATTTAACACATTTTTTTTTATAATTAAGGACCAAATACAAAAGAGAAGCAAAAATAACTTACATGGCCTTGGGATCTTTTGTGAAGAAGACACATTCCCTTTTCTTAAAATTTCCCTGAATAAAATTCATCAAATCCTTAGGACAAAAATACAGAACAAAATGTCACAAAGTGACCTTGAAACTCAGGTGCTTGAACAAGAGCCTGCTAATTACAGAAATCCATTAAAAGCACTAAGCCTTTCTATTTTTTTCTCTTTCAGATGAAAAGAGCCCCAGCCCTAAAGATCAGGGAAAAAATCAGAGTAGTGGATGCTGTGTATTTGGAGCTTTCTAGGTCATGAAAGGTAAATGCAAACCCCAATGATAATTTTCCATGTCGTAATTCTTCCCAGATAATTGGGTAGTTGGGTGTAGTGGAGAGAGCTAGACATGGAGGCAGGAGTTCTTGTCCCTGACTCAGCTGCTGTGTGACCCTGGGGAAATCACGTAGCCCCTCAGTACCTGAGACAACTCCCAGAGACCCCTAGGAATCTAAATCTTGGTGATTGCTCTTATTATGGAAGAGACCTTAGGGTCACCTCATCCTATAGCCTCAGTTTACATTTAAGAAAAGTCTCATTAGAAGAGAGTGACAGAGCTGGTCCTGAACCACTGAATCAAGTCTTTTTTTCACTTCATCAGACTGTTTCCCAGTCAGGATCTAGTCTGGACAAGTTTTCTTAGTATGGGAAGAAACAAACTTTAGAGAAAAAAAGCTCAAATCTAAAACCAAGCACATGCTTTGTGGTCCTGCCCCAGATACAGAATATTTGCAACCCTGTGCTTCCCTGTCTCTATGGATCATTATTTTTATTCCACTGATAAATTTCAACCTAACTTGACCCAGAGGAAGAGAGCTCCCCACAAAGAGCTATAATGAGGGTGGGGCCACTTGGACTTTGTTTCCAGGTGATAGAATTTAGCAAGCACCGATAAAACTTGCCTTCTTTCAGGGGCATGAAAATAGCTGAGTTCAGCACCTGGATAGCAGGTGCAAAAGGTAAAGTTGGAAGATTCTCCCTCCTCATGCTCTCCTAGCAGCATCCTCATGGTGCCCAAGCTCTCTTCTCTATGCTGGAGCATGTTCTGGGAGCTTAAGTAAGGACTCTTGCCTTGGGAGCAAATGCTGCTTGTCACGGGACTTTTCTTATGTAACACTCTCCATTTTGGAGAAGAGTCAATAACCACTGGTGGGCAAAGGGGTAGGAGAAAAGACCCGGTAGGTGTAGACATCTGCAAAGAACCTGTTGAGTGTTTTTTCTTCTGTTAACAGTGACATATAAACATGAATGGAACATGAGACAAAAAACATAGAAAAAGGCAGAATCCAAGAACTTTCCTTTAACTTAGCTGAGGAGTCCTCTACATGGAAAGTTAGGGGGTGACTTGATTCCTGGGAGTCAGAGGACTTGAATTCTGATACCTGATCTGCTCCTTTGAGACTATGGGAAAGTTGCTCACCTGTTCTGGGCCTCATTTCCCTTTTTTAAAACAAGGGGTGTTGGTCACTTTCTACTGCTAAGGGAATCAGCAGCTCCCATAGCTAAAGCCCTCTTCTCTCAGCAATTTTAGGAAGTTTTCTCTTATAGATAAGGAAATTGAGGCACAGAGAAGGTAAGCAGTGAGCCCCTGTCATACCACAAGCAAATGGAAGAGGGGAGACTAAGCCAGACTGAAGGAAGTCATTGGCTTTAGATTCAAAAGCTTCAAGCAAATTACTGCCCTCTGACCCTGGGTCTCTATCTTTAAATCCAGACTAATATTTCATTCTCAGCCTCCCCGGAGGACTGCATGGAAAGTGTCTCATCAATTATCAAAACCCTCTTCAAATGCATTTCGCCACACTCTAGCAGAAGTGGTGAGGAGCATGTTAGCAAAGAGGAGCTGGGCTGGCGGTGGAGGAGGGGGCAGCCCATGGGTTTTTCTGACGGCTGATTGAGGTGAAGATGGCCTGCAGAGGCCCCAGGCAGGGAGGGCAGAGCACCCATGGGGATAGCAGGGGAGTGGGGGTTACTCACACTCTCGCTGTAGGACAGGTCTGTGCTTCGAGATATGCTGGAGTAAAGTGTTCGCATGCTCTCCATGGTCCCATTTCTCCGGTTTCTCATGGAGTTCCCCGAAGGCCAATGCATCTGATAGGGAATAGGATTGGAAACCTGGCATGAGGAGATGCCACTTCCCTTAGATTACAGTCGAACTTTTGTTGGCTTTGAGCAGCAATTAGTTTCAGAGAGGAGTCTGAGACACAGAGAGGTTAGGGACTTGTCCATGGCAAGGTGCCAGCATTATCATGGGCAGAAGTGGACCTCAGACCTTCTTGACCACAGGGTTGGTGGTCTAGTCACAGTGCCCCACTGGCTCTTGAGGTTGCAGAAGAGAGAACTTTAATCAGCAAATATGAATTGACTTCCTGAACCAGGCTTAGACTCTTAGGAAGCTCAAAGGGTTTGGGCCATTCTGTATAGATTTGACTCTAACCATGAAAGTTATCCCCTTGAGCCCTGGAGAAGAGTGGGGTTTTCAAAGATTCTGGACCCTAGAAGCTCTCTCCTTTGTTTTAACCCATTCTCTCTACCCTCTCTAGATGGCCTGATCCTGCACTATCCTCTCTCCCTACCCTACCAAGCTGGATAACAACTGGTGGACACACAACCCTCAGCTTCTTTGGAGGCTCTTTTCTATAATCCCTTCATGAACTGTTATGGCAAAAGTTACGGAAAGTAGGGACTGTCTCATTTAAATTGGTCATGTCACCTTGTGCTTCAGTATAGGGCTCTGTACAAGTTGACGTCATACATTCACCCCTCCCCAAATCCAATCAGTTATGTCATTTCTCCCTTTGTGCCATCTCCCCCAAACCCCCTTCTTTCCTCTGACACTGTTTCCATGTGTTACAGGCCCTCATTACCTCACTTCTGGACTATGACAGACTCTGGGAGTCTGCTTGCCTCAAGTCTCTCCCTACTCTAGTCCATCCTCCATTCAGTCACCCAAGTGCAGTTCTAGTGATGCCACCCCTCCTATATTTAATAAACTCCAGTGGTTCCCTATAGCCTCCAGAAACAAATACAAATGTCTCTGTTTGGCCTTCAAAACCCTTCTTTACCTGTCCTTGTTCCTTTCCAGTCTTACACTTTATTCTCCTCCCACTACTCTTCAATACATTGATAGTGGCCTCCTGATTGTTCCAGGAACAAGACCCTGCATCATTGGGTTCTGAAATTTTCCCTGGTGCTCAACTCCTAATAAGTTGTTAACATATGCTGGTTGATTTGACTTGTTTGTTGACTAAATGACTGATTTTGCAGGATTATCTCTTGGGAGAGATTGGACCTCTCTGTGCCTCAATTTCCTCCTCTGTAAAATGAGGGACTTGAACTAGATGACTTCCAAGGTCTCTTCCAGGTCCAGATGGATAATCCAAATGGCCCATCCCACAAACTCCCAGGGGCTTTTTGAGAGAGACTCCCTTGGTGGGGGGGGCGGCAGAGAGTTGGCAATCTTAGCCCTATGGACATGGGTTTGGTCCCAGCAAACATAAATTCTTGCCCCTGTCTGAAGTTTTGAGGGAAATGAGTGGAGAGAGAGATGAGAAGCCATTTCCTGGAAGCAGTTGCTATCCATTTATAAAATAAAGGGGGAGTGGATGCCCCACAGCGTCTTATACCTCCATGACCAATTTGCTCCCATCATAATCCAGGAATACCAGGGTCAGATGACTCTAAGATCATGTCTTTTATTACTCTTCTGTGGAACCTACTTCCCCTCTAAAAATCACATCCACACAAAAGGAGGAACAAGCTCCTTGTTTATTTGGGGGTTCAGGAGGAAGGCAAGGAGAGAAGTTGTCTTATTAGCTAGGGCCCCAGACATAAAGATGGCAGGGACCTCCGACTTTTGTCCAGCTTCCACATAGGAGCAGAGTGCACCTCCAAGAGGCAAATGGACTTTGGTGACAGAACAGTAGTAATAATAATAGCTACATCAGTGCCAGACCTTGGGCTGGACTCATTACAAGTCTTACCTCTTGGGATCCTTACAACAATCCTGGGAAGAAGCTGCTGCTATTCATCTCATTTTACAGTGGAGGAAACTGAGGCAAATAGAGTGAAGTGATTTGTCCAGGTCATGCTTCTAGTAAGTGTCTGAGACTGAATTTGAACTTGGTTTCTTTGTGATTCCTGGCCTGGAACTTTATCTACTGTACCACCTATTGGTTAACCTTAGAACCCCATTTCTAGAGCTGTTGGGAAATGGAAGCCCTCTGATTTTTAGATTTTTAGATTTTTAGAAATGGAAACCTGGAGAGAGGAAGTGTCTTGCTCAAAGTCATATAGGGATTAAGGACTGGAACCCAGCTCCTCTGCCTCTGACATCCAACATTCTTTCCATTGCCCTATAATGATCTTCCTTAATTACCATCACCATTGCTGTTGCTGCCTCCAGTAAAACTGATGGGCTTCAAACCATGGTTAAGGTTGAAAGGTTTGCAAAGGTGATGACTAGAGAGAGCTCCCTTCAGACCAACCATAGCCCCCAACAGCTACAGGAGAAGGCTTCCTCAGAATGCTCAGCATCCTTGGCCTCCCCTCTCTCCACCCCACCCCGGGGGCAATGCAATCTGTGCTGAATTTCTATCCCAAATAGACTCTTCATGAGAGATAGAAGCAGAAAGCTGTTTAGCAAAGAGATACAAAGAGATGGCACCCCTAAATTTCAGTCCCATCTCAGTGTTTTTAATTCTGGTGCCAGGAAAACATTTCCCTCTGGAGTCTAGAACAAATTGTCAGGAGACCAAGCTGGATGAGTTCTCTGTGTGAAGCCCAACACCCAGTCAAGGAGAAGATGCTCACTGCTCACTAGAGGTTCTCTCCAGGGTAATATGATACGGATAACCTAGCCGGAAAGAGAACCATTTAAATTCTAATGGATGGTGGCAGAAGCCATGGGCTTGTAGCTTGAGCCTTAGTCTGATTGGCTTGTTTTTTTTTCTTTTTGGGGAAGAGAACAGTTGGGGTCTTGTAGTTGTGGCATGACTTTGACTTTGAAATCTCTTTAAAAATCTGGGGCCACCTAGAAATTTTTCATCCAGCACCATCATTGGTGACCTGGGCCTCAGTTTCCTTATCTGTAAAATGAGAGGGTTAGCCTAGATGGCCTCTTACATCCTTCTCTGCTCTAGATCCAGGATCCAGTGCTCCTCAAAGTTTATTCTTAGCACGTGGTTTAGGGTAGACAACAGTCCCCTGAGGAAGGTAGTACAGGAATGGTACTTTATATGTAATGAAACTGAGGCAAGTGGTGGTAAAGTGACTAGTCCAAGATCTCACCCAAACGCCATCATGTCACCTCAGTCTAAAAGGAGAATGATTTTTATGGCACTCAATATATGAATCACATTACGTCTCAGTATGAACTGTGATCTTAAAGTGCAGGTTTCCCCTCATTCTTCCCCTGCTCAAGAAACTTCAGATTTCCTTCTGCTCTCAAGCTAAAATGCAGTTTTTCTGTTCAGCATTTAAGCCCCTTCACAATCTAACTCCATGCTACCCTTCCAGATTTCTTTTATAGGACTGCCCCTCACATATTTTGTGTTTCAGACAAAGTGGTCCATTTGGGGTTTCCATGAGATGCTTTCTATCTCCCATCTCCAGACCTTTGTCCAAGCTGTGTCCCAAGCCTAGAATATATTCCCTCTTCTCTCTTCCCTCTTCCCTCCTTCAGGGATCCATTTAGTCTTTCCTGATCCTCCAAATCTTAGTGCCCCAAACACAGTATATTTATTTTGTATCCAGTTATTTTTTTCAACGTTTCTTCCACTCTGGTTAGGAGTCTGGCATTTCTACAATCTGGAAAAGTCATGTGAAACATTTTGGTCCTTTCTTTGTTTCTGAGACGTCTGGTTTTTTTCTTTTTCTTTGATGGGGTAGTTAGTCTCTAATTGTAAAATTTGGGCTGCCATTCGACAATACTACACAGACATTTTATGCATTTCTGAATTTCTAAATGTTTTCTGTGTCATGTGCAGTAGAAGCAAATCCCCCCCCAAATTCTCATTTCATTTCTTTTGGTGACCCATGATATATAGAAACTGCCATGGGGAAAGTGGCGATGTGGAAGGGATAACGGTCTATTTATTACTCAGTTACTCTCATGCTCTCTGTATTCTCCCAGTACAGTGTAAGGTCTGGGAGGTCAGAAGCTGCTGCTTCCGTTTGTAGCCCTGAGGCCTACTACCCTTGCTGGTATGCAGACAGCAGTAAATAATTGCTTATTGCTGTACAACTGAGGAGCGATGTGGTACAGTGGTACAGTGTCAGATTGGGAATTGAGAAAATAAGTTAAAATCTCACCAATAATGCTTAATGGTTGAGAGACCACGAACAAGTCCATTAACCTCAGTTTCCTTCTCTGCAAAAGGAGGGAGTTAGAGTCGATGACAATGAAAGTTCTTTCTAACTTTCAAACTATGATCCTGTGAATTCACCTTGGTTTGTTTTTACCACTTGAAAGCAAAGTGATCCATCTAACAAACAAACAAGCCCCATCAGAGATGGGGTACGTGTAACAGGATATGTGGACCTCTGCCTACTTCCTGCTGGACTCCTCCCCCATGGGGGATCCTTGCTGACTGGAACCTCTTTTTGGTGCCTCCTTGGTCTAGCAGTTCCAAGGACCTTCCACCCAGCCCCACTTCTCATTATCTATTGGCACTTGCGGGGTGATCGGAGAGGAGATAATAGCCAACCCATAACTGGAAGGAGCACCACTATTATTCTGATGGGGTGTCTAGGGCCCTCCCCAAGGAGTTAACACCGTTATGTTGACTGTCTGATTTCACACAGCAAGTGATTTGGGCCCTGGAAGCTCATTCATCTCCTGGTGAGTCAAGGGCATATGTCTCCTCTCTAATGTGAGCTCCATCAAGGACACAATGAGTCTTTGACCACGATGCTGAAGCCAAAGCTTGGAAGCTGGGAGACTGGACCAGACATGAGAGGGCAGGTCGGGATAGCACCTTTGTCTTAATCACAAGGGGAGAAGTGAAGGATTCACTGAGTCCTAGAATCACAGTGATGGGAGAGGTCTCAAAGACTAAGCTTTATTCAGCCCTTACCTTGCGAAGCTGCTTATTCCATTTTTGGATGCCACTGAGACTTATACATTTTCCTCCCACATTGGACCTAAACAAATTTCATTTCTTGCTCCCTGGGACATATAAAACCAAGTCTAGTCTCCCAAATTCCTGGGAGTCCTCACCATGGCCATTCCCCCCAGCTCTAGAGCAGATTTCAAGGGTCAGAGCAGGAAGTATTTGGAAATAATGCAAGGCAATTGCTTTGTCTTAATTTTTTTAAGACAGTAACTTTGACTTGAAGAATTCAGAGATGCGTAAGAAGACTGTACAGAAGGATGCAAAGTAACGGAAGCAGAACCAGGAAGACAATGAGCAACGACTGCTGCAACGATGTCAACAAAGACATCAAGCTGACCAAGCTTCATCTGGAGGAAGCAATGGGCCCATGCTCCTCCCCCCCCATCTTTGCAGAGGTGGAGGAGGTGGTGAGGAGGGGAGAGGGACAGTGACGCCTTGGGCACTGGGGGCAACAGAGGGCACAGAGCCTGGGTTGGAAGACCAGTTCAACCATGACTGCAGATGTGACTAACTGGGCAAGTCACTCAACTGCTTCCTGCCTCAGTTTCCTCTACCATAAGGCTCAGATGAGCTAATGTTTATAAAGTACAATGAAAACCTTAAAACGCCAAATAAACGCTAGTGACCATTCTTATTTGGGTTCCTACTTCCAGGTTCAGCCAACATATCCACCACTTTGCCAGACTGCCTTTTTCTTCTCTCCCTCTATTTTCCTTTTTTAAAATTATAAACAATGACTCCTGGTGTGGAAGAGTGAGGAGGGATGCGTACAGAAATGAAGGAGCCATAAAAACAGATCAATAAAAATTAAAGACAAGAGATTGTAACTTTGAAAATATGGGCTCTTAGAGCTGGAAGGGACTTCAGGGAACCCTGGATCCAGTCCTTTTAATTTTCAGATGAGCAGACTTGCCTAAGGCAGGTCAAAGCCTTGTCAAAATTCTAACCCAGCTCCCCCCGGCTCCAATTCGGCTCTTGCCCCTTTCTCCTTCCTGGGCAACCATACACTGAAAGTTAGAGTTTGTTGTCCCCACATGGCTGCTTTCTTTCTAAATACAAGGTTTAGGGATCTTGGACAGAAACATGTTTTTAGGAACAGCTAGAGGGAGGGTTCACATGGGCTAAGGGCAGTGGCATGAGGAGTGGGGAGATTTGCCTCCTCTTTTACTCAGCAATCTTAACAACTAGAAGTGACCACGGGCATGGCTGCAAGTAAAAAATTAAATGAGAACTAGCTTTTTAATTATTTATCCAAATCTCTAAAGTGCCAGAGTGTTTCTGCCTGGCTTTTAAATAATCCAGAAGATGAACCTCCTGGAGCAAGTGAGAGCACTGAAGAAACAGCCCAGTTTCATTACCAGTCCAAATGCCTGTTCTCCTAGCAGTTAACATTTTAAAGTTGCCGCTTCTTGGTCAACTTGGTGCCATTTGATGAAAAGGCTGACCCTGCTTCCCACCTGCCTCAGCTCCCTGGGAGCCTGCTCACTAAGACTACATGCAAGTCTGCTCTCTGTAGCCCCACGCTCGGGAGAACCCCACATCCTCGTCCCTCTGAGACATCCTGTCCAAAAAGCAGTTGAGCTGAGGCAACCCATCACCCCCAAATCATCCCCACCCCAATCATAAAACTATGAACACCATGAATTTTTCAGCAGTGTCTATGGGTAGGAAAAATAGCGGGTGAAAGTTTGAGTTACCATTTCAAAATACTCTCAGCTGTCAAAATTAGAGATGAGAAAACCTTTCTAGAGTCCTCTTCATGAGTCAAAACCAGCACCAAGTGAGCCCAGGAATCAGTCCTTTCCATCCTCAGCTGATGCTTGTGCCCTTTTTCCAGCTTGTGAATCCCCACCAAAGCCAGGGGCTGCCCAGATGGCAGGAGCAGCAGGAGCCCCTGTCTCCCACCCCTTCCTCAGAGAGGAGAAAAGCCCCTGACTCACCATTGTGGCTGCTCTGCTGGCAGAGCCTCTTCCTGGCCTCAGATTCCAACTGTGTTCCAGCCTCCTCAGGAGGAAGGTTCTGATATATTTGGAGCCCAGAGCCCCGCCTCCTCCTCTGAGGGATGCTTGCAAAGGGAGGACCACAAAGGTCAGGACAGTGAAAGGAGAGTGGGGGGAGGCAGGAGCCATTGGTTTCTGCCCAGGAGTGGGAAGAGCCTAATAAGAGACTCAGAGGCCTCCTGCAGAGACCTCCCAGGCAGGTGCCAAGAGTCAGAGATCCACTCAGGGCCTCTTTGTTCCAGTGACATCCAGTCACTCTTCAGGTCCACAGATGATCCACCGCACACTGAGAAAACCATAAATGCAAGTGGAAATGCTAGTTAAAGAAAATGATCCCGGGAGCTTAAGGAATGGGGCAAACAAAACCGGGGCACCTGTTTAAGAGGGTCATCTCAGGGTACTTGGGGAAGAGGCTCCGAGAGTCACCCACTTCTGCACCCATTGCACCTTTTTGTGTAATAACAATATCATCATAATAAACAGAAGATTGAATGGCTTGTGAGGACCACATGGATGAAATATCATTCAATCCACCAAGCATGTGTTATAGAGAGCCTACTGTGGGTATGCCAGGGCCACGGAATGAAAGTGGCTACCCTCAAGGAGCTTATCTTCCAGCCTAAGGGCAATGAAAAGGTGACTGGGAGGCATACTGCTGGGGAGGGCTCTGAGTATTGAGTTGCGGATTTTGTCTGTGATGCTAGAGGAACCGGATCAGTGAGTGGGGGGGCAGTCAGATCCTGGTTTTGATGACTGGGTGCAGAATGGACTGGAGACAGGGGAGTCTGGAGACAGGGAAACCAAGCAGGAGGTGATGACCTGGACTGGGTGAGATGTAATAAGAAGAGAAAAAGCAGATTCAAGCTGTGCCAGGGAGGTCATGTCAGCTAGATTTGGTGACTGATGGAAGATGGGGATGAGTACTAGGGAAGAGTTAAGGATGATGCTGAGATTGTGGAGGGGCAAGAGGGTGGTGGTGTGGAGGTGCCCTCTGGGGAAAGAGGGGCAGGGCTGGGGCAGGAAGGCAGAGGAGGGAGCCAAGGCCCCTGGCTTGGCAGAAGCAAGTATAGTCATGATACAGGGCAGTGTGACTAGCCTTCCATTCTAGAGCTTTAAGGCATAGGATCTGGTGGGCACTGCTGACCGCGAGCCCTCGGGTGCACCATAATCCTTCTGTCTGAGTGTGAGCAAGGGCAAGGAAGGCGTGAGAAGGAGGAGGAAGGTGGGATCCTTAGCACCCTGGAGCTTTGAGTCCCACAGGTGACCCAAGGTATCATACTTGTCTGCAAGCCCCCAGAGGCTGCCTCAGCTCCAGGGAGGACAATGAGCAAGGCAAGTGTCATCTATGATCCAGGGGCTATGCCAGCAGCCCTCCAGTGCAGGCCATGGCAAGATCCCCAGCTCTGGAGTCGAGGGACCTTGGTATAATGAGGTCAATGAGGATGCAGCTAACATTGATGACTAAATTATCACATTTGATTCTCTTAATTTGATTCTCATAAACCCGGGAGGTCGGTGCTCTCAGTATCCACATCTCTTGTTGTTCAGTCATTTTTATCATTCTTCATGATGTCATTTCCTTCTCCAGTTCATTTTACAGATGAGGAAACTGAGGCAAATAGACGAAAGTGACTTGCCCAGGGTCATCCAGCTTATAAGGTCTGAGGCTGGATTTGAACTTAGGAAGTATAGGTCTGGCACTCTAGCTGCTGTGCCACCTAGCTGGCCCTCTTCTACAGATAAGAAAACTGAGGCAGACAGAGGTGAAATGATTTACCCAGGGTCATGGAAGTGGGTAAATGTCTGAGACTGAATTTGAACCTAGCTCTTCCTGACTTCAAGATAGATGGCATTAAGTAGAATTGGCTTTGTTCATCTGAAAGAAGTTAAAATGGAGGCAGACACTTGGACGTCAGGAATAGTTCGGCACCGAGGCCCTGGAGTGCTATTGTGCTCAGACTGGATCCTCCTTTTCATTTCAACTTTGCCTGAAGAATCCTACTTTTTTAAGATGACTCCCCATTGAGCAAGCTTCAGAGAGGAGGCCTGTGGGTGGTCTCTGATGCTCACAATGGCAGCATATGAGGACTGAGAGGGGCCAAAGGCACCAGCACCTTACCTTAACTAGAAGAGTCCCAAAGGGACCTCTCATGTCATCTCCTAGCAGGGACCTTATAGACCATCTAGTCTAATCCCTTCATTTTATAGAAGAGGAAACTGAGGCCTAGAGAGAGAGAGGAAGTGGCTTGCCCCCAGGTTTCACAGGCATATTTGATCACTAAATGTAATCTTTGGAAAGAACTTCAGTAGCCACCTAGCCCAGCCCATACATGAAATGAATCCTGATTGAATAAACCCAACAAAACCAATCCTTTGGTGAAAGATTTCTTTTTTTTTTTTTTTGTAAGGCAAACGGGGTTAAGTGGCTTGCCCAAGGCCACACAGCTAGGTTATTATTAAGTGTCTGAGGCCGGATCTGAACCCAGGTCCTTCTGACTCCAGGGCCGGTGATTTATCCACTACACCACTTAGCCACCCCTGAAAGATTTCTAAAGACTGGAAAAAGGATGCATCAGTCTTCCATCCACCACCATCAACCACCATCTAAGGCACTTTCTAATTGCTGATGATATAAAGAAGACTTACAAAACTGTCCCTGCCCTCATGGATCTCACATTCTTTTTTTTTTTTTTTTTGGCAAGGCAATGGGGCTAAGTGACTTGTCCAAGGTCACAAAGCTAGGTCATTATTAAGTGTCTGAGACCACATTTGAATTCAGTTCCTCCTGACTCCAGGGTCAGTTCTCTATCCACTGTGCCACCTCTCTGCCCTGGATTTCACATTCTAAGAGGGTAAATGACCTCAAAGCAGTAACCTACAAGATCTGCCCAGGACAGAAGCAAGGGGGATGCCAAGGGGATGACTAGGTGGGGGGGTGGTATCTTGGAGGAGTTGGTGCTGGAGTTGATTCTGGGGAGTCTGAGGCTACAGGGAAGCAGGGAGGGAGGGCACCTGCTCAGGTGTCCGGCCTCAAGGGGGGGCCAAGGTTCTTGCAC
Organism: Macrotis lagotis; assembly: GCF_037893015.1. NCBI lineage: Eukaryota > Metazoa > Chordata > Mammalia > Peramelemorphia > Peramelidae > Macrotis > Macrotis lagotis. The sequence continues at coordinate 271,026,021 of NC_133662.1, read as the reverse complement.
TGAGATACCTTGCCTAACCGGGCTCATGGCAGCCCTTCTCTTCCTGCTCTGGGTTCTTTTTGACTTCTGAGAAGAGGGAGAAGGATCTGCCCGGGAATCCTCAAGGCTCTCTTCCTACTGGACCTACTGTCCTTCATTCTCAGTAGAAGAAAACTAGGCTCAGGGAGGCGACCTAAAAGCTACTCCGTAGTGGAGTCAAAGTCCAGGTATCAGGACAATATGACGCAGGAAGGACAGCGGTTCTGTCCACACTCGCGTGTCTGCAAGTTGCTTACCCTGAAAATAACTCTGCTCCGTGTCGCAGTTTGTGTCCAAATGCCAAAAGACCGAGCAGAGTTCCTGGCTCTTTGGAGGGTTTACTGCCCATGGCTTAGTTGATTGTTGTGGATCGATTCACAAGACCTTGGAGAGGGCTCAGGATTTGGAGCCCGGAGATGTGGGTCTGAATCCCAGCTGCACTGCTGACTATATGTAGAATTCTGGGGGGAGTCTCTTCATCTCTCTGAACCTCAATTTCTCATGTCCTTAAGATGACCTGGAAGGTCCTGTCCAGCTCTAAGGCAATGGATATGGAGGGTGTGATGAGAGAGGGATGTGAAAATATCTGGAAAGATGACAGAGCCCCAGCTCCAGGCCAATGGGAGTCAGGTTCTGCCACATTCACTCCATCATTACCCAGAAGCATTTGCATCTGCCTCATTTGGGGCTACAGAGAAGGAGAGCTGCCTTTTGAGACATCACAGCCAGCGTGGCAAGAATCCTGGAGGGTTTCCAGGCTGCCCCCAGCTTGAAAGGAGGTCCTCTGGCCATCTCCCAAAAGTGGGGGATGCTTAAGACCCCCCCGCCCCAGAGCCTCCTCAAATAGCCATCTGCTTAGGGGCAACTTTCACCATTGTGAAGAGATTGCTACCTGTCCTCTAGACAAGCACCGACTTTCCATAACTTTCCTTTGGCTCCTAGATTTCACTGTGTCCAGCCTGGTGAATCCAAGTTGCCTACAATTTAGGCAATTGTACTGTGCCAATGAGTCAAGTTCATTTTACCTTTCACTGGGGACCTGTGATGGGACTTAGGGAAATGACTTTGCCTCCCTTCCATTTGTCCCTTCCTGGAATTCTGCAGATACTAATGCAATTTTGGGCATGAGTTTGAGGGTTATTGAAAATGGAGTATTCTAGGTCAAATCCCATTGATTCTAGGTCACATCCGAATTATTCCATAGCCTTGACATATCTTTTCACCAACTATAGTTAGAAATAAGCAAGTCACTCAATGGGGATTACCATGGACCATAGTATACTTCTGTTATGTACCCCTGTTCTCTGCCCTCCTCTCCAAACCGCAAAAACCCTCATTCAAATACCTCAATTTTCAGAAGAGAAAAATTGAGATCCAGAGACCCCATGAATTGAATAGCTAATAATCCCTGTCATTTACACAGGACTCTAAAGTTTGCAAAGTATTCTGCATACCTGATCTCATTACAGCCTCACAATCACTCTGGGAGGTAGGTCCTATTGTTATTCCCCATTTGACAGCTGAAGAAACTGAGCCTGAGACAGGTTAAGGACTTGCCTAGGGCCCACAGCTAGGAAGTACTTGAGATGGGATTGGAATTTGGGGGCCAAGATTCTGTTGGACAAATATTGTTGAAGGTTTGGAGGGCTTCTTGTGGCTAAAATTCATGAAATGACAAATTGACCAAGTGCATCCTTGTTCAGTTTTCCTTAGATAGAGATTCTGAGAGACTTCCAAATGATTCGCTGACATTTAAAAACCTGATAGAATGTAAGCTTCTGGAGGGTAGGGACAATTGCATTTTTTTATATTGGCTGTCTTACACTTCACACATTGGAACTACTAAATGAATGATTCTTGGTTGGGGTTGAAATCCAGATTCCTAGTTTAATGTGTCCTTTCTCTGCATGTCTCCTAAAAAGGATGTGGAGTGGTTTATGGATGATTCCAGAATCTTAGAATAGGAGGGACCACAGCATTAGCACCTGAACTAGACTCCCCTTCAGCATTCCCAATGAGTGAACAGTTCTTTCACCTTTGGCCAAGGACCCCCAATGCTATGGACACCTACAGTTCCAAAGTGGGGCCCATTTAATGTTGGGCTTGCTCTAATTTTTAAGGAGGTCAAGTCCGAATCACTTCTGCTGCTCCTGGTTCTGCCATCAGGAGGTCAACCAGAATTAACCAAGGCTAATTAATCCCTTCTTCACTTTTAGCCCTGCAACTATCCAAAGAGGAGGCTCTTTGGAGTCCTCCCTTCATCTTTAGGTAAAATGGCTATGACCTCTTTGCATGGAAGCTCTCACAAAGTCATCTATTATTGATCAATCCATCCACACACATTTACGGTGATGTTTCAGGAACTAGGCTAGGCACCTGGGGATACAAAGGTAAATGTCCAAAGTCCCTGCCCTTAGGAGCCAGATCCATTGGATTGCAAGATCATAGGAGGGATGACATTTTGAAATCAGTTAGAATTGACATGAACCTACACTGAGACTCTTGGAAAGATGCACTACTCGACCACCGGAAATCAAGCCCTAAAGCTGATGAAATAGTTTTGTTTATTAAAAATTCACCCAGCATGCCATCATGCCCTATCTGACCCTCTTCTTTCCTTTTTAGAGGCTCAGTTACTCAGGGCCCATTTCTTCCCTTTTATCCAAATTATGAAGCCTCATGTGGGGAATGGAGAGAAATTCTGAGTACTTTTCTGTGGCTACTCTGGCTCTTGCTGGCGGCCTCTATCTGGCTGCAGAGGGGCCAACAGCTCCCAGTGAGGAAGGCTGCCCCCCCCAGCCCCCACACCTAAGAGATATAAGAAACATTAGGAAGCCCAAAAGGGAGCTCAGATCTTTTATTGTTAAAAGCAATGACTACAAATACTTGGTGTGGGCAAGAGTTCAGGGGTCAATAGCTGCAGAGGAGAAGGGATAATTGACTCTTTGCCAAGAAAGGACCCTTGTGGCAAATTATGAGGGGAAGGCAGGGGCTTCTGTGGCCTTCCTTCCAGTCCCACACACCTTCTGACACCATGGAAACTCACTCAACCTGAGTGATGGATGTCATCCATCTCTAGTCAGAGAGTTAGGCTTCCATTAGCTTTGGTCTCCATCTTTCCAACAACATGGGGGAGGGCTAGTAGTGGTGGAAATACTGGGGAATACAAACGCATTAGCTTCTAACCCCCAAATATGGAAATAATTGATTAGCTTACAAAAACAGCCCATGTTCCCAGAATACAGTGTGATTTTCATTCTCATTCAGTAATAAACACATAATAGACTTTGGGGGGGATGAGGGAAGATTTCTTGAGTGACTCTGGGTGAGTCACTTCACCCTCTTTGCTTCAGTTTCCTCATTAGTAAAAAGAGCTGGAGAAGGAATTGGTCAACTCCTCTGGTATTTCTGAAGAGTTAGACAAGACTGAAAAAGATGACTGAACAACAGCCCCAACAATTGAGCCATTTAAAGTTTGCAAGGCACATTATATACATTATCTCATGTCATTCCCTACAGCAATCTGGGGAACTAAGTGTTATAATGATCCCATTTTATAGAGGAGAAAGCAGAGGTGACCAGGTTCTGGGCAAGGGTCCAGCAAGTATATGAGACTGTATTTGAACTCAGGATTTCCTCGGACTATTCTGTGTGCCACCTAATTGCTTGTGGAACTATGATTCCATGGTCTTAGTCATCAGGTCAGCAAGACAAGTTAATGAGCTTCTTTAGTCCTAGGCACTCTACTAAGTCTAGGGATGCAAATTTAGAAATGGAGTTCAAAGGCAAAAGGGAAATTCAGTCATTAGTATGGGGATCCCAACCCACAGCAGTTCACAAGATGGGGGTCTGGAGGCCCTGGGAGCTGAAGGGATGTGTTTGTAGACTTGGGGAGATCATGTCCAAAGCAGGATTTGAACTTGGACCAGATTCCAAGGCAGTCAGTCTTCTTACCTCCTCTTCCATGGTGCATTTCATGGTAGGATTCTTATTCTCCCAATGTTATTATTACTAATTAATACAAATCTCCCAATTTCCTAATAATATTTTAAGTAATGTAAGAATAGCTAAGTGTGTAGGAGCATAGTTCTAGAGTTAAAAGGAAATCCCCCCCCCCCCCAAAGCAGAAATATTAGGCCTAGGACCTTCCAAGATGACCTGAGTTCTAATAAAGCCTCTGACTAATTATGTGAACTTGGGTAAGTCACTTAAGCCCTAGCTGTCTGTTTCAGGTTCCTCAGCTGTTAAACGTGGACAAGAATAGCCCATACCTCTTGGGGTTGTGAAGATCCAGTGAGTTAGTTTTTGTAAACCTTAAAAGAACCATTGTTCTTGTTAGCCTTCCCAAAGTCACAGAAGGTAGGTAATGGCAGAAACAGAATCTGACCTCAAATTCATTTCCCTTTCTCACTATGCTGTGTCATTATTCTGTGCAGTTTCTGCAATCTCCTCTGTTAACATTTTTGTCCCTTACCCCTGTTGCCCTTGTCCTGGAGTGGGCCAGTTATCCAAGGGTCATTTGTGTGCTTACCCTCTTGCCACATTCCCAGATCAAAAAAATAGATAGAAAGGGACAGCTAAGTGGCACAGCCAATAGAACAATGAATGACTCTAGAGTTAGGAGGATCTGTTAAATCTGGCCTCAGGCGCTTAATACTTACTTAGTTGTGATATCTTGGGCAAGTCACTTAACCCCCCCAATGGCATGCAAAACTCCAAAGAAATTAAGAAGCAGACAAATAAACAAACCAATAAATAAATGGAAAGTTAGGTGTTTTGTTAGTAGTGGAGCCCAGGTTCAGCTGTTGGCCAGTTCTAGAAGCCTGGAGGCAATTAGGGTTGACATTGAACCAAGCTCTGCCATGTATGGTCAGCTCTTCCTATAGGAGGTATGTCATTGTGATGCTCTTCCCCATCTGGCCCACCTGGAACACCTCTATAATGGTCCACATTTAATGCTCTGGGATTAACATGGCACTGTTTTACATAAACCACCATTTAATACACAGTAAAGTTGCCCACATCCTGACCACAGCAGAGATGTCACACACTCAGATATGGGGAAGAGAGGGTTTGCCTTCCCATCTTCCTTTGCTCCTCTTCCTCTGCTTCCCTTTTTCCTGCTCATCAAACTTAGGGCTGAGACTCTTTCCCATTCATGCTCTGCTCATTGATAAAGATATGGGTAGGCCTGAGAGATGATAGGTTCCTCAGAGGTAGGAATATTTCATTTTTGTTTTTACTGAGAAAATCAAGATGGCAATTCTACCTCAATTAAGTTACTTATTCTCTAGCATTCTGATCAAACTATCAAAGGATCGCTTTAAAGGGCTAGAACAAACCCATTAAGAACATTCATCTGAGGAATGAAAAATCACTTGGGGAGAGACAAACCTCCCTCTTCATACTAATATAAACTCCAAATGGATGTGACTTCAATGGGGGATGTCACTCATAGGCAGACTGGACAGCTGAGTTGAAGCAGCAAAGCTCCCTGAGGGAGAGACAGGAGATGGCATGCATCCGGAAGCCTAAAAATCTCTAATGGAAACAGCCCAAGACCCTGTGAGGTCCAGCCCAAAGCCCTCAGCATCCTTGTGGGAGATGCAATAAAGATTGATAGTCCCTGTGTGGGGATGAGGGGGTGGTGATGGAATATCCATGGCTCCTGCAGGCCCAGAAAGACAAGTCCCTGACACCAGAGTCCTGGACCCTGTCCATGGTTCAATATCGTGGATTACTCGACTTTATCAGCAGAAATTATATTAAAGAAGACACATTAGCATCTACTACCCTAAGTCTATTGGACTGGCTGCTGAAACCTTCCCTAATTGTTGTCTCTTGGCTGTGAGGATATGAGTTCTTGGAGACCAGGGACTGTTTGACATCTTTGTATCCCTAATTAACCCAGTCCTTTGCACATAGTCATTAATAATTTAGTAATAATCATTCATTCATTCATTCATTCATTCATTCATTCATTCATATGAAAGAACACATTGCAAGTAAATCAGAAGAGCAAAGAAGAACATACCTTTTACAATTATAGTTCCCATGGACTATTGGTGACAAACCTGTGGTAGAACATCCCGAGCTCATATGGGTCTGATCAGCCACAGTTGAACACGCTGCCATTTGTCTTAAACAGAGTGAGGTCATTTTGGTCTCCTTCAAAACAAAGGACAAGAACCATGGCTCTGAGAAGAATTCATGACCAAGGACTGAGACAATAGTAGAAGGTAAAATAGACAATATGATTCCAGTCTACTGGTGTCCTATAGTTTGTTGAGCCAAATTTGTTGTTTGGGAATCTCCATAGTTTGTAGGTCTTTGCCATTTCTAGAAAGAGTTGTTATGAATGTTTTTGGGTAACTGGGTCTTTTTTTGACTTCTTTGTGAGTGTGGGCCAAGTGCTAATGCTGAAGGGCCCTGCACCGTTTATTAACTTTGGGGGTATCATTCCAAATTGCTTTTCAGACTGCCTGACCAATTCACAACCTCACCAGAAATCCAAGAATATACTTGTTTTCTTAGAGCTCCTCCAAAAATTGTCATCTTTATTTTTGTACAATTGGAAGTGAAGGGATGCCTCTGTTCTGGGGAAGAGCTCACCAAATGATGGCCTATGAGTGTACCAGATTATTGTTGTGTTCCATGAAATGATTAAAGGATACTCTTGGGAGAAGACTGAGAAGAGTTTTATCAACTAATTCAGTGTGAAGTGAGAACAACCAGGAACCAATTTAGACAATAATGGTTGTAAAGATAAATAATTGATCAAATGTATAAGAATACAAGTCATTCCTCAATTAACAAAAGGTCAAAGATATAAAAGGGAATTTCTCAGATGAAGAAATTAAAGCTATCTATTGTCATATGAAAAGTGCTCTAAATTATTATTGATTAAGAGAAATGTAAATTAAAACAACTCTAAGGTACCACCTCACACCTCTCAGATTGATCAATATGACTAAAAAGGAAAATGATCAATATTGGAGGGAATGTGGGAAAATTGGGACAGTAATGCATTGTTGGTAGAATTGTGAACTGATCCAATCTTTCTGGAGAGCAATTTGGAATAAGCATACCCTTTGATCCAGCAATATCTCTACTAGGACTATATCCCAAAAAAGTCATGAAAAAGGGTAAAAAACACACCTGCATAAAATATTTATAACACCTTTTCAGAGTGGCAAAGAATTGGAAATTGAAGAATGGCTGAAAAAATTGTGGTATATGAATGTGATGGAACACTGTTGTTCTATAAGAAATCTTGAGGAATGGGACTCCAGAATAGTTTGGAACTGATGCTGAGTGAAGTGGGCAGAACCAAAAGAACATTATGTACACCAACAGAAACAAGGGATGAAGATCAACTGTGATGGACTTGATCATCTCTGCAGTATGTTAATCAAAGGCAATCCTAAAAGACTTATGATAGAGAAAACCATCATATCCAAAGGAGAAACTGTGGCATTTAAATGGACCAAAGTTTACTATCTTTAATTTTTTTAAAAGTTGTTTTATAAATTATGCTGTTTTTCTAATTTTTTTTCTCTTCTGTTTGGATGTGATTTTTTTCATGACATGAATAATATTGATCTCTGTTGAGCATGATTATAGGTGTAGAGCTTATATTACATTACTTTCTGTCAGGAGGAAGTGGAAGGGAAGGGAGAAATATATATATATATATACACATATACATATATATGTGTATATATATATATATATATATATATATATATATATATATAGGCCCAACATTAAATGGGCCGGGAGGAAAATATTTTAAAAATGATTGTTGAAAACTACATTGACATGCAGTTGGAAAAATAAATAAAGAAATAAAAAAAGAAAAATACCTGGAAGACTTAAGAACCAGAATCAATGCAATTTCTATCCATGATTCCAGAGTCCTGATGATGGAGTCTGCTCTCCGCCTTGTGATGGAGAAGTGATGAATTCCAGATGCAGAATGAGGTATACATTTTTGGATAGGGCCAATGTGGGAATTTGCTTTGCTTGCTTGACTCTGCATATTGGTTAAAAGGCTTTTGTTTTAAGGGTGGGATAAGATTAGGAAAGAAATAGGTGGGGGAAGGGATAGAGTTAGTAAAAAAGAAAGCAAGTTTACTGAAGCATTTAAACATTTTCAGATGAGAAAAGAATGTCTAAATGTCTAGGTCAGATATAGAAGTTATTATATACCTAACGAGAAAAATAAGATGAATATAACAGATCTACAGCCTTATAGTCAGTCCTCTGTTCTATTAGGAATATGGAAATGTGCATTTTATTTGCTCTTTCTTAAGTTTATAATTTTTTAAAAAAAGAAATTCAAAACCATTAAGAGTCATGGCTTAAATACAACACTAGCCAAAAGATTACAGCATTATATTGCAAGGATTATATACTCAGACCAAGTAAGTGGGATTTATACCAGGAATTTAGCAATGGATTAACATAAGAAAAACTATTAATATAATTGATTATTTCAATAAGAAAAATGAAAATATATTAAAAGATACAGAAAAAAAGATTTTGATAAAGTACAACACCCATTTCTATCAAAAAACATGTGAAAACATAGGTAAAAATGAATTTTTCCTTAAATTGATAAATTTACCTAAAACTATCAATTTACTATAAATTTACCTAAAACTTTATTTCTTTTCATTTTTGAGGGGCAATGGAATTAAATGACTTGCCCAAGGTCACACAGCCAGAACGTATCAATTGTCTGAGGCCAGATTTGAACTCTGGTCCTCCTGACTCTAGGACTGGTACTCAATCCACTGTACCATCTAACTGCTCCAGGGTAATTATTTCTGATGGGGACTAGCTAAAAACCTTCCCAGTGGGATCAAGTATGAAACAAGGATACCCACTGTAACCAATATTATTCAATATTGTATTGGAAATCTTATCAATAGCAGTAAAAGAAGAAAAAGAGATTGAAGGAATCAGAATAGACAATGAGGTAACAAAATGATCTCTTTTTGTGAACTCTATGGTGAGACACTTGCAAAATCCCCAAGACTCAGCTAAAAAATAGTTGAAATAATTAATATTTTTAGCAAAATAACAGGATATAAAGGAAATCCATTTAAATCATGCATTCCTGCATATCACAAAAACAAATCCTATAAGAAGAGATAGATACCCCATTTAAAATAACTCTGAAAAATAAAATAAAATAAAATCACTCTGGATAGTATAAAATACTTGGGAGTATAGCTGCCAAAACAAGCCCCAGAAGTAAACAGAATTATAAAAATAAACAAAAACCCTTTTTATGCAAATAAAATAAAATCAAATTCAATAATTGGAGAAATATTAGTTGTTCATAGGTAGGCAGAACCAATATAATAAAAATAACAATTTTACTTTAATTTGTATATTCAGTGCTATCAGTTAAATTACCAAAAATTATTTTATGTATTAGCAAAAATAATAACAAAATTCATATGGAAGAATATAAAGTCAAGAATGTCAAAAGAACTAACAAAAAGGTGGTTTAGCAGTACCAGAACTTAACTTATACTATAAGGCAGTAACTATCAAAACCTTCTAGCACTGGCTAGAATAGAAAGGTAGATCAATGGAATAGTCACATGCAATTTACAGCAGCAAAAAAATATAGATTTAAGATTTTGAGATAAGAATTTATTATTTAATAAAAATTATTGAGAAAATTGGAAAGTATAAGGGGCAGCTCGGTGGTGCAGTGGATAGAGCACCGGCCCTGAAGTCAGGAGTACCTGAGTTCAAATCTGGCCTCAGACACTAATTACCTAGCTGTGTGGCCTTGGGCAAGCCACTTAACCCCATTGCCTTGCAAAAAAAAAAAAAAGAAAAAAAATTGGAAAATAGTAGGGTAGAAATTAGGCATAGACTAGTATTTTTCACCATTTACCAAGAAGAAGGTCAAAATTGATACATGAACTTTTACAAGAAAATGACTTAACAGACATATGAATAGGCAAATGATTTATGAATAAACAAGAGACAGAGAACAAAGCAAGGTATAAAATGGATAATTTTGATTACATTTAATTAAAAAAGATTTGTAAAAATAAAACAGAAGGAAATCATAAAATGGGGGGAAACTTATTGACATTCTCATATTAGGGCCTCATCTCAAATTTATAAATGACTTTGTAAACTCTATAACAATATGAGTCATTCCTAACTTGATAAATGATATGAACAGATAATTTTTAGAAAAAGAAATCAAAACAATTTATAGTCAATGAAAAAATACTCTGAATCATTATTGATTAGAAAAATGCCAAATAAAACAATCTTGACATAGCAACTTAACTCCTATCAGATTGGCTAAAATAATAGGAAGGAAAGTAAAAAATGTTGGAGGTGATATGGGTTACGAATTTACTGTTGGTGAATTTGTGAACTGATCCAACCACTTTGGAGAATAATCTGGAGTTATGCCCAAAGAATTATTAAACTGCCTTTACCCTTTGGTCCAGCAATAACCACTGCTAGGTCTAGTTCTAAAGATTAGGGAAAAAGGAAAAGAACTTACTTGTTCTAAAATCTTTATAGCAGTCTTTTTTTTGGTGGCAGAAAACTGGAAATTGTGGAGATGCTTGTCAGTTGGGGAATGGCTGACCAAGCTGGGATGTATGATCATGATGAAATTCTACTGTGATCTAAGAAAAGATGAGCTTGATGATCTTAGAAAAACATGAAGAGACTCGCACAAAATAACGAAGGATGAAACGACCTGAACTAAGAAGGTGTTTTATTCAGTAACAGCAATATTTTAAGAATAAGTTTGAGTGAATAAGTAGTTTTGTCTGTTATGAATATCCAAATTAACATAGAGGGCGTATGAAGGAAGATACTTTCTGAATCCAGAGAAAGAACTGATCAATAGAAGTATGTAAAGGATGGTATGTTTCCATATTTGTATTTAGAGGTAGTCATCTCTAGGGCAGAAGTAGAAAGGGAAGAAAAAAAGACATTTACATGAAAACTTTATTATTATAGATTTTAAAGGAATAATGCATAATTGATTTGCAGTTTCATGTGTAATCATCTTTTTGGTTATACCTTTGGAAATGCTAGTTTATTCCAAAATAAAAATAAAATAAATTAAAAAAATGTACCAATCCTCAAACTTGACTATGCCTTTAGACATGTACAGAATCATATTCAGAGTTTTGTTTAATTACTACAGCTGAAATTTCTGAAAATCTGACTCCAACTGTTAATTAGAACTAGGTTTTCATTTTGCACTAAAAGAAAAGAAATAAAACATTAATGTCCAACCATGGACACTGTTAAAAAAAAATGGTGTCTTTTCCCTCTCTTACTTGATACTTCAATATCTGGGTCTATTCCCTTCATTTTTCTTTTTGTGCTTAGGGAAGACATGACCTTTTTCTTTCCCAAGAACATCCCCTCTCTTTCTACCTTTTCTTTTGTCCCCTGGATGCATGGATCTTCTAATCTTCCTACTTCACCTCATTTGCTTCCTTCTCTACTGCCTAGGAATATGCCCAGCCTCCCCTCTTGGAAAAAAACGCTTACCTGCCAGTGTTCCCTCTGGGAGAACAAGTCATCTACACCCCTGGCTTCAGGCTTCCCCGTCTCCAGCTCCCACTCACTTCTCAACCCCTTACAGTCTATCTCTAGATTGCATCTATCTTCTCTCACTATCACACTGTAATGGTGCTCTCTCTCCCAGATATTTGAAATGGAGGTGCTGATGATCACTCAGATGCAATGTGCAACCCAAATGAGGGGTCCTAGCACTTAGGTAGACGAATGTGTTATAAGATTCGTTAGGTTGAATAAAGAGAAGCAAGGACGTTCTCCAGTTGAGGGTTAGAACTGTTGCAGAAATCGGGCACCGTGGAGAGGGAGCCAGGCCTGGAATCAGGAAGACCTGAATTCAAATTTGGCCTTAGACACTGTAGCTGTGCAACCCTGAGCAAGTCACTTAGCATCTCTTGATTTCAGTTTCCTCATCTGTAACATGGGGGCAATTACAACATCTATCTCCCAGGGTCATCATGAAGATCAAATGAGATGATATTTGTAAAATGCTTAGCACCAGGTCTGACTCATGGTGGGCAACTATAAAGGCTTGTTTCCTTCATCTTGGTAGAACAGCAGGCCCACCCACATCTCTGATGTACACATGAAGGAAATACTAGATCATCTTGAAGGTGAGGTACTCCAGGTGAGGGCACCCAGACAGGGCTTCTCCTAGACTTTTTTAGCTGGAAGACTTCATTCATTCACTCATCGTACTGATGAGAGGGCCAAGGTCCCAAGAGTGAAATAATTTCTCTAAAGCTGAGCCGGGCTTATAACAAAGATTTCTTGACTCTCAATTCAACATTGAAGGTTGTTTGTTCCCCACTGGCCCCTCTGCCTTAATCTATTCAGGAACAATCCTCACCATGTGGGTTTTATGGAATTATCTCATCACTGGAGTTAGCTCTATCCATAATTCATGGAATCATCAACTTGGGAGCTAGCTTCACTTCTTGCAGACTTCTCACCGAGGGCCATTTCTCAGCTGTTGATGGAATCTGGGCAAAGCATCAGAGATGGTGGCATCGACCTGACGCAGTGTCCCCACCTCAGTCGAACAACATCCTAACTTCCTTTCGTGAGATGCTTATGTTGGAACCAGAGCCAAGGAGCCAAACCCTCAGCTGCTGGAGAGGATGCCGAGGCTGGGGCCCTGGAAGCCATTGAGAGCAAAAGAAATAGTCAAGATACTACATTTCAAAAGAAAAGGAAAAACCCTCTGAGAGCTGGAGCGACACTTTCATGAAAAATACATGAGGCTGCTTCCAGTAATTACGGATCAGGGCGGATCTGTTTCTTTCATGGCCATTAATTTATATCAATGATTTATCAGGTGCTGCAGCGGCAGTGGGAGCGCCCGCACACAGACACTTAGGCCTGCTTTTATGTGTACGTTAAGACACAGATGATAGATTCCATTCTAAGAGAGTTTTTCTCATCTCTGATGATGGAGATGAATTTCAAAGTCTGGACTCATTCAACTAATCAGCAGATGAAATGATTGACTTGCTTGGCCTCCTCAATGGGACTCAGGAGGGTTTTTAAAAATTGTTGTTCCAAGTTCTGGGCCCCTCGGGACTTCTGGGATGAGCTCATTCCTCATGGTACCCAGGGGATGTCAACCATAGGAAGACACACCTTCTGAACCAGGAGGGCTATCTTGTTTAATGTCTCCCAGATTTAGAGTTGAAGGGTCCTCAGAGGTGATCTCCTTTAAGAGCCATGCCCAGGTTGCTGGCACTTTCCTACAAGGTTTGTTCTCAGCCTCTTCTCCAGTTGTTCCCTAGGTCATAAGTCTCCCTCCTCAGCGCCACCTCCTGGCTCTCTTGGCTTCCTCCAGGTCTGACAGCAGGCCTGTCAGAGTCAGTTTAAACCTGTTGATTGTAAGAAGCACCTACACCTGGGACATGAGCTTGGCTTCTGATAAGTTTAGGAAGGTGAATTGTGACTGAAGCAAATTAACCTCCAGAGCCCATCTTGTGCATTTTGTAGGCAGCTAGATGGCTTAACAGACTTGGAGCTGGAGCTGGAGTCCAGGAAGACCTGACATGACATTTTCTAGCTGGAAGACCCTAGGTTTACCCCTGTTTACCTCAATTTCCTCAACTGTAAAGTGAGCTGAAGAAAGAAATGGCAAACCACTTTGATATCTTTCCCAGGAAAACTCCAAATGGGGTCACAAAGAGTTGGTAAGAACTGAACAATAATGACTTTTTTCCTTCCAGGGCAGGTATCAAGACATTTTCTATAAGAAAATGTCCCAGTCTTCCTTAATCTTAGTGCCTTCTGACAGTGTCTAAATTTTCATCTAAATATCTTGTTTGTACAAATTTCTGTGTGTTGTCTCTCCATTGGACAGGAAGCTCCTTAGGGCAAGGGTGTCTTTTGATTTGCTTTGTATCCTCAGACTCGGCACCAAGCCTGCTCCCTGATTTGATAAGTTGAACCAGGGCCTTTCCCACTATGCACCCACTATGCGTCCTCATCTTCAGCATGTCCTTACCACACTTAAGAGAGCAAGGGGAACTCATTTCCCAGTTTCTACAACTTTCAGGTCCTGGAAGAAGAGGGAGGTAGCTTCAGAAGCACAGGATTTGGAGTCTGGACCCCCTTGGGATGGTCACTGTGTGGCTCTGGGCAAGTCATTTGATTTCTCTGGGCCTCAGTTTCTCCTCCTGTAAAGGAGGACTCTACATTCTCTCTCAGCTCTGAGTCTAGGCTGTCCCTGGCCAGGGCTGGACAGGTTGATATCAGTCCAGATGGCAGATATTTCATTGCTTTGGGAGTTGTTTCTACTTGTAATAAAGGGATTCTGAGTAGAAAGTGTGATGTTCTTCATGGAATTGGAGGGATGAGAATAAAAACTGTTTGCAGAACTATGGCTTCACAAGTGTTCTTCAGGGTTACTTTAATGCCAACAAGGGCAGGGAGAGGCAGCACAGAGCAGATGTACTAAGAATCAGAAAGACCCGTGTTCAGGTCTTACCCTGACACCCACTGAACAAGTCACTCCCACTCTCAGAGCCCCAGGTGCCTCTTAGAAATGTTCAGGTAGAAAGGAGTTGCTCATCTGTATTGGTGGAGGGCATTTCAACATTGGACATTCACCATATTGTTGTTATCAAGGGTTTGGGCCAAGAAAAAATTAATAATGAGGATGCACATGTGGATAGTGGGATTTCTCATCTGATGCTCATAAGTACCTAATCATTATACACATTTTACAGAGGGAGAAACTGAGGTTCAGAGAGGTAAGGGTAACTTGCCCAGGGTCACACAACTAGGGTTAGTTCAAAAGGGTTTTCCTAGACCACAAGTCCTAAACAATCCTCTATATAATACACACCCAGCAGGCAGTTCATCTGGGTTTGAATCACAAAAGGTTAGAGCTGGGAGGGACTTAAGGCTCTGTGTGGCCTAACTCTGTCTCCTCATTTGGTAAATAGGAAAGCTGAGGCTCAGAGATCTGCTGCTGACTGACAGCCGAGAACAATGAAGGGAGGCCAAAGAGCTCAATTTAGCCTAGGACTCAGGACTCAGCACATGATGAAAGGCTTAGTTTTCATGTGTTTTGGGTAAACTTTCCTTCATTCCCAAACATTTCAGCATGAATGCAGAAGTGTTAAGTGCTTACTAGATGGGCCAGAGATTGGGCTGAGAGATAGGGATCCTCTTGGATGAATCAGAAGCCATCCTGAAGCAAGGGAAAGAGTTCAAGACTAAGGACTTGGGTTAAAAAACTGTCTTTGTCACAGGCCTCAGTATCCTCTTCTGTAAAATAAAAGGATTAAACTAGATGACCCCCAAAGTCCCATCCAGACCTAGAGCTAGGAACCTGACAGTGACTCCCACCAGTCTCAGAAGGAGAACCTTCCTCACCCCCGGTGTCACTGAATATAAAACAAGCGAGCTGGGTTAGAGGATCTCTGAATTCCCTTTGAATTTCTGCTTCTGACTCATGATCTACCCATAGGGGCTTCCGCTTCTTTGTTGAACTGTGGCACATCTGGGATATATTCTACATGTACGATAGTCTTGAGGGGGCAGCTAGGTGGTGCAGTGGATAGAGCACTGGCCCTGGAGTCAGGAGGACCTGAGTTCAAATGTGACCTTAGACACTTAATCATTGCCTAGCTGTGTGACCTTGGGTAACTCACTTAACCCCATTGCCTTAAATACATAAACAAAATTTTTACAAAAAGAGTGGTCTTATAAATAACCATTAAGTTAGTGCTAGTGGTAAGTGCAATAGACAGTTCTGTACACACATAGCTTCCAAAATCACAAATCTAACTATGTTATTCTTCTGCCCCAAACCTGCAGTGTCTCTCTTGCCTCCAGGAGATCAGCCTAGCTTGAGGGGTTCCCATCATTGTTTCCAGATATAATTCATGTTATTCCCTTTCATGTGGGCTAAATTCCCACCAAAGTGGCTGGCTTTTCCCCAAAACTCAGTATCCCATTCTCCAAGTCTGTGGCTGGAATGCAGGCACTTATCAACCCTACTTCTTCCCATTCTTAGCTTTGTTCAAGGCTATGTGAAGTCTTACTTGAATCATTTAAACTGTTAATTGAAATGGTTTATTAATCTAGATTTTTTCCATCAACACAAAGAATTCCCTCCCTTTATCCCTCCCTCCCTCTATCTTTCCATCCCTTCCCCAGATATCTGGCAAGCATTTGTTAAGTAAGCAATTATTACTAGGAAAACAAAGTCCAAAACAAACGATCTTTGTCCTCAGGATATTATATTCTAATGGGGAGGATGGCCACCCAGAGAAGTAATTACAAACTCTAGGAGAAGGAGACCAGTCAAGATGGTGACTTAGGAAATAACAGTTCAACCAGTTCTCCTTCCCTCTCCTTGATGAAAACTTTAACAAGAGTGCCAGAGATGCTAGGAAATCCAAGGAGCAAACACAGTGAGTCATCTTTCAAGGCCAGGTAGAAAGGATAGGAGCCAGCCAGGAGCTGGGTCACTCCAACTTCAGGCCTCCTTCCTCTCACTGCCTTTCCTCTGAGATGAATTCCCATTAATTTAGTCTGGAACTTGTTCACACATAGTGCCTCTATTTGGGAACTTTTGGAGCCCAGGAGTGCTTAGTTACATGGTAGCAGGTGCTTAATGAATTCATATTGCCTGAAAAGAACAGTAATATTGTGACACTGGCGCCAGAATGGAAGTGTGAATTTGACCCTGGTCAGTGAGTGAGAGACCAGGGCAGAGAATTCAGAACAAGGGGAGCCTGCAGGTCTGCTCTTCTGAAACTACAGAATCTCCCCAATAGAGGCCCAAGGGCTAGGACTGGCAACACCTTACAGGAGCTCTAACCAAGCGTTAAGTCTATAGCTATGTTACCTTGACCAGTGATGTCAAACTCAAATGGAAATGGGTTTCTTTTGACTCTCCAAACCAGAAATGAACACTATCTGTGTTGTGTTTCCTTTTTATTTATTTTGTTAAACATTCCCCAATTATATTTACCAGGAGGGAAGTGATTAGACTTTGACCTAGAGTACATGGGAACTTAAGAGTACCAGAAAGTCAGCAAGCCCCCTGCCTCAGTTGCCCCTGAGATTCTTGAAGATCAGAGCACTCAATATTCAGAGAAAGTAGCAGAAGGACAGTAGATAATACAAATGAGGAGCAAGCAGAGTGCCATCATTCCCTTCAGTTGTACACAGAGCTCTCATTTGGTTTCAGAATTCTGAAAGGTGAAGAAGAGCTTAGGAAAATAGAAAATAGAAAAAGCTGCTTTTAGTAAACTACTTCAGTAAACCATTAGATAATTTGATTTTAAAAAAGAAGAAAACCAAATTTTCAAGATAAAAGAGAAAAATATTTTATAAAAATTTTATGAAAATGAAGAAATAAGAGAAAATTATTCAAAATTTGCTCAGTTATATATCAGTAAAGGAATTTGATATATCTTACAAAAATATAAATAGCCCAACTAGGGGAACAAGAGAAAGAATATCAATGACTCTGTTTCAGAAAAAGAAAATTTAAAAACTAAATGAATTCCCAATGAAAAAGTCCTGGTGTCAGATGAATTTAAGGAGCTAGGTGGAACAATGGATGGAGTGTCAGGCTTGGACTCAGGAACACCAGTTCCAATCTGGTCTCAAATAAATCACTTAAGCTGTGGTCCCAGTTTCCTCATCTGGAAAATGAAGATAGCAATAATATTTATTTCCTTTCCTCTTATTTTTCTCTTGAACCATTAGGAATCCTGTTTCATTGGGATTCCTAACTTGCCTCATAGAGAAGTTGGGACTCATTTTGATGGCCTGGTAGCCATTGTCCTTCATTCTAACATGGTCTCTGTTGGTTTGTTTCCTTGTGCTCAGTTTTTAACTGAGCTTTCTTCCTTGTAATTTCACTTATATTTGCTAATATTTTTTCCACTTTCTGACTCTTTCCCCTTTGGTGGCAGGAGAACCTCAAAATGTTTAAACCTCTCATAACCGTGGGAATTTTGCTTTTTACTAGACTCACTCCCTACTCCAAATAAGTTCTGAAAGGATAGTCTTGGCCCCAACTGAATGTATAGGAAATTCCCCATCCCACTAAGACTAGAAGAGACAGCAGAGCCATGGTTGGTAACATGAGAAAAGCCATGAAAGACAGTAGTAAGTCTTTAGGACTAAAGAAGGAAGGATGGGTGCAGAGTAGGGTCTATGTAGTCTATTGTCTCCCCATGAGCTTCACTTTGATTTGGGGGTGAGGGGGAATTCTTGGTGAGGTCATTAAAGCGATCAGAGAACAATATCAAAGCACTCAATATTAACTAGTTTAATATTAATGAGGTTAGACGATGTCTGATGACAAAGGGTCAGATTAGTCCGTATCAGGCTGAACTATGCCCTTTGTTCCCCAGATTACTGACCTTAGCGATCAGGGAGATGCTGTGAATCAAGTTTACCTAGATCCTAGCAAAGTTTTCACCAAAGTATTGCTTACTACTCTTGCGGAGAAGATAATATGATGGATTAGCTGATAATATAATTGGACAAATTCACAATTGATTGGCCAGGCAGAACTGCCTCAAAGAGCGGATATTAAAGGTTCCATATCAACATGAAAACATGTTTCCAGTTTTCAGTGATGAACTTCAGCGACCTCTGCTTGGCCCTATGCCATTAAGCGAGTTTATTGTTAACTTGGCTAAAAACCCCAGATAGCGTATTTGCCGTTTTTGAAAATATAGAGAACCGAGATGTTATAATATTGATCTTGAGACCTCTCGGAGAGTTTTCCCATAAGGGAGACTTTAACTTATAGAATCTCTATATGGAAACCATGGTTCTAAGCCTAGATCTGATGGTTTGGAGAACATCATGACTGCCTCCCCTTAAGAGAGGCTGCAAGTTGAGAGAATATATTCATGAAAAAATACTGACAACAACGTTGTTTTGAAGGTTAGTACAGGTGAGGCTCCCAAATAACATTTTGTTTACCACCAGCTTGTTTTTTCTCCCTAATAACAAACCTGTCAAATTACATTTTGCCCAGACCTCTAGTTCCCCTCCCCCTGAAGCACCCCTCCCCTCCAACAGGACACTCCTTCCCCCTGGAGCACCCCTCCCTTTCAGCAGGAGCTCTCTTTCCTCTAGATCATCCCCTTTCTTTTTTTCTTTTTTCTTTTTTTTTGCAAGGCGATAGGGTTAAGGCCACACAGCTAGGTAATTATTAAGTGTCTGAGGTTGGATTTGAACTCAGGTACTCCTGACTCCAGGGCCGGTGCTTCATCCACTGTGCTACCTAGCTGCCCCTTTATTTTTTTAAGAAAGATTTTATTTATTTTGAATTTTACAATTTCCCCCCTAATCTTGCTTCCCTCCCTCCACCCCCCCACAGAAAGCAGTCTGTTAGTCTTTATATTGCTTCCATGGTAGACATTGATCTCAGTTGAATGTGATGAGAGAGAAATCAGATCCTTAAGGAAGAAAAATAAAGTATAAGAGAGAGCAAAATTACATAATAAGATAATGGTGTTTTTTTTTAAACTAAAGGTAATAGTCCTTGGTCTTTGTTCAAACTCCTCAATTCTTTCTTTGGATACAGATGGCATTCTCCATTGCAGACAGCCCCAAATTATCCCTGATTGTTGCACTGATGGAATGAGCGAGTCCATCAAGGCTGATTATCGCCCCCATGCTGCTGTTAGGGTGGACAGGGTTCTTCTGGTTCTGCTCTAGATCATCCCCTTTCTGTAGCACTGCCTCACATGAGTCATTCTCTGTCAGCATGTGGACTTAAGTTATATGTTGGCTCCTCTCTCCCCTTCCCCACCTCCCCTTTTGCTTGTAATAAAGTTTTCCTTTGAGCTGATTCCAGTTGTCTTACACGCTATTCTTAGAAGCCAGACACATGGAGGGTGGTTTCCCTTGATCCCTCTGGCTGCCCCAGGAGCCTTTCCTTAGTCAGAAACTGGGGACTTGAACAAGGACTGAATGGATTGACAGTCACACCCATATTGGGGCCAATTATGGAAGTGTGAGCCCAGTTGTAGAAAGCAAGGGTCAAAGAGGAACCCCAACATCCTCCCTGGAGGGACTCTCTCATGTTAAAGGATGATCTCAGAGGAATTGCTGCTGAGATTTACAGATAATGCAAAATGGAGAGGAATGGCTGACACTGGAAGATGATGTTTAGAGCTAAAAGGCTCTTAATAGGCTACAGCCCTGGCCTCAGCCTAACAAGATGAAATTCAATAATGAGAGAAAATGGTGAAAGCTTGCCCTTGGGTGCCAAAACTCAGCTTCACAATAATAATTGCTACCATTTACTAGCACTTTAAAGTTTGAAAAAGCATTTTATGAATATTATCTCATTTTATTTTACAACCGTTCTAAGAGGTAGATATGATTATGATCTCCACTTTATAGTTCAAGAAATTGAGGCAGACAGTGCTTAAGTGGCTTGCTTAGGCTCATGCAGCTAGAAAGCTGCACTTGAACTCAGGTCATTGTACCAGCTAGCTTTACTGTCTGTGTCACCTTGGACAAAGCGAATCACTTCTCTGGGTCTCCATTTCCTCATACGTTCAATGGAAGAGTGAGATAAGCTGCCATCAGAGGTCCTTTTTGGCTTTGGAGGGGCGTTTTGGTGATTGCTAAGTCCCTTCTAGTTCTAAATCTTTTTTAAAAAGTATAAACCTAGAGGTTTCCAGCAAACACAAATAAATATAACAGGCAATGGATAAAATCCTGCAGGACCCCTGGGCTTTAACGAGGCAGAGCCAAGCTAGTTACTGAAGGCAGAGAAAATGCTTCTGTTCTGTGGCTCCTTCTAGAGTGAAGCCTGAAGCAGAAGATTAGAGTAGACAAGTCAGTGGTTATGGACTCACAGGACCTGAGTTCAAATCTTGTCTCAGAAGCTTCCTATTTGTTTGACCTTGGGCAAAGGACTAACTTCTCTCTAAGACTGGACTCCGTGGATCCTGTGGTTCCTCCCAGCTCCAGAATGATGGTTGCCCACTCAGGAGAAGAATCTCTCTGCCTATTTTCAGGTGAGTTTCTAGGTTCTTCCAGAAAGTGAGAGGGGATGCAGGTGGGATAGTGGCAGTTTTAAAAATGACTCCTGTAAATCTCAAGTTACATTCCAAGGAGATGGGTCTCTTGGGGAGTGGAGCACACCATACCATCAAGAAACAGGAGCCAATCCACACGACTCTCTTGCTAGGTATGTCAATGAATCAGTGAATCAACCGGGATCCATTGTGCCTTCATTTTATGCCTATCACTGATTCAAGTTCTGGGGACCCAGAGAAAAATGAACAAGACTTTTTCTTTTAACGTGCTTCCAGTCTAGCTGGGGAGGGAACATGGTCACCCACAGAACCTGTCAAATAGATCCAAGGGCATTGGATCTGTGGTGATCCTGACTTAGCCAGTGAGGGCCAGAGCTGGCTCAATAGGTAGCTTTGTGTCTGAGAGAGGGTTCGGCATGAGCTATTGGGGGGATCTGGAAAGGCTTCTGCTCTGATCAAAGCTAGGTTCAGCATTCCAGGTCTCAAGGGTTAGCAGCAGCAATGCAGGGTGAGGTGCCTCAGAACTTCTACCCCTTAATAGGCCACTAATAGTCATTATTCCAATTCCTGCACTATCGTTCCTTCCAGAATCATTTTTTTTTTCCTAGATCAAAGTCTTTTGCTTTTGTCTCGCCACTGCTTGGTTTTCAGGGGATGGGAAAGGGCTTTTTAGCCTTCACCTGGGGCTTTTTGTAGCAGAAATACATTTCTGGGGTCATGATTAATGTGTTCTAATGGGACGTCCATTTGGAAAATCAATGAAAAGAATTTGCATTAAAAATAGAAGACACTTAGGCTGATTTAGTGTGACCTCTTTTTAAGCTATGATTTATGGGTTCGTAGGACACGGCTCTCCAAGCCCTCACTGATGGACTCGTGTATTACACATGTGAATTATTTCTGAGCAGTAGATGGGAGATTAATTGACTGGTGATGGGCAGAATCCTCTCTCCATCGTTCCCCTTGGGTTGGTGGGTATCTCTCTTTTGCAGCTCTTTGGCTCCAATGGCTCTTGGTGTCTATTTGGGGCCTCCAAGATAGATTTCAGAATGACTTTTTCCCTTTTTAAAAAATAAGTTTTAATTGAGGCTATTTGTTTTTTTAATCACCATAATTTCTTTTTTTAATCATAAAAGTATTTTTTTCAATTACATGTAGAGATAGAAAAATTTTACAAAAATGGATATTGAAGACTTTCTCTCTTTCCTCTCTCTCCCCAAGAGAGCAAGCAACCTGATATCATTTATACACACACAATCATGTTAAATATAGTTCCATATTAGTCATGCTGTGCAAGAAGAATCAAAACAAAAGAAAAAAATGATGAAAAAGAAAAAATTAAATAAAAAATGAAAACAGTATGCCTTGCTCTGCATTAGCCTCCCCTCTGGAGGTGGATGGCATTTTCCATCCTAAGCATTTTAGAACTGTCTTTGATCACTGTATTGCTGAGAAGAGTCAAGCCTATCACTGTGGATTATCAAAATGCTTCCTTTACTGTGTACAGTGTTCTCCTGGTTCTGCTGACTTCCGTCAGCATCAGTTTATGTAAATCCCAGTTGTTCTGCAATCCTCCCACTCATCATTTCTTATGCAACAATAGTATTCCATAATATTCCTCTACCACGACTAGTTCAGCCTTTCCCCATTTGATGGGCATCCCCTCAATTTTTGATTCTTTGCCACCACAGAAAGAGTTGCTATAAATATTTTTGTTCCTGTGGATCTTGTTCTTTTTTTAGGGCACAGCCCTTGTACAATTGCTGATCAAATCCCTTTCCAAAGAGCCATCCTGTATCACCATGAAAAGAAAATGAAGAGGGAAAAGATCTGCCAAACCCATCCAGATATCCAAAAAAGGTGAAAAGACAGGTGATGTGCTCCCCTTGTGGCCCCCTGCTTCTGCCAGGGGATGAGGTGGAAGAGGTCTGACAGGTAGGCAAAGAATCAGAAAAGAACAGCATCACAAAGCCCAGGGAGGGGAGAGAAACCAGGAAGACAGAGGGCACTGTACCAATGCTGCAGTCAACAGGAAGGATGAAGGCCAGGCAACCACTATCACTTTGGAAAGAGCTGGGTTGGGTGCAAAGTCATATTTCAAACCATTGGAAAGGGAGAAGAGGAGAAGTGGAGGCAGGGAGTTGTTAATCACTTTCCCCAGGAGTTTGGCAGTGAATGGCTGGCCAGATGGGAGGTTGAAATGTCAATGATAAAATAATGCTATGGATAGTATGACTTCCACATTCTGGACCAAGAGACTCATAAAGATGAAGTAACTTACCTATGTTACCCTGCCAGTAACTGGTGAAGGTAGGATCTGAATCCAAGTCTCTCTGATGCCTCTCCTCTACACTGGCAAATTCGTCATGGTCAGGGAATACCTTTGACCATAGAGTTATGAATTGAATGAGACCTTCAAAGTCATTGGCTTCATTTTCTTCATTTTGTAGATGACAAAACTGTGGTTTAGACAGGAAATGACTTTTCCAGGGTCCCAAAGGATCCCAACCTGGGTCATCTGACTCCAAACTCTATCCTCTTATTACCATCCTGTTCCTGAATCCATTTTGGGCACCAAAAGCCTCCAGGTGAGTAGCACTGATTGGGGGACAAAGTCAGCAAGTCAACAAGAGTTTCTTGAATGCCTACTATGTGCCAGGCCCTGGGACATAGTGAAGACAGACCTCGCTCACAAGGGGCTCGTGATGTGATGCAGGAGACAACAAGCAAACACTTCCTTGCAGAGAATCTGCATCTAGAACAGATAGGAAATAATTAAAAGAGGGAAGGCAGTGAAATTCAGGGGTTGATTGAGAATGGCTTCCTGTAGAAAGTGATAGTGTAGCAAAGATGTCAGGGAAAGTGGGATTGGTAAAGTTTGCAAAAAAAGGAAAATGACAAATGTTTGAAGGTCTGAGGGAAGGTCTGACGTGAATACATTCTTGGTGTGGCTATGAGTTGGTACAAACATTCAGGAGAGTAATATGGAATCATGCCCCAAAGTTACCTGCCCTTTGATCTAGCACTATGCCAGCCCTAGACTTGCACATCAAAGAAAATAAGAGAGGGACCCATTCAGATTAAAATAAAACATTTCTTTTTTATAGTGATAAACAACTGGAAAGGAGGGGATTGAGTACCATTTGGAGAGTGGCTGATCATTAGATGGTATAGAAATTTACTGGAATTTTACTGCACCATAAGAAATGGCCAAAAGGATGACTTCAGAGAAACAGGGAGACTTGTGTGAACTGAGGCAGAGGGAAGTGAGCAGAACCGGAAGACCATTTTATGAAGAAACCTAGATTCTGTGAAGACAAATGCCTTGGAAGGACTTAGGATCACTGATCATTGGGCTGAACAATTCAGCTGCAGAGGACTCCGGATGAAGCACATTCTCCACCTTCTGGCAGAGAAGGGAGAGATTTAGTGTCAGAGGATGTATTCATTTTTGGGAAATGGCCAATGTGGGAATGACCCTTATGGTGATGCAGATTTTTTAGAGCTCTTTTCTTTTTTTCTTTTTGTTCAGGGGAAGTGAAGGAAGGCAGAGGAGAAAAATCCTTTTTAATTTAATTGAAAACTTGATGAGAAACATTTAATTTTAAAACAAAATTTAAAAAAACTCTCATATGTAGTCAATGCTGATATGTTCTGGGGGGATGGAGAGAAGGGAGAACACTAACAACAATCAGGATAGAGTGGGAGATGGCATGAGCCGAACTGTATCCCGAACAATTGAGATGGACTGAGTGGAGCCAACTTTTCAGCCCTGGCAGCTTTAGCCTCCCATGGTTCGTGGGGGCTCTTTTGGCCTGTCATGACGACTGGAGAACAAAGACCAGAGCCAGCCCTGCTCCCAAATGGTCTCCTGGATCCAGATGTGGATCCACAGCAAGGGTAAAGGCTTTTTGTACACAAGACATAATGATGATTTAGTGGTCAAATTGATTTTCGGCAAGGGCAGATCTATTCATGTCATCCCAAGCTGCCTCCCTCACCAATAAATCCCACTGGCTTCCTCTGTAGGTTGCACAGCCATTGCATTTCTTTGTACCTAGTGAGAGAGGTTGGTTTACACCTAATTTCTGCAACCCTGCTTTCCAGTTTGCTTAGCAGCAAATGCCTGGTCCTTTCCCCAGGATCAAACACCTTTGGATTCAGTGAATACTAGGTTTGATTATTTCTCTATGTTAATCTGCCCCACTGACTGACCTCTTTAGTTTTTAGCCAGAACCAAATCATTTTTGACACTTGCTCTGTAGCATAATGTGAGGTTTTTCATGACTTCATTTGAGACACTTGCGTTTTTTCCCAGATGAATTTTAAATTTTTTTCCCTATGGATCTGAATAAATAAATTACTTTAAGTAGTCTTATCATCTTTATTATATTGACTTAGTCCTGGGCACTAGGACTTCATTAATTATTTACATTTTTCTTTGTGGAGCGTGTTTTGTAATTTTAGTTAAAAAGTTCCTATGGGTGTCTTGCTAGGCAGACTCCCAAGTATTTTTTGTATCCTATAAATATTTTAAATGGAACTTCCCCCCCACCTTTTTTTGTTAGACTTTTTGATAGTACACAGAAATGCTGATGATTTATGTGGATTTATTTTCTATCCTAAAACTTTGCTGGTTACTATTTTAATCTGAGTTGATTCTTTGAGGTTCTCATTATCATCTGTAAAAGCTATTTTCTCAATTTCTTTTTCTTGTTTTATTACTCTAGCCTCATATCCAAGAGTTGTAGCAAGAAAGGACATCTTAGCTTTATCTCTCTCTTATCAGAAAGCACTCTGGCCCCCTCCCCATTCTATTTGCAATGTTATTTCTTGGTCTTATTTTTTATTTTATTATTTATTAATTTTAACTCTTGGTGTAAGATAGATATTAAATAGATTATTAAGAAAAGATCCTTTTGAATCTCATTTTTTTCTAGTGTTTTTTTTTCAGAAATGAAAGTTGTGTTTTATTTAAAGCATTTCCTGAATTTATTGACAGAATTATATGAATTTCACTTTTACTAGCATGGTAAAGTATGTTGATAATTTTCCTAATATTGAAGCAATGTCTCCTTCTTGGTTTGAATCAAATTAGATGATAACGTAGAATCTCTGTGATGTAATGCAGTGGCCTCTTTGCTAATATTTGATTTTAAAATTTTGCTTCAATGCTCATTAGATGAATCCATTTATGCTAGTTTTCTTTTCTGTCTTGATTCTCCCAGCTCTGGGTAGCAGGATGACGTTTATAGAATAGAGAGAATTTGTTAAGATATCTTCTTTTACTATTTTTATATTACAAATATTTTTATATTACAAATATTATTGGAATTAGTTCTTTTAATGTTTGTAAGTAAGGATAACCATTATTTATAAGAACTTTATATTTATCTCATTTGATCTTCATAACAACTCTGTGAAGTAGGTGCTATTATTATTCTCATTTGACTATATTTACTCAGAAAGGTCAAGGGATTTGCCCAGAGTCACACTGCTGGAACGTGTATGAATCTATATTTTAACTCAGATCTCCCTTACTCCAAGCCCAGGGCTCTATTCACTATACTGTAGAGGTGCCTAATTAGTAAAATTCATGCAAGTAGCATTTATGATCTACACAGCAAATATAATTGGCAGAGTAGAAAAACCTGGATCTCTAGAGATATCTTTTTTTTAACATGATTTAATTATTTCCAATTACATATAGAGAAAATTTTAAACATTTATTTAAAAAAATCAAATTCCCAAATTTCTTTTCTCTCTCTCTCTCCTTCCTCTCCTTCCTTCCTGAAATGGCAAGTGATTTGATATGTCATTTTTGAGAAATCATGTAAGACATGTTAGATATTTTATGAGAAGAAATAGACCAAAATAAAAAAAAGGATGAAAAAAATAAGGTGAAAATGGTTTGCTTTGATCTGCATTCAGACTCCATTAGTCCTTATTTTGGAGGTAGATAGCATTTTCACAAGTCCTTTTCAATTGTCTTGGATCATTGAATGGTGAGAAGAGTTAAGTCACTCACAGGGTGGCTGTTCCTGTGTACAATACTCTCCTGGTTCTGCTCACTTCACTGCATCTGTTCACACACATCTTTCCAGGTTTTTCTGAAATCAGCCTGCTTGTTATTTCTTATAACACAGAATTAGCCTATTGCACACATATACCACAACTTGTTGAGCAGTTTCCCAATTGATGGGCATTCCCTCAATTTTCCAATACCTTGTCACAACAAAAAAAATGCTGTAAATATTTGTATGAATAGATCCTCCTCCCTTTTTTCTTTGATCTCTTTGAGTGACAGACCCAATAGTGATATTTCTGATTAAAGGTTATACGCAGCTGTGTAGCCTTTTGGATATAGTTCCACATTGTTCTCCAGAATGGTTGGCTCACGTCACAACTCCATTAATAGTGCTTTGCTACTCTAGTTTTCCATATCTCCTTCAATATGCAACATTTTTCTTTTCTGTCACATTTTGATGGGGGTGAGGCAGTATCTCAGAGTTGGTTTAACTTGCACTTCTCTAATCAATAGTGATTTAGAGCATTTTTTCATATACCTATAGATAATTTTGATTTCTTCTTTTAGAAAGAGGTCTTTCTAAAGAAATAAAATTGTGTCTCTTAGAGAATCGTTATCACTATTAAATAATGTTGTGATTGCATTAACACTTCCCTCAGGGCCATTTCTCCCTCTGGGTAAATGTACCTGCAGGAGAGGTAGACAACAAGGCCTGAGCCTGATCAATGGGAGCCAGTATCCTGGGCATGGCCATGTCGAGTCCAGATCAGTGGGGTCTAGATTATGCCTTGGAATGCAGGGAGTTGAGACTTGGGACTGTCTGTGCTGAAAGGGCTGTCAGGAATGGAACATGCACATGCATGAAGGTTTCCACCTGGTCTTGAGTGTATTATTAAAAGGACCTCTAGCATGGAGACCATTGTCTTTGTCAGACAGCACAGATGGACTTGTCTGTGGTTAAGCTCAGAGGTTCCAGCTAAAGTCATTTCTATATGATCTGATTTCTCTCATCTGGACCGTCCTCTACTTTCCCATTGAAACTGTCCTGATTTAGTCATCATTCATTTTCTCTTGAACTATATATAATCTAAATAGTCTCTGTACCTCTTATCTATCGCACCTTGAATTCATCTTTTACATTGCTGTTTTCCTTTACTATGTTATACCCCTGCTTTAAAGCCTATGCTGATTCTTCATCTCCTATGGAAAAAATTCCAAATGACCTAGCTCAAATGTCCCTTTGTTTTCCCCTGACTCTACCCTTAAACACTCCCATCTATTTTGCTTTGGTAAGATGTTCACTCTCCCCAGAATGTCCTTCTTTCTTACTAACTTCAGTAAAACCCTATTTGTCCTTGGAGTTCCAGCTCAAATGGTATTCAGTCCATGAAGCTGTCCTCAACTCCTCCTTCCTACCCCAAGAATTCCCCTCTCCTTTCTCTGAGCTCCTGTGGTACCTTCTCCCTAACTCTATATTCCTAAGTTACATGTCTTTAATCGTCTAGTTTCTTCTAGTGATGTTGTTTAGCCATGGATCACTGGGGATGCCAAAAATTGTGATTACCAGTCACTCATAGGGCAAAGGTGAGAAGCATGGTGATGGCAATGAGGCTTCTCCAGTTGTGCTTGATCTGACATTGGAGATGGATGTGGGGCAGGCAGGGCTTGAATCTAGGTTCCAGCACTTAGCACCTGAAGATCTTGGGTTCCCTTTCTCTAGTCTCTCACCTTTCTTAGCTGTAAAATATGGGGGGTTAGAGCTGATGGCTTCTGAGGCTCCTTTTAGGTCTCTGTCTACAACCCTAAGATTTCCTCTTCTACAGCTCCTATTTCCATTAAAGATTGAACATTGGCAGTAGCATTAAAGAGATTGACTCAGAGTCCCATAGGAAAGGTCAAAGAGTTATGTGGACAACTCATGTTCTATGTTTGCACCCACATTGTGTTCAGAGAAAGCAAACTTCTGGGACATTGAGTGCAGCAGCCCTGTTGAGTATTGGTGGAGGGATTTTGATAAGAAATAGAAAGGATGAATTTGGTAGGAGGAAGGAAAACCCATATCAATGAGATTGCAGATGCATTAAATATCAGTTATCCGAGTATGCTTCTTAGTGACTATAGTAGGCTGAAAACTCCATTCAGACTGTTCCATTTGTTGAATGAATAATTCAATGACTTTTGGTTATCAAAAGAAGTCAAAATAATGCACACAAAAGCAAAATCCATAAAAAAGAGACTCCAGAAAAATAATTAGTAGACATTTATTCATATATTTTGGGTTTTTGAGCAATATGATAACTTTGCCAAAGGCTCTGTTGATGAATGACTGCTAACATTCTGATCATTTGGACTGGTGTAGTATCCCATGGCATTTTGGTTGTTTGTTTGACTTGATCTATTTTGGTCTTGCAATGCAGAAACAATCCATTTCCTTTGAGGGATATAGCACAATTAATTCCCATCATTATTAGAATAAACAAGAACCCAGTTAGCAGATGTGCCAACCTTCCTGTGTCCAAAGGGATCACATGAATCTTGAACACACGTATGATTAGTGGAAGAGCCCAACCCAATAATATCTGGGTATTTTGCAGAAAAAAATTAAAACTGGAACTAGAGAGGAGGTGGTGGAATGCATTAACATTCCTAATCAATGATTAGCAATCACAACTCATTAGGAAGGGAGTACTGTAGGAGTTTTTCAGTTTTAAAAAAAATGATGACTGCAAATAGATAACTGGCGCTTCCACTTAGACAAAGCAAATCATTTGAAGCTAGCATTTTGAAGGATGGGAAAAAAGATTCATTCTTGCTGTCATGTTCTAATTTTCTTAATCATTGTGTCTTGACAAGGAGAAAGGAGGGCTGTGAGTCAGAAGACCTGCCTCCTGCCCTGGTTTAATTGCAGACTAACCGTGTAACCCTGGAGAAGGTCTTAGAACCTCGAAATCTGAGAAGTGGAAAAGAGCCCAGCAGCTATCAAGTAACACTTGCTCCTGGATCAACCTCCCCTGTACTGACCTGGAAAGCCCCAGTGAATGGGAACTCACTTCTTCTTCAGGCAGTCCTTTCCTTTTGGATAGTTCCAGTGGCTAGGAAGTTTTTAGTGACATTGATCTAATGACTCTAGTTCCCATTGTTCTTAATTCTATCCTCTGAGGACAAGTAGAGTATACCTAATCTCTCCTTCCTGTGATGGCCCTTCTAAATGGGGAGGCAGTAAGTATTAGGCTTCTCCTGTAAGATTCATCTTCAGCCCCAGAGATTTCCCCTCAGCTGTAATATGAGGTGGTTAGACTCCATGGTCATCATCCAGCTCTTAAGCTCTAGCTCCTACTTCCATAAACAGAAAAATAAAATTGAGATTTTCTTTATCAAAAATTGATTTAGGGGCAGCTAGGTGGCATAGTGGATAGAGCACCAGCCCTGAAGTCAGGAGTACCTGGGTTCAAATCCGGTCTCAGACACTTAATAATTACCTAGCTGTGTGGCTTTGGGCAAGCCACTTAACCCCGTTTGCCTTGCAAAAACCTAAAAAAAATTGATTTGAAATTTCCTTCTATGAACAAGTGTGCATTTGTGTATTTGGGTGTTTCATATGGTGCATTTTCAGAATCCATAGGGAGAACAAACTAAACTTTCACCTAATATTCCAAATGTAGCTCAATTAGACTTTGCTTTAGTGGCTTTCTTAGCTTTGCCTTTTTTGCCAAAGCATTTCCGATAACAAAACTTGAAGGATTTCACAACAATTAGTACAACAGTCAACACAATGGCCAGGAGGAAAGCAATGACATCCAAGGAATGGTACTGGATCCAGTTGAGGTCATGGGCAGCAGCACGTAAATGTGGAGCCCCTTTGTTTCTCATCACAAACTCCACCCAGAACACGGCAAGGTCAAGGGGACTGATGGGTCGATCTTTGTGAAGAGCAGAGAGCCGCATGATGTTTTCCTTGTAGCTATAAAATGTTAAAAAAAAAAGGTAGATTAATTTCCAAAGCCCTCAATGGGGTGTGGGGGGGAAGTGAACACTTTATTATAGTGTCTGTGATAGATGAAGAAATGCCAAAGATTTTTGTGGTGCCCAAGATTTGGAGAGAGTTCATTTCAGAGTTACCCAAAAAAGAAGGTTGCCATGGCTTAAAATTCTACAAAGGAAATCAACTTGACAAAGGAAGGAGGCTCAATATAATGAACCAAAATGATTTATTATAATGAAAAGGAGTAAGTGGTAGATTGTCTGAAGATTGTATTGTAGCTTCACATGCTGTTTATCAACCAACTTATTTCAATCAATCAGGAGTGGATGACAGCTGAGGAAATCAAAGCAATCCATAATCATATGAAAAATTGCTCTAAATCACTAATTATTAGAGAAATGGAAATTAAAGCATCTCTGAGATAGCACCTCACACCTCTCAGACTGACCAATACGACCAGAAAGGACAATGATCAATGTTGGAAGAGTTGTGGGAAATCTGGGACACTAATACATTGTTGGTGGAACTGTGAACTCATCCAACCTTTCTGGAGAGCAGTTTGGAACTACACTCAAAGGGCAACAAAAATGTGCATACCCTTTAATCCAGCAATACCACTACTGGGCCTATACCCTGAAGAGATGATGAAAAAGGGTAAAAACATCACTTGTACAAAAATATTTATAGTAGTCCTGTTTGTGGTGTATGTCATGAAACACTATTGTTCTATTATAAACCAGTCGGGCTGGGAATTCAGGGAAGCCTGGAGGGATTTGCATGAACTGATGCTGAGTGAGATGAGCAGAACCAGAAGAACATTGTACACCCTAACAGTAACATGGGGCAATGATCAACCTTGATGGACTTGCTCATGCCAACAGGGCAACAATCAGGCACAATTTGGGGGTATCTGTGATGGAGAACGTCATCTGTATCCCGAGACAGAATTGTGGAGGCTGAACAAAGACCAAGGACTATTACGTTTAATTTTTTAAAAAAATGTTTTATTATGTAATTCTGCTATAGCTCATACTTAATGATTCTTCCTTAGGATATGATTTCTCTCTCATCACATTCAACTTAGATCAGTGTACACTATGGGAATGATGTAAAGACTAACAAACTGCCTTCTGTGGGGGTGGGGGAGGGAAGTGAGATTGGGGAAAAATTGCAAAACTCAAAATAAATCTAAAAAATAAATAAAAAAGAGTGGATTATGCACTTGATACTGGAGGAGAAGGAAACCAAAGGTGACCAAACTCTAGATGAATTATGGTAACACCCTAGAGGCTACAATTAAAAGAGATTGTTGGTTAACTTAAAGGACAACAAAAAAAGGGTCTTTAAAAGTGTCATTGGTGAATGAAAGATCAAAGAAGAGACAGGAATGATTAGGGAATAAAAGAGGTGCTACTAGACCATGGTTCATGTGCCAAGGATCTTCTGTCTTCTGTGCTGCAAACTTATTGTCTGTTACTCAAGGGTGTGCCATGGCAGTCAGAAAAAACTGGAAGGGATAAGC
The DNA here is from genome assembly GCF_037893015.1 of Macrotis lagotis. Taxonomy (NCBI): domain Eukaryota; kingdom Metazoa; phylum Chordata; class Mammalia; order Peramelemorphia; family Peramelidae; genus Macrotis; species Macrotis lagotis. Next base: position 270,993,364 of record NC_133662.1, on the reverse strand, counting down.
CTTGATAAAAGCAGATTGTCTCTAATGAGAATGCCTGGACAGACTGGATGAGGAATCCTCTACCCAGGCTGTTATGGAAGAGGCTAAAAAAGTCAAGTTCATACAGAGGAAGATGGTGAAAAGACTTGAATATGAATTGGCTGATAGAACTGGGCATCATTTAGCCCAGAGAAGAGAGACTCAGGAGATAGGACAGCTGCCTTTGAGGTGTGATGGATTGTCACATGGAAGGGAGACTAGATTTGGCTTGCCTAGTTCCTTTCCTTGCAAGGGTGGGAGCGGGAGCAGGGGAAGGAGACATATTGAAGCCAAATTTCAATTGCCAATTATAGCCACCCCAAGGTGCAATGGAATTCCTAAGAGGTCATCAAGTCCCAATCATTTGAGGTCTTACCACACATCAAATAGAAACACTTTGTTTGACTTTGTTAGGAAATCAAGGAGGGCTCAGAGATGCTTGCACTTCTTTGTTGAGAGGGAGGGTTCTCTTGGGGATTAGGAGAGGAAACATTGGAAAGTAACAGCAATGGGCAAAAAGAGCCCCATATGCTATTAATTTAAAATAGAATTAAAATGAGTGATTGTTTCTCAACTTATCTTATTAGAAACCTGGAGTTGCATAAATTAGAATTGCTTTTAAAAGTGGCACAGCAGTATTAGAAGTATCTGTAGGAAATGGTTATGCTGTCCCAACCTACTTTCTTACCTTTTATCATTGATAACACTCTTCAGTGCCTTGCTGAGATCATCTGTTGTCATTTCAAGGACATTCAGGGTCACACCTGCCCCTCTTGACTCCATGCGTTTAGCATTGTCCATCTGATCTCCAAACAAAGGCATCATCACCATTGGCACTCCATTACACAGTCCTTCATAGATCCCATGAGAGCCAGCATGAGTGATGAATGCCCGGGTCTTTGGATGAGCTTGGGAAGGAAAATAGAGAAAGAATTGCTCTATGGTTCCATAATCTATTAACTTTCAGGGAATAGAATATTTCACAGTCTGAAGGCATTATAAACACCCAATGTTGCTAATATCTATTGTGGAAAATCAGAGTATTTTTCTAAAAATATGTTTCATTGTCCAAACACTGGAGAACACTATTAGACTTGGCCACCATAATCGTGTCCAAACCTATTAGCTTTCTCTAGTGTTTGTCCATTTACTTATCTTCTGGTAGCCTATTTAGCGTTCTGTTGTTTTAGTTCTGTTTGACTCTTTGTGGCCCCATTTGGGCTTTTCTTGGTGGATATACTAGAATGCTTTGCCATTTCCTTCTTCAACTCATTTAAAGATGAAGAAACTGAGGCAATCAGGTTTAAGTGACTTGTCCGGGATCACATAGCTAGTAGTATTTGAGGTCAGATTTGAACCTAGGTTTTTTTTTCAACCCAAGCTTTTTCCACTGTACCACCTTGTTTTCCAAGTCTATAATTCTTAACAATTGTGACCACACAATGAACAGTAGTGAAAATGGTGCTGAGTGTTAAAACTTGTCTTCCAGAATCCTACTTTGATGATTGGTGACTTTTAGCTACCATTTAGACCCAAAGTACAACGATTTTATTATGACTAATTTGCTTAAAGGCCTTTTCTATAAAGGTAATACCCTATGTGTCTGCTGGATCAATATTTTTTTAAGTCATTTTGATGTCACAACAGCACTATTTTTCTGATTATTGCAGATTTGGGTAAATAATCCTTTGATTAATTTTATTTCAGAAAAATTGACTTGAGTCATTATCTCACTTATTGATGCCCATCTGTTGTCTTTTTACTGACATATCTCTGGATCCAGTAGGAAGCAATTCAAGCCACCAACTGGCTATTCATGGTAGACCATGGCCTAATTCATACTCCTTTTCAGTATTTCCAGAGTTTTAGTGTTAAAAGAATTATAGAATCTTAGAGTTAGTCATCTAACCACTGATCATTATATCTTTTTTCCCTGAAGAATGTGTCTGGATTGCTATGAACTACAAGCTTGAGTCAACCAAAAACTAGTGCCAATTCCTAGTGCATTACTGATCTCTGCCTTTGTCAGACCACATATGGAACATTGTGCTCTGTGTAGCAGGCTACATTTTAGAATGAACCTTGATAAGGTGGAGACCATCCAAAGGAAGGTGACCTGTGTTGGGAATGTCTTGAAATCCATGCAAGTGATTATTGAAAAGGGGAAATTGAGTCTGCAGAAGAGAATAATCCAAGAAGTCTAAGAGAGCTGTCTTCAAAGGTGAAGGATGGCCATGGATCAGAGGAATGAGTCCTTATTGAGAAAGCGAAATTATAAACTGTGCAAAAAAAGGCAATTCAACCTTGATAAACCTTGATAAAAATGAGACTTTCCCCAAAGCTAAATGGAATGAATACTTGGGAAGTCATGGGGTTCATCTTCACTGGAGGTCTTCAGTCAAAAAAGAAAAGTGATCTCTTGTAAGTGACATAATCAAAGGGATTTCTCCTGGTTGAATTAACTGACCTTGGGGGTCCCTTCCAGCTCTGAGGATATTATGATTCTTCAAATTCCTTATCAAGGGGTGGGGGGGAGGGAAGTAAGATTGGGGGGAAAATTGTAAAACTCAAATAATATCTTTAATAAAAAGAAATTTTAAAAATTCCTTATCAATTAAAAAAATCATTAAAAAGCTGCCCCCCCCGGTTGTGTCTACTGATTATCCCTTGGCTATGGTCTACAGACACTGAAACCTCGCTTTGATATCCATACCCTGTCCCTCCTACCCCCACCATATGCATGAACACATACCAAGCAGATCATTTTGTGGAAGCCATTTGACAAGTTTGGTGTTCTTGGCCAGATTAGGTGGTGTTTTTCCAGTGTACCTCCACAATACCTTGGGAGAGTAAAAAGTAAGAAGAATCTGAGAAAAGCCCATGATACAAGTTCAGCAAAGGAACAGAAGCAGTAACCATTAAGGACTTGAGATGAAAGAATAGAGACTTCGGGCAGTCCATCAAAGATCAAATTCACCCTTCATTTTAGACCTCTCTCCTACTTGTGTTCTCTGGAAAAATATGCTCACTTGCAGCAAGAAATGAAATCTCTTTTTCTCTGGCTAGTTTCTGGTATGGTAGCCCAGATCAAAGCAGCCTGGAGAAGGATTGGGATAGAAAGCCTTATGATCATAACTTCCCTGAGGCTTTTGAATTTAGCTATGGCACAGAAGTCATAGTCTATCAATAATTTGTTCTAAATGCCTTAATCATCTCCCTTTTCAATGCATCCCATACTCATTCTAGAAAGCTTTTTTTGCCTCAGAATGAATGTCATTTTTAACTCACAAGAAAGAGGCATGGTGTTTTTGGAGTCAGCAGACTTGGGTTCAAAATCCACATTGCCCAATTGTTCTTGGATGGAATTTTCTAGGGTTTTTAATCTCTAAAATGAGAGGACTCAACAACTGAACTGATGACCCTTGGGGCAATATGCCAGCATTCATTTGAGCATTCATATAACTACAGCAAAAAGCCCCAAAGTGGCTATGATTGTAATTGGTTCAAAGTATTTTGCAAATGGCAAGAGAATAATCCCACCCCAGGGGTGGGATGTTGGTTAGAGAGCCTGGAATTTAGAGTTAGGAGATTTTAGGGCTAATCCTAGCTCTGTTACTTACTGCCTGTAAGACAGTGGTCAAATCCTTCATCATGTTAGGCCTCCGTTTCTTCATTTGTAAAATGGAGGAGATTTGGCCTTGATGACATGGAATGTCTCTTCTAAGTCCAAGTCTAGGTTTCTATGATACTATTCAGATACTTAATCCATTAAACAGATGCCAAAATTTCTAATCTGACATTTTTACTAAAGAGTCAACGTTTGAATCCTATACAAATATATTCAAGAAAAACAAATATCCAATAAAGGTTGCTCTGTCCTACTTCTAAAATGGCCTTGTTAGGGAGGATGGTTAAATGAGCTTTGACTAAACTCAATGTAACTTGGCTGGGAAGTGAAAAAAGAGAGTTTAACAGTGAAACTCCAAACCACTGTCCTCCTAAGGACAACCTATTTGGATACTGTGGGGCAAGGGATTAAGTTTTGTCTAGGGCATGGGTAGGAAATGACTATGAAATCATGGTGTCTGGCTGCCAAGGCAATCCCAGGTGGGGCTGGAAGTTCAATAAATCTAGAAACTTTCTAGGGATGAATTAGTTTGGCCAAATCTAGCAGGCGAATTTTTAAGTTTTGGCCCTCAGCAGATGAAGGTTTCCCCACCCCTGGTCTAGGGACAGAAAAGAGTAGCAGAGAGTTGTCCTTACAGTCTGAGGTACTGTGCCCAAAGCTTCAGCGATTTCCATGGCTTTGGCCATTGGGATTTCTGAGACCATAGAGCCCAGAGAGAAGACCACAATTCCATGTTCCCCAGAAGCATTCACATAGGCTTCAAATTCCTAAAATGAGAAGAAAGCATTTAATTTAATGCATATCATATAATCTGTGCACAATATCCTTCTCTGGGGCCAGAAAATACCTGGTTCTGGAAAAAAAATGCCAGGCAGTGTGATCAAAAGAGACAGTGGATTGAGAAAGCTGAAATGACAGTAAAAACTGGATAGGTGCCAACTCCCTCCCATGATGCCTGAATAAACTCTCCCCAGGTAAACCATTCCCTTCCACTTTTTGGTTTGCTTTTAAAAATTTTAAAATTAAGATGTTCTGTTGGCATTCTTTTTCACATCACGGAACTTCCCAAGGTGCCAGAGCCGGCTAAGTGAAAAGTTGATGAGCTCCTCAGAGGAAGATGAAACAAACTTCTACTAATGTCCAGTTGTCACACTTCGCAGATTCCCTTCTGCAAATCCAGAAAGATAGGGAGTCCTTTTTAGATGAAAAAAAAAATCAGTCTCAGAAAAAGTAAGTGATTTGTCTAATGCTACTTAGCCAGTAAGTGAATAAACCCCACTCTGAATACTGTTTTCCTCCTGGACACTCCATTTCCTGACAGTAATGTGCTAGTGCACGCTAAGTACCAGAATGATGAACCTGTAAGCCAAGCCTGGGAGGGTGGTCTGAGGTACAAGGGTGTTTTGTGTTGTGAGGAACATAGTAGCTATCATCAAATGTTTAAGGGAGAAAGATTTCTCTTGTTCTTGTTCAAGAGACACTTGATTAGTCGTCACCATGTAACGGGCACCTTGTTGGGTCCTGGGGACGCAAAGAACCAGGTTCTGGCCCCAAGGCACTCAGACTATAACAGCAAAGGATAAAACCAGAATGGATGGGCAAAGTCAGAAGGATGGCAATTTGAGCCCATCCTAAGAATAAACTTGCTAATAATTTGAACTGTTCCCAAAACGCAACAATCTTTCTCAGTTGGTATTGTTTCCCATCATGGCAACCATGGTCCAAGAAGAGTCTGGACAACCATTGATCATGGGCAGAGCTCATAGAATTATGGATCTAGGGATGTGGAAGGAACCTCCACCGTCATCAAATCCAACCCCTCATTTTGCAGATGAGGAAATAGAACCAAGAAGAGGAGGTTCCCCAAGTCTACACAGGAGATGGGAGACAAGACTAAGCCTTAGTTGGGGTTGGGCAGTATGACATCTGAGTTTCCTTTCACATCCACCATGATTTTGACTCAAGATACAATTCTTTGTCTTCCATCCAATCATCTTGTGCAGGAGGACATTGTTTGGGAATCCTTTCCTCAGATCTCCAAGTCTTCTAGAAAAGGCCTTGCAGGACAGTTCCTTCCTACCACCTGTGGATTAGAACTTGAAAATGTTTAAAGTTGGGGGCAGAGGGACTGTACTAACTTGTTAGAAGACAAGGAGCAGAAATTCAATCCAAGATACAAAAGTCAGGAGTCCATTGATTAATAGTATTTTGGTGTCCTAGGGGCTTCTTTTGAGAACACCTTTTTGGGGACACTGAATGTCTGAGAAGGATCTCTAGAAGTTCCTACAGTTAACCAGTTACAGTAGTTTGGGGTAGTGTTCAATCACAAATAAATTTGCACTGATTTCTCACAGTTATTATGAGTGTCAGTGAGAAAATACAAACAAAATACTTTTCTTATGCTTATTATTAAAAAAACAAAGATTTTTTAAGTGCTGTCTCTATGTGAGACAAGACAGCTGGGAGGCACAGTGCCTAGAATCAGGAAGGTTCATCTTCCTCAGTTCAAATCTGACCTCATCCATTGATTAGCTGTGAGATCCTGAGCAAGTCACTTCACCCTGTTTGCCTCCCTTTTTTCATCTGTAAAATGAGCTGGAGAAGAAAAAGGCAAACCACTCCAATAGCTCTACCAAACCAAACCAAACCAAACCAAACCAAACCAAACCAAACCAAACCAAACCAAACCAAAAAACCTCAAACCCCAAACGGGTCCAGGAAGAGTTGGTCTCTCAAACAATAATATGTGAGGCATTGTGCGAAGCCCTGGGAATGCAAGGAGCAGAAGGAGATAGTCCTTGTCCTGATGGAGCTTACATTCAGTGGGGAAGACAACACATTAGGGGAAGGGGGGGGGGGAGATTTAGTATTATCATCTTCAGTATCACCAAATGACCTAGAATCAGGAAGACCTGGGTTCAGTTCTAGCTTCAGAAGCTTTCAGGTTGCAAGTTATTTAATCTTTGTCTCCCTCAGTTTCCTTATCTGTAAAATGGGGGTAAGAAGAGCATCTCCATTCTGAGGTTGTTATCAGAATAAAAGGAGATGTCTGTCATGAGCTTTAGAAACTTTAAAATGTTAGTCATTATTCTAGTTGTAATTCTATTACTTCCAACCCTTCCAAGAAGTCCTGTAGCCCCGTGGAGGTGGAGGCAGAGGAATTGTGAATTGAGGCTTGGGTTGGGACTTCTGCCTTCCCCATTCAAGCTTTGTCATGGGCAAGTTTCTAGGCCATTTGCATTTCACCGTCTCCATTTGTAAGAATAATGGTGATGATGATGAAGGTGATGGCTAGTATTTCTATTTAGCTTACTGGATCCCAAGGACTGTGCTAGGTAAGCTAAAGGAAGGGGATTGGACTCAGCATCCCCTTCCTTAGAACCTTCCTCAATCCCAGCCCTAGCCTATCTGTCCCTCCCCAGGCTGTTCTTGCCCCTCCCTGCTCCCCCCCTCGCCCCCGACCCAGACCCCTTCCCGCAGCCCTTCCCTGCCCTTTCCCCAGCCACGGGTACCCTGAGTGCAGTGGCCCAGCTCTGCTTGGAATCCACAACTCAGTGAATTTTTTTTTTGGTGACAATAAAGGAGAACCAAGCAAACAGCAGACCCATGCTGCACAATGAATGAAGAATCCTGAGAGATTCTCTGCTCCGGGGCCTGAAACCCAAGAGGGCTGGGCTGGGGTCTAAGCTGACTCTTTCCCTCTCTCTCTGCTTAGTTGGGAACCTCTGACTGAACAAACAGAGGGCTGGGGAAGAGGCCAGGAAAGACTGGGAATGGGGAAGAGCTAACAAGAGGAAAAGGGGCGGGCCGAGGCTGAGAAGGCTACAAACTCGCAACCTTGATCTTGGACACACTGGGACCCAGAAGGGCCCGAGGGCCACTAGGATCCTGGCTTGGGGAGAGTCAGACTTGACTGAACAACAGTTGCAGGCTTGCTACCAAAACCAAATTCTGCAGAATTTCCAAGTTATTTATGACAAACAAAAAATCAAAAACAAAATTTGAGAAGTTATCCCTTTGGGAATATTTTTTCCAAACCAAGGAGAGCATAAGAAATGTTATTATGGTTCATACCAAGACCGCTGGTCACTTCAGGCTCCTTTGAGGCTGGTCACCCCCAATATTGTGTTTAATAAAGTGGAGTTGTTAGCTGCTATGAGGGGCCTGGTCCTGGACATAGTCTTTCCAAGTGATTGGCATAAAGATCACATATTTACAAAATTCTGCACTGGAAGGTTGTCCAGTGTGGGGCCCTGGGAAGGCATATGCTAATTCCAGCTCTGGTACATAAAACACCAGACCATAAATTACCCCTATCTAATACCCAATTGTCCTATATGGAAAATAGGAATAATGACCTCCTATCCAATGACTTCTTCAGGTAATTGCACAATGAAACTGAGATCCCAAGGGAGCACTTGCATGAAAACGTGGAGTCTTCACTAATCTGGAAGGCTTGAAAGAAAGGGAACAAGAGGAGAGGATCCAGTACTCACCTGAGACAGTGGTTTTGTAGAAACACAGTTAATCCCCCCAATGAAAACCATATTGGGCATGATGGGCCTGGGGTAGTCCTTGACAAAATCATTCCTCAGAAGCCAAATAGAGCCATGACTCAGAAGGTCCTTGACAGTCACTTCTTTGTGGAGGAGCTCAGAAGCCAGACTTGCATATGGGGAGTACACAAAGTCACAAAGAAAGAACTGGGCTATAGTCATGAGCAGGTTTTTAACTCTCTGCAGAAAAGTCATATGATCTGTGTTCTGAGAAAACGCTCGAGGAATGTAAGAAGAAGGGTTGGGGCATTGTGTGGCTTCAGAGTCTAAACTGCATGGCAACCCGTGAAGAAAGTAGATTGCTGGCAGAGAGAGATACTTGGCCACGATTGGGCCACAAGGGAGGAAAGGGTCTGTGAAAACAGCATCAAAGTGATGGTCTCCAAGAAGGGTCATCAGTTCTTGGTTGGAAACCAAGTGGGAGCAGGCGGACAGAAGAATACTTGAGACATTTCTTATGCTCTCCTTGGTTTGGAAAAAATATTCCCAAAGGGATAACTTCTCAAAAACCTTATGACTCCTCTTCTGGGCCTGGGATTTCAACTCTTCCAACTGGAAGGGCACTGGATACTGTCTGAGGGTATAAGATGAATCTTCTTTAATATGTAGAGTTGCTGCAGGGGCAACCACCTCGATCTCATGGCCTCTTCGATGCATCTCCCGAAGGACCCCCTGTATACTGAGCCAATGACTGCCATCTTGTGGAACCACCAACAACTTGCCCCCCTCTGCCAACACCACAAAATATATCCAAAGGAAGAGGACATGTTTCCTCCAGACAGATCTCCACCTTGTCGTCATTGCTACTTCACTCAATCCTTCTGCCTATTTCTCTTGTGACAGAAACTAATTTAAGTTAATATTTAATCAGGAATTGAAAAAGTCAGTTAAAGAGAGCAAGACACTTGCATATTAGAAGTTAAAGAGTGCCCCAAATAGGGATTTACTGAATGTTATCTGATGCTCTCTCACCCTTAGATTCTCAATTAGGAAAGAGGTATGCTGGGCCCTGGACTGAGATGGATCAGTAATTATGGAATCCTGGCTGATACCTCATCCCCAGTTCCCTGACTCCCTTATAGGACGACACTAGAACAATAAAGTATACCTTGACCTAACCACCACAGTTTGTGTGACCTATCACACTGTTTGAACACACTACAGAAGCTAGCCAATAAGAAAGCATCACCAACAGGATGTGGACCAGGATGATGAGTCATAAATGACAGAAAGGATTTTCCCTCCAGGAGCACCTGCCCACTATCTTTCCTTGCTATCCTTGAGCAAATATGATGAAATAAAATTTATTCTAATATCATTATCATACATTAATGCCTCCCAAGTGAGTTTTCCTTTGTTTCCTCATTTCCAAGGCCACCAAGGCCCCTCATAGCAACTAACACCTCCACTTACTGAAACATTAAAGACAACATTGGGGTGACCAGCCTCAAAGGGGTCTAGGCTGAAGTGACCAAGTGGTCTTGGCATGAACCAGGTGCACAGAGTTTGCCAGTCCCCTGACTCCTTTAATGAGCAGAGTCTGTTGGGGAGCATGAACCTGAAAAGAATCAAACGTTTAGCTTTGCATGGTTTCGCCCCATGCAGCACCCTTCCCTTAGGGAGCAGAGTACTCTAGTTGCATGACCATTCATAAACGTCCTTTTGCTTGGTTTTGGGGATGATTTGTCAATCTGAATCCTTTTGGGAGACCAGGACAAGTATTCCCTTACCTTAACAGTAACTCATCAATGTGGGAACTCCCTTCATCAGGGCAAATTCCAGCCCTCCAGCACCTTTTCTGAGTGACACACCTGTCCACGGTCTCTAGAAATCTTCCAGAAAGGATCCAGTTAATGCACAGCTGGTCAGAATTCCAATCCAGCTTGATCCCAGTAAGCCAGAACAGTAACTGTACATAATTATGGCCCAAGAGAAATATTGTGTGTGTGTGTGTGTGTGTGTGTGTGTGTGTGTGTGTGTGTGTGGTGCTGGTAGTGGTGGTATCTATAACCCTTTTTAATTCTAGTGATTTGTCTTTGCTATGATCTCTAATTTATCCTATCTATATTTTTTCTTTCTTTTTTTTTTTTTTGCAAGGCAATGGGGTTAAGTGGCTTGCCCAAGGCCACACAGCTAGGTAATCATTAAGCGTCTGAGGCTGGATTTGAACTCAGATCCTCCTGATTCCAGGGCCAGTGCTCTATCCACTGCACCACCTAGCTGCCCCTTATCCTATCTCTATTTTGCTTGAACAAAGTTGTTTACATGCTGTCCTCCCCATGCCTTCCTTGAAGGCAGGGACTATTGTTGTTTCTGTTGCCTTTCTTTGGATCCTTAGGATTTGGAATAGTGGGAGCTGCAGAATGCACATTTTGATCACTAGGGTTTTCAAAAATGGCTCAACAATAGGTCCCAGCCCAAGCTCAACTTTATCATTGTTCCGGACCCTGATTGACTCAGAGAGAATGTAAATAGCAATTATTTCTGTTTTGGTCAGAAAACCCGAGTGTCTCCCACTCCCAGATTGATTTTTTTGGACTTGGTAAAAGAGATCATTCTTTGCTTCATTTCTTTCTAACTTAGTCTATTCACTGAATGGACATTGCCCCAGTCAAACTGAGATCTGTTAAGGATCTTAGCTTAAAAAGACCCAGACCTCCTATTATGTTCAGGACCATCTTCAGTTATCCTGATCCATATCTGACTTCTGGAACTAGGTCCAGGAGGAGAAAGTGAGGCTGGGGACTTTGCGCAGCCCTCCTTCACTTCAATCCAATTCACTTGCATGTCATGGCATCATGATGTCATGGTCCTCTTGGAGAATGAAAGACAAACATCTTCAACAACAATCCTTAGGGCTTGGTATTGTGCCAGGAATATAAGTGATTTAAATGCCTTTTTCCTGACTAAGTTGCTGGGGAAGAATAGGTATCTAGAATGGTGTATCTAAAACCACTGTAAATATTAATTATATGCTAACAAAACTGATAACTTAGTGAAAGTAAAGGAATTGTCAGAGTGGCAGAAAAAGAAATTGAGTGACATAAATGAACTCCCAGAGGGTAAAAAAAATTCTATGAATTTTTAAAGTGAATTTATCAAACATGCCTAGAAAAGTTAATTTCAATACAGCAAAATTGTTTGAAATAAGAATAAAAGAAGGCACCTTTCCAATATCTTTCTATTATATAATTAATAGATAAAGCTGAGAAAGAAAAATATTGACTAATACTCCCAAAGAACATTGATGGAAAAAAATGAGCAAGTAGGCCACTATAACCTATCAGAGAGATAATACGTTATAACTAGGTTGTGATTATACCAGGAAAGCAATGTTCATTCAGCATAAGGAATATTATAAATATTAACCCTACTAATATAATGATATTTTATAATGATAATGATAATTATAAAACCGATGTGATTATATAAATAGCTTCTGAAATGATTTTTTTTTGGTTTTTGTGAGGCAGTAGGGTTAAGTGACTTGCCCAAAGTCACACAGCTCATGAATATAGAGTGCCTGAGGTTGGATTTGAACTCAAGTGTCCTCCCAACTCCAAAGTCAGTGCTCTCTCCATTGTTCCACTAACTGCCCCTCTGAAAGAACTTTTGACAAAATCCAACACTCTTTTCCAGTAAGAACCTGGAGAGATTCCTGTTCTTCTCTAAGGTTTGGTTTACTTGATGTGTAAAATACAAAGAACTGTGCCTGGTGACCTGCCAGGACTATGGCAAGAGCCAAGTAAAATTAAGATTAAATATGAGGACTTTGAGAACCAAAAAACAGGATTCAAGTATTGAAGAATTATTACAGAAAATGCTAACAATCCAATAAAGTTACTCAAGGTCAAATTGACATATGTCATACTATGTTGGCAGATAGTGGCCCTCACAGGACATCTTGTTTTCTGCTTCCATCTTTTTGTACCATCCTCCGAGCCTGGATTTCTTTCTCTCTTCATCTATTCATATCAGACTTCTCTGCCCAAGACAATCTAAATTCCACTTCATTGGGAATCCCCCAGTTCATTCTTAGGGCCACTCATCCCTACCCTGAAAATTATATTGTCTTTGTTTTTTTCTAGACATAACCTGAATTTTCTTCTATCTGTTAGGTACGCTCTCATTTTTGCATTGGTATCTTGAGGGCCTCATGAAATCTTGATGTATAGTTGGCACTGGAAAAAATACTTGATTAATTGATTGAGAAGCTCAAAAGAAAGGGAGTCTACTTGTTCTAATACCCACCTGAGATAGTGGTTTTTTATAAACACAGTTTATACCCCCAATGAAAACCATGTTGGGCATGACTGGCTTGGGAAACTCTCTGACAAAATCATTTTTTAGCAACCAAATCGATCCATTGCTCAGAAGGTCCACAATGGTCAGCTCTTTGTTAAAGAGTTTAGAAGCAAGATGCTCATATGGAGAATAGACAAAATCACAAAGAAATACTTGGGCTGCAGTGAGCCCCATATTTTTCAGGCGCTGTCCAAAAGTCATTTGATCTGTGTTGCCAGAGAAACTTCTTGGGATATAAGAAGATGGGTTGGGGCACCTAGTGCTGACCATGTCAAGATTACAAGGCATTCCAGTTACAAAGTAGAGAGCAGGTAGAGAGAGGTACTTGGCTATAATTGGGCCACAAGGAAGAAATGGGTTAGTGAAGACAGCATCAAAGTTCGTGTCTTCAAGGTAAGTCATCAGCTCTGTATTGTAGACCAAGTGGGAACAAGCAGTAAAAATCAAATCAGAGCTATTTTTCATCCTCTCCATTGTTCTGAAAAGCATCTCCCAGAATGTTAACTTCTCAAAGGGATCATTTTTAATCCACTGAAAGCTGGCCTCCAGATCCTCTTTCTGGAAGGGTACTGGATACCTTTTGAGGTCATAAAATGGAGCTTCTTGGATAAGAGCAGTCACTTCAGGGGCAATCACCACAATTTCATGTCCTCTGATCTGCAGTTCCTGAAGGACACCTTGCATGCTGAGCCAGTGGCTGCCATCCACTGGAATCACCAGCAACTTCCCCCCTTCTGCTAACCCCAAGCAGAACAGCAAAAGAAAGAGTCCCGGAGCACTGGAATATTGAGCAGTCATCTCTCCCTCAGTCTGCCATTTGCTACAAGCTGTTTGTCTCTAGACCAAAGGTCTTTGATTTGTGATTCTCAATCTTTTTACCTCCAATTGATCTGTAGGACAAGTTAAAATTTAGCCCAGTTCCATGATTGTTTTTATTGAGAAAGGGTAAACTACAGAGAACAAGGCATTTACTTTTGAAAGAGTGGTAATTTTAAGCAACCTCCCATGGCAAGCTATCTAAATAGGGAGGGCATGCTGCAGATTTGGGGCTGAAAGGGACCTTTTCCTGTGGTCATCCAGTCCAGCTCTTTCATGTTACTTGTGAAACAACTGGGAGATGAAGTGAGGAGCCCAATGTCACACAGGTGACACATCCAGATCCTCTGACCCCAAATCCAGAATACCCCCCCCCACTATGTTACACTGCCTTGTGGTTTGTATAAAACTCCAAAGTCAGGGGCACAGCAGATGTTCTAATTTGGGAGACAGGAGGATCTCTCTTTGAATTCTATTTCAGCCTTTTTAAGCTTGGTGACCCAGGGTAAGTCACTTAACCTTGGAAATGCCTACAGAAAGTCTTTAGGGCTGGTCTTGTAGATCATGTCCCTTTCACTAGAGGATGGGTCCCACACACGGAGCATTCTTGCTGATGAAATGACATGATGCCCATGATGCCAATTCAAAAAGCTTTTCTCTGTCAGAATCAAGTATCTGGACTGGATAGAATCTGTCTTCTTCCAGAGTCATTTTTTTCAAGGGTCAGAAGCACATTGATCCTAAATTGTAATTTACTCAAAGAATACATGAACCAATAATTAAGCCCTGTCCTGGCATTTGGACACCTTCCATGGAGAGAATTCCCTGCTCCTCTTTATCTTGAGAAGTCTGAGGAGAACCTGTTGACCACTTTCTCTGCCTAAAACCTCTTCCTAGCTCCTAGCTGCATGGATAGCTGAAGGGGAGAGGTATTGCCTTGGTACTTATATTTCTTCACTTATAAATGAGAGAGGAGGACCAGACAGCCTTTCTGACCCTTTTTGGTCATGGTACACAATGAACCTAAGTCAAGACTGCCTTTCTCCTCCGATTATGTCCAGTGCCATTATTGGATGCCTGGGTGGGAGCATTCTCTCCTTTTCTGGGTATGTGGGCCATACTTCTTCATCTCCTTACTTGGATTTAAGCTCCTTGAGGGCAGAAATGATTTCTCTTTTGTACTTTTGCATTTGCATCCCAGCCCCTGGTAAAGATCCTGGCATGTGGTAAAGACTAAAGAAATGGATGACAGTGGTTGGATGAAAATGAGAAATCATTGAGAAAATGGTCCTTTGGCCATTCCATTTCCTGTTTCTAGAGTATATTTCACATAGTAGGTGCTTTGTAGATCTGCCCATAACTTTTACATGCTGATTGTGGAGAATGGACCTTCCCATTGTAATCTGAGTTTCCTGTGCTTTTCTGCAATGCCTGGTGTATATGAGGAGTTTAAATGATGCATATTTATTGGTTAAATAGAATTGAGTTGTCCATGCTTCTGGATGGAAATAGTTCTAAGGAGATGATTTTCTCTGGGGTTTGGTGGGGCAACATCCTAATTGAACAAAATCCTCCAACTCTCCTGAACATGGGGAAAAGTGGCTGAAGGATCAAAAAAAAAAACCCAACAGCAATCTCACTGAAGAGAAAGCCTTCACTCTCATGATTGTTGTTCTGGAAAAAGCTTATTCATCAATCCCACATGAAAATCCATACTATGTGGTTCAAAGGTTAAAGAGAAGACTTTTCCTACATGCCAAATGTCAAGAAGATTCATGAGCTGGTGACATGGGGCAAAGGTTATACACACACAGAAAGATCTCTCCATTCTGCTGAGCTTCCAGCCTCTGTGGCCTTTCACATGGTTGAGGCACTTTACTCAATGGCCCTCCAGAAGTAGATGAAAGCAGCATGATGGGTGTTGGCAAGGAAAAGCTTTTTGGAAAGTTTTTCCCAACAAGTCAAATGATCAAACTAAGGAGACTGAGAAAGAGTTCAGGTAGGGAGGGGAAACCAGAAGAGCAGTGTCATGAAAAGTAGGAAGAAGAGAGTAGGAAGGAGAAAAAGGCTGCTGGTGAAGTCAAAGACCATAGAGGTTAAGAAGGATGAGGACTGAGAAAAGGTCATTGGATTTGTCAATGATAAGATGACTGGTAACATTGGAGGGGCCAGTTCTGGTTGAAAGATGAAATCAAAAGTCAGTGATAAGAAAAGAGTGAAAGAGAGGGAAGTGGAAATTTTTGTTGTGGATGATCTTTTCTGGAGTTTAGTCACAAAACCCCAGAGAGATACAGTCCAATCATCACCAAAGATAGATAGATCAAATGAGGATATATTGAAGCAGGGGGAGATGTGAGCATATTTGTTGGCAATAGTAAAATAGCCAAGAGTCAGGAAGAGAATGAAGATTTGTAAGAGATTGGGGGTACTGAAGAAGACAAGGTGTAAAGGGATCACTTGTGCAGGCAAAGGGATCTGACGTGGCAAAGGAAACTCACTTGCCCAAGGTTATACATCTAGACAGAGCAGATCATGGACTCAATTAAGACTCCTGATTTGATATCACTCAAAAGACAAAGACATCATTGCAAAAAAGCTATTTGCAGGTAAACTTTTCCTATCTTTATCATCACCTCTAATTTGTCTCTATAGGTGTAATAAGTTCAGGAAATGTCATAGAGCTTATAATGATTTTCTGGGACCTCCTTGGGTCATCTCACTATGGACACTAAGAATACTGTCTTCTCCTCTCTTAAAAACAAGATGCTCAAAGTTGCCAACTGGGGAGCATCTGTAATATTGGTTACGGGATCACATACCAACCTGAGAGAGTGGTTTGGTCTTTGCACAGTTGATGCCCCCAATGAAGACCATATTTGGCATGATTGGTTTAGGGTAATCCATCACAAAGTCTGTCCTTATAAGCCACACAGATCCATGACTCAGGATATTCACCATACTCATGTCTTTCTGAAGAAGTTCTGAAGCCAGGCTTGTAAAAGGTGAAAAAAACATATGGCACACCACCTTATGGAATGAAGAGTATAGAATGTTCTTTACCTGCTGTAGAAATGTCATCTGGTCTGTGAGTCCTGTGGTCATTCTAGGGATATAGGAAGGTGGGTCAGGGCAATGAGTGCTTTCAGCATCAAACCTACAGGGAACTCCTCTCAAGAAATAAACACTTGGAATGGATAAATACTGGGCCATAATGGCACCACAGGGAACAACCGGATCAGTTAAAATAGCATCATAGTGGACCTCTTTCAGAGATTTCATCAGTTCCTTGTTATAGACTAAGTCCATACAAAAGTTAAGCTGCATAGAAGACATTTTCCTCAATATGGCAATGATATCAAAAACTCTATCCAGAAAAGGTTTTGGATCAAAAAATCTAGGGAAACTTTTGTGTATCATCTCCTGGAAGAGGTCCTTGCTGTAATTGACTGGAAAGCTCCTCAAGGTGTAGAATGGTCCTTCTCTGATGTGCACGGACAGTTCTGGAGCCAGGACAATACTTTCATGGCCTCTCAGGCTGAGCTCCTCAATGAGTTCCCGCATGCTGAGCCAGTGGCTTCCATCCATAGGGATCACCAGTAGCTTCCCACCTTTGGCTAAGCCTAGGCAAGCAGCCCAGAAAGCCAGCCTCACCACAGCCCTGGACCAAGAACGGAGCACTGGTGCCATGTCTGCAAAGTCCAGGGTCCTTAAGAAAGAGCCAGTTCTATATAAGCTTTACTGTGTTCCATTTTGATAAACTCTGTTCTTCTCTTTTTCTGGTCATGGAAACAATGAGACATTTAATGAGATAAAATGTAAGTGGAAGAGAGATGGAACTTTGGATTCTTCATATATGTGATTGATTTCCTTAGATTAACCATTAAAAGAAATATCAATATCTCTATCTCTTCCTCTCCTCTGGACCAAAAACATCCACAGAACAACACTGTCTTGTTTTTTAGGATGTTGCAAGGCAATGGGATTAAGTGCCTTGCCCAAGACCACACAGCTAGGTCATTATTGAGTGTCTGAGGTCACATTTGAACTCAGGTCCTCTTGACTCCAGGGCCAGTGCTCTATCCACTGTACCACCTAGCCACCTCAGAACAACACTATCTTGATCACACTCATATCAGAATCACAGTCTCCAAATTTTGAGGTAGAAGGGGACTTAGAAGTCACTTCATTTTACTAAAGAGTAACCAGAGGCCAAGAAAAGGAAAAGGACTTGCCAGGAACTTGGCTGTCCTCTCTCAAAGCCAAATTTCTTCTCCTACCTTATCTGCCCAATTTTTCTACAATAAGTGATGTGCATCAGATTGCATAATTTCCTCCCTGCTGCCTTCTTACTTACTCCCTTATGAGATGGTTTCTGTTCCTGTCTGACTTGACTTTTCTGGTGCACTTGGTATTGGAATTCCCTCCTTGAATCTGTCTGTCTCTGTCTATCTTTGTTTCTGTCTGTCTCTGTCTCTGTCTGTCTCTGTTGCTGAGTCTCTCTGTCTTTCTCTCTGTCTCGGTCTCTGTCTCTCTCTGTCTCTGTCTCTCTATCCTCTCTTCTGATGATACTCAGCCTCTGTGACTTTTCACCGGATTTAGAAACTTTTCTCAATGGACTTTTCTGAAGTAGATGAAAGAACCATGAAAGAAATGATATTTGGAAAACGTTTGTCCAAGAAGTCAAAGAGATGATTGCATGGGAATAATGACCATCACATCCCTTTTTGAATGAAGCAGATTCCACATCAGTTTTCATGTACCACTCAGTCGATTACAGCTGTCTTTTATCGATGATCCTGCGCCCACCGTTGGAGCCTTGGTCTTCCTGGCACCCTTCGGGTATCAGTTCACATCTTACCTTCTTCAGGAGGTTTTTCTCTGCTCCACAGCTCTCTCTCATTATCATCCATGAACTGCAGTTGTCTGAAAGGTTTCTCATTATTTTCACATTGTCACCCAATCAAGTTTCTGCTTTTAAAAGTTCAGGAGTCATTTTTCCCCTTTCTGTGTATGCCAGAGTCTCACAGTACCTATCACTTCATGACTCAGTGCCCATTACTTTTATGGAAGGCTAAGAAAGAAGGGGGAATTACCAACTTTAGGGGAAGGGTGTCCCCACCCCAAAGAAATATTGTGTACTGATGAAAAAAAAAGACAGTTTCATGAAGGTCATGGAATGATAAGAAGTTCATTGGTTAATTATTTCCCTCTAACCACAATATGAAGCCATTATCTTTCACATCTCATCCAGCCCAAGGCTGGGCATGGTACACTTGGTTGGAGTCCAGAGGACAAGACTGGACCAACTAACTGGGGCACACCATTTCATTCACCTCAGCCTCAGTATCCTTATGTGCACACAGAGATGATTATCCCACCTAACTCAATAAAGCATTGGAAGATCCAAGGAAATAATGGATATAAAATGGTCTGTGGTATGAGCTTTTATTATTATCCTAGTGGTTCCTTTACGCCCACTTTTGTGAGGAAGGAAGTCAGCGTGATTTAGATTCATGAATGGTAGATGTGAAGGCAGAACCAAAGAAAGACCCTGTGTACCTGCACTATCAGGGATGATTGATACCATTATTTAAAAACTAAACTGGATCTTACTCTTAGTCTAAGCTCAGAAAAGAGATGGAAATCCCAAGCTTAAAATTACAATTTCACTACTCTCTTTCTAAGTATGAGGTCAGGCAAATCCAACTGCCCATGACCATCTGACTTAAGATCACAGGTCTTCAGAATTGGGTGAAGCTTGGCTGGAGATCAGGAGATCACTGAGTCCTTTGGTCTCATTTCACAGAAGAGGAAAGGAAGGTAATATAATGTGGGGGTGAATTAGTGGTAGAGTTGCTAATCATGCCCAAGTCCTGTTCCTGCCTATACCCAATGGCTTCCCTCCTTGGCTCCATACTGATCCTTCCAGCCTGAGCTCAGAACAACTGCATTGGTGCCACAGAATGAGAGGGAGGGCCCTTCTGGCATGGGGGGAGATAAGAGACAGGGCATCTTGTTGGCGGAAGAGTAGGGAGGCAGTTATCTCTGGAGAGGTGCACACAGGTAAAGGTATAAGGTATAAGAAGCCTGGAAAGGAGAGGGGAGGTAACAGGTTAGAAAGATCTTTGAATGAGACTTCTGGGGCATCGACAAAATGGTGGCATGAAACTAGCGTGCCGTCAGAGCTTTTCCCTTCACAATGTTAAGTGAAGTCTCTACCCAGGCATTAAAGCTACAGATTCTACCAAAAAAAGATCAAAACAAGTTTTACCTTTGACATCATGGAAGGTCTTCTGAAAAAGGTCTGTCTCTTTGGGGGAAAAAGGGGAAGTAAAGTCCAGCTGGGCAGGAGAACGGGAAAGCCAGAAGGAAGTTTCTAGTCAGAGTGCAACCCAATTCCCAGTAGCGAGTCAGCATTCTCAAACCAAGTTTGAGCCTTTGGAACATGGACAGAAGACAGGACTGGGTTGGGAATAAACCATTGCATTGGCAGAGCCTAGACCTATAGGAGGAAACAAACCTCTTCTTAGGACCATATGGCCTGTGTAGGTAAGATCTTGGCAGTTGATATTCCAGAGATCAGACCCCAGCCCAGGCACAAAAAGCTCAAGATTATACTCCCTATACCATGAGAACAGACCTCTACAATCAAAATGAACAGAAAAAGAGCTAACCATAGAAAGTCACTATTCAGATAGAGATGATAAAAATGCCATCTCAGAAGAAGAAAATCGTGACAAATTACCTACATGGGAAACCTCAAAAGAGGTCATGAATTGGATTAAAATCCAAAACCTCATAGAACTTAAAAAGATTTTAAAATCCAAAGAAGAGAAGAATAAAAATAGAAAAAAAGAAATGAATGCCATGCAGGAAAATTATGAAAAATTGACCAAAGAAATTAACTCCTTTAAAAATAAAAATAACCACCCGGAAAAAGAATATAATTCAGAAAACAAGACAATTGACCAACTAGAAACAGCGATGCAACTCATCTAAAAGCCAAATCAACCAACTAGAAAAGGAATACAAGTCATCTAAGAGTCAAATGACCCAACTGGCAAGGGAGTGCAACTCAGCAAAAATTAACCAAATGGAAAAGTAAAACAACTTACTGAAAAGTAAAATTAACCCAGTATAAAAGAAAATTCAAAATCTAATGGAAGGGAATAAATCTCTAAAAAAGTAGAATTAGAAAAAGAGAAACTAATGACTCTAATGATCCCATCAACCAAAATCAAATGGCTGAAAAAATTGAAGAAAAGGTTAAGTACATATTAGGAAAAGCAATGACTTGGAAAATAGATCCAGGAATTAAACTGTCTACTAGAAAACTTAGATTTAAAAAAGCCTGGAAAATACCTTTCAAGAAATCATTATGGAAAGCTCTCCTGATGATGATGTTTATCCTTCATTGTTGAAGAAGATCATGACATCAGGGAGCTGATGGCATGACAAGAACTAATTGGATTTGAGTGAGTGGGAAGTGCTATGCTAAGTCACCAACTCACTTTCTCCTCCAGAGTTTTCTTGGTCCAGTGAACAGATATGAATCAAAATGACTGGAGTTCATCCTGGATGTGTGATAATTAGGGTTAAGTGACTTTCCTAGCATCTCACAGCTAGTAAGTGTAAAGTGTCTGGAACTGGATTCGAACTCCCATCCTCCAGACTCTAAGGTCAGTGTTCTATCTCTCTATGGTTCCTCCTACCTTAATAGACCAGATCAAGAAGAAAAAATTGTCCTTGAAAGAGTACTGGGGGTACCTAACGAATAGGCATAATGAATAGACACTGGCCCTGGAGTCAGGAGGATGTGAGTTCAAATCCAGCCTAAGACACTTAATAATAATTGTCTAGTTGTGTCACCTTGGGCAAGTCACTTAAACCCATTGCCTTGCAAAAAGAGAAAGAATACCAGAACAATTCCAGAAAGACATCCTAGGATTAAAACTCCAAAGATTATCACAGGTAAATTCCAGAATTCTCAAATGAAGGAGAAAATACTGCAAGCAGTCAAAAAGACACAATTTAAATGCAAAGGAAACACAATCAGAAATACCCACGACTTATCAGCTTAAAAATTAAAGGATCAGAGCACCTGGAATATGATATTTTAGAGGGCAAAGGATTTTCGATTACAACCAAGAATTTAGTATCCTGAAAAATTAATTCCATTCCGTAAGGAGAAAAGATGGTCTTCAATGAAATAAAGTCCTTACAAAATTTTCTGATAAAAAGAAGAGATCTGAGCAGAAATTTCAAGCTTCAAATACAGGACTGAAGAGATACACAAAAAAAAGGAAAATGGAAAGGAAAAAAGAAAACAAATGTTAGTCAAGTACATTAAATTGTATACTTCCCTACAAGGGAAGATAACACTTAGGCAACTCTTGAAAATTGTAATTCTCTTCAATAGTTAAATGATTAAATATAGTTGATGGGACTGTTCTTAAAGAATATGGCTTTGGTTGGTTCTTGGCTTTCTTTATCAAAGGAGACACAAATGACAGCACTTTGAGACAAGTTAAAGTATGTCTGACTATGGCTGATCAGTCTAATATGAGCCCAGAATACTCACAAATGGTCCATGTGAACACCTGGGATGTTTACTCTATACTTATGTTTTTCACATTTCCTTTGAGCCACTTAAATTCTGCCTTGTTCATAGAATACATCACTTTCTCTGATGAGAACACCCTATGCTGGGTGATCCTGTGCCAGTGTCACCCTTGCCTTACAATCTATTCTAAAGCTCTTAAGAGAGACCTTCAGGGTGTTCTAGTACTTAGAGTACTTAGAGGCTCTGTACAAAATTTAATCATAAGTGACCTTACTTTATTAGATACCTCAATTAAGGAGGTACCGGTCATGAAAACATCATGAAAATATTTTACTCTGCTTGACACTTTGGCTACAATTGGAGGGAGTGGGGCTTGGAGGATATAAATGGTTCATGAAATGATTTGATTTTGCAGGATGCTTTGACTCTTGAGAATTGTGTGTCCATGGAAGGTAAGGGGGTAAATGATAAAGTGGTTATTAATGTGTGTTATTTGTGATTCTTGAGAAGTTTGTTTCTAATGAGACAGATGAGGAAAGGATACTTAGTGACTATGAGGCAATATTGCTTATCAATCAATCAAGCCTTCTATCAGGTCTCATAAAAAGAGTATATTTTGACAAAGGGATTGTAGGTGCAAGACAGGGTTAAAACAATAAAGACATAAAAAGAAGGACTATACTAGGAAAAGGCTAGGCATTACTGGATAAATAGTACCAGATGAAGAGGCACAGAGATCTATTATATTAGAGGGAAAGAAAGGAGAGGGTGAATACTGAGTAAATCTAGGCAATGGATTTGTCCCAGAGAATGAATAATATATATTCCCTGTTGGGTTTAAAAATCTATACTACCCTAAAGGGAAGGGCGAAATGGGAAAGAAAGGGGAAGAAGAGCTTGATATAAGGGAAGGAGAAGGTAAGAGTGAGAATAAAGTTAAAGCTAAATGTAAAATGAAAGGTAAAAGGGGAAAGGGAGCAAACCATTGGTAAGGAGGAATAAGAGGAAAGGAAAGAGAAAAGTATAAATGTGGAAAGATAGTATGGAAGGACATACAAAATTAGTACTCTTAACTAAATGTGAATGGGTAGAACTCTCTTATAAAATGGACAAGATAGAATGAATTTAAAATCACAATCCTACAATATGTTGTTTACAAGAAACACATTTGAAGCAGAGAGATACACACAGGGTAAAAGGTAAAATGTGGGAGCAAAATATTTTATGCTTCAGCGGAAGTAAAAAATCAGACAAAACAAAATCAAAAACAGATCTCAATAAAAGGGATAAGGAAAGAAATAACATCTTCTTAAAAGATACCATGGACAATGAAGCTATATCACCATTAAATATATATATATATATATACATATATATATATATACATATATATATATATATATATATAGACATTCTTCTAGTGTCATAACATTCAAATTCATAGAGGAGAAGCTGAATGAATTATATGGAGATGGACAACAAAAATTTAATAATGGAGGATCTCAACCTCCCTCTCTCAGATAAAGCTAACCACAAAATAAACAAGAAGGAAGTCAAAAAAGTGAACAAAAGCTTAGAAACCTTAGATATGGTACACTTCTGGAGAAAACTGTATGGGAATAGAAAAGAATATACCTTTTTCTCTGCTATATATGGCACTTATATACCAAGACTGATTGTGTTCTAGGGCATAAAAATCTTACAATCAAATGTAGAAAGCCTGAAATAACATTTATTAAGATCATGATGGAAAAAAAAATTACATGTAGTAAAGGACTATGGAAAGATAAACCAAAAATTAATTGGAAACTAAATAGCTTAATTTTAAAGAATGAGTGGACCAAACAACAATTAATAGAAATAATCAAATGTTTCATCCAGGAAAATGCTAACAATGAGACATCATACCAAAATTTATGAGATACAGCTAAAGCAGATTTTAGGGAAAATTTTATATCTCTATATGTTTAAATGAATAAAATAGAAAAAGAGGAAATCAATAAATTGGGTATGCAACTAAAATAACTAGAAAAAGAAAAATTAAAGATCCCCAATTAAATATCAAATTAGAAATTCTGAAAAAAATTCAATAAAGTTGAAACAAGGAAACCATTGATATAATAAATAAAACTAAGAGTTGGTTTTATGAAAAAAAACAATAAAATAGATAAACTCTTGGTTAATCTGAGTATAACAAATTACTGGTATCAAAAATGAAAAGGGTGATCTCACCACCAATGAGAAAATTAAAGAGATAATTCAGATCTATTTTGTTTAACTGCATGTCAATAAATTTGGCAACCTGAGTGAAATGGATGAATACTTACAAAATTACAAACTAATCAGATTAACAGAAGAGGAAATAAAATACTTAAATAACCCCATTTCAGAAAAAAGGAATTGAAGAAAACATCAATAAAATCCCTAAGAAAAAATCTCCAAGTCTAGATGGATTTACAAGTGATTTCTACCAAACATTTAAGGAACAATAAATTTCAATTCTATATAAACTATTTTTGAAAAATAGGAGAAGAAATCTTTCTGTCATATTCCTTTTATGACACCAATATTGTGCTGATAATTAAACCAAAAAAGAGGCAATACAAAGAAAATTATAGACCAATCTCTCTAATGAAAATCGATGCAAAAATCTTAATTAAAAATTTAGTGAAGTGATTACAGGAAATTATTACTGGGAGAAGATACCATGATCAGGAAGGATTTATACTAGGTAGACAGGAATGGTTCAATATTAGGATAACACTCAATGTAATTGAACACATAAATAACAAAGCCAACAGAAATTATATGAGTATCTCAACAGATACTGGAAAAGCCTTTGACAAAATACAATACCGCCTATTAAAAACACAAGAGAGCAAAGGACTAAATGGAGTTTTCTTTAAAAGTATTTAGCAATATCTAAAACAATCAATAAATATGATATGTAATGGGGATAATTAGGAGCATTTCTAATAAAAGAAAGGGTGAAACAAGGATGCCCATTATCACCCCTACTATTCAATATATGCTATTCAATAACAAAAATGTTAGCTTTCGCAATAAAAGAAGAAAAAGTAATTGAAGGAATTAGAACTGGCAATGAGGAAGTAAAGCTTTCACTCCTTGCAAACAATATAATGGTATTCTTAGAGATTCCTAGAAAATCATCTAAAATACTATTTGAAACAATTAACAACTTCAGCAAAGTAGCAGGATACAAAATAAACCCATACAAATCACCAGCATTTCTATATATGAACAACAAAGCACAAGGGTAAGAGATACAAAGAGAAATTCCATTTAAAATAATTGCAGACAACATAAAATACTTGGGAATCTACCTCCCAAGACAAACTCAGAAACTTTACGAACACAATTATAGAACACTTTTCATACAACGTTTGATCTGTTCGATTGGAAAAACATCAATTACTCATGGTTAGCCTGAGCTAAGTATCCAAATTAAATTACTTATTCAGTGCCATACCAATCAAACTACCAAAACACTGTTTTTCAGAACTAGGAAAAATAGTAAAAAATTCATCTGAAACAACAAAAGATCAAGAATATCAAAAGGGGTCAGCTAGGTGGTGGGGTGGATAGAGAACCAGCCCTGAAATCAGGAGTACCTGAGTTCAAATCCAGCCTCAGGAACTTAATAATGACCTAGCTGTATGGCCTTGGGCAAGCCACTTAACCCCATTTTCTTGCAAAAAGAAAAAAAAAGAATATCAAAAGAACTGTTGAAAAAATGTAAAAGGTGGCCTAGCTGTACTAAATCTAAAACTACACTCCAAAGTAGTGGTCATTAAAATGGCCTGGTACTGGTTAAGAAGCAGAGGTTTGGACCAGTGGATTAGGATCGGGACAAAAGATACAACAGTAAATGAGTATAGAATTCTACTGTTTGACAAACAGAAGGCATTAACTTCTGGAATAAGAATTCACTATTTAATAAAAATTCTTGGGAAAACTGGAAATTAGTATGGCAGAAACTAGGCCATCTCATACCATATACCAAAATATGTTCAAAATGAGTACAGGATTTAGACATTAAGGGTGATATGATATCACAGAACAATTAAAAGATCAAGATATATATACTTTCTGCAGAACTATGAAAAGGGGAGAAATTATGACCAAACAAGAAATAGAGTAAATTATAAAATACAAAATGGATAATTTTGACTATATTAAACTAAAAAATTTTTTGCACTTGGAAAACCAATGCTAGCAAGATTAGAACAACCAAATGCTGAGAAGCAATTTTTTCCTGATAGTTTTGATGAAAGACTCATTTTTAAAATATATAGAGAATTGAATTAAATTTATGAGGTTCCAAGTCATTCCTCAATTGATAAATGGTCAAAGGATATGAATAGGCAGTTTTCAAATGCAGAAATTAACGTTATTATATATCATATGAAAAAATTCTCAAAATGATTATTGATTAGAGAAATACAAATTAAAACATCTATGAGGTACCTATTAGATTGATTCAGATAACAAAAAGGCAAAATGATCAATGTTGGAGAGATTGTGGGAGGACTGGGACACTAATACTTTGTTAGTGGAGTTGTGAACTAATCCAGCAATTCTGGAGCGTAATCTGGAACTATGCCCAAAGAGCAATAACACTGATCATATGCTAACCCAGCAGTACCAATATAGACCTATATCCCAGAAGAAATCATAAAAAAATGGGAAACATCCCACATGTTCCAAAATATTGGTAGCAGCTGTTTTTGGAGTGGCAAAGAATTGGAAATTGAGGGGATGCTCAGCAATTGAGGAATGACTGAACAAGTCTTGATATATGAATGTTATGGAGTATTATTGTTTTATAAGAAACCATGAGTGTTTGGATTCTAGAGTAACCTGAAAAGAATTACATGAACTAAAGTTGCATGAAGGCAGCAGAACTAAGGGAACATTGTACATATTACCAACAACATTTTAAATTGATCAACTCCGATGGATGCAGCTCCTCTCAGCAGTCCAGAGAGCTAGGACATCTCTGGAGACCTGTTATGGACAGAACCATCCACATCGAGATGGAAAAAACAAAAACAAAAAAAGCACAGAATCTGAATGGGCACTATGCTCAGTTTTAAAGTTTCTCTTATGTCTTTCCTTTCTATCCCATGGTTTTCTTTCTTTTCCTTTAGTCCTAGTTCCTCATACACAAATGACTAATATGTAAACATGTTAAACAGAAATACACATGTAGAAAGTTTACTAGACTATTCATCCCTGTGGTGGCGGGGGGAGAGGGTGGAAGAAAATGTACAGCTTAAAAATATACAAGTGGATGAATACTGAAAAGCTTCCATATCATGTAATTGGAAAAATAAAATAAAATAACAATCAAATAAAAAAGACAGAAAGGTCTTTGAATACCACAAGACTTTTATTTGATCTTGGACTAGGGAGCCACTGGACTTTCCTGTCTGAGGGGTTGTGGCAGTGGTATGATCCTACCTGTCTTTGAGGCATATTAGCTTGACAGTGGAGAAAAGGGTGACCTGGAGTGGGGAGAGACTTGTGGCAAGGATTCTAACCATTAGGCTTAAGCAATAATCCAGGAGTGAGGTGAGGAGGACTTCTTCCAGGGTGATGGCAGTGTCAGAGGAGAGAAGGGGGAGAGGTATTACAGAGTAGATTAACCTAGGAGGAGAAATATTGCAGAGATAAAATTCATAAGATGTGGCATAAGTCATATTGGAGAAGTGGATAGGATTGAAAGAGATGAAGCATTCAAGGATGTCACCTGAGATATGAACCTGGGAGACTGGGAGGATGGCAGTGCCCTTGAAAGTTACAGAAAAATGCACAGGATGGAATGGTTTGCAAGCAAAGATTATGAACAAGTTGAGTTTAGGACGTCTGTAAGACATCATTCAGTTGGATATGTCCAATAGACAGACAAACATATGAGGCTAGAGATTAGCAGAGAGGTTAAGGTTGGGAAAATAAGATGGCAATCACAGCATGGGAGAACATATTTGAAACTATAGGAAATGAGGAGATCACCAAGGGATTCAGAATAGGAGAAGAGGACTCAGGAAAGAATCTCATGGGACACCCATGGGAAGTGGGCATGAACTGGACAATGATCCAGCTAAGGAGCCTGAGAAGGTGCAGTCAGAAATCTTCAACCAGGACCATGGTGTCACAAAAACCTTGAAAGAAGAAATTAGGAAGGAGAAGAAGGGAACTGATGATGTCCAAGACCATAGAGGCCAAGAAGAATGAGGATGGAGAAAAGGCCATTGGATTTGGCAATTATGAGATCATTAATAATTTTGGAGCAGGCAGTTTTGTTTGAAATGGGCAGTTCAAAAGAAAATAGTGAGAGGGAAGGAAGTGGAGACGTGTTGTAGATAGTCTGTTCAAGCAGTTCAGTCATGAAACCCCAGAAAGATACAGGATATTCATCACCAAGCTTAGATGGATAGATCAGATGAGGATATTGTCAAGCAGGGGGAAGGTGAACGTGTTTGTAGGCAAGAGGAAAATAACCAATAGTCCCAGAGATCGTGAAGATTAGTATTGATACTGGAGAAGACAGGATGGAAGGAGATCACTTGTGCTGGCAGGCGTGGGGGTGGGGTCTTAGGTCACAAAGTAAACTCACTTGCCCAAGGCCACACATCTAGATAGAAACAGATCCTGGATTCAGTACAGGACTCCTGATTTCACATCACCCAAATGACAAAGGCATCATTGCAAAAATCTTTTTGCAGGCAAACTATTCCCATTTCTCACCCTAATTTGTCTCTATAGGTCTACTAAATTCAGGTAATGTCACAGAGTTTATAGGGATTTTCTGGGACCTCCTTGGACCATCTCACTACGGACACTAAGAATACTGTCTTCTCCTCTCTTAAAAACAAGATGCTCAAAGTTGCCCACTGGGGAGCATCTGTAATTTTGGTTACTGGATCACATACCAACCTGAGAGAGTGGTTTGGTCTTTGCACAGTTGATGCCCCCAATGAAGACCATATTTGGCATGATTGGTTTAGGGTAATCCATCACAAAGTCTGTCCTTATAAGCCACACAGATCCATGACTCAGGATATCCACCATACTCATGTCTTTCTGAAGAAGTTCTGAAGCCAGGCTTGTAAAAGGTGAAAATAACATATAGCACACCACCTTATGGAATGAAGAGTATAGAATGTTCTTTACACGCTGTAGAAATGTCATCTGGTCTGTGAGTTCTGTGGCCATTCTGGGGATATAGGAAGGTGGGTCAGGGCAATGAGTGCTTTCAGCATCTAACCCACAGGGAACTCCTCTCAAGAAATAAACAGTTGGAATGGATAAATACTGTGTGATAATGGCTCCACAGGCATTAACTGGATCAGTTAAAATAGCATCATAGTTGGCCTCTTTCAGAGACTTCATCAGTTCCTTGTTATAGACTAAGTCTATACAAAAGCTAAAATGCATAGAAGACATTTTTCTAGTTATGGCAATGATATCAAAAACTCGATCCAGAAAAGGTTTTGGATCAAAAAATCTAGGGAAACTATTGTGTGTCATCTCCTGGAAGAGATCCTCGCTGTAATTGACTGGAAAGGTCCTCAAGGTGTAGAATGGTCCTTCTCTGATTTGCATGGATAGTTCTGGAGCCAGGACAATACTTTCATGGCCTCTCAGGCTGAGCTCCTCAACGAGTTCCCGCATGCTGAGCCAGTGGCTTCCATCCATAGGGATCACCAGTAGCTTCCCCCCTTTGGCTAAGTCTAAGCAAGCAACCCAGAAAGCCAGCCTCACCACAGCCCTGGACCAAGAAAGGAGCACTGGTGCCATGTCTGCAAAGTCCAGGATCCCTAAGAAAGAGCAGGGTTTATATAAGCTCTGCAGGGTTTCATTTTGATTACTCTGTTCTTGTCTTTTTCTGGTCATGGAAAAAATGAGATATTTAATGAGATAAAATGTAATTGCAAGAGAGATAGAACTTTGGATTCTTCACATATGTGATTGATTTCCTTAGATTAACCATTAAAAGAAATATCAATATCTCTATCTCTCCCTCTCCTCTGGACCAAAAATATCCCCAGAACAACACTGTCTTGTTTTTTAGGATGTTTCAAGGCAATGGGGTTAAGTGCCTTGTCCAAGACCACACAGCTAGGTCATTATTGAGTGTCTGAGGTCACATTTGAACTCAGGTCCTCTTGACTCCAGGGCCCGTGCTCTATCCACTGTACCACCTAGCCACCCCAGAATAACACTATCTTGATCGCACTCATATCAGAATTACAGTCTCCAAAATTTGAGGTAGAAGGGGACTTAGAAGTCACTTCATTTTACTAAAGAGTAACCAGAGGCCAAGAGAAGGAAAAGGACTTGCCAGGAACTTGGCTGTCCTCTCTCAAAGCCAAATTTCTTCTCCTACCTTATCTGCCCAATTTTTCTACAATAAGTGATGTGCATCAGATTGCATAATTTCCTCCCTGCTGCCTTCTTACTTACTCCCTTATGAGATGGTTTCTGTTCCTGTCTGACTTGACTTTTCTGGTGCACTTGGTATTGGAATTCCCTCCTTGAATCTGTCTGTCTCTGTCTATCTCTGTTTCTGTCTGTCTCTGTCTCTGTCTGTCTCTGTTGCTGAGTCTCTCTGTCTTTCTCTCTGTCTCGGTCTCTGTCTCTCTGTCTCTGTCTCTCTATCCTCTCTTCTGATGATACTCAGCCTCTGTGACTTTTCACCGGATTTAGAAACTTTTCTCAATGGACTTTTCTGAAGTAGATGAAAGAACCATGAAAGAAATGATATTTGGAAAAAGTTTGTCCAAGAAGTCAAAGAGATGATTGCATGGGAATAATGACCATCACATCCCTTTTTGAATGAAGCAGATTCCACATCAGTTTTCATGTACCACTCAGTCATGTACCACTGTCTTTTATGGATGATCCTGCGCCCACCGTTGGAGCCTTGGTCTTCTTGGCACCCTTCAGGTATCAGTTCACATCTTACCTACTTCAGGAGGTTTTTCTCTGCTCCACAGCTCTCTCTCATTATCATCCATGAACTGCAGTTGTCTGAAAGGTTTCTCATTATTTTCACATTGTCACCCAATCAAGTTTCTGCTTTTAAAAGTTCAGGAGTCATTTTTCCCCTTTCTGTGTATGCCAGAGTCCCACAGTACCTATCACTTCATGACTCAGTACCCATTACTTTTATGGAAGGCTAAGAAAGAAGGGGGAATTACCAACTTTAGGGGGGAGGGAGTCCCCACCCCAAAGAAATATTGTGTACTGATGGAAAAAAAGACAGTTTCATCAAGGTCATGGAATGATAAGAAGTTCATTGGTTAATTATTTCCCTCTAACCACAATATGAAGCCATTATCTTTCACATCTCATCTAGCCCAAGGCTGGGCATGGTACACTTGGTTGGAGTCCAGAGGACAAGACTGGACCAACTAACTGGGGCACACCATTTCATTCACCTCAGCCTCAGTATCCTTATGTGCACACAGAGATGATTATCCCACCTAACTCAATAAAGCATTGGAAGATCCAAGGAAATAATGGATATAAAATGGTCTGTGGTATGAGCTTTTATTATTATCCTAGTGGTTCCTTTACCCCCACTTTTGTGAGGAAGGAAGTCAGCGTGATTTAGATTCATGAATGGTAGATGTGAAGGCAGAACCAAAGAAAGACCCTGTGTACCTGCACTATCAGGGATGATTGATACCATTATTTAAAAACTAAACTGGATCTTACTCTTAGTCTAAGCTCAGAAAAGAGATGGAAATCCCAAGCTTAAAATTACAATTTCACTACTCTCTTTCTAAGTATGAGGTCAGGCAAATCCAACTGACCATGACCATCTGACTTAAGATCACAGGTCTTCAGAATTGGGTGAAGCTTGGCTGGAGATCAGGAGATCACTGAGTCCTTTGGTCTCATTTCACAGAAGAGGAAAGGAAGGTAATATAATGTTGGGGTGAATTAGTGGTAGAGTTGCTAATCATGCCCAAGTCCTGTTCCTGCCTATACCCAATGGCTTCCCTCCTTGGCTCCATACTGATCCTTCCAGCCTGAGCTCAGAGCAACTGCATTGGTGCCACAGAATGAGAGGGAGGGCCCTTCTGGCATGGGGGGAGTTAAGAGACAGGGCATCTTGTTGGCGGAAGAGTAGGGAGGCAGTTATCTCTGGAGAGGTGCACACAGGTAAAGGTATAAGGTATAAGAAGCCTGGAAAGGAGAGGGGAGGTAACATGTTAGAAAGATCTTTGAATGAGACTTCTGGGGCATCGACAAAATGGTGGCATGAAACTAGCGTGCCGTCAGAGCTTTTCCCTTCACAATGTTAAGTGAAGTCTCTACCCAGGCATTAAAGCTACAGATTCTACCAAAAAAAGATCAAAATAAGTTTTACCTTTGACATCATGGAAGGTCTTCTGAAAAAGGTCTGTCTCTTTGGGGGAAAAAGGGGAAGTAAAGCCCAGCTGGGCAGGAGAACGGGAAAGCCAGAAGGAAGTTTCTAGTCAGAGTGCAACCCAATTCCCAGTAGCGAGTCAGCATTCTCAAACAAAGTTTGAGCCTTTCGAACATGGGCAGAAGACAGGACTGGGTTGGGAATAAACCATTGCATTGGCAGAGCCTAGACATATAGGAGGAAACAAACCTCTTCTTAGGACCATATGGCCTGTGTAGGTAAGATCTTGGCAATTGATATTCCAGAGATCAGACCCCAGCCCAGGCACAAAAAGCTCAAGATTATACTCCCTATATCACAAGAGCAGACCTCAACAATCAAAATGAACAAAAAAGAGCTAACCATAGAAAGTCACAATTCAGATAGAGATGATAAACATGCCATCTCAGAAGAAGAAAATCGTGACAAATTACCTACATGGGAAACCTCAAAAGAGGTCATGAATTGGATTAAAATCCAAAACCTCATAGAACTTAAAAAGATTTTAAAATCCAAAGAAGAGAAGAATAAAAATAGAAAAAAAGAAATGAATGCCATGCAGGAAAATTATGAAAAATTGACCAAAGAAATTAACTCCTTTAAAAATAAAAATAACCACCCAGAAAAAGAATATAATTCAGAAAACAAGACAATTGACCAACTAGAAACAGCGATGCAACTCATCTAAAAGCCAAATCAACCAACTAGAAAAGGAATACAAGTCATCTAAGAGTCAAATGACCCAACTGGCAAGGGAGTGCAACTCAGCAAAAATTAACCAAATGGAAAAGTAAAACAACTTACTGAAAAGTAAAATTAACCCAGTATAAAAGAAAATTCAAAATCGAATGGAAGGGAATAAATCTCTAAAAAAGTAGAATTAGAAAAAGAGAAACTAATGACTCTAATGATCCCATCAAACAAAATCAAATGGTTGAAAAAATTGAAGAAAAGTTTTAGTACATATTAGGAAAAGCAATGACTTAGAAGATAGACCCAGGAATTAAATTGTCTACTTGAAAACTTAGATAAAAAGAAGCCTGGAAAATAGTTTTCAGGAAATTATTATGGAAAGCTCTCCTGATGATGATGTTTATCCTTCATTGTTGAAGAAGATCATGACATCAGGGAGCTGATGGCATGACAAGAACAAATTGGATTTGAGTGAGTGGGAAGTGCTATGCTAAGCCACCAACCTCACTTTCTCCTCCAGAGTTTTCTTGGTCCAGTGAACAGATATGAATCAGAATGACTGGAGTTCGTCCTGGATGTGTGATAATTAGGGTTAAGTGACTTTCCTAGCATCTCACAGCTAGTAAGTGTAAAGTGTCTGGAACTGGATTTGAACTCCCATCCTCCAGACTCTAAGGTCAGTGTTCTATCTCTCTATGGTTCCTCCTACCTTAATAGACCAGATCAAGAAGAAAAAATTGTCCTTGAAATAGTACTGGGGGTACCTAACGAATAGGCATAATGAATAGACACTGGCCCTGGAGTCAGGAGGATGTGAGTTCAAATCCAGCCTAAGACACTTAATAATAATAGTCTAGTTGTGTCACCTTGGGCAAGTCACTTAAACCCATTGCCTTGCAAAAAGAGAAAGAATACTAGAACAATTCCAGAAAGACATCCTAGGATAAAAACTCCGAAGATTATCACAGGTAAATTCCAGAATTCTCAAATAAGGGAGAAAATACTGCAAGCAGTCAAAAAGAAACAATTTAAATGCAAAGGAAACACAATCAGAATTGCCCACGACTTATCAGCTTCAACATTAAAGGATCAGAGGACCTGGAATATGATATTTTAGAGGGCAAAGGATCTTGAATGACAACCAAGAATTTACTATTCTGAAAAATTCATCCCATTCTGTCAGGAGAAAAGATGGTCTTCAATGAAATAAAGTACTTACAAAATTTTCTGATAGAACAGAAATGAACAAAAAATTCAAGCTTCAAATCAGGACTGAAGAGATAAACAGAAAAGGAAAATGGAAAGGAAAAAAATAAAACAGATGTTAGTCAAGCACAATAAATTGTATACTGCCCTACAAGGGAATATAACACTTAGGCAACTCTTGAAAACTGTAATTCTCTTCAATAGTTAAAAGATTAAATATAGTTGATGGGACTGTTCTTAAAAAAATATGGCTATGGTTGGTTCTTGGCTTTCTTTATCAAAAGAGACACAAATGACAACACTTTGAGGCAAGTTAAAGTATGTCTGACTATGGCTGATCAGTCTAATATGGACTCAGAATACTCACAGATGGTCCATATGAACACCTGGGATGTTTACTCTAAACTTATGTTTTTCACATTTCCTTTGAGCCACTTAAATTCTGCCTTGTTCATAGAACACATCACTTTCTCTGATGAGAACACCCTATGCTAGATGATCCTGTGCCAGTGTCACCCTTGCCTTACAATCCATTCTAAAGCTCTTAAGAGAGACCTTCAGGGTGTTCCAGTACTTAGAGTACTTAGGGGCTCTGTACAAAATTTAATCATAAGTGACCTTACTTTATTATATACCTTGATTAAGGAGGTACCGGTCATGAAAACATTATGAAAATATTTTACTCTGCTTGACACTTTGGCTACAATTGGAGGGAGTGGGGCTTGGGGGATATAAATGGTTCATGAAATGATTTGATTTTGCAGGATGCTTTGACTCTTGAGAATTGTGTGTCCATGGAAGGTAAGGGAGTAAATGATAAAGTTGTTATTATGTATGTGATTTATGATTCTTGAGAAGTTTATTTCTAATGAGACAGATGAGGAAAGGGTACCTGGTGACTATGAGGCAATATTGCTTATCAATCAATCAAGCCTTCTATCAGGTCTGATAAAAAGAGTATATTTTGACAAAGGGATTGTAGGTGCAAGACAGGGTTAAAACAATAAAGACATAAAAAGAAGGACTATACTAGGAAAAGGCTAGGCATTACTGGATAAATAGTACCAGATGAAGAGGCACAGAGATCTATTATAGTAGAGGGAAAGAAAGGAGAGGGTGAATACTGAGTAAATCTAGGCAATGGATTTGTCCCAGAGAATGGATAATATATATTCCCAGTTGGTAAATATCTATATTACCCTAAAGGGAAGGGGGAAATGGGAAAGAAAGGGGAAG
This sequence comes from Macrotis lagotis, assembly GCF_037893015.1. Lineage (NCBI taxonomy): Eukaryota > Metazoa > Chordata > Mammalia > Peramelemorphia > Peramelidae > Macrotis > Macrotis lagotis. Next base: position 270,957,899 of record NC_133662.1, on the reverse strand, counting down.
AAGAGATTGATAAAAGGGAAAGAGAAGGTAAAAGTGAGAATAAAGTTAAAGCTAAATGTAAAATGAAAGGAAAAGGGGGAAAGGGAGCAAACCATTGGTAAGGAGGAATAAGAAGAAAAGAAAGAGAAAAGTATAAATGCGGAAAAACAGTATGGAGGGACATACAAAATTAGTACTCTTAACTAAATGTGAATGGGTAGAACTCTCCTATAAAATGGACAAGATAGAATGAATTTAAAATCACAATCCTACAATATGTTGTTTACAAGAAACACATTTGAAGCAGAGAGATACACATAGGGTAAAAGGTAAAATGTGGGAGCAAAATATTTTATGCTTCAGCGGAAGTAAAAAATCAGACAAAACAAAATCAAAAACAGATCTCAATAAAAGGGATAAGGAAAGAAATTACATCTTCTTAAAGGATACCATGGACGATGAGGCTATATCACCATTAAATTTTATATATATATATATATGTATATATATATATATATATATATATATATATATATATATATACATTCTTCTAGTGACATTAAAATTCTTAGAGGAGAAGCTGAATGAATTATATGGAGATACAGACAACAAAACTTTAATAATGGAGGATCTCAACCTTCCTCTCTCAGAAGTAGATAAAGCTAACCACAAAATAAACAAGGAGGAAGTCAAAAATGTGAACAAAAGCTTAGAAACCTTAGCTATGATAGACTTCTGGAGAAAACTGAATGGGAATAGAAAAGAATATACCTTTTTCTCTGCTATATATGATATATATATATACATATATATATATGTATATATATATATATACATATATATATATATATATATATATATATATGAAGACTGACTGTGTTCTAGGGCATAAAAATCTTACAATCAAATATAGAAAACCAGAAATAACATTTATTAAGATCAGGATGCAAAAAAAATTACATGTAGTAAAGGACCATGGAAAGATAAACCAAAAATTAATTGGAAACTAAATAGCTTAATTTTAAAGAATCAGTGCACCAAACAACAATTAATAGAAATAATCAAATGTTTCATCCAGGAAAATGCTAACAATGAGACATCATACCAAAATTTATGAGATACAGCTAAAGCAGATTTTAGGGAAAATTTTATATCTCTATATGTTTAAATGAATAAAATAGAAAAAGAGGAAATCAATAAATTGGGTATGCAACTAAAATAACTAGAAAAAGAAAACTTAAAGATCCCCAATTAAATATCAACTTAGAAATTCCAAAAAAAGTAATGAATAAAGTTGAAACATGGAAAACATTGATATAACAAATAAAACTGAGTAGGTTTTATGAAAAAAAACAATAAAATAGATAAACTCTTGGTTAATCTGAGTAAAACAAATTACTGGTATCAAAAATGAAAAGGGTGATCTCACCACCAATGAAGAGAAAATTAAAGAGATAATTCCGAGCTATTTTGCTCAAGTGCATGTCAATAAATTTGGCAACCTGAGTGAAATGGATGAATACTTACAAAATTACAAACAAATCAGATTAACAGAAGAGGAAATAAAAAACTTAAATAACCCAATTTAAGAAAAAAGGAATTGAAGAAACCATCAATAAACTCCCTAAGAAAAAAGTCTCCAAGTCTGAATGGAATTACAAGTGATTTCTACCAAACATTTAAGGAACAATAAATTTGAATTCTACACAAACTATTTTTGAAAAATAGGAGAAGAAATCTTTCTGTCAAATTCCTTTTATGACACCAATATGGTGCTGATACCCAAGCGAAGAAGAGGCAATACAAAGAAAATTATAGACCAATCTCCCTAATGAACATTGATGCAAAAATCTTAATTAAAATTTAGTGAAGCGATTACAAGAAATTATTACTAGGAGAAGATACAATGATCAGGTAGGATTTATACTAGGTAGATAGGAATGGTTCAATATTAGGATAACACTCAACATAATTGAACACACCAATAACAAAACCAACAGAAATCATATGATTATCTCAATAGATACCTGAAAAGCCTTTGACAAAATACAATACCCCCCTATTAAAAACACAAGAGAGAATAGGAATTAATGGAGTTTTCCTTAAAAGTACTTAGCAATATCTAAAACAATCAATAAATATGATATGTAATGGGGATAATTAGGAGCATTTCTAATAAAAGAAAGGGTGAAACAAGGATGCCCATTATCACCCCTACTATTCAATATATGCTATTCAATAACAAAAATGTTAGCTTTCGCAATAAAAGAAGAAAAAGTAATTGAAGGAATTAGAACTGGCAATGAGGAAGTAAAGCTTTCACTCCTTGCAAACAATATAATGGTATTCTTAGAGATTCCTAGAAAATCATCTAAAATACTATTTGAAACAATTAACAACTTCAGCAAAGTAGCAGGATACAAAATAAACCCATACAAATCACCAGCATTTCTATATATGAACAACAAAGCACAAGGGTAAGAGATAGAAAGAGAAATTCCATTTAAAATAATTGCAGACAGCATAAAATACTTGGGAATCTACCTCCCAAGACAAACTCAGAAAATTTACGAACACAATTATAGAACACTTTTCATACAAAGTTTGATGTATTCGATTGGAAAAATGTCAGTTGCTCATGGTTAGCCTGAGCTAAGTATCCAAATTAAATTACTTATTCAGTGCCATACCAATCAAACTACCAAAACACTGTTTTTCAGAACTAGGAAAAATAGTAAAAAATTCATCTGAAACAACAAAGGATCAAGAATATCAAAAGAACTGTTGAAAAATGGAAAAGGTGGCCTAGCTGTACTAAATCTAAAACTATACTACAAAGTAGTGTTCATTAAAATGGCCTGGTACTGGTTAAGAAGCAGAGGTTTGGACCAGTGGATTAGGATCGGAACAAAAGATACAACAGTAAATGAGTATAGAATTCTACTGTTTGACAAAAAAAAGGCATTAACTTCTGGAGTAAGAATTCACTATTTGACAAAAATTGTTGGGAAAACTGGAAAATAGTATGGCATAAACTAGGCCATCTCATAGCATATACCAAAATAAGTTCAAAATGAGTACAGGATTTAGAAATTATGGGTGATATGATACCACAGACCAATTAAAAGATCAAGAAATATACTTTCTGCAGATCTATGAAAAGGGGAGAAATTTATGACCAAACAAGAAATAGAGTACATTATAAAATGATAATTTTGACTATATTAAGCTAAAAAAGTTTTTGCACTTGTGAAACCAATGCTAGCAAGATTAGAAGAACAACCAAATGCTGAGAAGCAATTTTTTCCTGATAGCTTTGATAAAAGTGTCATTATTAAAATATATAGATAATTGAATCAAATTAATATGGTTCCAAGTCATTACTCAACTGATAAATGGTTAAAGGATATGAACAGGCAGTTTTCAAATGAAGAAATTTAAGTTATATATCATATGAAAAAATTCTCAAAATGATTATTGATTAGAGAAATGCAAATTAAAACAACTATGAGGTACATATTAGATTGATTCAGATAACAAAAAGGCAAAATGATCAATGTTGGAGAGATTGTGGGAGGACTGGGACACTAATACTTTGTTAGTGGAGTTGTGAACTAATCCAGCAATTCTGGAGCGTAATCTGGAACTATGCCCAAAGAGCAATAACACTGATCATATGCTAACCCAGCAGTACCAATATAGACCTATATCCCAGAAGAAATCATAAAAAAATGGGAAACATCCCACATGTTCCAAAATATTGGTAGCAGCTGTTTTTGGAGTGGCAAAGAATTGGAAATTGAGGGGATGCTCAGCAATTGAGGAATGACTGAACAAGTCTTGATATATGAATGTTATGGAGTATTATTGTTTTATAAGAAACCATGAGTGTTTGGATTCTAGAGTAACCTGGAAAGAATTACATGAACTAAAGTTGCATGAAGGCAGCAGAACTAAGAGAACATTGTACATATTACCAACAACATTTTAAATTGATCAACTCCGATGGATGCAGCTCCTCTCAGCAGTCCAGAGAGCTAGGACATCTCTGGAGACCTGTTATGGACAGAACCATCCACATCGAGATGGAAAAAACAAAAACAAAAAAAGCACAGAATCTGAATGGGCACTATGCTCAGTTTTAAAGTTTCTCTTATGTCTTTCCTTCCTATCCCATGGTTTTCTTTCTTTTCCTTTAGTCCTAGTTCCTCATACACAAATGACTAATATGTAAACATGTTAAACAGAAATACACATGTAGAAAGTTTACTAGACTATTCATCTCTGCGGTGGCGGGGGGAGAGGGTGGAAGAAAATGTACAGCTTAAAAATATACAAGTGGATGAATACTGAAAAGCTTCCATATCATGTAATTGGAAAAATAAAATAAAATAACAATCAAATAAAAAAGACAGAAAGGTCTTTGAATACCACAAGACTTTTATTTGATCTTGGACTAGGGAGCCACTGGACTTTCCTGTCTGAGGGGTTGTGGCAGTGGTATGATCCTACCTGTCTTTGAGGCATATTAGCTTGACAGTGGAGAAAAGGGTGACCTGGAGTGGGGAGAGACTTGTGGCAAGGATTCTAACCATTAGGCTTAAGCAATAATCCAGGAGTGAGGTGAGGAGGACTTCTTCCAGGGTGATGGCAGTGTCAGAGGAGAGAAGGGGGAGAGGTATTACAGAGTAGATTAACCTAGGAGGAGAAATATTGCAGAGATAAAATTTATAAGATGTGGCATAAGTCATATTGGAGAAGTGGGTAGGATTGAAAGAGATGAAGCGTTCAAGGATGTCACCTGAGATATGAACCTGGGAGACTGGGAGGATGGCAGTGCCCTTGAAAGTTACAGAAAAATGCACAGGATGGAATAGTTTGCCGGCAAAGAGTATGAACAAGTTGAGTTTAGGACATCTGTAAGACATCATTCAGTTGGATATGTCCAATAGACAGACAAACATATGAGGCTAGAGATTAGCAGAGAGGTTAAGGTTGGGAAAGTAAGATAGCAGTTGCAGCATGGAGAACATATTTGAAACTATAGGAAATGAGGAGATCACCAAGGGATGCAGAGTAGGAGAAGAGGACTCAGGAAAGAATCTCATGGGACACCCATGGGAAGTGGGCATGAACTGGACAATGATCCAGCTAAGGAGCCTGAGAAGGTGCAGTCAGAAATCTTCAACCAGGACCATGGTGTCACAAAAACCTTGAAAGAAGAAATTAGGAAGGAGAAGAAGGGAACTGATGATGTCCAAGACCATAGAGGCCAAGAAGAATGAGGATGGAGAAAAGGCCATTGGATTTGGCAATTATGAGATCATTAATAATTTTGGAGCAGGCAGTTTTGTTTGAAATGGGCAGTCAAAAGGCACGTATAAGAAAATAGTGAGAGGGAAGGAAGTGGAGACGTGTTGTAGATAGTCTGTTATCAGATGAGGATATTGTGAAGCAGGGGGAAGGTGAACATGTTTGTAGGCAAGAGGAAAATAACCAATAGTCCCAGAGATCGTGAAGATTAGTATTGATACTGGAGAAGACAGGATGGAAGGAGATCACTTGTGCTGGCAGGGGTGGGGGTGGGGGTCTTAGGTCACTTGCCCAAGGCCACACATCTAGATAGAAACAGATCCTGGATTCAGTACAGGACTCCTGATTTCATATCACCCAAAAGACAAAGACATCATTGCAAAAATCTTTTTGCATGCAAACAATTTCCATCTCTCACCCTAATTCATCTCTATGGGTCTACTAAGTTCAGGAAATGTCATAGAGTTTATACGGATTTTCTGGGACCTCCTTGGACCATCTCACTATGGACACTAAGAATACTGTCTTCTCCTCTCTTAAAAACAAGATGCTCAAAGTTGCCCACTGGGGAGCATCTGTAATATTGGTTACGGGATCACATACCAACCTGAGAGAGTGGTTTGGTCTTTGCACAGTTGATGCCCCCCAATGAAGACCATATTTGGCATGATTGGTTTAGGGTAATCCATCACAAAGTCTGTCCTTATAAGCCACACAGATCCATGACTCAGGATATCCACCATACTCATGTCTTTCTGAAGAAGTTCTGAAGCCAGGCTTGTAAAAGGTGAAAATAACATATGGCACACCACCTTATGGAATGAAGAGTATAGAATGTTCTTTACACGCTGTAGAAATGTCATCTGGTCTGTGAGTTCTGTGGCCATTCTGGGGATATAGGAAGGTGGGTCAGGACACTGAGTGCTTTCAGCATCTAACCCACAGGGAATTCCTCTCAAGAAATAAACAGTTGGAATGGATAAATACTGGGCCACAATGGCTCCACAGGGAATTATTGGATCCGTTAAAATAGCATCATAGTGGGCCTCTTCCAGAGACTTCATCAGTTCCTTGTTATAGAATAAATCCATACAAAAGCCAAGTTGCAGAATTGTGGCATTTTTCATTACAGTAATCATATTAGAAACTCTCTTCAGGAAAGGCTCTGGTTGGAATACTTTAGGGAAACTTTTCTGCATTATCTCCTGGAAGAGGTCCTTGCTGCAATTGACTGGAAAGGTCCTCAAGGTGTAGAAGGGTCCTTCTCTGATGTGCATGGACAGTTCTGGAGTCAGGACAAGACTTTCATGGCCTCTCAGGCTGAGTTCCTCAACGACTTTCTGCATGCTGAGCCAGTGACTTCCATCCACAGGGATCACCAGTAGCTTCCCCCCTTTGGCTAAACCCAGGCAAGCAGCCAAGAAAATCAGCCTCACCAGAGCCCTGGTCCAAGATCGGAGCCCTGGTGCCATGTCTGCAAAGTCCAGGATCCCTAAGAAAGAGCAGGGTCTATATAAATGCTGCTCTGTTCCCTGTTATAACCTGGCAGTTTTGATAACTTTGTTCTTATCTTTTTCTAGTCATAGAAGCAATGAAACATTTAATGAGATAAAATGTAATTGGAAGAGAGATAGGACCTTGGATTCTTCACATACATGATTGACTTCCTCAGTTTAATCATTAAAAGAAATATTGACATCTTTCTCTACCTCTCCTCTGATCTCTCCACTGGACCAAAAATATCCTCAGAACAACACTGTCTTGATCACATTTTTATATCAGAATCATGGTCTCCAAAATTCGAAATGGATGGGGATTTATAAATCACTTCATCCAATCCTCCCATTATACTGAAGAATAAACAGAGACCAAAAGAAGGGAAAGGACTTACCCAGAAATTTGACTGTCCACTCTCATTGACTTTTCCTACCTTATTTGTCCATTTTCTCCAATGAATTGTCTGTATCAGAATGCATTATTTCCTCCCTGCTTTCTTTCTTAGTCCCTTATTAGATGGTTTCTATTCCTGTCTCACCACAGTTTTCTGTTACTTTGGACACTGAAATCCCCCCCCCCCCCAGTCTCTCTGTCTCTCTGTCTCTGTCTCTCTTCTCTCTGTCTCTCTCTCTCTCTCTCTCTCTCTCTCTCTCTCTCTCTCTCACACACACACACACACACACAGACACACACACACACACACACACACGCACATGCACATGTGTGAATGCGCATGCTCAGATAGAACCCTCTACTCTGATGACCCTCCAGACTTTATGACTTTTCCATGTTTTAGGATATTCACGTAATGGATGTTCACAAGTAGATGAAAGAACCCTGAAGGGGATTTGCTAGGAAGTGATATTTAGAAAGTGTTTGTCCAACAAGGCAAAGAGATGATCTCATGAGAATAAGAACCACTGAGTCACTCTTTGAAGTGAATTCCACATCAGTTTCCATATGCCACCCAGCCCATTGTGGCTGTCTTCTATGGATGACCTCTCTCCCTCACAGACTGATGGTCCTGCACACAGAGAGGAGTCTTCATCTTTAGGCTCTGTTAGAGCCTTGGTCTTCCTAGCATCCTTCAGGCAACAATTCCTACCTCACCTGCTTCAGGAGGTTTTCCTCTACTACCCAGCTCTCTCCCATTACCTTCCATCAACTGTAGCTGTCTGGAAGATGTCTCATTATTTACACTCCCATTAAAGTATCTACTTCTAAAGACAGGGGTCATTTTTGCCTTTCTGCATATGCCAGAGCCCCACAGTGCCTTCTCTTCATGGCTCAGTGTTTATAACAGTCATTGAAAGCCAAGAGTGAAGGAGGAATTGTCAACTGTTTAGGTGAAGGGAGTCTCCACCCCAAAGAAATCTTGACTACTATTATTAAAAAAGAACCTTTAATCAAGGTCATGGAATGATAAGGCGTTTATTGTTTAATCATTTCCCCTCTGGCCACGAGATGATGCCACTGTTTTCCACATCTTATCCAGCCCAAAGTTGGACATGGTGCAATTGGCTGGATGGTGGGACCTGTAGTCCAGAGGACAAAGTTGGACAATTACTAACTTGGCCAAAGCATTTGATTTACCTCATGTGAACATGGAGATGATTATTCCACCTACCTCATACAATGATGTGAGGACCCGATGAGATAGTAGATATAAAATGCTTTGTGGTATGAGCTCTTATTATCACCCTAATAGTTCTCTCCCCAAACTTGGTGAGGAAGGATGCCTGTATGGTTCGGATTCATGAATGGTGGCTATGGAGGCAGAACAGAAGAAAGACCCTGAGTATCTGCACCAACAGGTATGGTTGATATTATTTAAAAACTAAAGTGGATCCTACCCTCTAGCTAAGCTCAGAAAAGAGACTGAAATCCTTAGTTTAAAATAATAATTACACTGCTCTCTTCCTAAGTCTTAGGTCCAGCAAGTCCTACTGGTCATTGGCATCTGACTTAAAATCACAGGTCTTCAAAACTGGGTAAAGCTCTCAAGGAGGTAAGGAGGTCACTGAGTCCTTTGGCTTCATGTCACAGAAGAGGAAATGGTGGTAATAATATGGGGATAACTGAGTGACAGAGTTGTGAATCACACCCCAGTCCTGTTCCTGCTTGTACCCATGGCCCCTTGACTCCATCCTGATCTTCTTAGCCTGAGCCCAGAGCAGCTGCATTGGTGCCGCTGATTCTATTCCCTCTAACTTTCAGATCTGGTTAAAAATGTACTTGTGGAGCTTAGGAAGGTCTTTTTTCAATGTGGCTAAATGCTCAACATATGAGGAAGGTCAAAGGACAGTCCCTGCCCTCAATGAGCACATAGTCTAATGAAGGAGACAATCCACAAACAGCAATGAACAAAACAGACAAGATCTGATGGCAATAATCCACAGATGGAAGACAGTGAACTTCAGATAGGACTGGAAAAAGGTCTTCCACAGAGTGGGATTGACTCTAGTTAAGACCTGAAGGAAACCTTGGAATACTGGAGGCACAGTTGAAGAGGGAGGGTCCTCCTTGCATGGGGGAGACAGGAGACAGGGCATTTTGTTGGAGGAACAGTAGGGAGGTAGCTGTCTCTGGGATGAAGAATGCACAGGTAAGAGTGTAAGGTATAATAAGACTAAAAAGGATGAGAGGTAACAGGTTAGAAAAGTCTTTCAATACCAAAAGACCTTTATTTTTTCCTAGACCAGGGAACCACTGAACTTTACTGTTCCAGGGTAATGTTGGTGTTAAGGTCTCACATGTCCTTAAGGAATATTAGCTTGACAGCTGAGAAAAGGATGACCTATAGTGGGGCAAGGATTCTAAACATTAGGCTTTAGCAATAATCTGGGGGTAAGGCGAGAAGGGCCACCCACAGAATGGCAGTGTCAGAGATAAGGGGGAGAGATATTGCAGAGGTGATTACCTTAGGAGGAGGAATATTAAAGAAATAAATTTAATAGGACTTGGCATAAATCATATTGGAGAAGGGGATAGGGTTGAAAGTGCTACTCCTTCTCCTTCTCCTCCTCCACTTCCTCCTTTTCCTCCTTCCTCATCTTCCTTCTCCTCCTCTTCCCACTCCTACTACTATTATCATCTCACTAACCAAATGAAGAAGCATATGGGGATTTCTCTCTGATTGCTATTAAGGAAACAGCAGGGGAAGGAGCTGAGGCTGCATCAAAGCAATTTCAGTTGATGACATCATTCCAAAAAAACCTAGCTCAGACACTATAAATATACACAGAATTCTTAAACCATTGCCTAAAAGATTAAAATGGTGCTTTTCCTCCAAGTCTGGGCTCAGGCTACCTAAACTTCTCTCTGATTTAAAACATTTCATCCTTCAATGCTGCATAGGACCAGAAGGTCTGTCCCTAAATCCTAAAGGGAAGAAACTGAGGTCTGATTGGGCAGGGTTATAAAATGATCTGCTCAAAATTATCAGGTTTATGATTGGCAGAGTTAGGACTCTATCCCAAACTTCTGGTCTCAATCCTGGTGTTTCTCCTGCAGCCTTCTGGCATCCTTGCATAGCCTGAACAATAAACTCTTTCAGGATGTCCATCCATCCTTGTTGAAGCCATGCCATTGTGAAATGGCCCCATTCTGGGGTCCCTCAGCACTGAATGTGAGCACAAGGCTCTTTGAGTCCTAATGATCTCTGACCTCCCTCACCCTTTATGTGCTCTAAAGGGACAAGGCTGGACCAGCCTGGGGATAAACTCAAAGTTTATAGATCCATCAGAAGATATGTGTTGGTTAAGTTGGGTATTCTCCTTATTTTATTTTAGGGACAATGTAGAATTAAAGAAATCTTAGGTCAATGAGAAAATCATTGCACTTGGAATCAGAAATTGTGCCCTAGTCATATGAACTAAAAGGGACCAAAGAGCAATGGGTTTGGAAATAAGGGTTTGAATGTTGTCCCTGGAAGACCTTGGGTAAATAAGATAACTATTCTGGCCTCAGTTTCTTTGATGAAAACTTAAAGACCCTGGACTTGAAGGTCCCTAAACTGCCTGTCAGTTCAAAAATCTACAATCTCTGATGCTATGATCATTGAACCCAAGCACCTCATTTTACAAATGAGGGAACTGAGACTCAGAAAGAAGCCACTTGCTCAAGTCAACATAGCTGCCTTTTTCATATAGAACAAGTCTTTCTAATCTAACTATGGGGTTTACTTGGTATTATAGTTTATTCCTCACTCTCCTTGCTGTTAACTTCAGAAGTTGATGACATCCTCATGTACTTAAGGTTCCTCAGGACAACCAGAAATTACTGTACACAAGATTAAAGGTTTAGGAGATTCACTAATGGGCCCCAGAGGAACTTCACAGCAGCTAGGGGTCACATATGACCATCTATCTCAACCTCCACTTTACAGAACCAAATAACAAATAGACAATCAAGTCCATTATGAGTTTCTAGTCATCTGAGCAACCTGTGCTGCTCAACAACCTGAAGATGCTCCACTGTGTTTGTGCCTTTGACTTCTCAACCACTATGCAGAATGACATGTAGTTTAAGAGATTTATTTTATTTTTTTTTTTAGGTTTTTTTGCAAGGCAAATGGGGTTAAGTGGTTTGCCCAAGACCACACGGCTAAGTAATAATTAAGTGTCTGAGACTGGATTTGAACTCAGGTACTCCTGACTCCAAGGCTGGTGCTCTATCCACTATGCCACCTAGCAGCCCCATTTTAAGAGATTTATTTCAAAATTTCTCCCAACCCCAATGGAGTTATGGCCCTTGAGGGGCCCTTGAGGAGAATCTATGAAGAGAAATCAGAAGAGTCTGGAGAATCATTTTCAGTTGCTATTGTTCAATTCAGTGATTTTCCATGACCCCATGGACCATACTATCAATGGAGTTTTCATGCCATTTCTTTCTCCAATGGCTTAAGGTAAATCATGGTTAAGTGACTTGTGGGGTGGGTAGGTGGGAGTGGCCCCAGCTAGTAATTGTCTGGGGCTGGATTTGAACTCTGGACTTCCAGAATCCGGGCCCAGTGCTCTATCTACTGCGTCATCCAGCTTCCTCCTATGCAAGCAGAAGTTCAATGCCTAGCTCAAGGTATTACAGGTGGTGTGTTAAGACAGATTTGAACTGGGGTCTTCCTGACTCTGGGCCCAGTACTCCATCCACTGATCCATTTAACAGCCCAAATCAAGCCTCAAATCTCTGTATCCATCCATTCTGATGAGGCAGATCAACTGCCTAAGCTTCATCTACACTTGTCTTATACTGTGGATTTCCTCAATGCTTGTGGACAAACAGACACTGCCTAGAAAATTAAGAGACAGGTAGAGATGGAGAATAGTACTGTTTACTTTTTTATATAAAAGTTCAGAAATTTTGGTTATAAGAAAAAAAATCAGTCTTCCAAAACCTGTAATAAATCTTTCTCAGATTCAGTAAATATATAAATGAATAGATAAATATGGATAAATCAGTTAAGAAATAGCACTTTGGGCAGAGCCAGTATGGCAGTGTGAAGGCAGCATTTCCCAGGAACTCCTTCCTCTCAAAACTCCAAAAACCAACAAATTATGACTCTAGCCAAAATTTAGAGGGGCAGGGTCAGCTAGGTGGCACAGTGGATAGAGCACCAGCTCTAAAGTCAGGAGTACCTGTGTTCAAATCTGGCCTCAGACACTTAATAATTACTGAGCTGTGTGGCCTTGGGCAAGCCACTTAACCCCATTTGCCTTGTAAAAAAAAACAAAACTAAAATTTAGAGAAGCAGAACCCACAGAAAGAGTCAGTGATACATTTTTCCCAGTCAAAGATAATTTGGAGATTCCTCAGGAAAGGTGTGTTTTACTGAGATTGAGTATTGGGAAAAGTTCCATTCGCAGCACAGCCCTGGAACAGCTTGAAGGGGTGGGGAGAGAATTCTGCTACATCAGAATGAGTGTGGAGTGAGAAGCACATGCCACAGAATCTGCAATGAGAATATGGAAAAACCAGCCTGCACCTCCAGAGCACAGCCCACAGATGGTAAGGGAGTCTGGGAAGAATGCAAAGATTTCTCTGCTCTCCCTTGGGATAGGACTCTGCTGCTAGCCCACACTCAGATACAGGTTGCAGTTTGGGCTTCCATACTAAGTAGCCAAACTGGACTCCTCCTTACAGCTCCAGGGCAGAAGGAAGTGAGGCGGTCATCTACATATCAAAGCATAGGCAAAAGAGCATAAGACCTTGGAGGAGTAAAGGTCTCAGTGGGGTGTCCCCCCCCCAAAAAAAAACCTCAAAGCCTTGGAAGTGCTGCAAATTGGTCTTGGACTGAGGAAATGAGTAAACAACAGAAAAAGAGGAATCTGACCCACAGAGAATTACTTAGTCCCATGGAAGATCAAAACACATATTCAACATAGCTGCCTTTTTCACATAGAAGAAGTCTTTCTAATCTAACTATGGGTTTACCTGGCATTACAACCTATTCAGATGATGACAAAATCAAAGCTTCCATATCCAAAACCTCCAAGAGAAACAGAAAATAAACTCAGACTATGGATGAGCTCAAAAAGGACTTTGAAAAGCAATTAAGGGAGGTGGAGGAAAAATTGGGAGGAGAAATGAGAGAAATGCAGATAAATCATGAAAACCAAATCAACAACTTGCTAAAAAATACAAAAAAATACTGAAGAAAAAAATATGCTAAAAATCAGTTTAGGCCTAATGGAAAAAGCAAAACAAAGGCAAATGAGGAGAAGAACACCTTAAAAAGCAGAATTGGCCAGCTAGAAAAGGAGATAAAAAGCTCTCTGAAGAAAATAACTCCTTCACAGAAGGGAATTAAAGGAAACTGATGACTTTCCAAGAAATCAGGATGAAATAAAACTCTTCCAAAAAAAAGCCAAAAATGAGAAGAAAATGTAAAATAACTCATTGGAAAAACAACTGACCTCAAAAACAGATCCAGAAGAAATAATTTAAAAATTATTATTGGGCTATCTGAAAGCCACAATCAGGAAAAGAGCCCGGACTTCATTTTTCAAGAAGTAATACAGCAAAATTTCCCTGAGATCCTAGAAGCAGAGGGTGAAATAGAAATTGAGGGAATTCATCAGTCACCTCCTGAAAGAGATCCCAAAAGAAAGGCTTCCAGGAATATTATAGTCAAATTCCCAAACTCCCAAATCAAAGAGAAAATTCTAACAAACAATTCAACTACAGAAGCTCCATAGTCAGGATTACACAGAATCTGGCAGCATCTACATTAAGAGCTCATAGGGATTGGAATACGATATTCTGGAAGGCAAAAGATCTTGGTTTACAACCGAGAATCAACTACCCAGCAAAACTGAACATCCTCTTTTAGGGGAAAAGATAACTTTCAATGAAAGTTCAAACTTTCCTACTGAAACAACCAGAGCTGAACAGAAAGTTTGATCTCCAAGTACAGGACTCTGGTGAACCAAAGGGGGTGGTGGTGGAAGAGAAGGACTAACTATGAGGAACTTAATTATCTTGAATTGTTTGTATTCCTGCATGGGAGGAAGATACTGATAACTCATATGAACTTTCTCATTTATAAGAGCTGTTAGAAGGAGCATGTATAGACAGGACATAGAAAGGAGTGGAATATAATAGTATAACATAGTAAAAAGATGGAGTCAGTGGGCAATAAAGGAAAGTACTGGGAGGAAGGAAAAGGAGATGAAGAAGAAGCTAAGAAATTTCACATAAGAGGCAAGAAAAAGCCTTTTCAATGGAGTGGAAAGGGGGAAAGCAAGGGGGGGGGGGGATGAGTGAGCCTTCATTCTCATCAGAAGTGGCTCAAAGAGGAAATTACATACACACTAAATAGAAATCTATCTTACCCTAGAGAAAAATGAGAAGAAAAGGATAGGATTAGGGGGAATGGGGGGAGGGAAGGAGAGAATAGATGATAGAAGAGAGGGAAGATTGAGGAAGAGGGTACTCAGATTCAACACACTTTTGGACAGGGACAGGATGAAAGAAGAGAGAGAATAGAATAAATGAGAGTGGGGAGGAATAGAGTGGAGGTACAGCTAGTAATAGTAACGGTGGGAAAAATATTGAAGCAACTTCTCTGGTGGACTTATGATAAAGAAAGCAACTCACCCCAGAGACAGAGCCATTGGAATTTGAACACAGACTGAAGTACATTTTTTTATCTCTCTCTCACTATTCTGGATGTTTCTGATTTTCTTGGGGGGGAGGGGGGGGGTTCATGTTTATTTTTATAACAAAATTATTGTAATAATAGTCATAATAAATTAAAGTTCACTTTCAAAAAAAAGAAAGAAATCAGGAGGGATGGGAATTCAGAGAAGCCTGGAAGGATTTGCATGAACTGATTCTGAGAGAGATGAACAGAACTAGAACACTATACACCCTAACAGTAACATGGGGGTGATGATAAATCTTAATGGACTTGCTCATTTCATCAATGCAACAATAAGGCACAATTTTGGGGTGTCTGATAGTGAATACCATCTGTTTCCAGAGAAAGAACTGTGGAGCTTAAACAAAGACCAAAGACTATTTACTTTAATTTTTTAAAATTTATTTTTATTAAAGATATTATTTGAGTTTTACATTTCCCCCCAATCTTGCTTCCCTCCCCACTCCCCCCACAGAAAGCACTCTGTCAGTCTTTACTTTGTTTCCATGTTGTACCTTGTTCCAATTTGGGTGTGATGAGAGAGAAATCATACCCTTAAAGAGAAGAGAAGTCTAAGAGGTAACAAGATCAGACAATAAGCTATCTGTTTTTTTCTAAATTAAAGGGAATAGTCCTTACACTTTGTTCATACTCCACAGCTCCTTATCTGGATACAGATGGTACTCTCCTTTGCAGACAGCCCAAATTTGTTCCCAATTGTTGCACTGATGGAATGAGCAAGTCCTTCAAGGTTGAACATCACTCCCATGTTGCTGTTAGGGTGTACAGTGTTTTTCTGGTTCTGTTCATCTCACTCAGCATCAGTTCATGCAAATCCCTCCAGGTTTCCCTGAAATCCCATCCCTCCTGGTTTCTAATAGAACAATAGTGTTCCATGACATACATATACCACAGTTTGCCAAGCCATTCCCCAATTGAAGGACATTTACTGGATTTCCAATTCTTTGCCACCACAAACAGGGCTGCTATAAATATTTTTGTACAAGTGATGTTTTTACCCTTTTTCCTCATCTCTTCAGGGTATAGACCCAATAGTGGTATTTCTGGGTCTAAGGGTATGCACACTTTTGTTGCCCTTTGGGCATATTTACTTTAATTTTTAAAATAAGTTATCTTTTTACATAATTTTGCTATCTCTTATATTTTATTTTTTCCTTAGAGATATGATTTCTCTCTCAACACATTCAATTTTGATCAATGTATAGTATGGAAACAATGTAAAGACTATCAGACTGCTTTCTGTGGGGGATGGAGGGAAGGAAGCAAGATTGGGGGGAAAATTGTACAATTCAAAAACAATTAAAAATGGCATATTCTTAAAAAAATAAATTAAAAAAAGAAATAACACTTTGGTATTCGCATCTGTACAGACTTTGGCAAATGTAAGGGCTCCCTCTTATGGAGGGATTACCTTCCTTCCACATTATTATTCCAATCTTTCAACATAAGCTACTTGATCACAATAATCTCTAGATTTTTGGTAACAATAATGTCTGCACTTCCCCAAGTAAGAAATTTTCTTACCTTTTTTTTAGGAAAATCTTCAGATAATATCCACCCTTAGTAAGATAAAAGTTAGGGCTAGGAAAGTTGGTCAGGGTCCTGGGGGGAGGAGTTTGAACTTCAACTTGGAAGTTGGTTTCATAGGAAGGGAGCTAAGCTAGGAACTTATTTCCTCTTCTCCTACCAGAGGCTAAGGTAGTATTTTGGGGGAGAGAATAAAGAACCATGTGTTCAGGTGGTAGGTTTGTATATTTGTGATTATGCTTTGATTTCCAAAAGTTAATTTGAACACCATTATGGGAGCTAGAATCATTGGCCAAGAGCTTAAAACACCAATACTTCTTAAGCGGACCTCAAAGGAGTCAAATGGGACACACCAAAGACTCATTGAAGAAGCCCAAGTTTGTGCATTACATGTCTCTCATTTGACTAAAGAGGAAAATCATGTGCAGAAGAGTCAAATCCCTTCAGCAATGGCCACATATTTGGCCACTGGCAGAATCAGGTCTCCTGATTCCTAAGGACACAAAAGAAGAGAGAACTAGAGGCAATGAAAACAAAAAGAAGTCAGGGCAAAAGTGTTTGTAAGTAAAACCACTAGAATCCCTCGGCCTCAACTGAATCCTACTGTTCTGCCTAATTCAGAAATGTCACAAAGATACTAAGGCAATCTTCTTGGCGCAACCTGCCTCACCAAATGTTTGGGGACTAACTAAATTTAACCAGATTTTTCTCTAAAAACATGTTCTCATTAACCCACCAAGTGGCACCTGCAATGTTAGATAATGTATCATACACCAACCTGAGAGAGCTTCTTGGACCTGGCACAGTTGATGCCCCCAATGAAGACCATGTTTGGCATGATTGGTTTAGGGTAATCCATCACAAAGTCTGTCCTTAAAAGCCATACAGATCCATACTTCAGAATATCTACTATAGTCATGTCTCTCTGAAAGAGTTCTGAAGCCAGGTTTTCATAGGATTTCAGTAATGATTGGCACGCCACATTCTGGAACAAAGGGTATAGAATGTTCTTTACCCGCTGTAGAAATGTCATCCGGTCTGTGAGTTCTGTGGCCAGTCTGGGGATATAGGAAGGTGGGTCAGGACACTGAGTGCTTTCTGAATCTAACCCACATGGAACTCCTCTCAAGAAAAAAACAGCTGGAATTTTCAGATACTGGGAAACTAGAGTTCCACAAACATTAATAGGATCAGTTAAAATGGCATCATAGTGGGCCTCTCCCAAGGACTTCATCAATTCCTTGTTGTAGACTAAGTCGGCACAAAAACTTAAATGCATGTCAGAAATATTCTTAAAGAGTGTTATTATGTCAACAACTCTTTTTAGAAAAGGTTGTGGGACAAATGTCAACTGGAAAGGAGATTCTGTTAACTCCTGAAAATGGTCTTTGCTGAAGTTGACAGGAAAAGTCCTCAAACTGAAATAATCTTCTTCCTTGACACGCACGGACAACTCCGATGTTAGGACAACAATTTCGTGGCCTCTCAGATTGAGCTCCCGAACGACTTCTTGCATGCTGAGCCAGTGGCTGCCATCCATGGGGATCACCAGCAACTTGCCACCTTTGGTAAATGCCACACAGGCAGCCCAGAGAGCCAACCTCACTAGAGCCCTGGACCAAGCTTGGAGCCCTGGGGCCATGTCTACAAATGCCAGCACCCCTAAGAAAGAGCAAGGTCTAGATAAGCTGTGCTCTGTTCCCTGTTATAACCTGGCAGTTTAGATAATTTTGTTCTTATCTTTTTCTGATCATAGAAGTAAAACTATTTATACACAATATAATTGGAAGAGAGACTGAACTGATGGTTTCCCACAAATATGATTGATTTCCTTAATTAATCATTGAAAGGAATGTCAATATCTCTCTCTCTACCTCTCTCTATTGAGCTCATATCCTCTAGACCAAGAGCAAAACTGTCTTGATCACTCTTTTATGACAGAATCACAGTCTCCAAAATTTGAGGTGGAAGGAGATTTAGAAGTCACCTCATTCAATCCCTCCATTTGACAGAAGGGATATCTGATGCTTAAAGAAGGGACAGGACTTGTCCAGGAGCTTGCCTGTCTGCTTTCATCGCCAACTTTCTTCCTTTCTTCTCCTTTTTTCCACTCCCAGAGCCTCCAACCTAGTGAAAGTCCTCATCATTTTATCTTGCCTGGAAAATTCCCAATTCCTAGTTGGCCTGTGGTCTTTGACATCAAGTCTTTTCTCACTCAATGGACTCCAATCCAGACCTTGCCTAGTACTACTGTGTACATTATATTCGGTGAGTGATGGGGTCTCAATCAAAACAAGACAAGCATCCCCCCACCCAAGAAGCTCACACTTTCCTGATGATTGCAACATGTGGGACACATGAGTTTATATAAAGTCTCTACATAGAAAGAGGGCCTTTGGGGATCAGGAAATCTAGATAAAGATGGCCCCAAACCAGCCTTTGACAAACAATTTGCAGAGCTTGGTGAAAAGCACAGAACTATTCATTGTCCTATGCCTACAGCTGAATATTTTCTTAGTCTCTTTTTTTTGTTCCATTCACAAGATAGAGAATTGGTTTGAACTGCTCTCTGATCTAGTACAACAAGATGGATGGCAATTCAGTGTTCTCTGCAACACTGTCACTCTGGGTTCCTGGGCATTTCACTGAACTCAGATCGATTGAGAGATGATTTGAAGTTCCAGCAACTTTGGGAGAGAACAATTCCTCATTTAAGAGTTCCCTCTATCAATGATGTGCTCCAGATTTCTCTTGGGCTAGGTCTGTGTTCTCCTTCTCCTTGTCTTTCAGGGGGTATTCAATTCTCTTCTGAGCCCCTTTCCTTCCTGTCTCCCTATCTCACTAGTTCCCTGCTCTCTTGAGAAATTTGTTTGGGGCTTCAGATGGGTATCCTTGGCAGAAGGGTAGTAGAATTTCAAAATTTGAAGGGAACCAGTTGACCAGCTAGTCTTAGCACAAAGCATGGTATAATAAATATTTGTTGATTGACAAGGAGCACAGGAGTTTTGAGAACTTGATGCTCATGGACAACTCTGGTGTCAGGATAACAATTTCGTGGCCTCTCAGATTGAGCTTCTGAATCACTTCCTGCAGGCTGAACATTGGTTGCCATCAGTACTGTTGAGAAAAAGACTACCTCCTGAGATGGTCCAGTCATCTTTGCAAACCTCTCATTGTCACAGCTAAAAACGATAGTCTTTCACCCATTCCTTTTAGTTCTGTCCATTGGCAGACCAGTTCTGATGCCTCTTCCATGTGACAGCCTTTGCCTACATGAAGATGGCTCATATCCCCTGAGTCCTCTCTCATTTAGCCCCAGCTGCTCAGTTCCTTCAACTGGTTCTTCTGTGGTATGATCTTGAGGCCTTTCCTCACACAAGTTACCTTTTTCTGAAATATTTCCAGGGGTTGAACCAATACCTTCCTAAAGCTATGTTATCCTGAACTCGACAGTCCAACAAACCAGAGATGGTCTAATCATGGATGGACAGAACAGAACCATCCCTCCCCTCGTTGGAGACATCCTCTCTCTCCCTTCAACCTAAAGAAGACTGATTGCATGAGTTTTCTGACCTGTCCTATTATTGGCTTTAATGAAAAGAGAGAAGATGAGCCAATCAAAGAGAAGATGAATCTGTCCCCTTCCCTTTTTTCCTTAGTTCCTGGGATACCATATCCCAACTCTCCCAGCTAGTCTGCAAGTTGGATGTGAAGGCCCCCAGGATACACAAATAGTAGAACACAGGTTCACACTCAGGTTTGCCTCTCAATGTAGTTCTCTTTCTATTATTACTTTAGAGTAAACAAAGTTGATATGTAAGTGTTTATAATATGCTGTCAATATTGTGAAACTATGTCATAGAATGTTTATGTGTTACTATGTGTGTAGATAGCTCTTTATCCCCATCACTCTTTCCCATTCTTTTTGTCTTCCCTTCCCCTCCCTTTCTCTATTCCTCTGTCTGTCTGTCTGTTTGTATGTCTCTCAGGTTGTTGGTCAGGGGGAAGTTCTCACTGTTTATAGAGACACTGATTGGGAGAAACAGTGCAGGAGAGTAAAAAAAGGGCTGGTCTTTGACTCAAAAACCTGGGTTCAAATTCTGCTTTTGATGAGTATAAACCCTGTGGTCTTGGGCAAGTCACTCATCTTTTCAGAGCCCCAGCAGCTATCTAAGCCCATGAGAAATAGAGGAATTGCCAATTTATCTCATTATAGCGAGTTCCCATACTTGAGTAATCACAGGTATTGAATTCATATAAAGGCCTGGAAAAGAAGTTTCTGGGTTTACCATTTCCTTGTTTTAACTAAATAGTATCCATTACGGATGATGTGGCAGAGACTATTAAATTGGGAATTAAGATAATATCACTTGGTCTTCTGGACAAGATGGCAGAGAGAAGACAGGCACTGTTCTAAAGTCTTTTGATATTCCCTCATAAATAATATGAAACAAACCTCTTAACAGAAATCTGATCTACAGAACCCATAAAGAAAAGCCAGGAGAACATCCACCTCAGGATTTGTCTTCAGAGATCCTGGGTGAGTCTGGGCACAGAGGGTGGACTCTGAGGGGAGCATAGACCAGTTGGAGCCTGGGAAACTGTATTAGCCATGGATTAGCCTGATTAGCAGTGGGGCTGGAGCCCAGGAAGCTGAGGCTTGATCAGGAGGTCGGGATAAAGCCTGGTCGGCTGGGGGGCTCTGGTCAGCTAGGGAGCAGAGGCATTCGTGTTGGCGCTGAACTTCAGGAGTTCACCGGCAGGACTAGAGGGAGAGTTCTGGTGCAGGAGAGCTGCAGACTTCATCTCTGGGCTCCTCTGACCCTGAGGAACTCAGAGTTCACACCTCTATTTCACCTGAAGCCTCTTCCCAGAACAAACACAATTAGGACTACTTCTGCCCCAGGCTAAGGCTGAGGAGCAGAATCAGTTTGGCTGTGAACAGGGAGAGTAATGACCTCATTAAAAAGTCAAAAGTATTTAACAGCTTCAACCACTCCCTCTAGGTCAAGGGAGAGGGCCTCAATCAAGGTCACAGACACTCCAGAGAAAGCAACCAGCATCCCCTACTGGCCAGCTGTAAATATTAAACTCAGTGAGCAAAACCTCTAGCATGCCCAACTGGCCAGCTGGAGATATAATAATCAGTGAGCAAATCCTCTAGCACCACCTACTGTCCAGCTGAAGATATTATACTCAGTGAATAAAGCCTCTAGGAATCCCAAGACCAAACCTCTGTGAACCAGCCCCTTACCAATGCAAGGTCTTAGGAGAATTGAGAAAGGCCAGTGCAAAGGAGGGTCTGTAGAAAAATTCTTGGAAGGAAAAGACACTAAGTCAGATAGAGCTAGAACCTCTGAGGAGAATATGACCTGCTCTCTAGCATAGAAAGACTTCCTTGAAGAAATAAGGAAGTAGTTTAAAAATCAATTGGGAAACTTGGGAGAGAAAATTAACACTTTGCCACAAGAAAACAATTCTCTCAAAACCTAATTGGTCAAATGGAAAATTACAAAAATATAATTGGCCAATTGAAAAGGAGTTGTAAAAGGTAAATGAAGAAGAAGAAAATTCTCTAAAAAAAAAGAATGGAGTCTGTGGAAACTAATGACTTCATGAGACAGCAAGAGTCTGTTAAACAAAACCAAAAAATAGAAAAAATAGAAGAAAATGTAAAATACCTCATTGGCAAAACCGCTGAACCTGGGAATAGCGAGGAGGGACAACCTGAGAATTATTGGTCTTTCTGAAAACATTGAAGAGAAAAAAATCCTAGACTTAATATTACAGTATTTAGTGATGGAGAACTGCCCTGATACCATGAAACCAGAGGGCAAAATAATTATTGAAAGAATACATTGATCCCCTCTGGAGAGAGAGAGATCCTAAAATGAAAACACCAAGGAATTTTGGGCAAATTCCAGAACTATCAGAAGAAGAACTAAAAGAGAAAATCCTGCAAGTGTCCAGAAAAAAAACAATTTAAATACTATGGAGCCACAGTGAGGATTATGCAGGACCTGGATGCATCAACATTAAGGGATCGAAGGGCCTGGAACAAGATATTCCAAAGAGCAGAGGAGCTTGGAATGCAGCCAAGAATCCACTATCTAGCAAAGCTGAGACTTCTCTTTCAGGGGAAAATATGGACATTTAATGAAATGGAAGAATTCCATCAGTTCCTGATGAAAATACCAGATCTAAAAAGAAAATTTGGACAAGAAATGAGAAGGTTAAAAAGGGGGAGGGGTAAAGAAAAAAACTGCTATCCAATAAAAATAAAAAGTCAAGAATTTCCAGGGATTCAATGAAAAAAAGTTCAAAAGAAGGTAGCTTAGCCCACCTGATCTAAAATTATATTATAAAGCATCAGTCATCAAAACTGTCTGGTATTGGCTAAGAAATAGGGTGATGGACCAGTGGAATAGACTAGGTGCAATAGCAGGAAATGATTATAGTAATCTGCTGTTTGATAAACCTGGAGTCCAGCTTGTGGTATAAAAACTCTGTCTTCGACAAAAACTGTTGGTAAAATTAGAAGTTAGTATAAAAGAAACAGATTAGACCAACACCTCACAACCTGTACCAAAATAAGATCAAAATGAATACAGGATTTAGACATAACAAACAAAATTATAAGCAAACTAAAAGATCAATGAGTAGTTTACCTGTCAGATCTATGGAAAGGGAAGCAGTTTATGACTAAGAAAGAGATGGAGAATATCACTAAAAACAAACTAGATGATTTTGATTCCATTAAATTAAAAAGCTTTTACACAGACAAAACCACTGTAACCAACATCAAAAGAAATTTAGTAAATTGGGAAACAATCTTTACAAACAGTATTTCTGACAAAGGACTTGTTTCTAAAATATACAGAGAACTGAGTCAAAATTTTTTTTTATAAAAAGCCATTCCCTAATTGAAAAATGGTCAAAGGATATGCAATGGCAATTTCCAATTGAGGAGATCAAAGTAATCCATAGTCATATGAAAAAGTGCTCCAAATCATTACTTATTAGAGAGATGCAAATTAAAGCTTCTCTGAGGTACCACCTCACACTTCTCAGACTGGCCAATATGACCAGAAAGGACAATGATCATTGTTGGAAGGGTTATGGGAAATCTGGGACACTAATACATTGTTGGTAGAGCTGTGAGCTCATCCAATCTTTCTGGAGAGCAGTCTGGAACTATGCCCAAAGGGCAACACAAATATACATACCCTTTGATCCAGCAATACCACTGCTAGGTCTATACCCTGAAGAGATGATGAAAAAGGGTAAAAACAATACTTGTACAAAAATATTCATAGCAGACCTGGAGGGTTTTGCATGAACTGATGCTGAGTGAGATGAGCAGAACCAGAAAAACACTGCACACCCTAACAGCAACATGGGGTGATGATCCACCTTGATGGACTCACCCATTCCATCAGTGCAACAATCAGGGACAATTTCAGGCTGTCTGCAATGGAGAATACCATCTGTATCCAGAGAAAGAACCATGGAGTTTGAACATAGACCAAGGACTATTAAATTTGGGAAAAAAACTGATATCTTATTGTCTGATCTTGCTATCTCTTTCTTGCTATCTACTTTCTGTTTGAAATGATTTCTCTCTCATTGACTTAAAAAGCATCATCCTTCAGTGCTGCAAAGGTCTCAGAAGTCATCTAGTCCAATTCCCCCATTCTACAGACAAGGAAAATGAAGCCTGAGTTGGAAGGGTGATAAAATAACCTGGTCACAATCATCACATTTGTGACTTGCAGAATTAGGGATCTACTCCAAACCTCCTGAAGTTGTTTCTAGCGTTTCTTCTGTGGCCTTCTGGCTTCCCTGTATGCCCTGAACAATGAAGTCCTTTAGGATAACCCATCTATCCCTACTGAAACCATGCCATTGTGAAATGGCCCCAGTCAGGTGTCCCTCAGCACTGAATGTGAGCACAAGGCTCTTTTGAGTCTTAATGAACTCTGACCTCCACATATCAGGGGCTCCTAAGTCCAGAGCTCTCATCCTTTCTGTGTACCAGGTTGGAACAGCCCAGGGAGAGACTCAAAGATCCATCAGAAGATATGTCTTGGTTAAGTTGGACTTCTTATTTTTATGTCAGGGATGATGTAGGATTAAAGAAACTTTAGGTCAATGAGAAACTTGAAGTCAGAAATCCTTAGTTCTAGTCTTGATGCTGCTTCTTAGCCATGTGGACTAGAAGGGACCCAAAGAGCAATGGGTTTGGAGATAAGGGTTTGAATGTTGGAATTTTTAACACCTGAGAGATCTTGGGTAAATAATGTAACTTTCTGGGTCTCAGTTTCTTAGCTGTAAAATAAAGACCCTGGACTTGAAGGTCCCTGAATTGCCCGTCAGTTCAAAATCTATATACTCTTATGATGCTGTGATCATTGAGCTCAAACTACTCATTTTGCAGATGAGAAAACTGAGATTCAGAGAGGAGACCTACTTGCCCAAAACAACATAGCTATCTTTTTCATAGAGAACAAGTCCTTCTAACCTAACTATGAGTTTACCTGGCATTATAGCCTATTCCTTGCTCTCCTTGCTGTCAGCCCTAGAGGTAAATGTCATTCTCATGGACATGCAGACACTTCAGCCACCCAGAAATTCCTGTTCACAAGATTAAAGGCTTGGGAGGATCACTGAAAAGACCTAGGCAAATAGCTGAGGTTGGCTTTCTATTCTGACCTCCATTTTACAAAATCCAACAATAAATAGACAATTGATCCCATTATGGGTTTCTAAACTTTGGGCCTTTAAACCTTTAGCCTACAAGTACCCACTGGGTTTGTGCCCTTGCCATACCTACCACCATGCAGAATGAAATGTAGTTGAAAGTCTTATTTCAGGATTTTCTCCCAACCCAAGTGGAGGTCATGGCCCTTGAGGAGGAGAATTCAAGGACACAAATGAGAAGAATCTGGAAAATCACTTGTCCCCTGCTTCTGGGGAATGGAAACCCCAAAGATGAACTCTTGAATGTCCAGAGGAAGTACTGTTACTATCCTTTGATGGGACACTCAGGGCTCTGGATGGGTGAGAACACAACTACTTTCAGTGAGGAATAGGACTTGCCTTAAATTCATAGGTTCTAGACCTGGACAGAACTTTGGAGGTCATCTACATTGTTCCTTCATTCAAAAATGACAAAATTAAGACCTAGGAACATTAAATAATTTGCAAAAGGTCATGCAGACATAAGTGACTAAGGAAAGATTTGAACTGACTGATGCCAAAGTCAGGGTTCTTTTCACAATCATGTTCTTTTGCCCCATAGAATTGTCCCATAGATCCGAATTACCCCATAGGAAAAAAAACTTTATTAAGTTCCTATTAGAGAGGAGCTTCACTGGAGGCAATCCAGGGATCTGGTTTAGTTCTCATTGCCAATGGTTTGGGTTTCCTCTATTATATCTGATGTGAAAGTTTAACTCCTAATTCTCTATTCATCCTGCCTTGATTGCCCTTCATGATCAAAGCTGAGTTGTTATTGCTCACTTGTTTGGTCATGTCTGACTTTCCATGACCTCATACTTTCCAGGGATTTGCTTGGTAAAAATTCTGGAGTGGCTTGCCATTTCCTTCTCCAATGGTTTTAAATAATTGAAGTTAAATGCCTTGTCTGGGGTTACAGAATTAGCAAGTGTCTGAGGCTGGATTTGATCTCAGGTCTTCCTAACTCTAGGTCCAGTATTTCATCCCCTCAGTCATTTAGCTGACCCAACTGAACCTCAAGTCCCCCTTCTTTGCTCATTTTGGTGAAGGAGATCAACCCACTAAGTCAGGATTGGGGACTGGCCATCAGTGGGCACAATGGGTATATTTGACCCTAGGAATTTTTCCTTTATGAATTGTTAGTCAAATTTTTCT
Source organism: Macrotis lagotis (assembly GCF_037893015.1). Classification (NCBI taxonomy): domain Eukaryota; kingdom Metazoa; phylum Chordata; class Mammalia; order Peramelemorphia; family Peramelidae; genus Macrotis; species Macrotis lagotis. The sequence goes on along the minus strand of NC_133662.1, from coordinate 270,931,531 downwards.
GAGTAAAAATGAATTTCCCTGAGGAAGAAAAATTAGTCAAGAGAGATCAGGCTTAGGATTGTTGGTTTTGTATATCTGTGCCTTTCCATGTTTTCTATATGTATATATAGTCTTTTATTATAACAGGAGCTGCTGAAGGGAAGGAGCTGTTTCATATCATTTATCTTTGTATCTATAGCACCTTGTGCAGTGCTAAACATAGTAGGCATTTCATCCATGCTTGTGGACTGACAGACACTACAATTTGAAAGAGAGGTAGTGATAAGGAACAGCATTGCACTCTTTTATTAAAAGTTCAGAAATTTTCATTATAAGAAAAAATCATTTTCTATTCAAATCTGTAATAAACTTTTCCCAGATTCAGTAAATATATAAATAAATAGGTAAGTATGGAGAAATCAGTAAAGATCTGTTTTGGTCTTTCCAGTTACAGAAGCTTTGACAAATGCTGCATGGGCTCCCTCTTATGGAGGGAGTAACTTTTCTCACTATGTCACTGTTCAGATCTTTCTCCCTGCACTTATTGGACACAATGATCACTGCATTTTCTCAGGTAAGTTATTTCTTTATTCCACTTTAGGAAAAGCTAAGGGTAATATCCCCTTAGGACAGATAAAAGCTTAGACTTGGAGAGTTGGCAGCTATCCAGGGTCCTGATCATAATGTATACACTACCCATCCTCTCTATTTCTGCCCTGGAGGGCAACACATTTAGAATTGCTTACAAACCCTGAGCTGTCTATTAGGAGGTTCAAAGCCCTGAATAGTGGAGAGAACATTTGCCTCTCTGAAAAATTCTTCTCATTAATATTCAATTAGGGACAGCTAGGTGTTGCAGAGGATAGAACACTAGTTCTGGAGTCAGGAATATCTGAGTTCAAATCCGGCCTCAGTCACTTGATACTTACGAACTGTGTGACTTTGGGTAAGTCACTTAACCCCATTGACTTGCCAACAAAAGGGAGAGAGAGAGAGAGAGAGAGAGAGAGAGAGAGAGAGAGAGAGAGAGATTAAAGCCTAAAGCTCATTAGCTTACTGCTCTCCATATAAATTCAAACTGAGATATTATGGAAACTGATAGGGTATCTTAGAGTTAGCATAGTCCTGACTTTCACAAACTAATTTAATATGGTACATTTTGGGTTTCAACAATGTCAACAGAACTTCCAAATGTTCCAAAAAAGGAAAGGTCTGGCTCAATGGAATGGTTTTTTTTTTTTAGGTTTTTTGCAAGGCAGTGGGGTTAGGTGACTTTCCCAAGGCCACACAGCTAGGTAATTATTAAGCGTCTGAGGCTGCATTTGAACTCAGGTACTCCTGACTCCAGAGCCAGTGCTCTATCCACTGCACCACCTAGTCACCACAGGAAAAAGAAAATATTAAGAAAATAAAAACTTATAAGATTTTTCTCTTAAAAACAAATGCTTAAAATGAAAACCAACTAATATGATGGCTTGTGAGATATCACATACCAACCTGTGAGAGCTGCTTGGTATTGGCACAGTTCATGCCTCCAATGTAGACCATGTTTGGCATGATTGGCCTGGGGAAATCCAGCAGAAAGTCTGATCTTAGGAGCCACACAGATCCATGGCTCAGAACATCAGCTATGCTTAGATCTCTCTGATTGAGTTCTGAAGCCAATCTTGCAAAAGATGAAAAAAACACATGGCATGCCACAGACTGGGGCAAAGCATACAAAAAGTTCTTTATGCGCTCCAGGAAAGTCATGTGGTCAGTGTTCTCAGTGAACATCCTTGGAACATAGGAAGGTGGATTAGGACACCGAGTGCCTTCATCTGTGAAATCACATGGGAATCCCCGGAAGTAATAGACAGCTGGAATAGAGAGATACTGAGCCAGGACAGCTCCACAAGGAAACACAGGATCAGTCAAAACAGCATCATAATGGGCCTGCTCCAGGGACTTCATCAGGTCTTTATCAGACACTAATTCAGTACAAAAGCTAACATACATGTCAGCATACATCTTCATGCCTATAGCCAAGTAAAAGATTCGTTTCAGGAAAGGTTCATTTTCAAAGAACCCCTGGGAATCATTGTGCATTATAGCAAACTGATCCTTGTTGAAGGAGACTGGAAAGGTCCTCAAAGTGTAGAATGGCCCTTCTCTGATGTGGATGGACAGCTCTGGAGCCAGAACAAGACTTTCATGGCCTCTCAGGCTAAGCTCCTGAACGACTTCCTGCATGCTGAGCCAGTGGCTGCCATCCATAGGGATCACCAGTAATTTCCCCCCTTTGGATAAGCCCAGGAAGGTGGCCCAGAAAGTCAGCCTCACCAGAGCCCTGGACCAAGATTGGAGCCCTGGGGCCATGTCTGCCAAGTCCAGGATCCCTAAGAGCAGGGTCTATCTAGACTCTATTCTGTACTTTGTCACTACCTGCCGGTTTTGACAATCCTTTCCCTTATCTTAATCTAGTCATGAAAGCAATAATCTTCATGAGACAAAATGTTATTGGAAGAGAGATTGAACTTTTGGTTCGTCACATATTTGATTGGCATTCTTTGATTAATCATTGAAGGAAATCTCTGTCTCTCTGTCTCTCTGTCTCTGTCTCTCTGTCTCTCTCCCTCTCTCTCTCTCTCCTTCACCACTTGATCTCTCTTCTCTAGACCAAAAATATACTCAGAGCAAAACTATTTTGACAACACTTGTATGTCAGGATCACAGTCTCCTCTATTTCAAGGTGAAAGGAAATTTAGAAGTCATCTCATCTAATCCTCCCAATTTACTGAAGAGTAAACCAATATCAAGATAAGGGAAAGGACTTGCCCAGGAACTTGACTGGCCATTGCCAACTTTCATCTACTTTATCTATCCATTTTTCTCCAATGAGTGATCTATACTAGATTGCATTTCCTCCCTGCTGACTTCTTACTTACTCCCTTATGAAATAGTTTTTGTTCCTATTTGACTAGAGTTTTCTGCTACACTCGTCACTGATATATACCCACCATTTTAGATTTCTCCCTCCCATCGCTTCTTTAAGCCTTCTGTCTGAGTTTCATTCCTGAAAGACTCCAAGACCTCTTGAGTCACCTGATGTTCACTTATTAGGTCTAAAGTTAGCAGTTCCCCTCTCTACTTTCTTTGTAATTTTTTCTCTCAAAGTCTACAGTGAATTTCAGGTCCTACCTGATTTCAAAGGAACCATAAGTGATTTAATAAGTCATTCGAAGTTTATGTGACATATAGAAATTTAGAGTATCCACCCCAGATGTTCACATGGACTATCTATGCCCAACCTGTGATAGAGCATTCCAAGCTCATATTAGTCTGATCAGCCACAGTCGGACACACTGACATTTGTCTCAAACAAAGAGATGTCCTTTTGGTTTTCTTTGATAAAAGAACATCCATCTTTTCCCCTGATCTAATCAGCTCCCATGGATTTAATTCCATCTTTATATTGCTAATTCTCAGATATATCTGTCCTCCAACTAACTATCTACTGCCCTCCAATCTTGCATCTCCAGGAGCCTTCAGACATCTGGTCCTGGAAATCTAGTAGATATAGTAAATGCCATTTGTCCCAAACAAAACTTATCGGCTTTCTCCTTAAGTCTCCTTGCTTTTCTACCTTTCCTGATTCTATGGATGTCAAAATCATCCTCCAAGGCCCTCAGGTTCGCAACTTGAGTCATCCTGAATTCCTCACTATCTTTCACTCTCCTGGTCCAAGCTATTTTCCTCTGTAGCATCTCTCCAATATACCCCCTTCTTTCCTCTCATGGTGCCCCCACTCTAGTGCAGACCCTCATCACCTCACCTCTGGAGTATTGCAATAGATACTGGTGGGACTGCCTACCTCAAGTCTCTCCCCTCTTCAATCCATCCAACATTTGGCTACTAAAGTGATTTCCCTAAAGTGTAGTCCTCCCCATTCAACAAAATCCAGTGGCTCCCTATTGTCTTTAGGAGCAAATACAAAATACTTTGTTTGGCATTCCCAGTTCTTTCTAACTCAGCCCCTTCCTTTCTTTCTGATCGTTTTACACCTTTCTCCCCATCATACCTCTTTTGATCCAGTGACACTGGCTTGCTAGATTTTCCAAGAACAAGATCTCCATTTCTCAGCTCTAGATGTTTTCACAAGGGTTGCTTTCTGTACCTGGTATGCCCCCTTTTCTCTTCTCTATCTCTTGGTCTCCCTGGCTTTCTCTAAGTCCCAATTAAAATTCTGACTTTTAATGAAAACTTTCATTGACCTCTATAAATTTTAGTGCATTATTCCCTATTTATCTTGTATCACTTTTATTTATATGTGTTTGGCATATCTTTTTTTTTTTAGTTTTTGCAAGGCAGTGGGGTTAAGTGGCTTGCCCAAGGCCACACAGCTAGGTAATTATTAAGTGCCTGAGGCTGGATTTGAACCCAGGTACTCCTGACTCCAGGGCCAGTGCTCTATCCACTGTGCCACCTAGCTGCCCCTGTTTGCCATATCTTTGTTTGCATAGTGTCTCCCTACTCTTTGTTGGGAAAACTTTGGAGGGCAGGGCTATCATTTCTTTTTTATCTCCAGTGTTTCACTCTGGAACACAGCAGGTGCTCACTAAACGCTTCTTGTTTGCTTGCTTGATGTATTATGAAGAGATGATGTGGCCCTATGACCCAAGTATGTATTCCTTCATATCTGCTCACACAAACATACAAATATCTCTGCCTTCTTGGCTGCAAACAAGCCCACAACGAGTGTGTCAGAGGAAGACTTGAGCCTTTCTGCCTCAAATATAGTTGATGGATTGATTCTTGTCTTTCACTATCAAAGAAGACCAACATGAGATCATATGCTATCATATCAAATTACTGTGTGTTTGACTGTGACTGATCAGACCCATATGAGCTCAGAATGTTCTATCACAGGTTAGGCACGGATAGTCCATGTGAAACCTGGGATGCTTGCAGACTTGTACACTTTATGTTTCTTTGAGCTGCTTCAATTCTGTCTTCCTCATAGAGCACAGCACCCCCTCAGATGAGGACATGCTATACTGGGAGATCCTGTGCTAGTGTGTTCCACACTGCACAATAGATTCCAAAATTCTTAAGAGAAACTTTCAGGGGGCAACTAGGTGGCACAGTGGAAAGAGCACTGGCCTTGGAGTCAGGAGGACCTGAGTTCAAATCTGACCTCAGACATTTAATAATTACCTATCTGTGTGACCTTGGGCAAGTCACTTAACCTGATTGCCTTTTGAGAGAGAGAGAGAGAGAGAGAGAGAGAGAGAGAGAGAGAGAGAGAGAGATTTTCCAGGGTATTCCTGTATTGTTTCTGCTGACTTCCCTGTGAATACTTACTCTGGATGAGTCTCCCATAAAATAATCTTTCTGGCAAGCATACATTTGGCATTGGAATAATGTGACCAGTCTATCAGAGTTGTATTCTCTGTAGTAATGTTTGAATACTTGGAAATTTATTTCAAGAAAGGACCTCAATGGCTGATGTCTTATCCTGCCTGCTAATCTTTAGAATCTTCCTAAGACAATTTAAATGGAAGTGATTCAGTTTTCTGGCAAGGTCTTGCTAGACTGTCCAGGTTACACAGGCATATATACCAATAAATTCAACACAACAACTCTGTGGACCTTCCTTTTGGTAGTTAGTATAATACTTCTTCTCTCTACATTGTCTTTCAGAATCTCCTAAATACTGAGCTAGTGCTAATAATGTGTGTTGTCAACCTCATTATCAATGTACACCTCCCTGAAAAGTACACTGCCATGGGAAGTGAACTTTTCCACCTCATTCAAACACCATATTGACTGTTCCTTGACCCTTTGTGAAGCCACACTGGCTCTCAGGGAGGTGACCATCTTTAGTCTATTAAGGAGGACTCTGGCAAGGATGTTACCAGTAATGACTAAGAGAGAACTACCCCTGTGATTGTCACAGGATACTCTATTCCATTTGTATTAATAGAGATGACAATGGAGGCATCTTAAATTTCTGGGGAATAACATCCTCATGCTGTATAACCTGGAACATTTCAGTCAATTTTTGGATGAAAAATGCACCCCTCAGCTTGTAGATCTCAACTGGAATAGAATCAGCACCAGGTGCCTTGCCACATGAAAAACACCCAATGGTGTTCAAAACCTTTTGTTTTTGTTCAGTTGGAGCTTCAGCTGGGGAAGGATTGACTTCCCTGAGGTAAATGGTCTATGGCCTCAGAATTGAATGATGATAGTCTGATGAGAACACTTTGGAATTGTTCAGCCTATCTCTCTGGGGTCATGTCCCTATCACTAATCAAGGTGACTCTATCAGCATTGAATAGTTGTGATGCACCATAGCTCTCTGGCCCATAATAGCCTTTAGTGTATCATCAAAGTGCTACTATCAGCATAAAACTGAATTTCATCTGCCTTTTTCCTGAGCCAGGAATCCTGTATCTCTTTAACCTTCACTTGTGCTTTACTTTTAATGAAATTAAATGCTACCTGTGAATTCTGGTTTTTTTCCATTTAGCAGCGTCTGTATTTCCCCCTCATTTTCATTAAACTAGTCTTGATGCTTGCAAGCATTTTGACCCTGATGAGCAAAGACAATATTCTATACTAAACCTCTGAAAATTGCACACTCCTTTTTCGGTTCCACTGTTGCCAACCATGTAATGGTTCACTTTTCCTCCAAGTGAGCCACAAATTATTCCTGCTCAGAGAAGCACTCCAATCTCTTGAGTCTAATCTTCTTTTGGTGGTCATTTTGCTTTGGGGTCACCGCTTCAGTTGAATGTGAATATTTAGCTTAGAGAGGATGTGTCTTTGCTCAGTCCAGCACTCTGTGCCACACATTGCCTTCATCACTCTCACATCCTGTTAGAGCAGCTAGGTGCTGCAGTGAATAGAACACTAGACCCAGAGTCAGGAGGACCTGGGTTCAAATCCAACCTCAGATACTTAACACTTACTAGCTGTATTATCTTGGGCAAGTCACTTAACCCTGATTGCCTTGCATCCAGGGCCTTCTCCAGTTGTTCTGACTCTGGTCACTGGACTAGATGGCTCTGGAGGAGAAAGGGGTGACCTCACACAACACCCCTCCCTCAAATCCAATCCATGTGCTTATCGTGGTATCACAACCCTGCTGTCATGATTTTCTTCAAAAATGAAGGACAAACACCACCACCAACAACACATCCTGTCTGTCTGCTCTCCTTACTATCATACAATGTTTGTTGTGTGAGTGCATCCAGTAAGTGACCACTGCTGTTGCAGTTTCCAACTCCATTGCTCCCAAAGACTCCCTGCCATATCTGGTAACCTGAGCCTCCTTCAGCACTGAAGTCAGCCAGAATTTTAAGTTTGTCTTCTTTTGGTTTTCCCAAAATTTTTCTTTGCCTTCATCAGAGTTCATCATGGTGAGAGCAGGCACTGATGATGGTGTTATGAGTTTTTTCTGCAAGTGGCAATGACATTGCCATAAGCCAGCCATTCATTTCTTTCTTTTAGGTTTTTGCAAGGCAAATGGGGTTAAGTGGCTTGCCCAAGGCCACACAGCTAAGTAATTATTAAGCATCTGAGACCAGATTTGAACCCAGGTACTCCTGACTCCAGGGCCAGTGCTTTATCCACTACTCCACCTAGCCTCCCCCATTCCTTTCTTTTGATAGGTATACAAGCTTACTGGCTAGTTTTGATTTTGATTGCTAAGTCTACCCCACCTTTCAGGGCACTCCTTTTCACTGTAACCACTCCAGAAAAATATGTATCCAACTCTGACTTCAGTAAGCTGGCTTTCATAATAGTTGCTTAGCAAGCATGTATAGAATTCAACTGAAATGGAATTGGAACTATCCCTGGGGCACCTTACTCTACCTTACATCAACCATTCTTATCCAAACTCTTCTGCTTCTGTGGATGACTTCTCCACTTTTCCAGTAACTCAAGTTCACTACTCTAGAGTTAGCTTTGACTCTTCCCTCTCCTTCAAGTCCAACACTCACTCAGTTGGCATCACTTGCCAATTTACCTCTCTAACATCTCTTTCATTCATCCCCTTCTCTTTCTTTCTAGAATCTTGGTTCTAATTTCTTGGTTCTAATCCCCTTTTTACCTAGTCTATTGTAAAACCCCTGATCTATCCCAATCTCCCAGTCTTTTCCCATTCAATATGATCCAACACAGTATTTGTTAACCCCTACTCTGTTTCAGGTGTCATGTGGGTCCTGGGGCTACAAGCACACGAAGGAGGTAACCCTCAGCCCCAGAGACCCACGGGCACAGAAGAGCATACACAAAGTAGATAGGAAGAGAAATGGGGCAATGGGAAGTGTTTTGAGTTATGGATGTCAATTGCTCTCTGCTTTGAGTAACATTCCACAAGACTGAAGTTAGGATGGCAAACTCATTGTCAAAAGGTATGGGGATGTACATGGTCTTTGCCCACAGTCTCCTCTGCTGAATCCTTCCTATCCTTCCTCCTTGACTACTATGTATGGACAGAGAAGCTCTGTCCTCCTCTGTCCTTCCTTGTTCCCAATTTTATCAGACCTCAGTCTCCCTTCAGAAGCCCAAGGTGACTTGGAGCAGCATGTAGTAGAATCTCCGAGCTGAAGGAGCTCCTAAAACATGCCTGAATGATAATAACCACTACAACTACACCAACACGCTAACATTCCCGCAATGTTGTAAAGTTTGAGAATCCCTTCACACAAATGACATCACACCTTCACAACGCCCCCGGGAGGCGAGTGTGTTGTTTTTATTATTCCCATTTTATAGATGAGAAAATTACGACCTGAGAGAAATGAATTGACTTTCCCAGAATCCCTCAGCACGGGTCTGATTTGGGAGTTGAACTCAGGCCTTCCTGACTTAAGGGATAACACCAAGTCTGATGCAGAATACTTATTGATGAATAAGTGGCCTATAGGTTTCATTTGACACGAGTCTTGTGGTGGGATGGACTACCCTCAGCAGCAATGGGTGGGTGCCTGCTTGGAAGTCATTGAGTAAACATGGCTGTTACTCTAGAGTCTCAGAAAAGTGGTTTAAAATGGATGAACAGGCAAGTCTGGACTGCCACATACACTCCTGAAGAAATGATTCGTTTCAGGGTGATCTCAGATGTATTGAAGAATTTAGGATTGAACATTTTTGACTTTTTTTTTTACTTTTTTGGACCAGTCTGGCTGAAAGTCTGGCATTTTTAAGCTAAACCAAGCATCAGTCACATTAGAGAAGACATAATTTGGATTATCTTAGTCCCACGACTCCCTCCCTTTGGGTACTGGCTCATTAGTGCTGAGTGTTTTCTCTCTCTTAAGCCATCTATCATCTTCTCTCATCTTATATCTGGAGCCCTCATCTCAATTCTGTTCAATTCATTTCAATTTGACAGACACTTGAAGGACTGGAATACAGAGACCAAACCAAAAGAGCACATGCTTAAGGAGCAAGGTCTGTGAAAAGGGGATGTGGGGCTGAGCCTGGGCACAAGTCTAATACAAGGAAGAGGCAACAGAAACACCTAAAAGTATCAAGAGGAAGCCCTATGAACAAGTAGGGAAGAAGAGCAGGATGAAACTTCTGGAGGAAGTGGCCTATGGGCAAGCTGGTAGGTTGTGGGGCTTTCTGTGCCAAATGTCTGGAGATGGGGCATGGAGTGGAACAAAGGAAAAATGAAGGAGGCAGGTTTAACAAGTAGGGCAGTGAATGTGGAAAAGGGAAGAATGGGAAAAGGAACTGGCCAAGTAAGTGAAGACCAGGCTGCACATAACAGATGCTGAATAAATCTCTGGTAAATGTTAAATAATCATTTCCTCTCTGTATACCCCATATTTCCTGTAAAATAAGAGGATATTCAGCAACTGCTTATGATGGTTGCCTCTAGCTCAAAAAGAAGCCTCAGATCCTATGATTCTCCAGACCAAGTGCATGGGATCTTTCTTTCAAATATGAAGGGTGCAATGTATGTTGGTTGAATGAATGCACAAAGCATCATCCTTGAAATACTCCTTAGGGTGGGACTTTGGTTAGCTCCAAACCATATTCAATTATGTGAAATAGCAAATCTGTAAAATAAACAATGACTTTTATATGGCAGCAAAGTCTCGAAATCATTGTTGACTTTGGAACAGCTTTATTTTTCTGTTGTGCCTATCAATTGTGACTGCATGGTGCCTCCCACTTTAGGGAGCATTTGGTTATTTGCCTTTTGTTAAACATTTGCCAATAATCTACATCCACAGATGATTCTAGATTTCATCTCAGAAACTCTGTCTAAAGTACAACTCTACGGTTGAATCTCTGGAAATCAGAACATGTGCACACATATGGCCATGTTGATGGCAGAACTTCATTTCCTGGAAGGGTAAAGGATGAGGACTGGGACTGTTTGCACATTGGTCTTGGTGGCCCCAGTGCTGAGTGAAGTGTCTGACCACTAAATTAACCCTGGTTGAACTGAACCCTTGTTAAGTATGAGCACAACAGCCAAGCTGAGATCAGTAATCAATTCGTTTCCTATTTAACTCAAGGCCCATTTAGCTTATGACTCATTTGTTATTCTTTAGGGTTACTGAAAGGTAGGTCTTATTTTTATTATCTCCATTTTATACTGTAGCTCCTGGTCAATGAGGAAAGAGCAGAGGTGAGATTACAACCCAGGGGTGCCCAACTTCAGCTCTAGCTCTTGTCCCACCGGGGCATCTACCATTCAACACTGCCCCCCCCCCACAAGACTCCCTTGTGTTTCTAGAACTTAAGAGGGAACTGGAAAATGAATGGGGTGTTCTCAAAGTTGCTGGACAATTTAATATAATTTCACGGGGAGCCCAAGGCTAAAGGATGCTGGGAAAACACTAAATGAAGTAGGAGTTAATTTCCATGGCATGCCAGACTCAACATGACCAAACAGATCTCATTATCTTTCCCCTTAAATCCCTCTTCTTTCTATCTTACTACTGTTGAGAGGCCCAGAGCTTCCAAGTCCTGCTTATGAGAACTTACAGCTCCAGGATTCTGATGTTTTATTTTGCTAACCCAGCTGGTAGTTAACACATTACCTGGTGGGATCAATGGGCAAGAGCAGGCATGAGACATAAGAGGTATCTTCCAGAAGACTCATCATTTTTGTGGTGAGAAGTCTTAATAGAGAGCTTAAAAACTGTTCTGGTGTCTCTGAAATATTAGTCAATCTAAAGAAAGGCTGGATCCAGGTGTACAAGCAGCAGTATTTCTAGGAAGACTTGGGCAAGAACTAGCTTGGATGAGGAAGTAAGGAAGAGTGTGATCTAAGCTACTGGAAGGACACTGTGGGCCAGACGCCGCAATGGGCCAATCCTATGGCTCCTCCTTCTGTGAAGAGAGCAACCCTGCCTGGCATCCTACTACTCAACTTTTCATGCCATACTGACATGTGTACGACGATCAGCTCCTTGAACACAGGGATCCTATTTCTTTGATTTTCAGAATCTCTAAGACCCATTTCTATTTTCCATGCAGGGTCTTCTTTTACTTTGTTCTTCACAGCCTCTCCATTGCTGTTCGGGCTCACATTTCAAATGCCTATGGGTCATCCTGAACTGGATATCCATCTTAACTCATCTTAAGACATCTTAAACTCAAATTGTCCAAAATTGAAGTACTTTTTTTTTTTACTCAGTCTCACTTTTAAACTTCCCTTTTACTATCAAAGGGACCAACATTTCCTCTCCCTAAACCAGGCACAAATGTTGAAAAACCAGGTGTCAGCCTCAGCTTCTCACTCTTCTCTTCATGCCCCTCCCTCTACCTCTCCCATGTCTTCCCAGGTAACTCAGATAACTGCCACCACCCTTGTATAGGTCCTCACCACCAGAGTCCAAGTTTTTCATTAACAACCTTTCCAGTCTTCCCCCTTACTCCCCAACAGTGGGTGACTCTAGATTGAGTGACTCGGGCCTTTTTTACTATTCCACTAATATTTCTCAGCTCTGAGAATTTCCTCTGGCTGTCCTCCCTGTCTGAAATGACTGATCTCCTTCAGCTGCAACTGCTGACCTCCCTGGTTTCCTTTACATCCCCCCAAAAACCCTACCTTCAAGGAGGCCTTCCCTCACTTCTCTTCATTGTCTTTTCCTTCTCTCCTTGCTCATTTTGTATGGATTGTGGCCTCCCCATCAGATGGCACCGTCCTTGAGGGCACAGACCATTTTTTGTGTCTTTTTGAAACCCCAGAATTTAGCAGAGTGCTGACTCAGAAGACATTTAATAACGTTGACTGAACTGAATTGAATTGAATTCCTGAACAATTCCCTTTGGCTTGATCTTGCTCCTCTACTCTCGCCTCATCCAGGTCATTCTTCACTTAGCTGACAAAGTGAACTCCCCAAAACTATTTGAATAAATAAAAAAAATTATTGAATAAACACCAGTGGTTTCCTCTCCCCTTGCAGATGAAATAGAAAATTCTCAGTTTTGACATTCAAAGTCCTTCATCTGGCCATTGCTAGTCTTGCACCACACATCCCTTCCACTTACTGTGGAACCCAGGGTCACTGGTGTCCTGGTTGCTCTCTGGAAGCTTTTCTGGCTACCTCTGCCACCTCTTCCTCCTCCTCTCTGTCTCCTGGCCCTTCTGAATTTCTGCAGTCTCCATTAAAGTGCCCATTTCTGGGGCGGCTAAGTGGCACAGTGGATAGAGCACTGGCCCTGGAGTCAGGAGGACCTGAGTTCAAATCCAGCCTCAGACACTTAATAATTACCTAGCTGTGTGGCCTTGGGCAAGCCACTTAACCCCATTTGCCTTGCAAAAAAAATCCCCCCCCCAAAAAAAGTGCCCATTTGTACAAGAAGCCCTTTCTTTTCTCCTCTCACTAACAGTGCCTTCATTTTTCCTCTCGTATCTGTCTGTATCTACTTAGTTACAACTTGTAACCCCTCATTAGACTGGCAGTTCCTTGAGGGCAGGGACTGTTCTTGGTCTTTCTTTGTCTGTCCAGCACCTGACCCATTAAAATGCCTTGTACAGACTAGAGAATTAATACAATTATTTGGATGAATGAACCATCTACAAGCTCCTGACTGGAGCCACTCCACTCCCTCACCACATCTGGTTCCATGTTGCCTCTTTCTACTTCTTCCTCCCTTAGAGACAGTAGTAGACCATCTAAAGAGAACCCGGGACAGAGGCTCAGGAAACTGGCTCCTCCCCACTTTGTGATCTTGGAGAAGTCACTGAAGACCTCCAACTCTTAGTAGTCTCATCTGAAAAAACCTGATGCTTGAATAGATCTATTTAAAGATTTCTTTCTATTCTTAATGAACTCTGAGTTCTACTTTTTTGCAAGATTGCTATGGAAATATGTTTTCCAAGACTTTACATGTATAATTGAAGTCATATTGCTTGACTTCTCAAGGAGTGAGAGGAAGGGAGAGAATTTGGAACTCAAATTTTTAGAAAATTAATGTTAAATTTTTTACACATGTAATTGAAAATAATTTAACAAAGGAACATATGCATACATATGTGTATCTATGCATACATAATACATGTCTATACATACATGCATCTAGCTATGATTTCTTTCTGTTCTAAATTTTAGGACTATCCCATCTTGCCCATCAAATTTATCTCCTGTTCTCAACACAAAGCTTTTCCCCAAGGATCATCCATCTACGGTTGGACTGGATAATCTAATTCACTCCCCTAATTATATAGATGAGGAAATTGAGACCCAGAGAGAAGTGACTCGGCCAAGGTCACTCAGGAAGTAGAAAAACTGGGATTAGAATCCAAGTCATCAATCCAAAGAGAAGAGATAGCAAGAAAGCTAGGAGGGACTTAGAGGTCATCAAGTCCAAATGCCTCATTTGGCTTCTAAGGAAAATGAGAACCAGGAAGCAAAAGGGCCTTCCTTGTGTGACTCAATGAGTAGCCAAGACATGGCATGTAAACCTGGGTGCTCTGCCTTCCAGTCTAGGGCTCTCACCATTATCTTCCTTCCTTCCTCCTCTCTCTAATGAATCTCCTGCTTGCTTCAGTAGTTGGAAACACCACCCCCTTCCCTATTGGAATGCAGTCAGCCAGGCCATCCTCTAGGTCAGCAGATATGCAAACATTCAGGGGACCTGGGTCTCCTCTGTCCAGAAAAGCAATGGTGTGATTACTGATTTAGTCATGGGAAAAGCTGCTATCCACTATTTCATTTCAATACATGTCAGTCCCAGGCAGCACACACTGGTCAGACATACATCACGGCCAGGTTCTAGGCAAGGTTAAAAGACAGAAGAAGCCAAGAAAACAAAAAATCACAAACCTGGTGTAGTCTTTTCCTTTGTTTGCAGTTTATTCCTCCAATGAAGGCCATATTGGGCATGATGGGCCTAGGGTACTCAAATACAAAATCATATCTCAACAGCCAAATGGAACCTTGTCCATAGAGGGTGGCCAGAGTCACCTCTCTCTTCAGGAAATTGGAAGCAATCACCAGGTAGTTTGTGTACAAGTCTTTGAAGAGAAGGTCCTCTAACTCACTCACCAGGAAGTTTATGACTCTCTGGTAGAAGGTCATCTGGTGAGAGAAGGCAGTGTAGCACCTGGGGATGGTAGCCACGGGGTTGGGGGTCCTGCTCATTGTGTGCTCCAAAGCACAGGGAAAGCCTCGAAAAAAGTATATGGAAGGTATGGAGAGATGCTTGGCCAGGATCATCCCACATGGCAATGCTGGGTCAGTGAAGAGGGCATTGAAGTGGCTTTCTTCGAGGTATCTGATGGTCTCCTGATCCTTCAGCAGGTTCTCACAGTTGAGGAAAAACATGTCAATAAGGAGTCTATTATTCCAGTACTCATTCCAGGCTGTGCTGGGGAGAGACTTCTCCACAAAGAGATTGTGGCCAAATATCCGGAAACGCCTTTCCAGTTCGGCCTGGGAGTAAGAGACTGGGTAGAGTTTTCGTTTGTAATATTTTGATTCTTTAAGGAGCAAATTGACTTCTGGTACTAGAACCACAATCTCGTGGCCCTTCTTACTGAGCTCTTCGATCACATCCCGCATGCTGAGCCAATGACTGCCATCTTGAGGGAAGACCAGGATCTTTTTGCTTTCAGCAATGGTCGAGAATGTTAGGAAGCTAAGGCTGCCTACTCCCCAATACAAAAGGAGAAAAAGGGGGGCTCTCATGTTGGACTAAAAGTTCAGTCTCTCTCCTCTTTCAATAAAACTCTGGTGTCCAAACAGACCTAAGTGCGCAGACTAATATTGACTTTTGATGGGGCATGCAGAGTCCTGTTGGTAAACACTGCCCTGGTCTGAACCATCTACCTCATTTCAACACCACCCGGGCAGATCATCAGCCTTCAGAGCACCCAAATCCCAGGGCTTGGTCTTCAGCCTTGCCTTGCACAAAGGCATACTGTATTTGACAAGTGGGTGATGGACATAAAACAAGTTGGGTGACTAGGAGGTTGGAAGACAAACAAATTTTAAAAAAATACGATTTTACCCCTTGTTAAAAAAAATTGAGAAATTCATCAGTGAAAGAAATTAGTGGGAAAATGAACTCAGTAGCCCTATGTCTTTTTCTCACTTTCTTCACTCTGCAAGGTGCTACCCTGCTTTTCATAGTAGGCTCTTTTTTTTTTAGAATTTTTTCAAGGCAATGGGGTTAAGTGGCTTGCCTCAGGCCACACAGTTAGGTAATTATTAAGTGTCTGAAGGCGGATTTGAACCCAGGTACTCCTGACTCCAGGGCTGGTGCTCTATCCACTGCACCACCTAGCCGCCCCCCCAATAGTAGGTTCTTATTGGACTGAGATGCTGTTGGAATGATTGGGGTGAGATGAGCCAGTTGGAGAGCAGTCAAACCAGGCTTCTCCCTCCTGAGCCTTCAAAGGCTGTCCTTTTCCATAGCTGAGTTTTCTGGGGAGGGACTGCAGCCCATTGAACAGCAAAGCTTGGCTTTTTTTGTTACTATCTTCTCTGGGAAAATTTCTAAAATGTACCCCCCCCAAAGACTCATTTTAGGGACCTGTGTGCTCCCATACTTTGTGCTCTGGTTGGGGCCAGCAACTTAAGCCAGGGGAATGATGGGTGGGGCTGAGAACAGTCTCCCAAAACCCTGGGAACCCATATGTATGTGCCTAGACATCAGCAAGCCTGGACTAGGTGATATTTGCAGAGCCATCTGAACCCTGATTTCTTAATCTCCCACTATTGTTGGTTATTTCATCCATTTTTCCATTTCATTTTCACTGTTCATCCCTCTGAGATGGGCAGATACCAGATACTCTGTGTATACTTTGGGTTACCTTTCTGAGTTACCCCCCCCATTCAAGGGACAGGGAAACAGATCTTTTGGGGTGAGGGGACTTGCCCCCAATAGTAAGATCTACTCTATGAAAAGTGATATGAGGAGGAGAGGATCAGGTAAACCTCTGGAGGGCAGAAGAGCAGGGAAGATGTCAAAGACCAGGGAGACAGAAAGTTAGGGTTGGGACATCCGGTAAGGCCAGAGGGGAATCAGGATCAGAGTTAGTTGGAGAGCAATTTTCAATGCACGGCATCTTCCTGGATAGATTGCAGCTGGTGATCATCCCCCATTATGATAGAGGGGACCTGGCTTCTCAGAGACCATGAGTCCAGACTCTGGGAGGGCCTCCTGGTCTGAAAGGTGTGATGTACATGCCTGAGGATGGACTGTGTGGATGTCCATTGAGGACCAGCCAGGCTAAGGTCAGAGAGCCAAAGCCATCCAGAAGAGTCATTTACTAAGGCAGTGAGGAGTCAGTGAAGAGCATGATGGCCTCAAAGAGTAGAGTTCAAATCCTGCTTCAGCTGCATCCTGACTGGGTAACTCTTGGCAAGTCTTCATCCCCTATTGCTGCTGGACACATAAGTATCTGAGAGATCCTTGGCACAGTCCAAGTGACCAGATGAGGAAGCTCTCTGCCTCAACTTCTCTAACCAACACACCACTGAGACTCAGTTACTCAGCTGGACTGAGAAGCACCTATCATCCATGTCTGCTGCCTCCACAGCTTTATTTCCCACTCATTCCCCAAGTCTCTGAGGAAGGTGCTATCCACAGACCACCCAAAGAACTTCAGGTTTGCATTGCTTGGTATTTTGCAGCCCCTACTCTGGCAGCTTCACAGATCACATGAGAACCTGTTCCAGGGACTCAGTGGGGACATTCCCATCAATTCTGGATTCTGGGGCTGGTCCCACAACTCACTCCCTGAAGGACACTATCCATTGAGGTCAGAGAGAGAGGAAGAAAGTCCAGATGCAGAGTAATTTGGTGATAGTTGGGTTAGAGATGTGGCCTGACATCTGTAGGCCCTGAACTCCAACTGAGCCTCAGAGATTGACTGTGTGACCCTGGACAAGTCTCTGCCTTTGTTTTCATATCTATAAAATGCAGATAACAATAGCCCTTGGGTTGCCATAAGACTCCAGGGCCATAAGGGATGGAAATCCCTTAGCATGCTATATTTTTCCTATATAGTAGGGTTATAGAAATGTTAACCATTATTACTATTACTATTACTATTACTATTACTATTACTATTACTATTACTATTACTATTACTATTACTATTACTATTAAGGGGAGAACGTGGGTCCCTGAGTTCTAGTCCTTTGGGACCTTAGAAGGTTCACAGTAGGTGTTTATTCCTTGCTTTCTTGACTGCAAACTTTAAAGTACTCTGTAGATGCTTTCTAGGAGAGCCTGGTCCTGGAGATAAGTAGAGAAAATACCTTTTTTTGCTCTTACTGCAGAAGTGGGGGCCTATAGATGCAGAAGAGTACATACACTGTTAGCTATAGTCTATATGTGGTTTCCTCCAATTTTGTGTTGTTTTAAGGGGTGGTTCACTGAGGAAGGGATATACTAAAAAAAGAAATGCTATATAAAGACAAGAAGTATCAATAAAAAGACAAAAATTAAAAGTCCCCTCAAATCAGTTTTTCCACGGAAAATCCAGTTGAGAAAATGGGTTGGAAGGGATGTTGGATTTTGTAAACAAGACCTGGTGAGAGGGAACAGATTGCAGAGCCAGTGGGCAATAGAGACAGGGCCTGAGCTGGGGAGGATTTCTTAAGGGGGAGCAAAAAGGAGAAGAGAGTGGGAATAACCCCCCTTTCCCAGTTAATATCCTATTTTAACCATCTAATCACTTGCTAACTACAAATGAATCTCCAGTGTTTCTACCTGGGGAAGGAGTCTGACTCAGGCATCACCTCCACTCTTCCTTTACTCTGTCCTAGCCATGTCACCACTAGAATGGAAGCTCCTGGAGGGCATGAGGTGCTTGCTTTGGTTTTTGTCTCTGATGTCCTGTTACTGGTAACACCATAAGCTCTTCATAAATTTTTATTCTCTCTCTCTCTCTCTCTCTCTCTCTCTCTCTCTCTCTTTCTCTCTCTCTCTCTCTCTCTCTCTCTCTCTCTCTCTCTCTCTCTCTCTCTCTCTCTCTCTCTCTCTCCCCTTTCTTTCACCATGGCCATCCATACTCAGAGTCTCATAATAAATCTACCCTGGAGGTAGCACAATCTAAAAATGATAAGACCCATTCAGAGATGAATTTCCTAGAGATCTCAAAGATGGCAGATTCCAAGAGGAGGAAAAGACCATAGAAATCACTTATCCCTCCCCAAAGAAAAGTAATCATTATGAAATCATTCATTCATTCATTCGTTCATTCAGCAAAAAAATAGATTCACCACATTTAGGGGCCTGTGTCTACGAAGTGAAATGTCATATAAATTCTCTTCTTAAAGAACTTACAAACTAATGGTGTGGTGGGTGTAGGTAGGGGGGAAAGAGACCAAATGAACAAGTTGAATCTTAGAAGACTAGAGGAAGAGTCAGAAGCCATTGAGTCCAACTCTCTTCTTTTACAAATTGAGCCCCTGAACCCTGGAGAAGCTGATATTCTTTTTTTGTTTTTGTTTTTGTTTTTTAGGTTTTTGCAAGGCAAACAGGGTTAAGTGGCTTGCCCAAGGCCACACAGCTAGGTAATTATTAAGTGTCTGAGACCAGATTTGAACCCAGGTACTCCTGACTCCAAGGCCGGTGCTTTATCCACTACGCCACCTAGCCACCCCAGAAGCTGAGATTCTTTCAAAGACCCAGGGCAGCATATTGTGAGTAGGAGTATTAAAGAAAGACCATGGAAACCAGTTGTGCTCTTTTCTCTCCCTCATATCCCATTAGATAGGAGCTCCTATTAAACAGAAAGAGGGCCTTCCTCAGACAGAAGTCTGCTTGGGAGGTAGTTTAATCCTACCCCAAAGACCAGGTTGGGCATGACTGGTTGAAGAAATTCGATAACAAAATCCTATCTCAACAGCCAAATAGCACCCGGTTTCAAAAAGGTCCCTCACTTGCAGATCCCTGTGAAGGAACTCTGAGGCAATTCTGTCAAAGGTGGATTGCAAGTAGAAACAGTACCACTTCTCCATGGTGGAGGTGAAGATTTTGTCAGCCTTTAGGGAAAGGTCATATGGTCTGTAAATTTGGGAAAAAAGCCACGGAACATAAGCAGGGAGACTGTCATGAACTGACATGAACCACGGGTTCCTCACCTTGCAACTGTTCAAGTTGCACTCAAACCTCCAATCAAATAGAAGGAAGAAAGTTAGAGGTGCTCAGTAAGGACCATCCCACACAAAGTCTCCAGAATCTTCACAAATGACCCTACATTTTGCACAATCTTGACAAAAGCCATTGGCCAGGAGTGCTTTCAGAGATTGGTCAGCCAAAGACATTTAGGTCCTCATTAAGTTGATCCTCTGGGTACCCGATACATTTTAGCTGTAAAGATGTCCTGGCTCACATGGGGCAAGAGGACTACCACCTTGTGGCCCCTTTGGCTGAGCAGCTCCACCATAGGGAACATGCTGAGCCAGAGGCTGCCATCCATAGGCAGCTTTTCTCCAGTAGACAAGGTAAGCGATGGCAGGAAGAATTTGAAAACAAGAAACTCCTGCTGGGACATTTTCCCTTGAAATGGAAACACCTGGGGCTTCCTGGGCTTAGACTGAGAAAGGCAAAAGAAGCCAGAATCAGTTAATTTCAATGAGATAAACTCAAATATTGACTTTGTAGTTTTATCGATGACCATGGTTCCTTGTTTCCTAGTCAAAGGGGACTGAGGCATCACACACTATTTATTATTATTATTATTGGCTTCAAACATAAAAACCCTGAGAAGCTGGATTTAGATGTCAGTTAGTCCAATTGTCACATCCCCAAATCCTCCCCAACCTGACATAGTTCAACACACCTTGGTCCACATTCAGCTTCAACACCTCCACTGATGGAAATGCCCTTGGTCCTTAGTAGGTACTTACTGAAGGTTTGATACAAATGAAGGAATGAGGCAACTTATTTCCTTTTCGGACACCACTAATGGATAAAAAGCAACTTCCATAAAGGACAGCTAGGTAGCACAGTGGATAGAACCCTGGATTTGGAATCTGGGAGACTAATATTCCTGAGTTCAAATAGCCAAGTGACCTTGGGTAAGTCACATCACCCTGCTTGCCTCAGTTTTCTCATCTGTCAATTGAGCTGGAAAAACCCACCTGGGATCATGAAGAGTCAGTCAGATATGACAAAAAGCTACTGAAAAATAACCACCACCACAAAGGAATACATCTAAAGAAAAGAGATGCTAATAAATATGGGGTAAGTGGGCAAAGGAAAAGGCCTTTTCTTTCTTTTTTCTCTCTCTCTCTCTCTCTCTCTCTCTCTCTCTCTCTCACACACACACACACACACACACACACACACGTACACAGTCCCTCAAAGCTTGAGAGATTGCCTTTGAGCCAATCCTTTGGCAGGAGGAAATATTTAAGGTCAGTTTAATGGAGCCACGCAGATAATGACTAGCAGAGTCAGAATTCAAACCCAGGACATAGAATCACAGATTTCAAGTTGGAGGGAATGAGGACAAAAGGGTCCTTGCCTTTAGGAAGCTTCCATTCTTTCTTGGGGTGGGGGGGATGGGGGCACCAGTTACTGGAGGCTCAGGAAAGACTTTGCTTGGGAAGGTAGGGTATTGGCTTGAACTTCACTTTGAAGGAAACTGGAATGCTAAGAGGCAGGGATGAGGAGAGAGGGCACCCTCCTCTCCCCTCCTTGAGTCTGCCTGCTCTAATTCACCCTCTACTCAGTTCTCCCAAAAGATCTTACTCAAGCTGAGGTCTGAGCATGTCATTTCCCTGCTCCATAACCTGCAGTGGCTCCCTATGTCTGTAACAATTCAGTAGAACTGAGGGCATTGGTGAATCCCTAGAAATACTGCTGCCTCACTGGAATCAAGGATATTCTTAGTCCTACTGAACTCCCAAAAAGGTACTCAATTTCCTTTTTTCAGTCATGTAAAACATCTGCAAGACCTGAGGGAGACAGAGTCAAAAGCTGCCACTGATGCTCTGCCTTCCCTTCCCTGCTTAGTGCCACAGAGATGAAGCAGGAGGGACTTGGAGCCCAGCCCAGGGCCTGTTCAAGTAGCAAGGGACAAGGACCTGGACCCTTAAGGAGGACCCCGTCATCTACAGAGCTTTCCTTCTGCCCACCTCAGCCACTAAATGAGAGGAGGAAGACACGAGCCACGGGTTCCTCACCTTGCAAGCCAAAGGTGCAGAAAAGACAAGTTTACCTTGCTGGAGGCTGCAATGGGAATTTCAGGTAAGGAAGGAGCCTTCCTACCAAATATGCCTTTGATTTGGCTGCACTCACTCCTAGATGGTCATAGACAGAAGCTCTCCTCACTAAGCCCAAAGGAAAGACCCCCAGAGGAGAGGAAAGCAAAATCCCTTGTCTAAACCATGAGAACCTGAAGAATTGCTGAGTCACCTTGGGGCAAGTTGATTAACCCACATTCAGAGAGAGCCGAAACTGCAGGGGACTTAGAGATCATTCAATCCAAAGCCATCATTTTAGTTTAATAATAGAACTATGGAGTCGAGGAGACTTGTCTGAGGCTACACAGCTCCTCTCAGATCACAGAATTAGCATCACAAGGCATTTTAGTTACCATCTAGTCCAAATCTCTCATTCTATAGGGGAGGAAACTGAAGCCCAGAAAGATTAAATCACCAGATCCTCTGACTCCAGATCCAGAGCTCTTTCCTGGCACTGTGCCCAACCCTCCATTTTACAGAGGAGGAAACTGGCTCGCTGGCCCAGAAATGGGTCAGTGGCTGAGCCAGGAAGAGAACCTGATCTCTTGACTCCTAGGCTAGCACCCTCTGCTTCCATTCTTCTCTTCCATACTTGTTTCATATTCATGGGATCAATCAATCAATATTGAGAAAATAAATTTATTCATAAGTCAAGATGGAGAGGAAGCCTGGCTTGGCTGCAGGATCTGGGCAACCTTGGCTTGATACTTCCTTCTGACACCTACTGATGATGTTACCCTGAACGATGAATGAATGAACAAGAAACCATTGAAGAAGCCCTTAGTACAGACCAAGGCCCCAATCAACAAAAGTGAGGCAACACTTGCCCTCAACAAACTTGTATTCTAATGGGAGGGAAGCCTCTAAAGGGGAACAGAGAGAGGCAAGGTTGTTCTCTTCAGCTCCCCAATCACCTTTCCCGGGCTAGAACTTTGCAGAACTGGTTCCATCTGTGTTGGTAGAAAGACCAGATCCTCCTTGTTGCCCCTCAGGCCCTCTGTAGCCCCAATATATGTTGGAGAGAATAACCCAATCTTTCTTAAGCAGAGAAAACAGAGCACAACCAGATCTTTGTTTTCTTAAGTTTGCTCTTTCATTAAGTATTGCCAAATTTGGGGCAGTTAGGATGGGCAGAAGATAGAGCATTTGGCCTGAATCAGGAAGACTCATCTTGAGTTCAAGTCTAACCTCAGATATGTCCTGGCTGTGTGACCCTATTTGCCTCAGTTTCTTCATCTGTCAAATGATTCAGAGAAGAAGATGGCAAAGTCCTCCAGTATCTTTCTCAAGAAAACCTCACATGGGGTCATGAAAAGTCAACAACTCCATCAGAAGTCTGAGTGTTTCCTCTCTATTGATATGGATTAAAACATGGTAAAAAAAAACCATTCTTTTGCTCTACTGAATTCACTGGTTGCAAGGGAGGATGGGGGAAGGGTGTCACTGAAAAGTTCTGGAGGTATCATCAAGACAAGAATTTCAACATTCGAAAGGAGAACACGGATGACAAGCCAGTTGTGACTCTAGCAGGTGATCCATAGAGCAGGGAGCGGGGTGAGCTTTGAGCAAAGATGCTGGCAGTGTCTCTCGAGTTCACAGCTGATAGATCATCACCTCCAGGGCATCCTATGACATTGTTTTATTGAAAGGAATTCTTAGACTGAAAACTTACAACTCTGCTTCTTAGTCACTATCTGAGGACTTGAACCCAGATCTTCTTACCTCAGAGGGCAGCCTTCTCTCTACTCTGTCCACTAATTAACATAAATCTCAACAAAAGAAATGATCATGTGTGATAGAGGGTTGCACATGGAGTCAAGAACAACAGGGTTCACATTCTGCTTCTGATATTCACCAGTTGATTGACCCTGGGTAAATCACTTAACAACTTTCAGCCTGTTTTTTCATCAATAAAAGGTGAATAAAAACAGCTTTCTAAAACCATAGAGAAGCATGGAACGAATTACAGGAACTGATGCTGAGCGAAGGGAGCAGAACCAAGAGAACATTGTACACATGAACAGCAACATTGTGAGTTGTTCAGCCCTGCTCTCAGCAGTCCAGAGAGCTAGGAGAACCCCAGGAGACCGGCTATGGACAATGCTATCCTCATCCAGAGGAAGAAAAACAGAATAAAACAAAACAAAGAAAAACGTACAGAATCTGAATGAACACTACATTCACTTCTCTTACGTTTTTCTTTCCTATCTCATAGTTTTCTTTATTTTCCCTTAGTCCTAATTTCTCATACAGAAAATGACTAATCTGTAACCATGTTAAACACAATATTCACCGGACTGTTTGCTATTGAGGGGAGAGGGTGGGAAGGGAGGGTGGAAGGAAATTAACTTATAAATATGCATATATATGTGATGAATGTTGGAAAATTTTCATAACATGTAATTGGAAAAATGAAATAAAATATCAATTAGGAAAAAACCAACAGCAACAAAACCAGCTCTTAACTTTGAGAGTTGTAAGGAAACAGATGAGGAAATATTTGTAAAGTGTTCTGTAAACCTCATTATATTTTAAGCCCCTTGAAGGCAGAGACTGTTTTACCTCTTTTTGCCTCCCCAGAACTTAGCACAGTTCCTGATGCATAGTAGGCACTTAATGAATATGTATCAATTAATCAAAATCTTAATTACTTCGATCACCACTATGATGAAGTTGATGATGATGATGATAGAGCAATGACTGATCAATATGACCTTAAGGTATCTCAAGGCATTTAGAAAGCTGTCCTCCTGCCTCCCACTCCTCCCAAACCAAGATGTCAGATGACTCACCTTGGACAGGGGCTTCGCCTCATGGCAGGTGATGCCCCCCACAAACACAATGTTGGGCATCAATGGCCTAGGATAGTTGAAGACAAAGTCAGTTCTTAGTAACCAGATGGATGTGTCACGATACAGTTCATTCACAGTCATGGGCCTTTGTAAAATTTCACTGGCAATATTCAAGGGGATTTCCATGAAATAGGAGCACAGTGACAATTCCTGAAGGTGGAAGACATAATTCCAGACACGCTCTATGAAGGTCATGGAGTCCGAGAGCTCACTGAGTCCTTTTGGAACATAAGATAAAGGACTGGGGCACTGAGTTGCCTCTTCTAAGTAATGGCAAAAGAGCCCCCGAGTGAAGACCACTGATGGGAGGGAGAAGTACTTGGCCAAAATAAAGCCACATTGGTCAAAAGGATCAAAAAGGATGGCATCAAATGCATTCTCCCTTAAGTAGTTCAACAGCTCAGTGTTTTGAAATAGACTCCTACAGTTTGAAAAAACATATTCAAAGAACAAAGTGGTATTTGGGTTATTGATCAGAGAGAGCATGTGTTTATTTATGTTATCCCACTGGTTATCAGAAAATCTCTTGAATGCCTGGTTGAAGTCTTCCAAGGAGTAGGAGGGTTTGTAAGTTTTCACGGTGTAAGGGACAGATGACTTCAACCTCCAGCTCACCTCAGGGATGACCATCACCACTTCATGTCCTCTCTGATGTAGCTTCTCCACCACCACACTCATGCTGAGCCAGTGGCTCCCAT
This sequence comes from Macrotis lagotis, assembly GCF_037893015.1. Lineage (NCBI taxonomy): Eukaryota > Metazoa > Chordata > Mammalia > Peramelemorphia > Peramelidae > Macrotis > Macrotis lagotis. The sequence continues at coordinate 270,906,331 of NC_133662.1, read as the reverse complement.
CCATGGGCACCACCAGCAGCTTGCCTGCCTCAGCCAAACCACCAGCCAGCAGGAGAAATGTCCACAGGGGAAGGAGGGCACCAGACTGAAGGAGAGAAGCCATTTAGAACCAGATACACAGAGGAAGGTAGCTGTCTATGGGACTTCAGAGTCCTGAGGAAGCCTATTAGTGAAAGGGAAGGCTGCCAGAAGGAAGGGAGGGTGCCCATCTATACAACGATGACATTAGTTAATGATTGACTAATCATATGTGTTCAGCAGAGCACACTTAGGGAGAACAAATAGCTCTTAATCATCCAGGAGGAGCTCAGTCACGCTACATAAACATCTTTGGCAAGATTTATGAATTTGGTAACCAATGGATGAGCCCCTCCTGGAGACTTTATAGAAAACTTTTCAAAGATTAAAAAACTGGTGGAGGGTAACCCAGCAGGAATGTAACCAGCATTGCCTTCAGTCAAATAAATATTTATTAAAGGCAGACCCTGTGCTAAGCATTGGAGATACAAAGAGAGGCAAAAATCATCCCTTGTCCTCCAGGAATTTATTTTCTAATGGAGCAGGCACAAACAGACAATTACATCCAAGCAAGATAATGTGAAGAAGACTAACAAGGAAAGTCACAGAATAAAAAGAAATCAGGAAAGACTTCCTGGAGGAGGGGGAGTTTTAGTTGGAACTTGAAGAAATTCAGAGAAGCCAGGAAGCAGAGATAGATAAGGAGGGAGAGAAGGGTCATGGGTGAATATTAGCAAGGAGGCCAGTACAGCAGGACCCAAGGATATGACAGAGAAAAGACATAAGAAGATGGAGAAAGGGGAAGGGATGGCAGTTCTGTCTACTCTCATAATCACCCAAGCAAGGGGGACCCTGTCTGTGTTTATGCATGGGTGTGCAGGTGTATGTGTAGGTCTGCTACCAGAATAATGTCTGTGCTGGTGCTTGTGAGGAGGGCTGGGAGGTGTGTATCTTCCTCACATGTGTCCAATGGCACATGGGCATTCATGTCTGGGTCTGCCTGTGTGTAACTATGTTTGTGTGAGAGAGATTGCTCAGCCTGGTCAGGGAATCTTCAGCAGGTATTGAACTCAGCACATCTTGAAATGATTCTAGGAGGAGGGGGCAGAGAAAGATATGAAGCACAACAAAGGGAAGGTATTCTTTTTAATGTCTTCAGCGGAAGAAAACAGAACAGAATAACATTGGATTGGTCTAGTTAATCTTTTATCCCTGACAAAGCCAACTTGGCAAAGTGCCACCCTAAGAATGAGGGAGGGCGAGTCTGAACCCTTCCTCAGACACTATGTGACCACAGGGAAAGTAACAACCTCTCTCTCAGTCTCAATTTCCTCGTCTACCAGATGAGAGCGGGTGGTAGACTCAACCTCTCCAGTCCTTTGCAACTGAATCTAGAGGCCTATAAACTTTCTCTGTGGTGAGGGATAGGTCAAGGAGGAGAGCTAGCCAGGGTTGTGTGCAAAACCACAGGGTTTCAGATGGGGAACAGACCTTGCCAATACTCAAGTCAAAGAATGTTGGACCAAGAACCAAAAGCTAAGTGCAAACGAGATCCTCTGATTTATTCAATCCAGGTTCCTTTCCTTTCTTTCTTTTTTAGTTTTTTTGCAAGGCAATGGGGTTAAGTGACTTGCCCAAGGCCACACAGCTAGGTCATTATTAAGTGTCTCAGGCCAGACTTGAACTCAGGTACTCCTGACTCCAGGGCCAGTGCTCTATCCACTGAGCCACCTAGCTGCCCCCCAGGTTCCTTTTCTACATCACTGTTAGTCCTGTCAACTCCCCATCTCCCTCCTTCTCCCTTGTCACCTTCTCTATACTGCATTTCTGTTTGGGAGCCCAGATTATGATTTCTGGGTCAAGAGATTAGGTAAGGGAGAGAGAGAGAGACTGTCAGACTCAAAAGTCTGGCTCTATGCAGGTTTGGTTGACTGCAGGAAGGCTGTGAAGACATCCTCATCGTCCTGCACCAAAGGCAGAGATCTTGGGCAGAGTTCAAAAGAATAAAGGAAATGAAATAATTCACTTGCAATAGAAGCAATAAAATGGGGATAAGGCCAATTAAAATCTTGTGTAATTTGGGTATCAACTTTAGCCGAAAGTCCTTTGTTGTGAGATGTACTTCACATTCTCCTGAGGCAGTGACGGAAATCACTGTTGGGGGTACTTGTTGGTAGGTTACTTAACCATTGGTGTTTCCAGAAACAGGCCCAGTTCCCACCTGAGTAGAGTCACACACAGCTGGGAATGGATAAATTCTTTGAATTGGAGTAATGGATATAGAATAATAGAGATAAGAAGAGCCTTAGAGATAATTTGTTCTTACACACTTCCATTTTACAGATGAAGAAACTGAGTCTCTAAGCCAACAGAGTGATTTTTTTTTCTGAAGGCCAACATAATACAGTTTAGTTCAAGGGAGGCTTGCTTTGGTGTTGACAAACTGAGTGAAGATCCAAAGTCTGCTGCTTATTTCTTGTGTCCTTCAGCAAGGCATTTTTTCCCCCTCTTTTGTGAAATTTTAACAAAGAGGTTGAACCACACAAAAAACATGAATTGAACACAAACCCAATAAGCATTCCTGGAAGAACTAAAGAATGATTTTCAAAATAAAATAAAAAAGAGAAAAAATTATTCAAAGAAATGAAAGCAAAGGCAGAAAATTATAAAAAGATAATTAACTGCTTGGCAAAAAAGGGGGGGAAGGAGAATTGAAGATCATGACACCTTAAAAGTGGAGTTGGCCAAATGGAAAAAAGAGGTACAAAAATCCAGTGCTAAAAAACAATTCCTTAAAAAAAGAGAATTACTGACTTATGGGGCAGAACCAAGATGGTGGCATGAAGCTATCATGCTCCCAGATTTTTTGTCAAAATGAAGCCTCTAAACAGACATTAAAGCTATTGATCCCACCAAAAAAAGACAAGATCCAAAAGAGTGTTCAACTGTAGCCATCACAGAGGATCTTCAGTGAAGGTCTGTCTCTTTGGGGGAAAAGGGGAAGTAAAGTCCAGTTGGGGGATGGGGGGAGCAAAAGCTGTCAGGAGGCTTTTGGCTATGGTGCAGTGCAGGTCCCAATAGCTATACTAGCAAGCTGGCAGGGAGGGTCCCAAACCCAAACAAAGTCTGTACCCTGGGAATATTGGGGCAAAAGACAGGACTTGGTTAGGAGCAAATCACTGCATAGGCAGAACCTGGATATAAAGGAGGAAACAAACCTCTGCAAAAGCAACACCAGGGCTGTATAGACAACATCTTGACCAAGGAAAAGCTGGAGATCAGACTCCATCCCCAGCATAAAAAGCTTGGGTGTATAATCACTACACCCCAAATGCAGAGCTCAAACAATCAAAATGAGCAAAAAAAGCTAAAATAGGCCACTAGTCATAGAAATTTACTATGCAGATATAGATGATAACAATGCCACCTCAGAAGAAGAAAGCAGTGAAAAATTGTCTACATGGGAAGTCTCAAAAAAGAGTTTATGAATTGGACTCAAATCCAAAAGACATAGAAGAGTTTTAAAAAGAATTTCAAAACCAAAGAAGAAAAATAGAAACAAAGAAATGAGAGTCATGCAGAAAAATTATGAAAAATTGACCAAAGAAATCAATTCCTTTAAAAGTAAACATAACCAAACTGGAAAAAGAATGTAACTCTTCAAAAAATAAAATCAACTAACTGGAAAAGGAATGCAACTCAGCAAAAAAGGAAGATTAGTCAACTGGAAAAGGAAACAAAAAGTCTAACTTTCCTAAAAATTTAAATTGGACAAAAAAGAAACCAATGAATCTCTGAGACTACAAGATTCTATCAAACAAAGTAAAAAGGCTTAAGAAATTGAAGAAAATATAAAGTAACTTTTAGGAAAAACAAAGAACCTGGAAAATAGATCCAGAAGAGATAATTCATGAATTATTGGACTACCAGAAAGCCTAGATCAAAAAAAAAAGAGCCTGGAAAATATCTTTCAGTAAATTATCAGGGGAAAATGTCCAAATCTGCTAGATTAAGAAAACAAAATAGCCTTTGAATTCCTCTAGAAAGAGATCCCAGGCTAAAAACTCCAAGGACTATCATAGTCAAATTCTAGGATTTTCAAATAAAGGAAAAAATGCTGCAAGCAGCAAAAAAGAAGCAATTTTAAAACAAAGGAAATGCTATCAGACTTATGTAGAACTTATCAGTTTCAATATGGAAGACTGGAGGACCTGGAATGCCCTATTTGGGAGGGCAAAGGATCTTGGATTACAAGAATTTACTACCCTGAAAAATTCAGTATATTCTCTCAGGGAAAAAGATGGATGTTCAATGAAATAGAGAACTTCAAAAATTTCTTATTAAAAAGATCAGAACTGAACAAAGAATTCAATCTCCACATTCAATATCCAAGAGAAGCATATAAAGGTAAATGAAAAGGAGAAAAAAACCAAAACAAATATTAGTCAAGAACATCCTACAAGGGGAGATATAAAACTTGCAACTCTTGAGAATTATATTTCTTTTAGGATAGTTAAAGGGTTGAATATAGTTGAAGAGATTGGGTTTAAAGGATATGAATATGGTTGTTTCTTGTCTTTCCACTCAAGAGGACCAAGATGACATCACTATGTTTGAGATAAATAATCCAGGTGAAAAGCGGGGTTATTTACTCTAAACTTGTGTGTCTCAGTTTCCTTTGACCTATTTTAATTCTGTCTAGCTCATAGAGCTTAGCATTTTCTCTGATGAGGGTATCCTAAACTGGGAGGCCCTGAACCAGTGTCTCCCATATCTTACAATCAATTTTAAATTCTTAAGAGAGACCTTCAGAATGTCCCAGTATCCAATCCTGACCTGATTACTGCTGCAGGCAGGGATCTCAAAGTATGGTCAAGACACAAAAAAATCTACAAAAACTTCTTCAAAGAAGATTCTACTCATGCATACATTCATAGACATTACAAGATCCCATAGAATTGAAAGATGAACAGCTCTTATTGCAAGAGAACTCAGCAGGTATCATGCCAAAATGGCAGCCCTGAGTCAAATAAGGCTGGCAAATGAAGGCCAGTTTACTGAAGTAGAAGCTGGATACATATTTTTCTGGAGTGACCACAGTGAAGGGGAACAACATGAAGATGGGATAGGTTTTACAATCAAAACTAATCTAGTCAACATTCTTGAATGCCTACCAAAAGGAGTGAACGATGTACTCATGACAATAAGATTGCTACTTCCAGGAACACCATGCCATCATCATCAGTGCCTATGCTCCCACCATGACAAACACTGATGAAGTTGAAGAAAAATTTTATGATTTTTATCAACAGTGTACAAAAATATGTCAAGTTTATAATTCTGGGTGACTTTAATGCTAGAGTAGGTTCAGATTACCAGACATGGAAGGGAGCCCTTGGGAGGAATGGAGTTGGAAACAGCAACAGCAATGGTCACCTACTACTGAAGATTTATACAGCTTATGACCTCATTGCAAACACTGTCTTCCTTTTTCCTAAATGCAATAATGGATGCACCCTCGTAGCAAACATTGGCATTATGGAGAAGAGACAGACAAGATGTGAGAATGACAAAGGCGATATATGGTGGAGAAAGCTGGACTGCTCACAAACTCATCCTCTCTAGGCTAAATATTCACATCCAACCAAAGTGGTGGCCCCAAGGCAAAATGAATACTAGAAGAAATAATGTCAAGAGATTAGAGTGTCTCTCTGAGTGGGAACATTTTTTGCTAATTTGGAGGGAAAACTGAGCCAACACACAGCTGGCAACAATGGAGCAGAAAAAGAGTGGCAGCTTTTAGAAATATAGCATACAGCACTGCATTTGCTCATCTGGGTCAGAACACTGGCAAACTTCAAGTCTGGTTTGATGAAAATAATGGGGAAATACAAAAGCTGCTTAATGAAAAAATGAGAACTCCACAGGTTTTTCCTCACAGGGTAGTTCCTCCATTTCTAAGAAGGCAGCATTTAAATCCAGTCCAAATGAAGCCTAGAGAGATGCAGGACTCTTGGTAAGAGTTTTCATCTGCTTAGTATGAAGGCAGATGCAATTTAATTTTATGCTGACAATAACAAACCAAAATGCTTTTATGATGCCCTGAAGGTTAGTTATAGACCAAAGACATATGGTACATCTCAACTACTCAGTGTTGATGGATCCATATTGATTAGGGACATGATCCTAGAAAGATGGGCTGAACACTTCCAAAGTGTTCTTAACAGCCCATCATCAAACAATGCAGAAGCCATTGACCATTTACCTCAAGTTCAAGTCAACCAATCCCAAACCAAAGTTCCAACCGAAGAAGCAGTTTTGAATGCCATTAGACTCCTTTCAAATGACAAAGCACCCAATGTTGATTCTATTTCAGCTGAGATCTACAAGGTGGGGGTGGTACACTGCTCATCCAAAAGCTGACCTAAATTTTCTAGGTTAAATGGCATGAAGAGGTTATCCCCCAAGAATTCAAGGATGCCTCCATTGTCCATCTCTATAAAGGTAAAGGGAATAGATTGTCCTGTAACAAACAGAGGGGCAATTCTCTTTTAGTCATTACTAGTAGGATTATTACCAGAGTCCTTCTCAAAAGGCTGATCCTTCACCTGGAAGATGGTCAACTCCCTGAGAGCTAGTGTGGCTTTGGAAAGTGTGGCATAACAGTTGATATTTTGCTTGTTGCTCAACAACTCCAGGAAAAAATGCCAGGAATAGAACAGAGGCCTATATGCAACATTTGTACATCTGACCCAAGGCTTTTTATACTGTCAGTCACAAATGCTTATGGAAAATTATGTCAAAATATGGATTGCCTGGAGAAATTCATCAGCCATTTCAGGATGGCATGCTTGCTTGGGTTCTGGATAGTGGATGATGCTCTTGAGATTTCCCAGTCACCAATGGAATGAATCAAGGACATGTGCTTGGTCCCATACTTTTTAGGATGATGTTTTTGGCCATGTTATCAAACACCTTCACTGAGGATAAACATGGTCTCAAAGTCAGTTACTCTTCAACCTGAAAAGGTTACAAGCCAAGATCAAAGTGGAGGGAGGGTTGGTACATGATTTTCTGTTCGCACATTGAGTACACTCAATGTAGCCTCTGAAACTGAGATGCAACAAAGTGAGATGGATTGATTCTCTGCTGATTGTGCTCATTTTGGTCTAAGTTATCACCAAGAAAACATGTGTGCTCCATCAGCCAGAACCACACCATTCATATGTGGAACTATCCAGCAAATGGAGAAGTTTTGAATACTGTGGAAAATTCACTTACTAGCAGTGTCCTTTCCAAGGAGGAACACATTGACAATGAGGTTGACACATGCATTGCCAGAGCTAGCTCACTATTTGGGAAACCCCGAAAGAAAATGTGGGAGAGAAAAAATATTAGACTGAATACCAAATCGAAGGTCTACAGACCTATTGTATTGACCTCATTGCTATGTGCCTGTGAAACCTGAACAGCTTACCAGTGCATGTCAGGAAATGGAATTGCTTCCATTTAAATTGTCTAGGAAGATTCTGAAGATCACCTGGCAGGAGGAGATCCCAGACATTGAGGTCCTTTCTCAAGGTAAACTACTTAGCATTCCAACAATACTACAGAGGGTACAACTACTGGAGACATTGTTAGAATGCTGGAAGTGCACTTGCCCAAAAAACTATTTTATGGAGAACTCACACAGGGCAAGCACTTACAAGAGGGTCAGAAGAAGCAATACCAAGACACCCTGAAGGCTTCATTGAAGAAATTCAGAATTGATTGTATTATGGGAGCGTGGGAGACACTGGTACAGGAGTGCCCAGGTTGGCATGCCCTCATCAGTGAGGGTGCTGCACTCTATGAGGAAGGCAGAATTGAAGCAGATCAAAGGAAATGTGACATTCGTAAGTTTCAGGTGTTCACATAGAATATATAGAACATTCCAAGCTAGTGTTGGTTTGATCAGTCACAGTTGGACCGAGAGTCATTTGTCTCAAACACAGTGATATCATTTTGGTCTTCTTTGATAACAAAGGACAAGAACAACCAACCAACCAACTTAGAACAGTTAGAGACTATAATAATTAAATCAGAAGTGACTATACTTAACTAGATATTTAGAGATCTGTAGTACCACAGGGGAAGAGAGTGGGAAACTTCTTAGAAGGGTTGGACATAAAGAGCTTAGGAAGTGATCTTATCTTACTCCATATTTTAGTTAAAGGGGGTTTAAGTACCATGGTTGGGGAGCTAAAAGGGAGCACCTAATTAATCAACCTTTGAGTGATGATACTTTGAATGATAGTACTTCTATTAGGTCAGTTTAAAGGAGTATAATTTGACAAAAGGATTACAAGAATAGGCCAGGGTTAAAACAATAAAAATATAAAAAGAAGGGTAAGGTCAGGCATTAATGGATTTCAAAAAAAGAGAATTATCCAAGTGGAAAAAGAGATACAAAAATCAACTAATGAAAATAATTTCTTGAAAATTAGAATTTGGCAAGTAGAAATTAATGACTTCATGAGACATCAAGGAACAATAAAGAAAAATCAAAAGAAAGAAAAAAGTAGAAGAAAATGTAAAATCTCACATTGGAAAACAACTGACCTAGAAAACAGATTTAAGAATTATTGAAATTCTACCTGAAAGCTATCATCAAAGAACCTAGACATCATATTTAAAGAAAACAGGAAGAAAATCTGACCTGATATTCTAGAACCAGAGAATAAAAGGTTGGTTGGTTCTTGTCCTTTGTTTGGAAGACAAAAATGACACCACTATGTTTGAGACAAATTAATCAAGATCCAATAGACCTGAAAGACGAACAACTCTTGGGATTTCAAATAGAAGGTAAAATAGAAATAGAAAGAATCTATAGATCACCACCTGAAAGAGATTCTAAAATGAGAACTCCTAGGAATGGGATAGCCAAATTCCAGAGCTCCCAAGTCAAAGCTGCCCTAAAGAGAAATACTTCAAGCAACAGGAAAGAAGTCATTCAAATATTATACAAGATTTAACAGCTACCATATTAAAGAAGTGGAAGACTTGGAATAAGATATTCCAGAGGGCAAAAGAGCTGGAATTACAATCAAGAAAAACCCACCCAGCAAAACTGAATATAAGCTTTCAGAGGAAAAAAATGGATATTTAATGAAATAGATCATTTTAAAACATTCCTGTTGAAAAGACCCAGAACTGAATAGAAAATTTGACTTTCAAATACAATACTCATAAAGTTTTACATGAAAATTTTACCCAAATGCCCAACCCTTTCCTAAACCTTGTATTTCTTTGTAATTATTCTGTATACATGTATTCTATATATGGCTAACATTTATATAGTGCCTGCTATGTTCCAGGCACTATGCTAAGCAAGACTTTCAGATTTTATTTCACTGGCTACTCACCACTCTCCTGAGAGGTCACATGCCTTTCTGTATGAAAAGATGATGCATAAACTTTATCATTATTAGTGTCGTTAGTAAGAAAGTGTGAGACTGAGTCAATTATGCTGGTATGATGTTAAAAAAAGAGTGGATATCCTCTTCACCATCCTTCTGCTGCTAGTAGCCTTGAAGGCTGAGCTGTGTAGTTTCAGCGTATACAAGATCTACTTGGGCCATGGGAGGCACTATGCCTGCAGGAATGGAAAGGTTTGTCAATTTTTGAATACAAAATATGAGTCTGCATTCCTTTCAAAGAGGAATCCTCAGCAGAGCAATTGGATTGTCCTGTATTGAAGATAGCACACCGAGGGACAATAGGAAGAGATTCAAAAGAAAAGAACTCACCAGACTATTAAATTCCAGGGGACCATCACTGGGGCTACTCTTGTTGATATAATGACTAAGAGGAACCAGAAATCTGGAGTTTGAAAGGTTCCATGAGAACATGCCATCAGGGCTGCCAAGGAAGTAAAAAAAGTAAAGATAGCTGCAATGGAAAAAGGCTCCTATGAAAGCAGCACCTAAACAAAAAAAAAATGTGAAGCCAGGGAAAGTTTCTGCACCCCAAGTTGGTGGAAAACATTAATTATCTACTAAACAGATTTAGTAAAATAAAAATGAAAGGAAAACTATTATTTTTTAGTGTTGACTTCAAAAAAAGTGGATAGGTGAGAAAGAAGCAAGAGAGATGAATAATGGAGAAGATTATCTCTAGATAAAAGAGGCACAAAAGGAAGAATTTTTGCAGTAAAGGGAAAATGGTAGAAGGCAGCAACATGAACCTCACTTTCACATTAAATTAATTTTCACAGGCTTCAAAGTTGTTATTTTAGGTGCTGCCTTTCTAGGAGCCTTTTTTGATTTCACCTGTCTTCTTTGATTTCACCTGTCTTCTTTGTTCTTTGTTTAGCTTTTTCTGCTTCCTTGGCAGATTTCATGACTTGTTCTCATTGTGTCTTCAAACTTTAGGTTTCTGAGTCCTCTTGGCCATTATATCAGCATGAGAAGCCCCAGTGATGGCCTTTGGAATTTAACAGCCAGGTGAGTTCTTTTGTTTTGAATATCTTCCAAATATCCCTTCTTGTGCTTTCTTCTATACTGGACAGTTCAACTGATCTGCTGAGGTTCCTCTTTGAAAGGAATGTAGACTTATAGTTTACATTCAAAAACTGGAAAACCTTCCCATTCATGTAGGTATGGTGCCTTCTATAGCTCGGTTAGATCTGCACAGCTCAACCTTAAAGACCAAGAAAACACTATATATGCTCAATTGGTAATAGAAATCTATTTACTCAACAGGAAAGGTATATATAAATAAGGGTATGAAGGAAAGGAGAGGTAATAGAATGAAGAGTAGATTTTAAAAGGCAGTAATCAAAAGTAAAAAAAAATATTTTAGAGGAAGGACAAGATAAAAAGAAAGATAAAGAGAAATAGAAGAAAATAGGACAGAGAGAAATGCAGAGTTAGAAATCATAGCTGTGATTGTGAATGTGAACCTACAAAACAGAAGCAGACAACAGAATAAATTAGAAGGCATGATCTCAGACAAAGCAAAACCCAAAATAGACCTAATTAAAAGGGATAAAGTAGGGAAACCATATCCTACTAAAAAGGGAACATAGACAATGAAGTAATATCAATACTAAACATGTATACAACAAATAGCAAAGCTTCAAAATTCTCAAAGAAAAGTCAAATGAATTACAGGAGAAAATAGCAAAAATAGCAAAAAAAATTGAGGCGTCTCAATTTTCCCCTTCTCAGAACTATTTAAATCTACCTATAAAAGGAAAAAGAAAGAAGTTATTAATATGAATAACTTCTTAGAAAAGTTAGATATCAAAGAATTCTGGAGAAAATTGAGTAGGAACAAAAAAGACTATTCCTTTTTCTCAGTTGTACATAGCACCTTTACAAAAATTGACCATGTATTAGAACAAAAAAACCCTTACAACTAAATTCAGAAATATTAAATTCACCCTTTTCCAACCATAATGCAATAAAAATACATTTTAACAAAGGGCCATGGAAGCATAAAAGTCCATTTAAAATTAAATATTTTAATTTGAAAGAATGAATGAATCAACAAATCAAAATTTCATTAAAGAAATTCTCAATGATAAGAAACATACTAAAATTTGAGAGATATATTCAAAATATTACTTATTATAAAATTTATATCTCTAAGCATGTATATCAATAAAAAAGAAAAGGAGCTGATCAACAAATTGGGCATGCAACTAAAAAAATGCTAAAAGAAGAACAAATTAAAAACTTCTAATTAAACACCAAAATGGAAGTCCTGAAAATCAAAAAAACATATGAATAAAATCAAAAGTTTAAAAATGAACTAATAAATAACAGTAGGATTTGAATTAATTTTATTAAAAATTAATTTTATTTTAAAAAAGAAAGAAGAAAATCAAATTCCTAGTATGAAAAATAAAAAGTGTGAATGTGCCACCAAAAGAAGAGAAAATGAAAGCACTCCATAGGAGTTATTTTGCAAATTATACGCCAGCAAAACTGACAATCGAAGTGAAATGAGTAAATATTTTCAAAAATAACCTGGGTTCAAATCCGGTCTCGGACACTTAATCATTACCTAGCTGTGTGGCCTTGGGCAAGCCACTTGACCCCATTTGCCTTGCAAAAAACCTAAAAAAAAATTTTTCAAAAATATAAACTGTCAAGATTTCTTATTGTTGCTGTTGTTTGTCCTTCATTCTTGATGAAGACCATGATATCATGGAAGAGATTCAGTGCCATGCAGTTGAGTTGGATTTAAATAAGGGAATACTACACAAAGTCATCAGCCTCACTTTCTTCTCTGGAACCATCTGGATCCAGACTACTGGAGATGACCCTGGATGCAGTGGGAGACCTTGGCTTTTTAAAGCTAGATCTTTATCAGGGTCACAGTTTGACTGATGCAATACCCCTACAGTCTTGAGATTAGTTAGGTGAGAAAGAGATGAGGAAAAGAGGCCAAGAATGTCCATTTTCAAAAGAAAGAAGAAAAAAATTATTGGGAGGGTAAGACCTTCAGGGGATCTCAGAGATTAAGACAAGTGAGAAAGAAGAAACAAGGAGCTTTTTTTACACAGTGCCCCCCCACCAAAAAAATGAATCTGGAAGTTTGGCTTCACTCTGAACTAATCAGGGCCCAAACGATGACCAAAAGGGCTAATCCTGGAACCCATTGTTGTCCAATTAAGGAAAGCCAGAGTGATTTGGGATTAACAAAAGAAAAAAATATAGAATACTTAAATAACCCCGATTTTAGAAAAAGAAATTGAATAAGCCATTAATGAACTCTCTTAAGAATAAATCACTGGGACCAGATGGATTCACAAACAAATTCTTTATTTTAGGTTTTTGCAAGGCAATGGGGTTAAGTGGCTTGCCCAAGGCCACACAGCTAGGTAATGATTAAGTGTCTGAGGTCGGATTTGAACTCAGGTCCTCCTGACTCCAAGGCCAGTGCTCTATCCACTGTGTCACCTAGCCACTCCCACAAACAAATTCTAACAAATATTTAAGGAATAATTAATCCCAATTCTCTGTAAACTAATTTAAAAATAGATAAAGAAGGAGTCCTAACAAATACCTTTGATGACATAAATATGATTTTAATACCTAAACCATGGAGAGCAAAGACAGAGAAAGAAAATTATAGATCAATTTCCTTAATGAATATTGGTGCAAATATTTTAAATAAAATATTTAGCAAAAAGATTACTGAAATATATCATAAAGATTATATACTATAACTTGATGGAATTTATAACGGAATTGTAGAACTGGCTCAATATTAGGAAAACTATCAACAAAATTGACCATATTAATAAAAATAGTAACAAAAACCATGATTATCTCAGTAGATACAAAAAAGAGCCTTGGACAAAATATAATACCCATTCCTATCAAAAGCATCAGAAAGGAAGGAAAGGGATCAATGACACCTTTCTTAAAATGTTAAGTATTGTTGTTTGGTCATTTCCATAATGTTTGACTCTTCATGATCCCATTTGGGTTATTTTTTTCATCAAAAATACTGGAATGGTTTGCCAGTTCCTTCTCCGGCTCATTTTACAGATGGTGAAAGTAGATTAAGTGACTTCTCCCTACTACCACCAGCTTGGGGTCACACATCTAGTAAATATTGGAGGCCAGATTTGAACTCAGGAAGAAAATGTTCCTAACTTCTTAAATCTTCTAGCACTACAAAACTGTGCCATGTAGCTGCCCCCAAATAATTAGTAGCATCTATCTAAAACCAAGAACAAGCATTATCCATAAGAGAAAGAAATTTTAAGCCTTCCCAATAAGGTCTGAGAAAAGCAAGGATGTCCATTACCACCCCAATCATTCAATATTATACTAGAAATGCTGGTTATGGCAATAAGAAAAGAAAAAGAAATGGAAGGAACAGAAATAGGCAATGATTAACAAAATGATCATTCTTTGTAGATGATATGATGTACATTTGGAGAATCCTAAAGTATCAGCTGATTGGTTGGTTCTTGTTCTTCCTTATCAAAAAAAAGATCAAAATGATATCATGAGCTCAGAATGCTTTCTGACAGGTTGGGCACAAATAGTCTATGGGAAAACCTGGGGTGCTTGCTCTAAACTTTCATATGTCCCATTTCCTTTGAGCTGCTTCCATTCCACTTTGCTTATAGAAAACAGCCTCCTCTCTGATGAGGGTACCCCATTCTGGGTGGTCCTCTGCCAGTGTCTCCCAACCTGTACAGTCAATTCTAAAGTTCTCTAGAGAGACCTTCAGTGTGTCCCATATAGCCTCTTCTTACCTCCTTGTGAGCACTTGCCCTGTGGGAGTTCTTCATAAAAATTGCATTTTTGGCAAGCATACATTTGGCATTCTAACAAGGTGCCTGGTTCATCAGAGGTGCATTCTCTGTAGTGTTACTTAAAATATTTGGTAGTTTAACTGAGAAAGTACCACAGTGTCTGCCAGGTGATCTTCAGAATTTTCCTAAGACAATTTAAATGGTCGGCACAACAGTTCTATAAACCTTCAATTTGGTAGTTAGTCTAATACCTTTTCTTTCCCACACTTTCTTTCAGAGAATCCCAAATACTAAGCTAGTTCTTGTAATGCATGTGTAGACCATTGTCAGTGTGTACCTCCTTGGAAAGGACACTGCCAAGGGAAGTGAACTTGTCCACAGTGCTCAAAACTTCTCTATTTGCTGTCATCGATGGTTCCACATATGGATGGTGTTGTGCTGGCTGATGAAGTCCCTGGGTTTTCTTGGTGTTCATTGTGAGGCCAAAATGAACACAAGCAGCAGAGAATGGATCCATACTTTGTTGCTTCAGAGGCTGCATTGAGGGCACATTCATCTGCAAACAGAAGATCCAGCACCAACACTCCTTCCACTTTGGTCTTGGCTTGGAGCCTTTTCAAGTTGAAGAATTTACCATCAGGGCTTGTTTATTTCAGCAGTTCCCTAATATTAAGACAATATTAAAAGACTTGTGTTGAAAAATACCATCCATATTCAGGGAAGGAAGATGCTTAGTAAAGCTCAATTTTAAAAAGTTGAGAGGTATTATGTCACTTTTTTTCTCTCTAATGTTTTCTTTCATCTGTTTGGATTTGATTCTTCTCTTACAGCATGATCAATATGGATCTATGTTTAGCATGGTTATAAATGTAGAGCCTATTGGTTTCTGTCAGAGGGAGGAGGGAGGGACAAAAATAGAAAACTCAAAACCTTGCCAAAAATGATTGGTTAAAAACTGTCATTGGATGTAGTTGGAAAAACAAATAAATAAAATAGCTTTAAAAAAAGAAATTTCATTTCCTAGATTTAGTTTGTTCAACTCTGAAATGGGAATAATAATATCTATACTGTATTATCTGTAATATTGTAGCTAAAGTGCCTTGTAAACATCAAAGTACTGCATAAATGAAAAATCAGTTATTCAAAAAAAAAGAATTTATCACCACTGTGGTAGCTGACTTTGATGCTGTGTTCATCCTCAATGAAGGTGTTTGATAACATGGCTGAAAACATCATGCTACAAAACATTGGAATAAGGACACAACCTTGTTCATTGGTGACTGGGAAATCTGGAGAGCATCATCCACTATCCAGAACCCAGACAAGCATGGCGTCATGGAATTGATGTACAATACTGATGAACTTCTCCCAGCAGACAAATTGTGACATAATTTTCCATAAACATTCATGACTGATGGTATCAAAGGCCTTGGTCAGATCTACAAATGTTGTATACAGATCTCTGTTCTGCTCCTGACATTTTTCCTGGAGTTGTCGGGCAGCAAACACCATTATCGACTGTTCCTCCACTCTTTCTGAAGCTACCCTGGCTCTCAGGGAGGTGACCAACTTTCAGGAGGAGGATCAGCCTATTGAGAAGGATTCTAGCAAGAATCTTACCAGCAATGCCAAAAAGAGAAATACCCCTGTGATTGTCACAGGACAATCTATTCCCTTTACCTCTATACAGATGGATGATGGAAGCATCCTTGAATTCTTGGGGTATAACCTCTTCATGCCTTATAACCTGGAAAATTTCAATCAACTTTTAGATGAGCAATGGAATTCCCACCTTGTAGATCTCAGATGGAATAGAATCAACACCAGGTATTTTGCCACTTGAAAGGAGCCTAATGGCATTCAAAACTTCTTTAGTTAGAACTCCAGCTTGGGACTGGTTGACTTCAACTTGAGGCAAATGGTCAATGGCTTCTGCATTCATTGATGATGGTCTGTTAAGAGGGCTATGAAAGCATTTAGTCCATCTCTCTAAGATCACGGCCCTATTGTTAATCGGTGTGACTCCATCCACACCAAGTCGTTGGCCTGTAAATAGCCTTCAGGGCAAAGAACTGATTGAAACAATTCACAACTCCAGCAAAATTGCAGGATATAAAATAAACATATAGATTATCCTACTAACAAAACTCTGCAGGAAAGAGAAGTTCCACTTAAAATAACTATAGGCAATATACTTGCCAAGACAAACCCAAGAAATGTCAACATAGTTATAAAACACTTTTCAAATATAAAATAAGATCTAAACAATTAGAGAAATATTAATTTCTCATGGGTAAGCCAAATCATTAGAATAAAAATGAATTCTATATAAGCTAATCTACTTATTCAGTGCCAATCAAACTACCAAAGAATTATTTCACAGAGTTAGAAAAATAGTAAGAAAATTCATCTGGAAGAACTAAGATCAAAAATATCAAGGAAATCAATAATATATGTGAAGGATTGTGGCCTGGCAACACTGAATCTCAAATTGTATTATAAAGTGGTAATCATCAAAAAGGCAACCCTAATCTTGGCAGAGAAATCAAGTGATAGATCCGGGAATAGATTAGCTAGAGAAGAAAAAGTTGGCAATGACCATAGTCTGCTGGTGTTTGATAAACCCAAATATCCAAGGTTTGGGGGTAAGAACTTAATGGTTTTTTTTTATTATTTTTTTTAGGTTTTTTTTTTTTTTTTTGCTAGGCAATGGGGTTAAGTGGCTTGCCCAAGGCCACACGACTAGGTAATTATTAAGTGTCTGAGACCGGATTTGAACCCAGGTCCTCCTGACTCCAAGGCCAGTGCTCTATCCACTGCGCTACCTAGCCGCCCCAGAACTTAACGTTTAACAAAAATTTCGAGGAAAACTGGAAGCAATTTCACAAAAACTAGGTATAGACCAAGATTTCAAAATCAAAATTGTAATTTAGACATAAAGAGTGATATCATAAATAAAGGAAGATTTCATGATCAACAAGAGATAGAGAGGACTACAGAAAGTAAAATAGATGACTTTATTCATATGAAATTAAAAAAAACCTTTTATGTAAACAAAACCAATGCAGTCAAAATTAGAAGAAAAACAGGAAACTAAGAAAAAAATTGCAACAAAGCTCTCTGATAAAGACTTTATTTCTCCAATATTAGGAAATTTTGGTCAAATTTATAAAAATAAGAGTCATTTCTTAGTTGTTAAATGATCAAAGGTAGTTCTCAGAAGATGAAATAAAAGCTATTAACAGTCACATAAAATTTTTTCTAAATCATTACTGATCAGAGAAATGCAAATTATAGTTAATTAAGGCATTGAGATAGGCGTTTACACCTGTCAGATTGGCTAACAAGCTAGAAAAGGAAAATGACAAGTTCTGGAGGGGATATGGAACAAGTGGGACACTAAAGCATTGTTGATGGACTTGGGAACCAATCTAACCATTCTGGAGAACAATTGAGAATGATTATAGCTAGAGGGCGTAAAATCTTCTACGGGCTTCAGCTTAGTGATATCACTTCTAGGTCTATATCCCAAAGAGATCAGTGCAAAAGGAAAATGAACTATATTTACAAAAATATTTATATCAAATCTTTTTGTGTGACAAAGAATTGGAAATCAAGAAGACCTCAATCAATTAGGGAATGACTGAACATGTTGTGATGTCTGGTTGCAATACAATGTGTAAGCACCCAGGGTCACACATCTTGTAAATGATAACAAGTTTGATTTGAACTCAGATCTTTCTGATTCTAGGGCCGACATTCTCTCCATTATACCACCTAGCTGCCATCGATTCCACTGATCCACTCCTGATTGTTTTGCTCTTTGTAATCCAGTTTGTGCTATGGTGTGGTAGATCACCTCTCTTCTCTTTTGTTCCTCCAGTAATTTCTTTGATATTCCTGGCCTTTTGTTCTTCTTGATGAATTTTGTTATGATTTTTTCCAGTTTTATAACTTTACTTTAATGTGACCCTAAATAAGTAAATTAATTTGCCATTTTTATTATATTCTCAGCAATTAATATTTCTCCAATTGTTTAAGATATGACTTTATTTATGTGAAAGGCATTTAATTATGTTCAAATAGTTCCTGGGTTTGTCTTGGTAGATAAACCCCCAAATATATTCTATTATCTGCAATTATTTTGTTGATAAAATATGGAAAGGCTGATGATGATTTAGGCGCAACCCCCTTATTTTACAGATAAAGAAACTGGGACCCATGGCATTGATTTGTCCAATGTCACACGGGTAGCAAGTAGACAAGCTGGGTCAGAATGTGATGGTAGATAAATAAGGATAAAAAGTAGACCGAAGGGGGAAGTTAGGTGGTACAGTGGCTAGAGCATCAGTCCTGGAGTCAGGAGGACCTGAGTTCAAATCTGCCCTCAGACACTTAATACTTGCTTAGCTGTGTGACCTTGGGCAAGTTCTTGCAAAAATCCAATCCCCCCCAACCCAAAAGAAGTAGATCTAGGAGAAGGGGTGAAAAGGTAGAAAAGAGAGATGACATTTGGACCATAGGATGGAAGCTGATTTTTTAAAAAAATATTTGGAAAGAGAAATGGGAGTAATCTTGCTTCAGGAGCCATGTTGGGAATGGACTCCCTTTACAACATAGATAACAATGTTGTCATTTCCTTAAGTCTCTCCTCACTTGAATTCACCCTTCCCACAGCTCTGAAAATGATCTTTCTCAAGATCACAGCACAACTTCCCTGCTCCACAAGTGCCAGGAGCTTCCTATTGCCTCTAGGATTATGTACAACCTCCCCAGTCCTTCAAAGCCTTTGGCAGTCTGGCTTTAGGCCACCTCTGTGGGCTCTTTGCTCATTCCTCTTCTCTGGGAACTCTAAAGTCCAACTTAGTACAGGACACTGTGTCTCATCTTGTGCTTTGACCCAGGCTGTCCCCTCCACTTCTTGCTGGAAATGTGAACTCTCTTCACCTCTGCTTGAAGAATCCTCTAACTTCCTTCCAGTCTTTCCTCCAGAGCCATCTCCTGGAGGCAGCTGCACTTGAGCCCCCACCCCATCCTTCCAAATGACTTTATTCACTTTAGATGGAATTCATATTTACTTCTTTGATTCATGGGGTTTTTTTTCCCAGTAGAGGAGGAATTATTTCCTCTTTGTCTTTGTAGCCTCAGGACCTAGGACAGTGTCTGATATAGAGGTCTGTTGAATGAAGGCCACCCAGTCTGCTTGAAGTCTTCAGCTAGAGGACTCTAGATGTTCAGTTTTGCTGTTCCAGTTGTTTCAATCATGGTGTGCTGCTAAATGCCAAACAATCAGCTCTTTTTAAAAAAAAAATATGTATTTAAGGCAATGGAATTAAGTGACTTGTCCAAGGTCACACAACTAGGTAATTTTTAAAGGTCTGAGGCTGGACTTGAACTCAGGTACTCCTGACTTCAGGGTCAGTGCTCTATCCACTCCACAATCAGCTCTTAAAAAAACCAAATAAACCAAACACACTATGCACTTTCAAGTTTTATCTGCATTATTGATATTTTTTCCCCATCAAAGAGGACAAGAATGAGAACTGAGTAACAAAGGGCTAGATTTGGGTATTCACAGATTCTTGGGAATAGAATATGTTGAGAATCAGTATCTTCATGAAGTCTCAAGTGGTGAGAATTAGAGGTTGAATGGATTTGGAACCTTGATATGGCAAAGAAAGGAGATGATGAAGAGAAGAAAGGAAAATAGAAAAGAGGGGAGAAAAAGAGAGAAGGGAAGAGGAGAAAAAAGGAAGGTAGGGAAGGAGAGGAAAAAGGGAGGGAAGGAGGGAGACAGAGAAAGAGATAGAGTCTGAGACAGAGACAGAGAGAGTCAAGAAAACTCAAAGAACAAAGAGTTGATAGGAAGGAAAAGGAGGAAAAGGGAAAAATCTGGCTCACCAGAGAGAGACAGATTGAGAAAGGGAGAAACTCAGGAAAATTTTGTCGCAAAGGGAAAAGAAGAAAGAAGAGAAACAAAAGAAGAAGAAAACCAGCTGAACCAAAATACAAGTATATGTAACATGAAACCCAGGCAGGAAGGAGGAAAGGAAGAGCCCTACCATTTTGAGGTCTGTTCCTTCTCTGAGATTCTGGATTTCTGTGACTGTAATCCTTCTCACTAATTTTATTCGGGTCAGAATACAACAAGGGACATTGACCTCCTCCTCAATCTCCACCCACTTGTTTCAAAACAATTTTCTATCCAGCATTTGATGAGGTTATGTAATCCCACTTTAAAGGACAAGTCTCTTTAAAGTAGGAGTGATGAAGAGAAAACCTGATCACTTGGATCAGAGGGCAAGGGGGCAGGGGTAGGTGGTGTAGTGGATAGAGTACTGGCCCTGGAGTCAGGAGGACCTGAGTTCAAATCCAAGCTCAAACACTTAATACTTATCACTATAAAAGTTAGATATAAAATATTTCTACTCTCTTCTATCTCATTTCCCCTTGGACTTCTAGACTAGGGTATAGCAAAATGAAAGGAAGTAGAAAATGGAAGATTGTAGGAGAAACCCATAACAATAATGAGCAATTAGTTGATAGAGGCCCAGATGATCCTGAAATTGGGATCATTCCTATTTTTGGCTGCCACCTTTTGCCTTTCTGTTTCCTTTTTTTGAGTAAAGGTCAGACTGTCAATACTGAGAAAAGGTATTTCCATCCTTAGGAAGGACAATTTTAAAAACAAGAGTTCTTTAATTCTGGAGATGGATGCCAGTTTCTCAAAGGGAGATTTCCTTAATGTCACAGTTGAAAAAGAAAAGGACCACCTAACAGAAGAATCTCATAGCTGGAAGATTATATTATTATTCACTTTTTGCTATTGAGGTTTTTTCTTGGCAGAGATACATTTAGCAGCACAGCATTTGCAATTTCTTACTCCAGCTCATTTGACAGATGAAGAAACTTAGGCAAACAGGGTAAAGTGACTTACCCAGGGTCACACATCTTGTAAGTGATAACAAGTTTGATTTGAACTCAGATCTTCCTGATTCTAGGGCCGACATTCTCTCCATTATACCGCCTAGCTGCCGGATATTCAATATTAACTTTTAAATAAAGCTTTTGTTAAAGCCAGTTGCGATCAGGAGGCAACTTCTAAATGACTAGGGAAATGGAAAGAGATAGATACATAGAGATGAGAGGAGAAGCAAGGTGGGTAAAGTGAATGAGATTATTAGATTTTTGCTTTAGGTCTCATAGAATCAGTTGCTAATAGTCGCCAGTGATATACAACTCTACATGTCTAGATAAGCATCCCTCATTGTTCTGCTGAGCTCCAGATTACATCATCACCAACTGCCTTATTGATTCTTTCCTTGACTGCCGTGTTTGCCTCATCTTTCTATCAGTCTTGATTCCTAACCTTGGAGTGACCCCCCAACTTCCAACCCCATCGAATCTGTGCCAATCCCTGCTGACTCTGCCTTCACATTTCTCTCATCCTATACTTTTTCATCATCCACTTCTTTATTCATCACTGGAGTAGCCTCTCTTCTGGTTTCCCTATGACCAATCTCTCCCTCCTTCAACACATCCTCCATGTAGTCACCCAAGTGACATTCCTAATGCACAGGCTTATCTATGTTACTCTCCTGTTCAAGAAGCAACAGCGGGGTTTCCTCTTGCCTCTGGATCCTTGATTTGGCATTCAAAGTCTCAGCATTCTAGAATTCCAGGTTTCCCACATATTCAATCATGTCGTTCAACTGATCTCTTACCCACAACATTCTGTTTTCTGCTTCTGTACCTCTTTATGCAAAGGCTGTGCCTCATGCCTGTATTGCTCTCCGTGTTTGGCACTTCTTACAGACCTTATTCCCTTTAAGGCTGTGCCTGCTATTCTCCCAACTGAAAAAAATCCTTTGTATATGCTTCTATTTACTCATCTTTGTGCAAATATACACCCCCTATAGAAGATAAGCCCCACGGCAAATAAAGTTGATCCCCAGGGAACAAAGCCTTCAGCATTTGAAAGAGGCATGACCACCAGTTGACTGCAAAGGATTTGCCAAGAACAGAAGAGAAAGTATGGAGGGTCCCATTGAGAGCATGTATGTACAGGAAGACAAGTGATCTTATCCTTTGCAGAGAAGTCACTGTATTTTTGCCAGTACCAAAACCACACTTGTGAATCTAAGTACAAAATGCATATTTGTCTCTTACAGAAAAGAAGTATGTCCTAGGGAAATGGAGGATTCCTTGAAAGGATGTAAAATGTGTTATAAAGAAGAAGTAAAGGAGGAAAAGTATGTGATAGAGAAGAGAGAGGGAAATTCTTCCCTTCATCAGAAAGATGGAGAAAACAAGAATATGACACAGAATAACCTGAGCCAAAAGGGTTCCTCAGACATGTAGAGGTAATTGTGATGAGGCTTTTCCCATAAAGGGGGCTCTGTATTTTTGGAGGAGCAGGCAAGCTTTTGTGTTCTGGAGTTAAGGTGATATGCATCCATGGGCCCATTCCAATGAAGGCCATTCAGTAATGGCCCAAGGAAGAAGAACAGAGCCATAGAAGTTCATGTCTGGAGGATCCAAGTGACACTTGACCAAACTGACATAAACAATGGGAAAGTCTACTGCTTTCCCAGGGCTTAGAGTTGGAGCATTAGGAAGTGAGTCCTAAGGTTTGTCTAACTTGACAACCCCCATTCATTCTGTTGATTCAAGTGAGGACCAGGTAAACCATTAAAAGGGATCTAGAAAGCTTTGCTAAAATTTATGATATCCTGGGTGAAAGAAAATGAAGACCCTCAGGGAGGCAGATAGGGCTTTGACCACTGCTGCTGAATGAAAAGAAAGATGGAGGAGAAAAGCTAGAAACATTCCCAATAAGATCAGGGGCGAAACAAGGATGCCGGTTGTCACCACTATTACTCAATATTGTAGTAAAAATGTTAATTTTAACAATAAGAGAAGAAAAAGAAGGACTTAGATTAGGTAATGAAGAAAGGAAACTCTCACTCTTTGTAGATATTATGATGGTAACCTAGAAAATCATCTAAAAAATTATTTGAAACAATTAGCAACTTTAGCAAAGTTGCAGGATAGAAAATAAATCCACATAAATCACCAAAATTTCTATATATTACCAGCATAAGAGATAAAAAGATAAATTCCACTTAGAGTAGCTATAGACAACATAAAATCCTTGGAAGTCTACCCATTAAGGTAAACTCAGAAACTATATGAAAACAACTATGAAACACTTTTTTTCCCACAAATCAAATCACATCTAAACAACTGTTCACATGTCAATTGTTTATGGGTAGGCTAAGCTAATATAATAAAAATGACAATTCTACTTAAAGTATTCTGGGCCATATTAGATTATGAAAATTACTTTCTTGAGCTAGAAAAAATAAATTCATATGGAGGAACAAAAGGTCAAGAATATAAAGGGACCTAATGAAAAAAATGCAAAAGAAGGTGGCCTAGCCATTCTAGATCTAAAATTCTATTATAAAGTATCAGTCATCAAAGCTGTTTGTTATTGGCTAAGAAATAGAGTGGTGGATCAGTAGAATAGTTTAGGTGCAAAAGAAGCAGTAGTGAATGATTATACTAATCTATTATTTCATAAGCTCAAAGACTCCAGTTTCTGAGATAAGAATTCACTCTTTGATAAAAATTTCTGGGAAAACTGGAAGATAGAAGGCAGAAACTAGGAAGACATCAACATCTCATACCCTATAACAAGATAAAGTCAAAATGGGTACAAGATTTAGACATAAAGGATGATACCATATGTCAATGAGGAGAATTTCTTCTTCAAATAAAACCTCCCTCATTTCAGTTTTTTCAGTGGGTCTGAGTGGAATATTCCCTCTTAAGAGTTAACATTCCTAGTGAAGTCCTCTCAGGTTTAAAAAATCATTAAAACAAAGACAGACTATTACTCTTAGACTATTCTTAGGAGAGGGAGAGAGGCCTTGCATTCTCAGTCAGATACCCTCCCGATTCTGCTAGGGAGGGAAACAGTGGTCTCTTTCCAGAAAGTCCTTGCATTGATTCTATTAGGGAGGGAAATAGTGGAATACTTCCAGAGAAGAGACCTTGCAGTCTTAGCCACCTGTTTGATAATGGACTGTGAGAATAGTGGCCTCCCTTCTCTTGTTTGGTAAGTACTGAACTAAGAAGATAGTAGAGTTCCTTTAGAAGGCCTTGTATACTCAGACAGTAATTCATTTAGAGAGACAACAGAAGGTCATTAGAAATCTCCTGATACCCTCACCATCTAGATGGTGAGATAATATTTAATGAAAACATTTTATTTTTCTCTTTGTTTCTGGGTAGATTTTTCATGTAAAGATTGTGACTCTGAAAACCTTAACCAATTAGGTTGGAAGAGAGGGGGCTAAGGGGGGGGGGGGGGAATGTGCTAGGCCATATAATCTTGCTTGACTGTCACCTTGGGGCAGCTCCTTGATCTTTACTACCTTTGTGAGACTTGGAGTGTGCCCTTTTCTCGAGAAAAGCCAAAATAAACTTTCCTTTTTGCTCAGAGGAGTCTATATATTTTTTAAAGTGGATTTTTATCCCATACAGGTCCTAATGGTTATGGACTCTAGGCAATAAGAATTTATCAAAGCCAATTAAGCAAACAGAAACAAAAGCCAATAGACCATTTGCACAGGCATCTTTATAGCTCGTTTATTTATAATCACACAAAAACTGAAAGAATCAATGTCTCAAAAGTAGGAGATAGACTGAAAATATGATAATACTGTCCAGGGTGAACAGGTGGGCCCAGTAACTGGACAACAGACTCAAAGATGGAGAAGGATGCTGCCTGCAGCAAGGCCTTCCCATAGGTGATAGAACAGCCCATCTAGCACAAAAAGGGATTGAATGGAAGGTTCTCCTTTCCTCTCCTTTTATTTTTATGGGTGAAGAAAATTAGGCCCAAGGAGAGTGACTTGCTCAAGGTCACTCATGTCCTGCCAAAGCCAGGACTGTCACTGTGAAGAGGAAGATCATGGTCTTGGAAATGACTGCTGCCAGCTGCATATCCCCTGGACTATGAGTACTTGGTTTTCTCCCAGGTAATTAGTGGAGCAAGTGGGGCTGGAGCCAGCCCTGGTGTTTGGCAGCTACTCAGAATGTTTCTTAGAAAGAAGACAATGAAAGTGTGGGGAAGCAGAGGAAGAAAAGATGAGTCAGTGCATGGGAATGTAAGGGAGGGGTAGCATATGGATGTTCTGGCCCCAGATGATACATTTGGAACTTTTGAGTACAGATCAATGCCTAGGGAAGAATATAGGCAATGAATAGAAATGGCAGCCCAAGAAGAAAGGGACCCTCACAAGGCTGAGATTGCCAGTTGGCAATACTAAGCTGTTCCAACAATGGGACACCATGAAGACCTGAGCCCCTAGATATATCCCCTTCAGAAAAGAAAGTGCCCAGAAACCTTAGAGCAGGTGGGAGGGATGTCTGAAGAGCAGCTTTGGGGTAAAGGAAGCATTTAGGAGCAGGGGAAAAGCAGGAGATTGAGCTCAGAGAGGGAGGATCTCAGATTCCCAGTTTCAGAGACAGAAGAATTGAGGGCATGAAAAGGTCTAGGTGGTGACTGAGGTAGGGGTAAGGTTTGAAGATCCCTGGAATTGGTTGGTTCTTGTCCTTCATTATCTAAGAAGAAAAAAACGACATCATTATGCTTGAGACAAATGACAGTGTATCCACCTGGCTGATCAGACCAATACGAGCTCAGGATGCTCTACCACAGGTCAGGCACAAATAGTCCACATGAACACCTGAGGTGGATACTCTCAACTTAAAGGTATCACATTTCCTTTGAACTGCTTCCATTCTGCTTTTCTCATAGAGTGCAGCACCCTTACTATGAGAGCATGCCATGCTGGGCAGTCCTGTGCCAGTTGTACAATCAATATTAAAGTTCTTCAAGGAAACCTTCAGGATGTCCCAGTATGGCTTCTTCTGAGTTTCTTGTGAGTGCTTGCCCTGGGTGAGTTCTCTGTAAAATAGTTTTTTTGGCAAGCCTATGTCTGGCATTCTAACAACATGTCCAGCCCATTGTAGTTGCCTCTCTGCAATAATGTCGGAATGCTTGGCACTTTTGCTTGAGAAAGGACCTCAGTGTCTGGGATCTTCTCCTGCCAGGTGATCTTCAGAATCTTCCTAAGATAATTTAAATGGAAGCAATTCAGTTTCCTGACATGGCGTTGGTGGACTGAGGTCAGCACAATGGCTCTGTAGACCTTTAGTCAGGTAGTCACTCTAATACCTCTTGTCTCCTACATTTTCTTTCAGAGCCAGCTCTGGTAATATGTGTGTCAACCTCATTGTCGATGTGTGCCTCCTTGGAAAGGACACTGCCAAGGGAAGTGAACTGGTCCATAGTCCTCAAATCTCCTCTATTTTCTGTAACTGATGGTTCCACATGTGAATGGTGTGGTGCTGACTGCTGGAGCACCTGGCTTTTCTTGGTGTTCATTGTTAGACCAAAATGAGCGCAAGCAGGAGAGACTCAATCCAGACTTTATTGCATCTCAGCTTCAGAGGCTGCCCTGAGGGCACAATCATCTGCAAATGGAAGATCATGCACCAACATGCCCTCCTCTTTGGTCTTGGCTTGTAGTCCTTTTAAGTTAAAGAATTTTCCATTGGTATGGTAACTGACCTTGAGGCTGTGTTCATCTTCAGTGAAGGCATTTGATGACATAGTTGAAAAAAATCATGCTAAAAAGTATGGGAACAAGGGCACATCTTTGTTTTATTCTATTAGGGACTGGGAAATCTCGAGAGCATCGTCCACTCTCCAGAACCCAGGCAAGCACACCATCATGAAATCGATGACAATACTGGAATTAAGGAGGGAATGGATTGGCATGGCAAGGGGTCTTCTGGCTCCAGATTAATAACTGTAAGAGGGCACGGTCTCATGGGAAGAGGAAGGCTGAGCCAAAGATGAACACCCTTGAGAAAGATGGTAATGTATCCTGGGCTTGATAGATGACAGATCTAGGTCTTGAATAAGATAATAGAGTTGGATAGTGTGCAGGAATGCAGCTCCACTTAAATTCTCCAGCCAACGGATAGAGCATTGACCTTGGAGTCAGAAGGACAGGAATCTGAATCCAGCCTCAGACACTTACTAGCTATCTGGGGCAAGTTATCTAACCATGATTGCCTAAAATCCAAGGCCATTTCCAGTCATCCTGGCCCACATCTGACCACAGAACCCAGATGACTCCAGAGGAGAAAATGAGGCTGGTGACTTAGTACACCTCACCCCCTACTCAAATTCAATTCATGTGCTTGTCATGACATCACTTCCTCTTGAGTCATGGTCTTCTTCATGAATGAAAGACAAAAATATCCCTTAACTCTGCCCTTTTTACTCTGATCAAGGATTTTTTCTGGACCTAATTGAAATGCCTTGGATTAATTGATTGTTTCAATTGTTCTCATAGCTACTTTAAGTGGCATAGGGGGCAGATTCAATCCAGAAGACCAGCTCCTCTATAGTGATTGTGGTAGGGATGCAGAGCATCCCTTTTATACAAGGTCAATGTTTAGTGGGAGAAAGGAATTAACTAACCTTGGGGTGGTGGTGGTGGTGGAATGGCTTTGTAGGAGGTGTGTTTGAGCTGAACCTTGAGGGGACTAGGGATCCCATGGTTGGGAAAGTGTGGAGAGAAACATGGAGAACAGTGTGGGAACAGGAGAGAAAATGTGATGTGGAAAGAGCTGATCGAGGCCAATGTGACTGGACCAAGGAGTGAGGGAAGAAGACGGAAAAGGTGACTTGGAGCCAGCAAGGTCAAACAGAGGAGCTAGAGGCCATTGGAAGCCAGTGTGGCTTTTTGAGATGGAGACTTGAGAAGACTCAGGTTTTAAGGCTGTCCCTTTGACTTCTGTGTGAAAGATGGAACTAGACTGGTGGTTGGGAAAGAGAAAAGGGAAGATGGAGGAGATAATATGGAGGTGAACCAACAAGGTTTGACAATTGAATGAATGTAGAGAATAAGGGGATGGGAAGAATGAAAAATCACTTAGGGTCTTTGAAGCAATAATACCCCAGTGAGGATAGAAAAGGGAGTAAAGGAGAGGGCAGGTTCTTCACAAAAGAAGAAGACACCCATTCTAGAAGTTGGAAAGCATCTGAGGGGGCAGATAGGTGGTACAGTGGATAGAATTTTGATCCTGGAGGCAAGAGGACTTGTGTTCAAATCTAGCCTCAGATACTTGATCCTTACTAACTGTGACCTTGGACAAGTCACTTAACCCCATTGTCTCACAAACAAACAAAACAGCTAAGTTGGAAAGGCTGAGCGGATCACATAGGTGGATATAATCAGCTGGCAACGGACATCCCTGCTATAATTCATTAGGGAGCGGTCACATCAGGACGTGCCAATGTGAGAGTCACCTTCATGAATCTGGCGGGATCCTGTTGAAGGAATAATTTCCTTGGCTCCAGGAAGAATTGTGTTCCAATCCTATCCCAGCCAGTTCCTAGATGTCCATCTGTCCTGGGGAAGTCACTTTACTTTTCAGTTTCAGTGTCCTTGTTGTGAGTGAGACAAACATTACTTCAATAGGTTGCTATGAGGAATGAAGGGAGGGAGAGAGAGAGGGAAGAAATGAGGAAGTGAGGGAAGGGTGGAGGAAAGTTGGAAATGAGGAAGGGAGGGAGGAAAGAAAGGCAGGAAGGAAAGGGAAGAAAGTTGGGAAGTAGGGAGGGAGGGAAGAAGGAAGGAAGGAAGGAAGGAGGGAAGGATGGATGGAAAGAAGGGAAGGATGAAGGAAGGGAGAGAGAGGAAAGAAATGAGGGGAGGAGGGAGAGAAGTTGGGAAGGAGGGAGGGAGGAAAGAAGGGAAGAAAGGAAGAAAGAAGGGAGAAAGGGAAGGAGGAAAGAAAGAAAAAAGAGAGAGAAGGGAAGGGAGGAGGGAGGGAGGAAGGGAAGGAATGAAGGCAGGTCAGAAGGAAAACCACTTCTTCAACCTTTTCTATGCACTAAGTATTGTCCTTGGCCCCTGGACAATGTCCACAGGAGCTAGACAAAAGTTGGGTCAGTGTGTGCTGACATTCCTGAGCCTCATAGACAATTGTCCACATCGGTAGGAACTCTATGAATACTGTATTATCTAAATATCAATGATGAATATTGTTAAATGGAAAATATGATCCAGGGCCCCGAAAGGGAAGGGAGGAGAGCATGGTAGGGGAGGTCTGGAAAGGAAAGAGGAGGAGAGTAGGAGGAAGGGAAGAAAAGGGAGGATGAAGGCAGGAATCATGGTCATCCAAGCACGGGCTCATAGACAGACTTGGAAGGGACCTGAGAGGGCTCCCAGTTCAGTCTCCTTGTTCCTAGATGATAAAACAGAGTCCAGGAAAGGGGAGGCCCCTCACCCAGGTCGCACAACTAGTAGGGATCAGAGGAAGAGCTTCTGCACCCAGCAATGGATCATGATATTTTTCTGAAGGCATTGTCCCATCAAGTCACGACCTGTTCGTGAAGAGCAGATCACATTTGAGGCGCCATGCTAAATCCTAAAGATACAAAGAAAAACAAAAGAAAATCCCAGCCTACAATCCCAGTCTGAAAGGGGAAGACAACAGGCAGGATCAGTAGTAGATGGACCATCCTATGGAGGCAATAAACAGAAAGGAGGCTAGTGTCCCCTGATTGTACAGGACAGTCAGTTCTGCCAATATATTCTTGAAAATTGGGAGCTTATTCCAGTCCAATATATATATATACTGTAGGGAAGGATTTGAGCTTAGCACAAATTTTGCTTATATATGATTTCATCTGCTAATAATATCCAGAAAACAGAAAAACCCTCTACTTTTTTTTAGTTTTTTTTTTTGGCAAGGCAATGGGGTTAAGTGACTTGCCCAAGGCCACACAGCTAGGTAATTAAGTGTCTGAGGTCACATTTGAACTCAGGTACTCCTGACTCCAGGGCCGGTGCTCTATCCACTGTGCCATCTAGCTGCCCCTAAAACCCTCTACTTTCCAAGAACTCCCAAGGTGTATTCTTTCTGAAGCCCGCTTCTTTAAGCACACTACAGCTTTTGTCAAGGTTAAGTGCCACTATATTTATTATGTCTTCATCCTTTCCCACCTTAATCCCTGGTTAGGGCATCATTGCCCTCCTGCCCTTGGAGTTGGGTCCCACAGAGGCCCTCCTTCCCTCTTGCCCCAAGGCACTTGGGTTTGTCAGTTTTGATCCTATGGGTAGCTAAGCAGACTTAGCATCACCACTCTGCGTTGTTGTCTTTTTCTTAACCTTTCAATATATATACAACTGCGCTACTCTTTTTATTAGAGTCCTCTCATGGATGAAGGCTTGAAGCCCCTTTCTCCCATGAGTCTCCTCCTTCCTCTCGGACCTCTCCTCTGTCTCGTTTGTGGGATCTTCCTCCAAAGGACATCCATGGATGTCCCCCCAAGGCTCTATCTTGGACCCTCTGCTCTTTTTTCTGCTTCCTTTTTTAGGGCTGTCCAATGTTACTTTTAAAAGTTTTTATTGTTTCAATAGACATAAAGGAGAGCCCTGGTAGTTAGACTTTGTTTTCTAACCTATTTAGTAAACCCATAGGCAGCTACATGCTGGACAGCCCTGCTCTAAACTATTACATTTGAAAATCCTGTGGTTTCTTTTTTTTTTTTTTCAAGGCAGTGGGGTTAAGTGGCTTGCCCAAGGCCACACAGCTAGGTAATTATTAAGTGTCTGAGGCTGGATTTGAACCCAGGTCCTCCTGACTCCGGGGCCGGTGCTCTATCCACTGCTCCACCTAGCTGCCCCTGAAAAGCCTGTGGTTTCAATGATTACCTCTGTGCTGGTGATTCTCTAATCAAGTTATCCAGCTGTAATTCTGTGCAGAGCCTCATCATCCCCCCAGTCATGCAGGCTCAAAACCTGAATATCAACATCAGATGCCTAACTTTCTCTAACTGACCCTCCCATCTGATAGGATGCCAATTCTGCCATTTCTGCCAGTGCACCATCCCCCTCAATATACAAATCACACCCTTTTCTCCTTTGACCCTGCCCCCATCCTGATGTAAGCCGAAGGAATTGAATGGTGGGAGTGAGGGACCAAGGATTGAGAGAAGAGGTCATTCTAGAGGGAAGAGAGCTGGCTTTCCAAGTGCAACATGCTGGGATAGGGGATGGCCTGGGAAGCAGGTGGGGGTGGAAAGTCTGGAGAAAAAAGGGGAAGCAGGGAACAGGGAGATGGAGAAACAATGATACTGGAAATTCAGAGGTCATGGCCGGGAGCTGGTCCCTGGGTAGGTCTGAATCCCAGTACCTGCCAGGATGACTTTGGACAAACTTTTTCCTTTTTCTAGGCCTCAAAGTCTCCATCTGTAAAGTGGTAGACTTGGTAGAGCTGACTTGCAAAGCCCTTTAGCTCTCCATCCGCCTGGAACACAGTTTTACATCTACATCTCTGTCCCTCTCTGAGCCTGGTCTGTAAAATGAGGGGGTGGCCTTAGGGGTGTCTTTAGCTCCAGTCTTAATCTTATAGAGCCAGTCTTCCCCCCGGGATGGATAGAATCCAGGTCTGCCTCGCCCCCCATCTAGATTGGAAGCCCAATTGGCTAAGCAGCTGTGTCCTGGCTGCCCCCAAAACCCTCCCTCCCCTTAACCTTAACTCATGGAGGTGGTTTCCTTGGCCAATGAGAAGCTGTGTGACTAGTAGAATCTTTGCGTGACTAGGCCCTCTGAAATAAATGAGGAGTGGCCAGATAAGTCTGTACTCTGCCCTCAGGGGCAGCAACACTCAGAAATTGGGAACCTGTCCCAAAGACACTCCCCTAAATCTCAGATTCATTTGGACCCTGTAACCATAGGAGATTATGGGAGCCCTGGGGCTGGATGGACATGGGGGGGCCTCAGGTATTACCTGAAGAGGGTTCTCTGGCAATCCCCTTTACCCACCCAGCTCTGCCCAGCTCTGCCAATGTGGCCTTTATTGGGCTCCACTCAGATGGGGACAGAGATTTTCATTTCACCTCAGGGGAAATTCTCCAAAAATCACTAGGAGACAAGTCAGAAATCAGGGAGACCCAGAAGAGTTAGCTTTTCCATGCTTGTCTGACTTTCAAAAATCTATTTTTTTTCTTCTTCTAAGGCACAGTGAATAGAGCAAAGGACAACCCTTGGGCAAGTCACTTAACCCCATCGCCTTAAATAAAATAAAAAAAAGAATGAAGGTCTTAAGTCAGGAAGTTTAACCATCTGGAGTTCAAATCCAGCCTCAGACACTTACTAGCTTAGTGACCCTGGTAAAGTCACCAAACCCTGTTTGCTTCCATTTTCCTGTCTGCAAAATGAGTTATAGAAGGAAATAGCAAAGCCACTCCAGCAGCTTTACCAAGAAACCCCTAAATGGGGTCATGACTGAATAACTATAGTTCCTAAGGCAGTTTAGAGGTTCAGCCCACCAAGCCCTGAGTTTAAACTCAGCCTCAGACACTTCCTAGCAGTGTGCCCCTGAGCAAGTCACTTAACCTACTCTTGCCTCATATCTTCCTCTGTAAAAATAAAATGGGGATAATAAAGCCTTCTTTGCAGGATTGTTGTGGGAACTAAATGAGATGATAGTTGGGAAGCTACTGTCCCTGGCCAGCTGTCTATATGTTAGCTACTGCTGAGGCTTTCTTAGGCTTCAAAGAATCTGGAACTGAGAGAAGTGGTCACTTAGAGGAACTAGATGGAAGAAAGCTGGTCACCAAGTGCAACATGCTGGGGAAGGAAGAGATATAGCTAGGCTAGGGGATGGCCTAGGAAGCAGGCCAGGAGCATTTTCTCAGAGGAGGAAGAAAGAATTATTTTCCCCTCTCAAGCTCTGGGCCAATTCTTCCTTCTATTCTTGCATCTGCACCTGCCTCTTATAACTCATACACTCTTCAGTTCACCCTGTTCCAGCTGAAATAGGGTCCCAGGGCCCCCTCCCTGGGCTGGGGGGGGCTCACTGTGACATATTTATGACAAAGGTTAAGCACAGGTGATTCTAGCTATCTATATCTATATAAAAGCATCATACAGAGATGCAGAGATAGCTAGATCTCTCTCTCTTTCTCCATATATATATATTATATATAATATATATATATATATATATATATATATATATATATATATATATATATATATATAGTTCCACCCCCAAATGCAAAAACATAGGAAATAAAAATAGGCAATAAAAACTCTAGGGAAACCCATGTGATTCCTGGGGCTCCTGGGATTTGGACCACTAGCCACTTCCAGCACCAGCCACTGGAACCACTGTCCAGGCCTCCTTTCCACAAGAAAATCTTATAAGACTGACCAGCAGCACCGTTTGAACTTGGGACAATATCTCTATTACAAGAGATTGTTCTGTGAAAGAGGGAAAGGAAGAGCTGGATTGGAAAGGAAGTCACAAGACCTGGTCCTGATGAACTCAGTGTGGCCTTCCTGCCTGCTGAGTGGTCCAGGATCCATTCCAAACACCACAGTGACTGTCTTTCTACAGGGCTTTAAGCTTTCATATTATCTCTACCTTGTCAGGTAGGTATAACTGTTAGCCTTATTTTACAGGTGAGGAAACTAAGGTAGACAGAGGTCAAGTGACTTGTGGGGTGGGATTTGAACTCAAGTCTTTCTGACACCAAGGTTGTGTGTGTGTGTGTGTTTGAACACAAATATATATCTATGTGTATCTATCTATCTACAAGAAAACAGCCTATTAAATAGAACTAAAAATTAAAATTGCAGCAAGGTTTTTGGAACTCCCTGTGTCTGGGGTGAATAAATAGATATCCATGGACATCCATCCCTCCCTCCCTCCATCCATCCCTCCCTCCCTCATCCCTCCATTCATCTCTCCATCCCTCCAGTACCTGTACAGATATATAGGAAGAAACAAAATGAAGGCAAAGTCATTTATTTTAGGCTGAGAGGAAGCTCTAACAATTGGGATGAAGAAAGGTCTCACAAAGGAAGTGATCTCTGAGCTGGCTTCTCTTAGGGAACGTGAGCAGAAGCCTGGCAGTGGCTGATGAACGATCCATCCAGGGAACAATGAGAAGGCCTGGAAAGATGACTCGGACTGCGTCTGGGAAGGGCCTCCAATGACCATCTCGGGACGTCAGCCCCTTGCCAAGGGACTTCGCTGTCTGTCTTGCTGTCCCTAGATGTGTTCACAGAAGGCTGAGGAACTAGTTATTTTTTGTTTTGTTTTTAACTCTTCCATTCACTACTATATGCCATATATCCATGCTGATGCTGCCAAGCCAGAGCCCCCAGTTTCTCTGCCAAGAGCGGTCCCCAGACTCAGATGGCCTAAGCTCAGGACAGAGTTTCCTGGGGCCTTGCTTCATCTTGCAAACAGACTCGGGCCCTCTTTGTTTTCCTTGCTGAAATGTGGGGATACCAGAGCCTTAGCTTGCTTCCATTAAGCAAAGCTCTTGACGAAGCCTCTCAGACTGCCCTGGAGGGTAAGATGGCAGAATTATTGATGTAGATTTAGAAGCACCGAATTTAGCACAGACAGCTCATTGCTGACTTTGAAAAATGTCTTTAGGAGAGTGTCCCGGGGATCTGGGCTAGGGACTTTGAAACAGTTTTACCCAGGACTTGGATAAAGGCAGCCAGAGCACTTAGGAGATGCTTGCGGGTGACCCAAAGCTGGGAGAGATGATGAACACCCTGGGTGACAAAAGTCAGGGCCCTGATCATCTGGGCTAGGTCAAACAGTAAAAGATCACCTCTTCCCTGGATTCAGAAATCAGATGGGCACATGCAGATGAGGGGGATGGAGCGAGACAGCAGGTCACCTGAAGGAGCCCTGTGCTATAGGGGTACGGTGGGAGACTGAGAGGGGTGGGGCTGGGAGTCAGCAGCCAAGTGAAAATAGTGAGCCCCAAACACTTAATAATTGCCTAGCTGTGTGAAGTCACTCTTAACCCCAGTGCCTTAAATAAATAACATAAAACCCCTCCAGCTACACATGGAGCAGATACTTCCAGAAATGAGGAGGAAATAATACTTGTGCTCCACTGTTCCTTGGGGAAGAGAAGGCTTAGGGGAGAATGTCAGCTGTGTTCTAGTCTTTTCCCAGCTGACTTTGGAAAATGGACCTTCCTCAGCCCTCTGGTTGGGTCCGGGACTAGGAGCCCTCAGGTGGTATCAGGCAGAGCTCTCTACCAATTAGGGCTGTCCTAGAGAGCTCCAGTCTAGAGCATGGGGGGGCATTTGGGAGCCCCACTTGCTGGGCAGATGAGAAAAGGAATCATTGTTCTCCAGCACGCGGCAGAATTGTTGTTGTAGCTCAGCCATTTAGTCGAAGCCTCTTCTTTGTGACTCACCAGTGGTGTGGCCCTTTATCTCCAAGTTTAATTCATTTGTGTGGAAGAGGGGGGGAGTAGAATTAGATTACTAATTCCAACCTTGGGGATTTTCTTCTGATGTCATTGCTTTGAGATGATAGAATTCTCCTGGCAAAGATACTGGAGTGGTTGGCCATTTCCTTTTCCAATGGTTCTCACCTTTTCTCAAAAAAGCAAGAAGCGAAACAAAACCTTAGCAAAATGTCTGGTGATTAATAAATGCTGAGTGACGGCTTGACTGTTCAGGGACCTCTGAGGTGCCTCCCAAGTTTGAGGTCTTGTGATTCCCTGAACCTTGAAGTCTCTCCCTCCTGCGTTGGACGACAGCTTCTTACAGGACCAATCTATGGGAGTGCATGCGTGTGACTTGGACCTTTTCAGGAGACTGGGGAAGTCTATGGGCCCCAACTCAGGATCATACCTTTAAATGCGGAAAAAAAGAAATCTAAAATGACAAAGAAATCAAGTATAGTGAAATACTGTCACCAGAGGATTTCCCCCCTTTTATATAACTCTTAATAGCGTTTCATTTTTTCCAGTTACATGTGGAGATTGTTTTCCACATTCATTTTGTAAGATTTTCTTCCTCCTGCCCTTCCTTCCCCTCTGCCCTAGACATCGAGCAATCTGATTATGAGTCATCAGGTTATACATGTTCATATCTATTATGTTGTGAAAGAAGAATTAGAACAGAAGGGAAAAAACCACAAGGAAAAGCAAAACCAAATTTTAAGAAGTGAAAAGAGTGAACTTGACATCTGGCCTCAGATACTCAATAGTTGCCTGGCTGGGTGGGATCCTGGGCACTCAACCCCATTGCCTTAAGCCAATAGTGTTGGGGTGCACTCAGGCGGCATAGCGCTTTCTCTGGAGGTGAACGGCTCCTTCCTTCACCGGCTTTGGGATGGTCCGGTCACTGGACGGCGAGAGGGCATCACCCGACGTCTGTGGCCGCGGCCAGCGCCCGTTCCTGGGGCGTCACGCGGCATCTGCCGCCCTGCGGCCCGGCCCTCATGCTCTGGCCCTCGCGTCCGTCCCTCCTGCGGTCACTCCCCGGGGCGGCCCTGGGGTGGGCAGGGGTGAGTCCGTGAAGCCGAGGCAGGGGCGGGAGTGAGCGAGGGAGGGGGCGCGCGGGGCCTGCGCGCTCCCTGCGACCCCGCTGAGCCCCCGCAGCTCTGTCATTAGGAGAGCTTCAGCCCTATTCAAGCAGCGCAAGCCGGGGGTGGGCCTGGGCCGTGCGCCACCCCTCGCCCCCAACTGCTTCCATTTCACAAAGGCCAGTTTTGATGTGATTGGCCCGGGTTCGAATCCCGCTTCTTCGCCGCCGCCGGGACACGTGGCCGGCTCTCTCTCTGAACCCCCTCCTCTGTCAGGTGACCTCTGACCTATGAACCTGCGCGGACCCCGGTTTCCCCAACCGGAAAAAGGGGAGGCTCGTTTGGGAGGCCCCCGCCCCCCTCAGAGCTCCGGGGCCTGGGAGCGGGGGGGGGGGGGGGGGGGGGGCCCTGGGAATCCGGGCCTCACGTTCCTTTCTGGCCCGGCAGGGGGCAGCCTGGGAGCTCCCAAACTACAGCCCCCAGGAGGCGCTGCGAGACGGGCGCCGGCTCCCGCGGGCGTCAGGCGCCGGCGCGCGGCGCGGTGCGCCCTGGGAGCTGTAGTCCGCGCGCAGGCGCAGGCCGCCGCGGCCACGGGCGCCCCCGCACCGAAATGGCGGCGCTCCGCCGCGCCCTCCTCGCTCGCTTGCGGTTGGGGTCGCGGGGCCGGGGGGCGGGGCGCTAGCGGTGAGCGGGGCCGGGGCCGGGGCCGGGGCCGGGGCCGGGGCCGGGGCCGGGGCCGGGGCCGGGGCCGGGGCCGGGGCCGGGCGGGCGGGCAGGGCCACTCCGGGCCGGGCCGCACTGCGGGCCGGGCCTCCCCGCCCCCCGCCAGGCGGGGGAACGGAGGCGCCGAGGGGGCGCCCGGGAGAAGGGGCCGAGCGGCCGGGCGGGACTGGAACCCAGGACCGCGGCGCCCGGGGCGCGGCCAGGCCGGACTGGGGCCCGGGCCCCGGAGGAGAGCCCCGAGCGCGCCCGGGCCGTTGGGGCCTGGGGGCGCGGGCCGGAGCCCCCCGCCGTGGGCAGGGGAGGCTGCCGCGAGGTGGGGGCGCAGCCAGGGAGCCGCGTTTGTGGGGAGGGGGCTCGGGGGCCGCCGCCGTGGGGCCTTTCCTCCGCTGTGGCCTTCACGCGCGACCCCACGGCGCCGCGGCCCCCCGGGCCCATGAGGAGGTGCAGGACCCCCAGCCAGCGCCCGGGCCCCCGCCAGAGACTGGAATGGGGCTGGAGAAGCAAAGGACCCTCGAGGCCGGGGGTCCTCCGCCCTTGACATTGGGGGTGGGGGCGGGTCTGGGAAAGACCTGCTCAGAAACAAGTGGTAAATAGTTTTGTCGTTTGCAAGGGCAGCCCGGCGCCTTCAGAATGTTTGGGGACCTGTTCGAAGAGGACTTCCCCTACATCTCAGAGCACCCCATCGAGAAAGGGACGAAGTCCAAGTGCGTGAATCCGGAGCCTCCCCCCCCCCCGGGGTGTCACCAACCTGAGCGGGATCCAGAACCAGGGCGGGACTTGCTATCTCAACTCCTTGCTGCAGACTCTCCATTTCACACCGGAATTCCGAGGTAGGCACCTTCCCACCAAGTCATTCTGTCCTCGTGGAAGATTAGAAAAGGGAACCATCGAGGACGCTGTTCTTAGAGAAGCTAGTTGGCGTCCTCCCCATGGGGCCGCTGCCTCGGCCTCAGTTTCCTTACCTGTAAAATGAGGGAGGGGTGTGAGTGCCTCTGAAGCCCCTGCCATCTTTCCAACGAAGACCGTGCCTGTCTTTTTAGTGGGCAGAATAACTTCATCTTGTTGTTCAATGAATCACTGTTAACATGCATCCAGCGTTATATATTCTATATAATTATATCACCTATATGAAGTCACCGAGGCAGGAGGTTGTCACGGTGGTGACTGTGGTTAGAGTGGAGGCTGCCTCTTACGAACTGACCACAGTTTCAGAGCCAGGAACTGTCCAGGCTTGGACTTTAGCCAGGCAGCTCCTGCCTCAGCCTGGTGTGGGCATCAGGGTGCTGGCAGTTTACAGTTAGGGCCATCAGCAAACTAGACCAGAATGAGTCTGTCCTGGAGGACGGGCCTTCTTGGCACTGACTCGCAAGACCCACTCGCAGCTCCTGTCTGCAGGGCTTTCATTTAAGCACCTTCACAGCAGCTTTGTTCTCACCAGTTTTGACATCAACTCACGGACAGCCTAAAATGGAAATGACACTCCTGGAGCATGTGCTGTCACGGGAGGCTTCGTGGAGAAGGAGATCACAGGGGTTCTCCACCACTGGCCCTGAGGCAGTCAGACTGGCGAGCTTCCCAACCCCCTCTCATCATCCCTTTTTTTCTTATTTGTTTTTTTGGCAAGGCAGTGGGGTTAAGTGACTTGCCCAAGGTCACACAGCTAGGAGATTATTAAGGACCTGAGACTGCATTGCAATTCAAGACCTGACTCCAGGGCTGGTGCTTTATCCATTGGGCTGCCTAGCTGCCCCTTGGCATCCCTTTTTAAACGATAAGTGGAATAGAAAACAGAAGAGGATAAAGGAAGCCTAAAGACAAAGAGAAAAAAAATTGGATTGTTCTCCCCACAGACCCCCTGAAATTGACCTGTGTGACCCCTGCCCCCCCACCCCCAGTTAAGAACTCCTGGTCTGACCCATAGGGAGACTCAGTCCCTGCTCATGTTCCTGCTCTCAGATATGAGGCTCCCTTGGTACCAGGCAGCTGCCCCAGGTGCTTGGCACACCTTCCTTCCTCTCTTTCCACTTCCCTCCAGACACTGCCATGGCAATTTTGTGGGAGCTTGCATACTTGTTCATGCTCTCTCTCACACATGCACACACACACACAGCACAGCCCACTTTTTTCCTTTGTCACAATACAGCGAACGGGCCGTGTGAACATGATTTTTGCCATTTGAAAGACAGTGCCCTCAGCCTGGCATGACCTGGCATGGAGCTCCAGCTAAGAAGGCCTCCTGAGGCAGACCTAGCGCTGTCCGTGGTCCTGGAGCTTGACTGGTGCTAGGCAGACTCTTCCATTTGTGGACCCACCAGGGGAGCTTCAGTAGGGTGGGTCACTCCTTGCTGGGACAATAAACACCTTTCTGTTCCTGGGGCTTTTCCAGAGAGATTGAATCGCTAGTCTTTTCTCTGTCTCCTCACCCCCATTAGTTCCAACCTGGGTGGCCCTGGTGGATATGGTGTCAGAACTGGAGTCCAGAAGACCTGAGTTCAAATGCAGCAGCTGACTATACCTTGCCATGTGACCCTGGGTGGGTTACTGCACCTCTGTGGATCTCAGTTTCCTCATCTGTAAAATGAGAACAATCATGCTTGTCTTCCAGGGAGATATTCACCATGCATACTCTACAAGCCTTAAGACATTACATCCACGCTTGTTGCTGGTGTTCTTCCAAAAAAAAGGGAGCCTAGCCTGACTGCCTCCTGGAACCAGACACTGGCTCTGTCCTGGGGACTTGAGGCCAGGCTGAATAACTAGGTGGGAGGAGCTCAAGTCTTGACAGCAGACTGACAGTCTAGGGTGTGACTATTTGCTGATGCCCTGCTTCTGAGAGCAGCCACCAGAAGGGACCTCAGGCCATTCTGCCTAGCTCTCATTTTACAGAGAAAGAAACAAGCCCAAAGGGGAAGCACCTGGAACAAGGGATTTCTGCTTGAGCTTGGGCCTGAAACCCAGAGGGGATGCTCTTGTGCTTAAGAGTTGGGGATTGGAACTAAAACCTGAGGTCTTCGTGACTAGATCTGTTGCTAAATAGTCGCCTCCCTCTTGTATCTTCTCAGTGTCTATCCTCACTGCTTCAATGTTGGGGTCTTTTCAGAGTGTTTCATTTTCAAAATCCTATTCCTTGCTGTGCAGTCTGTGAACAAGGGGACCTCTCTTCCCCCTTCCCTCACCCTTTTAACTCTTACAAACAGAGGAACAGAGGAACCTGGGTGCAGAGGTTACCTGAGTTTCTCATTTGTCTTTTCTTTGTAGAAGCTTTGTTTGCTTTGGACCCAGAAGAACTTGGATCATTAGAGGACAAGGATGACCCTGATGCTAAGGTACCAGCATCTTGTCTCTGGATTCCTCAGCATCTCTTAAGAGCCTTCCAGACAAAGCCCTATAAGGAAAGCAGGTCCTTGTCAAATAGAGCACAGGCCTCCCCCCACCCCCCCCCCTTTTCTCAGCCTCATTCTTTGGCCCCTGCCAAAGCTATTGCCATGTCTAATGGACTATCCTAGAGGTTGGATGCTGCTATGTAAACAGGTCCTGGCCTCCTTGTCCCAAGCATGGGATTGTCAGAGGCTGGGTCGCCTAAATAAGAAAAGTAAATGCGTCAACATTTTGCTTTATTTCCTGTCAGAATGTCCAAGGCTTTTTTTTTTTAATTCAACTTTCAGTGGGTTCGACAGTAGTTCTAAGAAAAACTCTTGGGCATTAATCTGAGGGGAACAAAGTGATGTCACCAAAGGGATTGAATTAAAGGTCTCACTGGGGTGAGGAGGCCTGACCAGTGACCCTCTGATGTCACAACTGATCCCCTGGAACCAGTATCCAGAGCAGTTAAAGGAGAGAACTTGATGCCACTAAGCATCCACACTTGAGTGCAAGACCTTCACGTTTCAAGACAACTTGGTTCTCCTTGTCTATGAGCTGGGTTATTGCAGCCCAGACCCTATTTACTTTGTAAAAGCAGGCATCTCGAGAGGAGGGAGCAGATTTAGAGAGCAGTTCATGTGAAAACCATCTGGGGTCTCAATGGACCCCGGTTGGCAACCTGAGTTTGTGGGGTTGTAGAGGCGCTTGTTGCCGCCCACTCCCACCATCTCTGTTAGATGGCTCCAGCTTGGAGCCTTTACTGCTATTTGTGTGTGAGTGCGTGCGTTGTGTGTAAATGTGGTGTGTGTTGTGTGCATGTGTGTATGGGTAAAACACATGCATGTGGGATATGCAGGTCTGTGTGCTAATGCCTTGTGTGTCTGTGTGCATGTGGGGGGGGGAGAGGCCTTGCTCTCAGGGGCTGTGCTCCCAGGTGCTTTGGAGAAGGGCCTCCTGGTTCTCAGGACCTGATAGAAGGCCACGTAATGGCGCTGGGGCAGCCTTGGCTTCTGTCACCCAATGCTGTCTCCAGAAGTTGTCACCCATGGCCAGCCCCCTGGGGATGCTTTCCTAGCCTTGACCCAGAAACAATGAAGGCTTGAGTAGGACGTGAGCCCCATTCCTCAAGCTTTGGAGGAGGAAACTGAGACTCAGGGAACAGGGAGGGGTGACCATATGCCCCACCTTGTGATTGGGAGATCTTGCTCCCCACCTTGGGGGGCCTAGAGGTATGAGCATGCTTCTCTGTTGGTCATAGATTAGAGTACGTCTGTCTGTCTCTTGACTCAGACTTGGCTGAGAGGTTTGGATTGCTTCTTCCCCATCTTGCAGAAGAGGAAATGGCAGCTAAGGGAGGTTAAGTGATTCCCTTGCCCGAGGCCTCACCTAAACAGTAGTTAGAAATTGGTTTTTGAAACTCAGGTTTGATTTTCACCTGTCACACCTCAGATTTTTGCCTACTGCAGGAACCCTCGAATGATTCTGGTTTAGGATGAGGCTGGGGCAAGGGGCAGAAAGGGAGGCAGCCCAGACTGAATCAACGGGGAGGCCTTTCCTCAGGCTCCCTCATGTAGCTGGGGCCTAAAGGAGGAATGTATGTCATCTTCCAGGTGCGAATCATCCCTTTGCAGTTACAGAGGTTGTTTGCTCAGCTCCTTCTCTCAGACCAGCAGGCTGCATCCACCACTGACCTCACCGACAGCTTTGGCTGGAACAACAGTGAGGTAGGCAAGTGCGATGGGTCTGCAGAGGGGCAGAAAGAACGATGTCTACATGTCGTGGGGGCTTCCTTTGGGGGTAGGCCACTTTTGTCACAGGAATGTTACCTTGGGCTTCTCAGGTTAGCTTGAGGGCTCTTCTTTAGACCTTGCCGAGGTGGGTGCTGGTTCAGGTGTAAGGAGGGAAGGGCTGATGGTGTGAGACTCTACAGGGTCTCAAAGGTCTGGAGCCTGGACCCAGTTCTTCGAGAGGGGTGGGAGGAGTGCAGGGTGAAGGGGTTCAAGTTCTGCCTTGAATACCTACCAGCTAGGCAAGACTCTGAACCCTCTCAGTATTGCCGAGAAGGTAGCAACCTGCCTTTGTGGGCTCCAGGGTGGGATGTCTCTGGTTCCCGGAGAGCAGCAGCAGATTTGGCCTTGAGAACTTTGGCTTTGTGTCTCAGCTTTGTGGCTTCCTGGGTGACCTTAGGAAAGGCCTCTCGCTTTTCCAGCCTCTGATTCCTCATCTGTGAAATGAGGGGGCCAGCCGGGCAAATGAATAGCACAAAATGTGTGTTCCTCCTTTCAGAGACGCATGGTGCTACTGGCCTCTGGACACTTTGGGTTTTTTTTTTTTAAACTTCTTATTTGGGAAACCTAGGAAACTTCTTTGATATATTCTACCCAGTCTACTAAGAGGGAAGGGATCTCCCCGATGAAGACACTCCCTCTGCCAGTACAGGTTGGCACCCTGTCTGCCAGGTAGGGTCTTAGAGAACTACCCAGAGCCTGAGTCATCCTCTTGGATGTATGAGGTGGGCCTGGAACTCTGTCAAAGCCCCTCCAGGGCTTGGTGTCTTGGCAGCCAGTTCTCCAACCATTACACATTTCTGCCTTTTATGGTGGAGAAAGCTGATAGTAGGAGAGAAACCCAAGGAGCCTTCTCCAGAGCCCTGGTGTGAGCCCTTCTGCCCATGCCACAGAGATACTGCCCCCCTTCCTGTGTGTACCTTTTCCCTGCTCTCTGGACAGACCCAGAAGCCTTGGGGAGCTTCAAACTTTCAGTCCCTTTTCTCCCATGAACAACTAGGGCACAACTTCCTGGCTTGTTCTTTCATTCCAGGCTCCAACTCTTGGCACCCCTGAGTCTCCTCTGCCTTTTGTACTGCTTCTCTGCTGGGATACACTTACTTGTGAAGGCCCTTGGGCAGTCCCCTGTTTATTCTCCATTGTCATACCATCCCAGATGACTGGTTCATGAAAGCAGGAC
Organism: Macrotis lagotis; assembly: GCF_037893015.1. Lineage (NCBI taxonomy): Eukaryota > Metazoa > Chordata > Mammalia > Peramelemorphia > Peramelidae > Macrotis > Macrotis lagotis. Next base: position 270,862,542 of record NC_133662.1, on the reverse strand, counting down.
CCCTAAGGCCCTCTCCTGCCTGCCTTTTGTCACCAGAGGACCAGTTCATTAAAACAGACCCCCCCAAGATCCTCTCCTGTGCTCTTTGTTGGCCTCCTGCTGGGCGATAGAGTAGTGGTGTAGAAAAGTCACAGTTCCTTCCTGTTTTCCAGGGATTCCTCTGTTGTCCAGTGGGTTCTGCTTGCTGTGTGGGAGGTGGGCATGGGTCTCCGTGAGGGGTGGACCGATGGCTCTGTGACTGTCCCTGCGTTGCAGGAGATGAGGCAGCATGACGTTCAGGAGCTGAACCGCATTCTCTTCAGTGCGTTGGAGAGCTCCCTGGTGGGCACCTCTGGCCATGACCTCATTAACCGTCTCTACCATGGGACCATTGTGAATCACGTGGTGTGCAAGGAGTGTGAGAACATCAGCGAGCGGCAGGTGGGTCTGGCCTGAAGGCTTGGGGTCCAGGTCCCTGGGGAGGGGCTGTAGACCAAGGGGGATGGGCATCCTAGTCATCTCTGAGAATCACAGGGCAGGAGGGAGGCAGAGGAGAAAGTGACCTGGGAGGCCTTGTGCTGTTGATCACCTCTCTTCCTTCAGCCAGGATGGGCTCTCAATGGAGGGGGGCCCACAGGTGTAGATTGGGGCATACTTGTCAAGGGACCAGACCCTTCCCCAGGCAGCTTCTAGGAGGGTTGGGATCTGGGTGATCCTGGGCCAGTCTCCTCCCTTTCTGAGTCTTGATTTCCACCTCTAGGGCCACTTGGGAGCATGCTTGTTATGAGCTCCTTGCAGCCACACTGTTTGGCTCTGGCCTTGTGAAGTTTCTGGCAGTGGGCATCCTGGTTCGTGCCCCTAACAGACTTTTGCCCTTCCCTGAGTGATAGGAGGACTTTTTGGACCTGACAGTGGCCGTCAAGAACCTATCTGGCCTGGAGGAGGCCCTTTGGAGCATGTATGTGGAAGAGGAATTCTTTGATGCGGAGAACCTGTATCACTGTGGCACTTGTGACAAGCTTGTTAGTGCCACCAAGGTGAGGAGGAAGTGTTGACAGGCACCTACTGTGAGCCAGGCTCCGGACTGAGGAAGGGCTTGGGAGACATTGACCCAAATGAGGTGGGCAGGGGTGCAACCCGCCAGGGCTGTGCCTTGATCCAGGATCAGCAGGACTCCAGAGGTGGGCTCTGGCCAGGTTGTTTTTCTCTGCCCTCATTGGTGCCAAGCTCCTCCAGGAAAATCTGATGGATGGGTCTTGCCAGCCACCATTAGGCTGGTGCTCTGCTGCCCTTGCCTCGGTCTCAGTGCCACAGTTTTATGCCCAAGTAGGGTTGAGTTGATGACGTCTGCTCTGGGCAGAGGCAGCTCCTCAACACCGGGTAGTGATTGTGCAGGACCTGCAGGGGCTGTGAGGGGAAGTCCTCATGGTGCAGAGGAGAGGCAGCTGGCCCGTGGGGCTGGCAGAGGGTTCTTCCCTTTCCTGTGGGCTTCAGCCTTGATGGGCATGCATGCTGGTGTGTATGGGAGGCACGTGCACATGCAGACTGCCACTCTTGTCTCCACAGTCGGCCCGGTTGCGCAAGCTGCCTCCTTTCCTGACGGTTTCATTGCTGAGATTTAATTTTGATTTTGCCAAGTGTGAGCGCTACAAGGAGACAGGCTCCTACACGTTTCCGCTGCAGATAGACCTGAAGCCATTTTGTGAGCAGGTGGGCACACTCTGCCAGGCTCATTCCCTTGCACTCCTCTGGGGACCTGGGACCTGATGCATGATTACTTAACCTGGGTCTGTAAAATGGGCATTGCCATTGCACCTCCCGCACAGTGATAGAATGAGGGTCTAGCGAGAGAAATCAGAGGCGCGTTGCCAACCATACAGGACTGGACCCACGGCTGGCTCTTTGCCTTCATCATCAAGTGACAGAGATGCCCCTGACCTTTGGACTTTGGGATGTGGTGGGATGGGGGATTTCCAGGCTCCAAGGTCCAGCTCAGGGCTTTCCTGGGCGTCCAAAGGGCTGGGGAAAGTGACATCACTGCTGAAGAAAGGCCCTTCTCTCAATTAGTTTGCAAGGTGCTTCTGGGTGGGGTCCCTATGCTAAGAGGGTCGTGCCCCAGAGAAGTCTCAGGCTAGGCTCCCTCCCATCCCTTCCCTATGCCCTCCTGATGAGTCTCAGTCCACCTACTCTCTTAGAAAGGAAGAACTTTGATGCAGTGTGCCCCTTGTCTCATGGGGTACCCCATCTTGGGGAGCCCAACCAAAGTGAGCATGCCGAGCTTCCAGAATAGGAGCCCTACCCCATGTACCCAAAGCAGTGTTGGCCTAGTGTAGGACTACCATTTGTGTAGACTTTCTTAGTGGGAATAACCACCAAAGATACGACCATTAAGGTGATTAAAGTGTGGTTTGGCAATGACCTTGGCAGGGAGGGATCCTGGGGATCCCTATTTTACAGTTAAGGCAACTGAGAAAAGCAGAGGGACCTGATAGTGGAATCTGAGACTGGAATTGAACTCAGATCTTCCTGACTCTAAGCCCAGTCCACCATGTGCCATGGTCACCACGTGGCCTTGAAGAAGTCTTGGCCGCTGTGCTGTCAGACCCAGATGCTGACAGTGACCCAAGGGACACATTGAAGTTAGTGCCTTGTGTGTATGGCCCCTGAGACTTGGGGTTGCTGTTTCACCAGTGACAACTGACATGACTTCCTTTCCTTTTAGAATGAGTTGGACGATTCAGAGTACTTGTATGACCTCTTCTCAGTCATTATACACAAAGGTGGCTGCTATGGAGGACACTACCATGTCTATATTAAAGATGTCGATCACTTGGGAAACTGGCACTTGGAGGTGAGTGGCGCCAGCCCCACACCCTCCTGGCCCCTGCTTGGGGGCAGGCTACATCTCTGGGATTGCCGAGGGGGCGGCAGCATGGCCCTTCTCGGCTCCCACTCAGGGACCCTTGAGGGTGCGGAGGAAGAAGGGGCAGGGAATGCCGAGAGACCAGGGGAGTGATGGCAGAGGCCACTCTTGGTCTGGCTGGGGACTCCTGGAGGCGGGGCACCCCTGTGTGCTCCGTCTGGGCTCCTCTTCTCCAGCCCAGGACCTGTGTGAGGTGGAGCAGCTCTTGTGCCTCTCTGCTCTTTGTTGCTGCCTTGCCCCTTTGGGGGGTGGTGTTTCTGCTTTTTTTGCTTTGGAGGGGGTGTCATCCCCCGAGCCCCCTGGCACACTCCTTTTTTGAAATTGTATTGTGGTTAAATTCTGTTTAAGTTCCAAACTAGGGAAGGGTCAGCAATTCTCTTTCAACACACACACACACACACACACACACACACACACACACACACACACACACACGGCTCTGTTCTCTGGAGGTGGATGTATATATAGCGTCTTCCTTCATGGGTCCTTCCAGTTCAGTTTTCTCACATCCCCTTCAAATTTGTTGTTTTCTTTGATCATTTTAGTCAATCTCATAGGTATGAAATAATGTCTTAATATTGTTTTTAATGAGGGGCGGCTAGGTGACGCAGTGGATAAAGCACCGGCCCTGAAGTCAGGAATACCTGGGTTCAAATCCGGTCTCAGACACTTAATAATTACCTAGCTGTGTGGCCTTGGGCAAGCCACTTAACCCCATTTGCCTTGCAAAAAATCTAAAAAAAAAAAAAGTTTTAATGAGCATTTTTCTAGTCAGTCATGATTTACAGCATTTTTTCATATGACTATAGTTTTGATTCTTTCATTGAAAAAATGTCTCTTCATATCCTTTTTTTATATCCATTTATCAATAGGCAAATGACTCATATTTCTTAGAAAAGTTCTCTATACATTTAAGATATAAAACCTTTATCCCAGCAACTGACTTTAAATTTTTCTTTGATTTTCTGATTCCTTTCTAATCTTGGCTGCAGGAGATTTGTTTAATCCTTTTTCAATTTAATGTAATAAAAGTTACACATTTTATACCTCACAGTGCTCACTATCTTGTTTATTCATAAAGTCTTCTCCCATCCAAAGTCTGATAAGTAATAAATATATATTTAATTTATCTATGCTTTTTTTTATATCCAGGATGTATCCATTTTGACCTTATCTTGGTAAATGGTGTAAGATATTGGTCAATTCTCAGTTTCTGCCAGACTGTTTTCCTAAATGATGAATTCTTTTCCCAAAAGCTAAAATCTTTACATTTGTCTTTTTTTTTTTTTAATTTAAGGCAATGGGGTTAAGTGGCTTGCCCAAAGTCATACAGCCAAGTAAGTATTGAGGGTCTGAGGCTAGATTTGAACTCAGGTCCTCCAGACTCCAGGGCCAGTGCTCTATCCACTGCACCATCTAGCCGCCCTGATCTTTACATTTGTCAAACTCAAGGTTACTACCATCATTTACTGCTGTGTATTATATGTAGACATGTAACATTTATATGTCTTCTGTTCCACTGATCCACCATTTTATTTCTTAGCCAGAACCAAATGTCTTTGATAATTACCATCTTATAATAAAGTTAAGATCTGATTCTGCTAAACCTCTTCTTCCTTTACTTTTTTTATTCATTCCTTTGATATTTTTGATCTTTTGTTCTTCAAATGAATTTTATTCTTATTTTTTAACTCTAAATTTTTTTTGACAATTTATTTGGAATGATATTGAATAAGTAAATTAGTTTAGGGAGTGCTATCATCTTTGTGATAAAGAACAGTTAATATTTCCCAGTTGTTTAAATCTGACTTTCTTTGTATAAAGAGTGTTCTGTAATATGTACATACAGTTCCTGGGTTTGTCTTGGTAGGTATGCTTCCAGGATTTTTATATTGTCTATGGGTATTTTATATGGAACATATACATATATATATATAAATGCTGATGATTTATGTAGATTTATTTTATGTCCTGCTACATTGCTAAAATGGTGTCAACTAGCTTTTTAGTTGAATCTCTAGAATTTTCCAAGATTATCATTGTTTTTAACAAAAAGCTTTATCATTTCCTTGCCCCTCCTAATTTCTTCAATTTCTTTATCTTCTCTTCTTGCTCTTGCTATCATTTCTAATACAATATTGAGTAACATTGGTGATAATGGACATCCTTGTTTTACTCCTGATCTTACTGGAAAGGATTCTAGCTTGTCCCCATTACAGATCATGTATGTTGGAGAGAAATCCATTAATACCCGATGATTTCAAGTGTTTTTAATAGGAATGAAGTCTGTCTTCTCTTAATGTGGGTCCTGAGGAAGCTGACAGATTTGAAGGCCAGTGTTTTCAGACTGTCTGACTCATGTCTGACTCATGTCTGCTCTCTCAGGTGGGAATGTAGTGGGGGGTGGGCCTGGTGATGGAATGCAGTATGTAGTGGGCTGGAAAAGCATTTACAAAGCCCTTACTCTCAGCCTGGTGCTGAGGATAAGATACAGGGATGCCAGACAGTTTTTGCCTACATGGAGTTTCTGCTCTAAAAGTGGCAGTCAGGGTGACCTGCTAGGACAGATTTGATTCTTATTTTCAGAGCTAGGCTAAGAAACCTGGGTGAATGGGCCAAGAAGGGCTCTGATAAGGATGACCTTGACTGATGAGGATGATTGTGACCGATGAGGATGATCAGGACTGATGAGAATGATCGTGACTCATAAAGATGACTCTGACCAGTGAAGAAGGACAGCCCCAACCAATGAAGATGTGACCCCCAACTAGTGAAGATGACCATGGCTATGACCAATAAGGGATGACCTCAACCATCGAAGATGATCATGACCATAACGGAGGAGGATGACCTTGACCATGACCTTGATGGTTGACTCCTAGAGAATGACTAGGGGTTTGGGGGTGGGAGGAGGGTGTGCAGTGTCAGAAGTTTATGACAGAGCCTGGTGTCATGGAGATGACCAGAGAGGTGGGTCTGGGTCCAGGCTGCACACATGGCTGTTGCCTGTGATGGATGGATTTGGTCTGAATCTCTGCTTCTGCAGTTGGCCAGTTTTGGCATGGGTGGGGGCTTTTCTAATTTGCATTGTGCTCTTCTCCCGACCTTGCAAGGGTCATTTTTCATTTTCTAGATGAAGATACAGTAGTTCTGTGACTTTGTCCTAATTTCAATAGCTGCCTTGGATTCCTAAGGTCATTTTATGGAGCTCTGTAGCTGGTTCTACAGGCAGCCTTCCCCTGCCCGCTCCTCCAACCAGGGAGAATTCCCATGTGCTTTACCACCTGCTCCTTGATGGGGAGGCCCAGTGTCACTACAGAGGGAGGGATCCGTGCTGGGCATGGTCTAGTTCTGAGGGATCTTCTCTGGGCCAGCCTTGCAGAAAACCCTTCTGGCCCAGCTGCTCCTTTTCTGCTTGCCCAAGCTGACCTTGCAGACCAGGCTGGAGGGAATCCTGGCCATCCCAACACATCTGGAACTCTTCTGGAGGCAGTAGGATGTAGAGATGTGGCGGTCTCTTTTGGAGGCTAACCTGCAGATTCATTGCTTAAAATCCAGGCTCAGTTCTTAAGACCTGCCCACCAGCAGCACCTACCAATGGTGGGGTCTGGTAGATGGCTGTAGATGGCTTAGAAGAGGGAAGGGGTGTCAGACCTGCCTGAGAAGATGATATGGTGTCAGACTCCATGCTGAGAACTGAGACAGGTCCAGGCCTCCAGGAGCTCCATCTAATTGGGGAGACAGGTTATAGCCAGGAGGTCCCAATGGGCCAAATAAGTCAGGAACTGAGGGGAGACTCTGGCCTTAAAGAGGGGTCACATGGCCTGCCCTGGAAGGCCTGAGGCCCCTTTGTCCTGTCTCTTTTACCTAAGGCCCCTTCCATTTGATGTCTGTAGGTCTTAGTTCAGAAGGTGTCAGAAGGTAACAGTGGCTGGTTTAGAAACAATGCAAACACAGTGTGATTGGCCACCGTTCTTTCTTGTAGCTCTCCTTGGCTTTGGTTTTGAGCCTCTTGGTTAAGGTCCCACAGCTTTCCACTTGGGCCTTTGTGGAGCAGCTGAGTCCAATGTCCTTGCTCATCAGCTGCCCTTGAAAGCTTGGGAAGCCCATTGTCCAACCCGCCTGGGCCTTTGTGGCCATCATCTTCTCGGACAGCCTTGGGGCCTTTGACTAGGATGACTTTGTTTTTCCAGGAAGACGAGTCTGAACTTGTTGCAAAGTCCAGGAGTTTGAAAGATCTTCCAACTGTACAAGAAACTGATAATCCGTTGACGGTCCTCAAAAATATCTTATCCCAGGTATGTATGTTGGACCTGGAGCCCATGCTTCTTCTGTTCCTGGAGGCGGCTCCCCTCCAAGCCTCTGGACAATGGGCAACAGGCTGTAGGGGATGGAAAAGCCTTGAGCTCTCATCAGGTGCTCCGCAGTCCAAAAGTACGGGTCCTTCCTGGGCCTTGCTGGGGCCTCCTGGTGGAGTCGAGACTTGGGGAGGCCAGGCATGGGGGGTGCAATCCTGACAGTGACTTGGACTTCACCTTTTCTCTTGGCATCCTTGGCACAGGAGCTTCCAGACCACCTGTAAGAGCCAGTAGGGCTGGCAGGGGCCTGGAGGGGCAGTCTCTTCATTGGGAGACAGTGGGATCGGGGCTAGGTGATGAGGATGTAGAGGAGACCAGGGCTTCTTGGTCACAGTGGGACAGGACTAGGAAGATTAGACATGGGAGTCAGCTTCTGGAGCTGGGGAGCCAGGGATCAGAAGCGGGAGAGAAGTTGGGAAGCCCCAGGCCTCAGGGAATGATTGTGGATTGGGAGTGAGGATGAGGGAAGATCCTGGGAGGATCCAGGACTGGGCAGCCCTCTGGAGGGAATGAGGAATATGCATGCCAGCTTCCCCATTTCCAGGTCACTGAGCTGGCAGGAGGGAGAAGGGAGGAAGCCCTCTGAGACAGCGTCTTCCTCAGAAACCAGGCCAGTTGGCTGTGAGCCAGCAGAGATAGGGGCTTGGCAGCCAGGTCCCCTTAGGGCCAGTTGAGACTTCCTTCTTCCTTCTGGGTGGGGTATGTGGTGTTAACTGAAGTTTTGCTGAGAGATCGCTGCTTTCCCTGGGTGTGACCCAGCAGGCCAGTGACCAGAGAGCTGGGTATTTATTACTTTAATTGTAAGGAACCAATTTGCAGATTATGGAATTCCTCCTTCCTTGGAGCTGTACCATGTGGAGCTCAGTCAGAGAAGAGCTCCAGGGTCATAAGGGGAAAGAGAGGGGGGGAGGTGGGTCATAGAGTAGTCAGTTTGGGGTGCCCTTGAGTTCTGTGGGAATGGGCAGGTTGATCATCTAGTCTTGGGGGGGCATAATTGTTATTTGGGTACAGTCCCGGTTTTACCGATCCACTTCACTTTGGATTCAAGCCAGTGCTGCAACTGCTTTGTTTTCACTGTGGACAGGAGCTCTAGAAATGCATCCCAGGTCATAGCTTTTGGCAGGGAGGATGCCCACGAGACACCCCCGTCGGGATGATGGCGACTTTGCTTTATCCTGGAGACTTGGAGCTGGGCAGGGGAGGGAGAGGCGGGTGGTGGGGCTCTGGTCCTGCCCCGCTCAGTCCTAGAGTGAAATCTCACCCCGTCCCGGCCTGGCTCTCTAGCTCTTGGAGAATGTTGCTGGGTGCACCTCCCTGCTTCTCACCTGGCGTTTTTACCCTTGGATTCCTCTTTCATTTGAGCACACTTGTTCTGATGGGTTCTAATCTTTCTTTCTGAAGGAGGAAAATAAACTGATTCCTGTGGACCAGCTGGGCCAAAAGCTCTTAGCAAGCATAGAAATTTCTTGGAACAAGAAGTATCGGAAACAGCATGGGCCCCTGCTGAAGGTACAACAGCCCCCCACTGGCCAGGTGACTCCTCTGGCCTCTGGTGCTCGGCCCTCTGAGACAGAGTGAGGGCTGCCTTTGACTGAGCCTGGCTTCCTGTCTTAGAAGGGACCTCCCTGCCTGGCTCAGAGTTCTTGAGCCATCTCAGTCCATCTCTTTCTGTCCCATTTATCTCAGTGAATCAGGGTCCTAGGCTGGTGTTGGGACCTTTTGGGTCAAGAGCATGGTCAGCTGTCAGACCCAGCCCAGCCTTGGTTCTTTGGATCCAGAACTATGCCCTTGCTGAGAGGGCAGAGACAACCCTTGTCCTCAAGGCGCTTCCAGTCAATGGGGAGACCATCTGCCAGCCACTGTGTCCAGAGAAGATAGAGAGAATCTCTGAAGGGGCATTTGTAAGATGGGGAACTCAGGGGAGGCTTCCTGGAGAAGATGAGGAGGCAGCAGGCACAGTGGGGGCAAATGAAGAGTAGGTGGAAAGGTGGAAAGGAACACTGGAAAGGAACTCTGAAAGCCCCTCGGGATTTTGTATGATCTTGGAGGCAATAAGGGAACTGTGTATGGCGTTCAGAGAAGGTGGTGTGACCAAATCTGCACTGTGAGGAGGATGGACCGGAGCAAGGAGAATCTTGGCTGAGGGCCTCTCCGTGGGGACCTGCCTCTGGGTTTTGGTCCTTAGTCTCTAGCTCCCTTGATCTACTGGCCGAGGATGGAATCCTTGGATGATGGAGGCCTTGGGAGGAGGAGAATGGCTCTTCTGCTTCTCAGCCAGGGCTGCCGTCCTGTAGCAGCAGGCTCTTGGAGGGGCCGGCTTTCCCATTCCCTGTTGCCCACTGGGATGGGGTCTGGTGACTTTGGGCTGCTTCTGGCTCCACATTTGATCCAAGTGCCCCTCTGCTTCTCTTCTTCCTTTCTGGCATTCTCAGAGTGCTTGGGGCACCCTCTGGCTCAGGACCCTGCTCTGACCATCTCTAATGTTATCTTCATGGACAGAGAAACAGGACCTAGTTAAAATAGCCTAAAGTGGATAGACCAAGGTCATGATGCCTTTGTTTTAGACAGCCCTTCACCCCAGAAGGAGCCCGAGGGAATAAACAGAGCCCTTGTTTCTTCCTTTGTAAAATGAGTTTGCACATCTCTGGGGGCCCCCCCAGGCCCCTGCTGGGGGGCTTGGGTCCTCTCTGTGGTTCCTCCTTTCTCAGGGAGTTGTGTGAGGTCATTCCAGGTTATGGCTAACTGGAGTTCTTTTGGATTTCTTCTCTTTCAGTTTTTGCAGGCCCATTCTGACGTGTTTTTGCTTAGCTCCAATCCCAGCAAGGTCAGTCTGAGGAGGGATGCCAGCCCTCCCTGGACATCCCCTGTTGATCTAGAGCAGCCCCTCCCCGGAGCCCCTTCTCAAACAGAGGAACTTGCGGCTTCTGGAGCCGAATCTGCTGGGGATCAGTGGTCGGAGGCCAGCACAGAAGGCCCTCATTGGTTTGATATAAATGATTCCCTGGTGGAGCCCATCCAGGAAGTGGACATCGAGAAGCAATTCCAGGGCAAAGAGAGTGCCTACATGCTGTTCTACCGGAAGACCCAGTTGCAGAGGCCTCTCGAAGGTACAACCACGCTTGGACATGTGATGCTTAGGGGTCAGGGGGCTTGACCTTGGAGAACAACTGCAGAGTGAGTGCTCTCAGCTCCCTGCTGGGGGACCTGTGAGGCCTGTCCCCAGAGAGCTGGGCAAGCCAGTCCCTGCACCCTGACTAGCTGGGGGACCTTATGCAAGTCCCTCGGCCTCTGACTGCCTCGGTTTCCTTCTCAGTAAAGCAACCAGGAGGATCTGTTGAGATCAGGTACTTTTGACATGTTGGCCATTATCATTGCTGAACTCTCCTTGGTTGGGGAGGGGGTCCCCTGGCTTGTGCAGCTGGAGCCCTCCTCCCTCAAAGCCCCAGACCTCTCATTATTGGCCTGCATCTAGGGAGGGGAGATGGGGAGATGAGACTATAGAAGACCCGTCTTGGGCATTTCTGCCCCACCTACTGCCTCCCTTTGGACACCTTTGGCTATGAGCAAACTTCAAACCTTGTGGGCCACCTTGGAGCTGACAGTCATCCCTCCTCCCTTCTGGAGTTAAAGTGGAGCTTGGTGGGGACCAGGGGCTGGGGTGGCCTCCCCCATGCTCTCTCCAGGAGAGCTGGCATCGGGGTTTCCAGAGGGCTGAGGTTTCTGGTTCCTGCCTGTCGACCCTCCCAAGGGTGGTCTTGTCTGAATCCTATGTGTTGTCTCCCCCATAGAATGGAAGGCTCCTTTTTTTGTGTTTATATCCTTGCTGCCCGGCAGAGCGTAGGCACCCAGGGGAGGGGCTTAGGAAGCATCACAGTTGACCAGGGAAGGAATATCCTTAGAACCAGGTCAGGAGAGACTTGATCTTGTATCCAAGGCTAATTGGTGGTCAGATAGGTGGTGGGATGCCTCTGAGAGGGTCTCCCACTCCCTGCCGAGTGACGGTGCCACAGCTGGCAGGGATGACACTGGATATGGCCTGGGGGCCTGGGAGACGGCTTCAGGCCAGATGTCATGGGGCTGATGGACTCCGAGCAGCTAGGGCCATGCCCAGAGGGAAGAACAGAGTCTGATTAGGATGACCCTCAAAGGGAAGTGGGGCCTGGCTGGGGCTGACGTCCTGAACCTACCTGCCTTTGGCTGACCTCGGATTCACAAGGTCTTTTGTTTGCAGCTCAGTCCAATCCACGCTACAAGGTTCCGAGTCACCTGCTGCAGGAGGTGTATGAGGCCAACAGTGAGCTGCAGAAGAAAAGGTCAGTTCAGTCAAGCCTGGCTGTGGGCTTTCAAGACCTTGAGTCAGGCTGACAACCAGGCTGGCCCGGTTGGGTTCTGCTCAGCATGAGGAGGCTGCTCTTTGGGGAGGGGCTCTAGGCAGTGTTGACAGTCAGGTTCATGGGATGAGAGTTTTTTGGGGAAGAGACTGTTGGTATTGGAACAACTTTAAGGGTCCTAAGGGACTCATGCCTCCTTGACTGTGATGCTTTGCAGGGCTGACTATGACTCTGTGCTCAACAACCTCGAACTGCATCTCCACCTGGGCTCCCGCTATGAGTTTTATGATGGGGCCCTGCACCCCTCTTCCTCCAGAATAGAAGAATGCATGTTTAACTTGACCATCGACAGAAGGAAAACTTTAGGGGATCTTCGGCAGTTGATCTTTCAGGTGATGTCTATTTACGTGGACTCGAGCCTGCTTGCAAGTGGAGGCCAGAATGTTGATGGCATCCTGGGCTGGGGATGGGGCAGCCATGTGGAGAGAGTGGGAGCGGAGACACTAGAGCCCCCCATGCAGCCTTCCTTTTCCAGGCCCGGCTCTGCTTGCCTGCCTCCTCAGGGACTGGTACATTCTAGGTTAGCAGTTTTTTGACAAGAGGATGAAGATCTGCTTGGTGCCCACTTATATCTTAGAGTCATTTCATTGGGGAGAATGGCACTGCCAGAAGCAGGTGGTGATTGAGGAGAAATGGCACACTTGAGATAGCTGTCACTGGCCCAGGACTTTGCTTTATCATTTCAATTGTTGTGTTCGTTGAGGGGCAGAAGCCTCTGACATGTTTGAAGGAGCCATGTGACCCCCTGCCTGTGACAGGGCAAGAGAGAGTCTTAGTGGAGTCTTAGGTGTGGACCGTCATGTTTTTAGTGATTCAGTTTACAGGTAAGGAGCCTGAGTCCCAGGGAGGAGCAGTGACTTCACACAGGTAGAAGAGGGGATAAGCGCAGGGCCTCTGCCTTCCTCTGCATCTAGGTGGCTGTCATTTTTTTACCAAGAAGGAAAAGTTTTTTCCCAGGTTAGATGCCATTTGACCAGGGTTAATCAGGTCCTAGTGGAACTCCTTGCTAGTTGGACGTGGGGACATCCCCTTGGCCTACTGTCCTCCACTGCTGGGTGGTCTCAGACCTGTTTTGTTCTGAGCACCATGCCAGCCTGGGGACCCGGCACCTTCAGCCAGGGGTCGAGCAAGCTATGGGAGAAAGGGTCCTTCAGGTCAGCCTGGACTTGTTTCTGGCCTCTGACCAAAGTCAGCTCTCCCTCTCTTCCTTCATCTCCAGCTCCTGGGATTCTGGGAAGGGGACCTGGTGCTCAGCTTTGCCAAGCTCGTGCCTGCAGGACTCCATGTTTGCCAGACCCTTGAAGGTAGGCCCCTTGTCCTCCGTGAGATGCAGTGACATGACCCTGCTCTCCGGCCCCTCTTTGTCTGCCCCCATCCCTTAGATGGAGCCTGCTGCGGCGGGGCTGGAGGCAGGCCGAGCCCAGGAGGGGCCTTAGCACCTCATAGTCCATCCTCTCCTCCTCCCCATGCAGCAGCCCTGGCCTCCCTGCTTTCCTGCTGCCCTTTCACTCTGCTCCTTGGTGGGTTGGCAGTCTCTGCCTGGGTGAGGCGTTGGACTGCCTGGTCATCCTCGACATTGCCTGAGCGGTAGTTTGGATAGGTCCGGTGACTGATGAGCCGAGATCCCTTGTGGCCAAGCTGAGAGCAGGACATAGTATTCCCTGGGGCCGGGGTGGGGGTGGGGTGCTTCCTTTAGCTTCTGTGACCCTTCCTTGCCAGATGGGCAGCCTGAGAGGCAGGGTGAGGAAGGGGCCCTGCAGAGATCTTTCCAGAGCTTCCTGCTGCCTGTCATCTTGGCTCTTTTTGTCCACCTATCTACCTTTCCTCAAGCCCCACCGCCACTGGAATCCAACAGTCGATTCCCTTAATGGCATTGCTAGGGATTCTCAGTTAGAGACCAGCAACCATACTTGGTAGAAGGAGCCTGGGTATAACAGGCTTTGGTCAGCTCTGAAGAGATTGCTCCCCAGGGGCACAGTGCTAATTCAGCTGCCAAAGCCTGGGCATGGGCCTCCTGCTTTCTCTGCTAGAAGTGTGTCCTGATGGGGACCTCGGCCCTCAAATTCTCAGACACCTGCTGCTGGGGAAAGCCTTGGCAGCTAGCTCATCAGACAGAAGGTTCTTGGTTGCCTTTGTCTTTTCCGAAGCCCCCATGTAGCTTCCACTCGGGGTCCAAGCTCTCTGCAAAGGGCCGTGTGCAGAGAGGAGGCGGCATGGTTTTCCATGATGGTGATGAGTGGTTTCACTGGTGATCCCATCTTTGTAGGAGATGAACTGACATTGCATGAAATTGAAATGACCGATGGGGAAGACATCTTTGTGTGGAATGGGATGGAGGTAAACACAACTTGAGGAAATCTTTCTTCTGACTATAACATTTTACTATAATTGCAATAAGATCACCTGCTGACAGTTTACATCTTGTTCTAATCTAATAACCAAGAAGAATGAGAAACTCGGGAACAGGTGTGAGGAGACCTGGCCTCTGACCTGCTGTCTCCTGGCGGTGATGGCTCTAGTTCTCATTCATCTTTCAAAGCTTGGATTTGTAAAGGATTTGGCTGTTTTGGGGTGGCGGTTTTTCATTTGTTGAGCTTGAAATTTCGATTCATTCGTCAGGGCTTTCTGGAGCACCTTCTTTGTCCCTAGTGCTGTATTAGGGTATGTGAGGCCCCCCCCAGATGTGTGAGATGCCCTGAAGCAGTTAACATTTCACTGGGGAGAGACAGGAAGGCACGTAAGTCCCCCTAGCCAGCCCAAAGTAGATCATGGCATGCCAAAGTGACTGGTGCTGGCAACGAGTGGATGTATTTAGGTATCTAGGGAAGGCAGTGATGGAGAAAGACATCTTGGGAGAGGCGGGAAGAGACCTGGGCCCTCACCCTGGATGGATTTAAGTAGCAGGGCATTGGCTGCATTCAGACCAGGGTCAGGGCCTGATCAAAGTTTGCCAGGAGATTGGTCCTGCCAGAGGGACTGGTTCATACTGGGATGTAACAAAGAAAAGACTGGAAAGGGCAGGTGAGAAGAGCCTTTAGAATTAGTTTGACAAGTTTGGGCTTCGTCTGGCAGAAAGAGGGCAGGCTCTGAAAGCTGTGAGCAGGGATGTGCCGGGAGAGCAAGGTGACGTTTTAGGAAGAAGAATCTGTCACCACTGGTATCCAGGGTTGGAGGGCATTCATTGTCTTCATCTTCTTGGCAGGGGGTGGGGGGTGGGGGTGGGGAAGAGCAGATGAGGATGAAAAGGAGAGGATTGGCATGAGAGATTTGTGAGGCTGACCTGTTGATATCCCAGAGACAGTTGAGTGACATTTTCATAGCTTAGGAGTTACTTGAGATTATTATTCTCCTGAACTGGATTTGACTTTGTTTTGACCTTATTTGACAGGTTGGTGGGGTCAAGATTCCAACTGGTGATGACACTGTTCCCATCCTTTTGAATATCCTTCAGCTGACAAATGACAGCGATGAAGAAAAGGGGCATTCATTTGTAGAAACCCAACATGTGTTTCCCTCGAACGCTGTAATAGGCACCATATTTGCAGCTTTAGCGTCCCCTGTTGGCATCATCCTGGTGAACATTACCGGCTCTCGAGTCCTCGACCTGGAGAACTGGACAGTCATTCCCAAGGAGAGCTTGGAAGAGACAATCAGAGAACATGGCCTAAAAGACGGCAGCTCCCTGTGGATAGTAAACTCAAGCAGCTATGACCAAAGGTAACTCATTCAACAGGTGGACCACTGTTTAAAACTGATTTTATGAGCAGGCCTTAGATTGATGCTCTCTCGAGAATGACAGTGCTTGGTCTTTGAGGCTCATGGGGTGTTCGGTGAAGGGCACAGCATTGTTGCAAGTGGACCGCGGAGCAAGTTTCTGTAATGATAGACTTGATTGATGATGTTGTCCCTCAGAAGAATGAGAGGAAAACTGGGTGAGACCTTGGGTGTGTCTCTTGGGACAGTAGTGCCCACTGATCAGGTCCCTTGGGAGCTGCTACCTTGTGACTCATTCTGGTCCTTCCCTGGTCAGCATTTCTTCCCTCCCTGTCTGTTATCTTCATCTCCTCAGTCCCCTCTTCAACAAGGGGCATGCTCTTCCCCGAACGTTGCTTAGGTTTTCTGATGTTAGTTCTGTGAAATGAGTTCTTTCTGTCCTTTATTGGTCCAGGTGTCTGTATCACTTCTCAAAAACTTTAGTCCAGTGGATGCAGGATACTTCAGAACTGCTTACTTGACTTGGCTGCCATTAATAGGGAAAGTGGTAACATTTCCTTTGTCTTTGCTGTAAGACAAGCAGGATTTAGGTTGTGACCATACAATGGCCATTCTTTTTCTTTTTTTTCTTTTTTTAGGGTTTTTTTTTTTTTTGTAAGGTAAATGGGGTTAAGTGGCTTGCCCAAGGCCACACAGCTAGGTAATTATTAAGTGTCTGAGACCAGATTTGAACCCAGGTACTCCTGACTCCAAGTCTGGTGCTTTATCCACTATGCCACCTAGCTGCCCCCAGCCATTCTTTTTCTATGGCCATCCGTAAAGCAAAGCAGATTCAGGACTGGTCCTTGGTTCTGTATGATTCTTTCTACTTCCATATGGATGGTGGGAAAGGGGACAAAGGATATTAAAGTCATTGTCTTTAGACTGTCTATAAACCAAAAATATTAACTGTAGGGACTCCAAATGTGAATGTTTTGTTGGAAAATCTGTATTGTCTCGACCAGAATTTCTGCAGTCTATTTAAAGCAACGCATCACTCTACTATTGATGTTCCTTTTTTAAATTATTGATTTTTTATCTTTACATCACCTGAATTTCCCCCTGAATCTTTCCTCTTTCACAGGGAGCTGTCCCATAGAGCAAATATTTTTTAAAATGAAAAAGAGGAAAAGAAAAAATGAGCAAAATTGATGAATATGTTAATAAAATATGAAAGCAGATAAATGTGCCACTCTGGGGGCCATAGGGGCTGGGGAGGGGTGTCTTTTCATGTCTCTTTTTTATTACCTCTCTTCCTTTGAAGTTCATACTATTCATGTTTTCCACCCAGTGAAGATCTTGATGAATGGTGTCTACAGCCCTCACTCCCATTCTTCCTCAAGATGCTTAATAGCTGGCTTGGAATTTTGGTCTCCTCCTCAACTCTTGCCCTCCTACTAGGGACTTTGGCATGTGTATTGATTTTCTTTCAAAATTCCTAGCACTCAGTTCTTCAACCACTTATTTTTTGTACATTTATTTTATTTTATTGTATTGTATTCATTTAAGGCAATGGGGTTAAGTGACTTGCCTAGGCAATTACTAAGTGTCTGAGGCCGGATTTGAACTCATTTCCTCCTGGCTCCAGGGCCAGTACTTTATCCATTGTGCCACCTAGCTGCCTTCAGCCACTTATTTTTGAAGAGCTACTCCTTCCCCACCACCCCAGCCACATACAAAGATGGCCTTACCACCCACAAATGTAACACCTTTATGTTCAAATATTCCAAAATCCCCTTACTTGACTGTAATCCATTGACTTTCACCTCACCCTCTGCTTTCTCCAAACAATTCTACTCATCATCCTCACTGTAATCTCCAATTCATTGACCCCTTGATTCTTTCCCAGACAGCCCCCCCCCCCACTAGTCACTTTCTCCTCTTCTCCCCTTCTTGACTCCTTGACTCTTGCTCTTCTCCCTTGAATCCCTGATCCCATCATCATATCACTAGTTATGTCCACCCAAATCTCAATCTTGGATGAATGGTAAATACGCCATTCATTGCCGTTGGGCTTGCACACCTGTTCCTGAAAGGTGGTGGAGAAAATCATGCACCTGCATGGGTCCACTGCAGATTTATAGTACATAGCCTCAGCTGGGCCTTCACTGCTGCTAGATAGTCAATCCTATACCTCCCTCAGCAGCTCACTGTCCCACTCCAATTCTCCCAGACCTGCTCCTCCCCCTTCAAATGCCCTGATTTGTTCCACTCAGCAGAGACCCCTGCCTCCCAGGGCTGGTGCTGCATCCACTGTGCCATCTAGCTTCCTCTACTCTCATGCTATCTTAACCCCGTACAGGCCTAGTTTGGCTTCTGACCTCATTATTCCACTAAAATTACTCTCTACAGACTGACTGGTAATCTCTTGATGACCAAGTCCTTTGGTCTTTTCTCAGTCCTCATTCCCCATAACCTCTCTGCTGCCTTGAACACTGTGGATCACTCTCTCCACTTGGATGCTCTCTTCTCTTTAGGTCACTAGTTTCTCCTTGATCTTTTCCTCCCAGTCCAACTGCTTTTTCTCTGTCTTCTTTGCTGAATCCTCCTCTAGCCACAGATTTCTGTCTTGTGCTTTCTTCTCCCTTTTTGCTACTTCAGTTGGGTTTTTGGATTTAATGATCATCTCCATACAGATGATTCTCAGATCTTCCTTTCTTGCCCAAATCTATCTGCAGCCCTCCAGTCCTGCATCTCCAACTACCCTTTAGATGTTTTGAACTGAAACAAAAACAGAACTTGTCTTTCCTTCTAAATTTTTTCCCCTCTTCACTTCCCTCTCATTGTGAGCAGCTAGATGGTGTGGCTTTAGAAACAGGAGGATAGTGGGACAGGAGTTCGAATGTGACCTCTGACACTTGCTAGCTGTGTGACCTTGGGCTGGTCACTTAACCCTGATTGCCCAGCATCCAGGGCCATCTCTAATTCTCCTCATTCATATTTGGCCATTGGACCCTGATGGCTCTGAAGGAGAAAGTGAGGCTGATGACTTAGCACAGCCTCTCCCTCACCCAAATCCAATTCATGTGCTTGTCATGGCCTCACCTCCCTGATGTCATGGTCTTCTTCAAAAATGATGGACAAACATTATTGTTATTGTTCTCATTGTAGAGAATACTCCCATCTTCCCAGTCCCTCAGGCTCCCACCCTAGGAGTTCCCCTGGAGACCTTACTCCCTCTCACTGCCCATATCCAACATGGTGCAAGATCTCTCGCTTTCATGCTGCAGTATCTATGATTACCTCACTCTCTTCTCTTCTCTGACACTGCCCCGGCCCTGGTTTGAGCCCTTATCTCTTTAAACGAGGACTATTGCAGGAGCTGCTGGGGCACAGTGGTAGGGGTGGGGTGTGTGGGAGGGGGTAACTGCATCAAGACTTTGCCCTCTCCAATCCATTCTTTAGGAGCCACAAAAATGATTTTTTTGTAGAGTATAGGTCTTATGGTTACACCCTCCCCCCCCCCCCCCCACACACACACCCGACTCAGTAAACTCCAGTGACTCTCTGTTTTCTCCAGGATCAAATACAAAATGCCCTTTATCGCACAGCCTTCTCCTTCCCTTGCAGTCTTCTTGCACTTTACTTCCCCCAAATCCTCTTTGGTCTACTAACACTGGCCACCTGGTTGTTCCATGAGCTAGACTTTCCATCTCTGGGCCTTTTCTGTGGTTGTTCCCCATAGCTAAAACTGTCTTCCTCCACCTATTGACTTTCTGGCTTCCTTTAAGTCCCCATTAAAACCTCACATTTTATAAAACTCCTTTCTCCATCCTAATTCTGTTGCCTTTTTCATTGTTCATTATCTCTCATTTTTTCCACTTATAGTTTGTTTTGTATGTATTTATTTGAGCTCCTGTGATTCCCTGATCCAAAGTATTTGACAAATATTTATTGAATGATTAATTTTGCAATGTTAAGTTTTGATTGTTTTGTGTTGAGTGTGCGTATGAGGTGAATCCTTAGGGTTGGACTGATGTGCTTTGCATGGGTGGTTGAGGCATTTTCTCCCACAGTTGTTAATGGGTTTTTTTTTGAGAACCATTTGTTTAGATCCAGTGATTTCCTCCCATTTCTCTTCCCCCCACCCCCACCCCACTCAATCTCTTGAGGTCTTTTTTTGCAAGGCAATGGGCAGTATATAAACAGGTCAGTATATGTGGATGTTTGTATCTGTTCATTTCTTTGGCTACCAAACTCATATCTAAAAATTTTTGATAGTTTTTTTCAAAATTTGACTCCTTTTCTTAGATGCATTTTCAGTTCTTTGTTTTATCTTGTGATTACCTTTTTTTAGTAAATCACTCATCTCCCCAGAACTGTGAGGGTCTGTCATCAATTTCTCTTCTTGGTTTTTTTTTTTTTAATAGTATGGTCTTTCATATTCAGTAGATGAATCCATGGATCCATGGAATTTCTTACAGAATATGGCTTAATATATTGTATTCAGCCCAATTTTTGCCAAATTGCTTTCTGGTTATTCCAGCATTTCTCATAAGATGGGGAATTTTCTTTTAACTAATTTATGTTTTCAGATTAATTAAACATTTTTTATTGAGTTCCATTATTTTAATATTCCCCAGTTGAGCAGATTATGCCATTTATTTGTTTCTTTATTTTTTAACCAAATGACTGCTGCTTTATAATATGGTTTGACATCTGAAAATGTTATTCCCCTTCATCCTTCCCTTTATCCTTCTCTCTTTTTGAATTTCTTTTAATAATGTAGCTCTTTTGTTTTTAAAATGATTTTTGTTAGTTTTATTGAGTTCTGCAAAGTATTCCTTTGATAATTTGATGAACTTTAGTAGTCTATTCATTTTTTTTTAATATTGGTATGACCTAGGAATGCACATTGAATATTCTTCTGTTTTTAAAATTATTCTTTATTTCCTTAAGGAACACTTTATAATTGAAATTAGTATTGAATGTACTTTGGTAAATTGATTTCCCTAATACATTATACATTTTGAAGTTAGTTTGAATGGGATTTTCCTTTATTATCTCCTAGATTTAATGCTGTTGATTTGTATTTTATTTTAACTTCTAACTTTGTGGAACTCATTGTCTCAGTAACTGCTGATTCCCTGAGATTTTCTAAATTAAACATGTTATCAGTGATTAGGGATAGTTTTGTCTCTTCTTTTGTTATCTTTACAGCTGTAATTTCTTGTATTCCATCACATATGAGAAGCTTTTGTTTTACAGATTTTTTTTTAAAAAAACAAAACAAAACAAAAATGTTTCTTTAGGCATATGAGGTTTATCTGTTTTTAGTTTAAAAAGTGTACTTTTTCCTAGGTTTTTTTCTGAAGATATTGAAGTAATCATGAGGTTTGACATATCTTGGTTTTAATTAGATTAATTTTGTTGATCATTTTTCTAATAGTGTACTGTCCCTGTGTCCTGGGTCTAAAGTCCATTTGGTTCTGTTGAACAAATTCTTCAACAAGTAGCCATAGTCTGTTTAATGGGATTTTATTTAAAATTTTTGAACTTACTCATTCCTGATTCTGGTGTGTAGTTCCCCTCCCTAGCTTCCTATTTTCTTATCATTTCATAAAAGAATTTGGATTAGAGCACTTTTTAAAAAATTTTTACAAGGCATTGGGATTAAGTGGCTTGCCCAAGGCCACACAGCTAGGTAATTATTAAGTGTCTGAGGCCGGATTTGAACTCAGGTACTCCTGACTCCAGGGCCAGTGCTCTGTCCACTGCACCACCTAGCCACCCCAGAGCACTTTTTTCTCAATTTTTTCCTGTTTTTTTCCTTTGATAGTTCTTTACAGCTAATGCTTATTTCCTTAGTGAAATTCTGTTAGATTAGGTATTTTATTTTTTTGGATGTGTTCCTCTTTTTTCCTTTGATGTTCTCAGTTTTGTATTTAGTGGGTTATGATAGTCCTTTTTTATTTCTGATTTTGTTTTGTTTCTATTTTATTAATTTGATTTTTCCACCTTTATTTTTAATTAGGTTGACTAAAAGTTTTCCCCATTTTGTTGATGCATATTTTTAGGGATGTTATTCCTTCCTGCCTCCCTTCCCCCAGGACTGTTTGAACTGTAAATGTATTGTGTGGTTTTATCATCGTGATTTCTCTTTTATGTAATTACTAATTGTTTCTGTGATTTCTTCTTTGACCCCCTTGTTATTTAGGATTTCATTAAGTTTCCATTTAGGATTCTTTTTCTTGTTTGGACTCCTCCAGCCATGGTCTCTTTTTATTACATAGTTGTCTGTAAAGGATGTGTCTACTATTTATGCTTCTTTTCATTGTTATCAAGATTTCTGTAACCTAAGAAATGATTTTGTTTTTGTAAAAGTTTCATGATGTGCTAAGAAATGTACATGTTGTTAAGCAATGCCATTTAGAAGATGCCACTCATCTTTTAGCTCTTATAGTTTCTCCAGTAATTTGTTCAACTCTGTATTTTCTATATTTGCCCTTTCCTTTTTAAAAATCTCTAAAAATGGATCAAATTCTTTCCTTCCTTGTGGTGTTTGATTGTACCTTTTATCCTTTTTGTGTTTCTATTGTTTTTGCCAGGGTAAGAGTCTGAGTCCATCTGGTGCTTCTCTCCTTGGGTGGGCCCCATGTCTCCATTTGTCTTGGGACGTGATACTCTGTCTTGTCCACTTCTGGCAGGTGTAGGAGTTTTGGCTTCCTGGATTCTCTCTTTGTTATCTTTGGAAGAGCTCAGGCTTTCCCCAGATGTGGGCATTCCTTGGATTGGTGCTTTACTTTTTGGGTTCAGAAGGCCTGGGATATTTTCTTGGGGACCTCCTTCCGTAGGGTGATGAGGTTTTTGGCTCATCGTCTGCACCTCTCTTTGCTCCTCTTCTACTAGAAGATCCTTCCCTTCAGGGGAGCCGCCTTCCCCATTAGTTGTCTCATTCACTTCCTGGAAGAGACTCCCCAGCCTGGACTCAGGAGTTCTCCCCTGATGCAGGGACATTCTGCCCATTTGTTTCCTCGGAACGTTTTTCAAGAAGCAGAGTTCTTTCTTGAGTGTTTTGATGTTGTCTTGGGGTCCTCACAGCCCTCTGCCACTTAGGACTGGGGGGGTGTCTCATTTTTGAGATACATTTGCAGTGGTTTGACTGGTCCCTCCCCTTGATTGTTGATTGATCTGCTTGGACTCTGAGTTTTTAAATGTTTTCTTCCTTCTTAGTTGTTTAGGAGTTGCCTTTCTGTCTCTTTTCCCTTTGATGGTGACCTTTTGGGGCCTTGACTGGACAGAGTTAGGCCAGCCCCTTGTTTCTACTCCTGAGTGCATCTCAGAGCCCAGCCTGATGCCCTTTGGGCAAGGGTGGGGAGTGCTGGTAAGAGAGGTGGGGATTAGCACCATCTGCCACTGAACTGGAAGGCTGTTGGCTTGTTAAGCTTCCTGGAGATGGCTGCATCTGGAGACTCATCCCCTTCCTCTATTGCATTCTCACAGTCACTGAAACCAGGTAAAAGTAGAGGTGCAGCTCCCTGGAGGGGTATGGAGAGGATGCTCAGACCTATGGACCTCATGTAAGAGGTGGGACTTGTGCTGACCTTGAAGGAAGATGGCATTCCTAAGGGTCAGAGGGGAAGAGGGAGGGCATTCCTGACCAGGAGGATGCTCTGTGCAGAGGCCTGGAGATGGGAGATGGACATTTGGGCGAGGAGCAGCAGAGAGATCAGTGTAGGGTCAGGGCAGTGGGAGCCAGATTGTGAAGTTCTGGGGGGAGCTGTGGGAGTGTCTTCTTGGTTTGGGGCTGGCCAGCTGAGATTTAAAGAATGTTGAGGGGAGAGTAGAACTCATGTGAGAAGATGGTGGCTGAAAAGTTGGCATTGGTTGGGATTTAGGGGGAGAGGGAGATGAAAGAGGTATCAGAGATGACTTGAGGTGGCATCCTGTCTGGGCAATGGAAGTGGTGGCGGTGTCTTTAGCAACAGGGACTCCAGGAGAGGAGCTGGTATCTGGGGACAGACACCTTGGTTTTGGATGTATTGAGTTAGGGTTGGTGTGGGGATGAGGGGGGACCCTGAGACTTCAGGCTCCATCTGAGAGTTGTCTCTATAGAGTCTGTTGGCAAGGCCATGGAACTTATGGGATCTGCCAAGAGGGCCCAGAGCAGAGCCTGGGGGGGGGGTCACCCACCTATGGTGTGGGACCTGGCTGTATGGATCAAGGGAGCCAGCTGAGAGCAGTTTCAGGACAGCTTCCCTGAGTGGGTCAGTTAGTGCTGTTAGATTTGGCAGGGGCCAAAGCAGGGAAAAGGATGAGGTCTGAGAAGAGGTTGTCAGGATTCTTACTGAGAGATCATCGGTTGGTCACCTTGCAGAGATTTGGGGGTGAGTGACCTGGTCAGAAATTGAGGAGGTGAGAATAGAAAAGGAAGAGAGCTGGAGGAGGATGGGCAGGGAGAGTGAATGGAGAGGGCTGTCTGCCTCAAAGACTCCCCAAAGTGACAGATGGGATCGAAGCTCAGGCATGTTAGTTGACAACTGAAAGGAGTTGGAAGATAGAGTCCTCTAGATTAGCCAAGGTTGGTTCCTTGTGGATGACAAGGCAAAAAGATGTCATTTCTCAGGATGCTTGACCATTCTTCTCAAAGAACTCAGGATGAACATAAGCAGCCCAAGTAGGGTGGTGCTGGCATGAGGTAGAGGAAGACAAGCTGGTGGAGACCCTGGGGGTGCTGAGGAGAGGACCCCAAGGAGCTTCCATGGGAAGCTGGGGAGGGATGGGAGCCTCCAGAAGGGTCCCAGAGCCATTGAGGCTCAGACATGGAGTTTGAGTGCACCCTCTCTGAAGGGATGCACAATCCCCTGGTTTTCTTTTGGCTGAAGAGAGTGCTTTTGGTAATGTGATGGGCTCATTCTATAAGGACCTTTAAAGTTGCATGTAGAGAGAGTGGAGAAATGTTGGTCATCCCAGAACTGGGAAAAAGGAAAACCTCATTTTGTGGCTCTGTCCCCTTGCCTGCAGCTTGATGATGGCTGGAGGCCGACGGGTGAATTCTCTGAGCAGCTTCAACTGGATGCAGGTTAAAAACTTATGTCAAGCAGATTCGGAGGAGGAGCAAGTGAAAGTTTCTGCGACCATTGATACAGTGAGTAGAGATGAATTTGGGACCAGAGGAAGCCCCCCCCCCAGGGGGTTTAGAGAGTGGCAGATCTGGAGCTGCCCAGTGAATGGCCCTGGGGGTGGGGAGTGCCCCTTGGTATCAGCTCCAAGACTCTGGGTG
Organism: Macrotis lagotis; assembly: GCF_037893015.1. Lineage (NCBI taxonomy): Eukaryota > Metazoa > Chordata > Mammalia > Peramelemorphia > Peramelidae > Macrotis > Macrotis lagotis. The sequence continues at coordinate 270,837,915 of NC_133662.1, read as the reverse complement.
CTGCCTCTCTGGCTGAATTTAGCTATCTAGGGTAGACCAGGGGGGTCCAAGAGGTCTGGCAAAGCCATGGAAGGGAGGCTGTCTTCAAAAATCCACAAAATAAATTCTTAGAACTCTCCAGAAAATGTCTGTTGCCTAATTTTCAAAATCTACAACCTGTAGTTTTGGAGTTCCTTAGTCCCTTACAGATGTTCCTTCATCTGGTTTTAACAGACAAGTTGTGAACTTTTAAGAAGCCCTGTCCCTCAATCATGAGCTCAAGAATCATAAAACATTTCATGACTTCTTGGGTTTAGAGAAAAAAAAAAGCCAGTTTTGACTTTGAGACCTGGTGAAAGCAAATCCCTGTAAGGCTCCTTGAAGTGGCTTGTTTGGTTTTTCTTTTTATTAAACTCTCCGACACTCATACCCTCAAATCCTCCTTGGATGAAATAGTCCTCAGAAAGCCTTTGATCTGGTCAGGATTTGTGTACAATAACTGGACCCCCATTTCCTTAGGGAATGTTTCCTTCATAGTCCTTCTCATTTGTAAAAACCCCATCCCCACAACAGTGTCTTGGGAAGAGTGCTTCATAGCTGAACCCTCCATGGAGGCTGCAGGGAGCCCATGGGTGGGCCTGGCTTCCAAGCCAACTTCCCTGAGCCTCAGTTTCCCTAACTTGAAGTGGGGGGATCCACAAGATGATCACTAGGGTCCCTTCCAGCCCTTATTCTTTGTCTGTAAAATGGAGGTTAGCTGGGAAGGAAATTGGGCAAGACAACTTTGGTCTCTGGGCTCTCAAAGTGGAAGCTTCTCATGAGGTGTGGTAAGTCTTCTCTCTCTAACCAGAACTCAGCTTGGTACCTTCTCTTTCCTTTCATTGGAGGTCATAAAACGCTGGACACTGGGTATTCGTTTTCTGCCTTTTGGGTCAACATTGGATTCTTAGTCCTAGAAAGGGATTGTCTTGGTGAATTCAGAATTTGAACACCACCAAGGGGTGGAGTTTTGGAGCCCTGGAGATGGGATGAAGCTGGGCAGATGGCCCCAGCCAGGCCCTCCCCGCTGGGGGCTTCTCTGGGTCCTCCCTGGGTCTGGTCAGTCCTCAGTGGCTTTGTGTGTTTCAGATGCTGTTGGACATCAGAATCAAAGCCATCAAAGAGCTGGGGCTGCAGGAGGAACTGGGTAAATGCATTTTAGTTCATGAGAAAGGGGGCTTGGACAAGGGGGGGAACAGGTGAAGACCCCAGCCTAGGGATCAGGGCCTGGAGAAAGCTGGCCAGAACTTACATAAATGTTAAAGGCCCCAAGGATGTGGGAAAGGGGAGTGCTCATAGCAGTGAGTGGCTGGGCGCTCCAGATCAATGCTGGGATGGGGGATTGGGATAAAGTGGAGGGTTTTCTCCACCCCAGGGGGACCGGGAGGCAGAGTTGCCATGGGAGTCCTGACTTCTGCCTCTCATCTACCTCTCTCTGCTTGTTTGCCTCCAGTTAATAATAGCTGCTTGCGGCTGATCGATAGAAATGGGCAGCTTCTTTTTCCAGGTAGGTGGGAGGCTCTCTCTTACCCAACCTGGCCCTGTGGCTGCTCTTTTGGAAGGTTGCTGTCTTTGGGGTGACATGGTGGTGAGGTTGGGGAGGGGTTTGGCTGAGTCTCAGGTAACTTTGGGAAGACTAAGGTTGTCCAGTCCCTTTTTATGGATGAGGGGGCTGAGGCCCAGCTGCTAAGTTTCTGAAGTAGGATTTGAACTCAGGTCTAACATACTCCCCACTGTGCTCACTTCATTTTCTGAAGTTTTATTGCTGTGATCCTTCCTGATGTCCTCAGGGCTTGTGCGACAGGCCAGCTGCACTTGAGCCAATCTTTTTCACACTCCACTTTCTTGGCTGCTTTGAGTTTACTGTCTGCCTCAAAGATTCCCCCTAGCTTGACTGAGGAGTCCCTGCTAAAGTTGGCCTCGTTTTGCCTCTGCTGGCAGGAATAGGGAACTCAAGCCTTCCCGAGGACAGGCAAGCCTTGCCTTTTCCTGATAGCCCTGGGCTCAGGACAAACCATCCCATTTCCCTTGGAATTGGGGATGCAAGAGGCATGGTCCCCAACCTCCCCCCCACCCCCTTCATCAGCTCCACCCCTCACAACCTGGCTGGCTCTTTGACCTCGCTGACTGACAGGTCATGTCCTGATCAGGGCCTGAAGTGGGGGGTGGGCAAGTCTTGCTCAGTGCTTCTGCTCATTTTCTTAACAGTGCCGGAATGTTATACTGTGGCCGAAGCCGAGATGGAGATGGGGAGCTTGTTGGGGCTCTGTCGTGGGAAAGCGCCGACTTCCACACAGGTGACAGACACAGCCTGAAGGCTGACACTCTGGGACTTGCTCACCCCATAGCATGTCTGAGCATGTCTGCATGCTTGGTGGGGCAGGAAGGCTCTGCTGGGGTTAATCCCTAGGAAATGTTCTTGATCTTCATTTTAGCTGCATCTATTTTAGCTTTGGAGATTGTTAGCATCCCCATTTTTGCCAACTCCAAGTCACCAGGGTCCTTAGGACTCAGCCTCAATCCAGGCTTGCCAGCTCTCCAGCCTCCTCTCATCACCTGCTGCCTGTGAAAAGCCAGAGGTGGGCTAGGACCATTGGCCACTAAGTCCACTTTCTAGGAGATTAGGAGGTCACACCACAGGGAATGGGAATTTTCTGAAATCTGACTGGAACCCCCCTCACTGGAGCTTGTTGGCCTTTTCCAGCTGTTCCTGTTTTTCACTGTGGGCTCAGACTTTGAGTCTGGCATCATGATGGAGATCATCGTGGAGTCAACCATCACTGTGGGCGAAGTAAGTGCTGGCAGCCCTGTCCTGCCCCTTGGTGACCACTGCCCAGGAAAGTTGTTGGAAAGGTGGAGGCGGGGCTGCCCATCCCCTTCAGGAAGGTGGGCCTGCTGATAAGGGTAGCCACATCCTTTTGGGACCCAGTCAACCTGGAGCATAACTTTTCTATGTTTTTATTTTCTCTCAGTGTTTGAAGAGGATGCTGGAGCAAGCTGGTCTGCAAGGTCAGTGGCCTTGGGGATGAGCTACTGCATGGTTTAAAGGCCTTTTCCTCACAATCATTCCCCTGGGATAGATCTCTGGGATAGATCTCTGGGATCTTTGGACCCCTTTCCAGAGCTCTTGGGGGACAGTGCAACCACAGCTTCTTTGTACTCTTGGAAACCGCAGGCTCCCCCAAGCAGCCAGTTGATAGATGGGATCTTTAGAATCAGCCCAAACAGGAGAAAGGAGATGTAGGCCTGCTCCTTGTTGCCTGTCCATCCTGCAGGTTGAGGAGGTGATGGTTAAATGGGCAGATAGATCACGGGTCGCTGGGCCTCTCAGGGTGAGAGTAGAGGGCAGGCCCAGGGGTCCTGGAGAGGGAGGGCTCTGGTGCATTCTCTTGGGGGGACAGGAAGGGGTCTCCAGTGCTATCACATTGAAGACATCTGGGTGGTTGCTCTGTCATCCACATCTGCACATCCTGTACATCACCATCATTGGTTTGCAGCCAGCTTCCCCAGACCAACTCTTCTTCCTGTCATGCTGTCCTTGAGGAGCTCCTTATTAGTTTATATTGCAACCTGCCCATATCCCACCTGCCACTTTCCATTGCCCTCTGGTTGAGCCTCAGATTTAGTTCTTTGAAGATAATTGTATGGTTTGGTGACATTCAGCAACACAGGCCACTTGATTTAATTTATTTTTTTACAATTGTTTTTTATTTATTTTAAGTATTTCTCAATTACATGTAAAAGAAATCTAATCATTTAAAAAAAATTTAAGTTCCATATTTTTTCCCCTGCTACCCTAGCCCCCTTCTTGAGAAGGCATACAATTTGATTTTGATTAGACATATGAATGAGGTCATACCAAACATATTTCCAAATTAGCTATTTTTTTTTTTTAGGTTTTTGCAAGGCAAATGGGGTTAAGTGGCTTTCCCAAGGCCACACAGCTAGGTAATTATTAAGTGTCTGAGGCCGGATTTGAATTCGGGTACCCCTTACTCCAGGGCTGGTGCTCTATCCACTGTGCCAACTAGCTGCCTCACCCAAATTAGCTGTGTTGAAAAGAAGACAAAATAACAAAAATAAGGAATTATCCTTCAAAAAAATTATACTTCGATCTGCACTCAGAATTCTCAGTTCTCTTTCTGGAGATGGATCATGTCTTAGATCATTTTCTGGATCAGAGTAGCTGAGACTTTCACCAACCTGTTAATTGACTTTTCATAATTTTCTTTCTTTGCTTTCATTTCTTTTTTCTACTATTCATTTAATTTTGAAATTCATGTTTAAGCGCTTCTAAGAATTCTTATTTTGTTTTGCTTGTAACTGCTTTGACTCCATTGACTTCTTCTGAATTTGTAACTTGTATCTTCCCTATCATAATAATAGATTTTTATGGTCAGGTTCTTGTTTTTTTGTTGGCTTATTTTTTCACCCTCTTTTATGGTTTGGATTTTTATGTTAGTGTTGGACTGCTTTCAGGGGATGGGGAGCAGTTGTCTCAAGCTTCAAGTTTTTCCCACAGTGCTGTTTTCAGAGCTATTTCTTGGGGTTTAGAAGTTGAACTGGGGAGGGATATGGCCACTGCTGTCTTGGTCTGCACTTTGGGCCTTCCCCATGAAGGGGGGTCCCTGATCCCTTGAGATTGCAATTTTGAGTGCTCCTCAGGATCCCTGTTTCCTTGAGGCTGGCCGTGATAGCTGCCCCACCTTGGCTTCCACTCCTTCCACACCTTCTCACCCTGCCCTTGAACTTCGACCCAGAAGTGGGTAGAAGTCAATGGAGGTGCCAGACAGTAGCTGGTCCTGTGTCCAGTGCTAGTGTGTGTAAATTCCCGTAGTCTTGTTCTGTGACCATTTGGCAGACTCCCTTATGGTCCATGGCTTGAGAGCTCTGGACACTGCTGCTGCTTCTGTCACCACCACTGGCATTTTATTCATGCTGGCTCTGGCCAGGCTCTACTCCTGGGGCATGGATCTCTCTTTCCTGAACTCCTATATTGTTTTGGTCTGGAAGAATGCTTCATGTTGATCTTTTTTTGACTGTACTACAGAAACCGATTTCAGGCATTATTTTAAAATTTGGAGGGAAATGTTGGTAGAGCTCAGTGGAGTGCTTCTTCACTCCACCATCTTGGTTGTGTTCCCTGGCAGGGGAGCCTCTGCTTTCTTGTTCACTTCCTGAGCTGCTTTCCTCCTCTTCTATCATGGGCCTTTGGTCAGTGATTGCCAGTCATCCCAGCTGTCCATAGTGTGCGTGGGGGGGTCTAAATACATGCTATTGTTATCTTGGTCTTTCCTGGGTGGATGGTGAGGCCTCAATCCTTTGGGTGATATCAGAGCTCTTTTTGGATTATTAAGTCTCCAGAGAATCCATCCTGGACTAGAACTCTCTGTTTGATCTCCTGCCTCCTATCATTTTCATGATCAAGAAATAAACCTGGTGAAACTGGATATTCCCATGTCTTTAAGTCAGTTGGGAAGTGATCAGGATGATGGTTCATTGTTGATGGCACTTGAGAAGGGCTGCTTCCTCCCTAACAACAACCCTATGAAGGATGCCCTTGATTCATGTAAAGATGAGAGACAGATAAGAAAATAGACATGCAGGGAAGTCATTTATGTTCTCTTAAGAATCTGTTTACTACGCCTTTGGTATCTTGCCTTTCTTCCATATTCTTTGGATGTCAGTCCCTCTAGTGACTTCTCAGCCCTGATTTTTAAATATACTTGGTCTGCCATGGTGCTCTCATGGGTTCCACTATCATCCCATCTTTGTTCTCTTTATAGCCATTTCTATCTTTGTAAGCATTTCTTGAAATTGGGGTGTTGAAAATTAAATGTGATGTTTTTACTGTCCCTTGATAGTACTCAGGTTGGGGTACCATCATTTGTAGGGGGTGAATCTTCCGGATGGTGTGATTTTTATCCCATTCACATTTTTAGTACTAGAACAGGAGAGAGAGAGAGAATTGAGGCCTCATGAACATTAGTATACTAGCTCAGTGACTACAGTGATATCCAAAGAGGTGACTTGGAGGACACATGACTTTGATCCCATATTCCTGCTTTCTTGTCTGTCCAAGATCCTTTTGACCAGCCATCTGTACTTGAAGAGTGGGCATCTGTCATGAGAGCTTACTGAGCAGGGACCAAGAATTTCAGGTTTGTAGTTAGTGAAGCCTGAGGATTAGGAAACCTTGGGGTCTTACAGGGTTGAAGGTGAACTGAAATCATGATTTTTAGAGTGGAATTTCATGGCTGTTGAAATGGTAGAGCCAGAGGTATTGGTAGGTAGCTGGGGCTGCCAGAGAAAAATGTTGCTACGCGAGGGATGGCCAGGATGAACTTTGAGGGGGAAGGCAAGGGCCAGCATGGGGAAGAGGAAGTCACCAATCCAGCACAAGCGAGTTCTGGACAGGAGATGTGGGGATCTACGAAAGGGACATGGTTCCTATGAATGGAGCAAACATTTTTGAAGGGACTGAAGAGGCCAATAGAACCAGAGTCCCTGCCCTTGAGGAGCTTCCAGTCTACTAAGGGGATGCCAGAGAAGTTGTTTGCTTGAGGAAGCTTGGACATTAGGCAGGAGTTTATGCAGTGCTCAGGGAAGAGCATCTGAGAAGGGCATCCTGCAGGGCTGCTAACTCCCCACAGAGCTCAAAGACTTGGAAGGAAGGAAAGGAGTCCCTGAGACTTTTGAGTGAGGCATTTTGAGCAGACTTTACTTTAGGACCTTGGGCAAGAGGTGGAAAGAAGTGGAAAGAAGATGGTGGATGCAGGAAACTCTAGGGAGATTGAGCAGCTGATTGGATGTTAAGTGGGAGGGAGAATGGGAAAGAAGGCACTATAGAGAAGCCTTATAGAACCTGGGTCATAGGATAAATGGGGGTGTCCCCAATAGACTAGAGAAGGGAAGAGGAGAGAAGGGTTTTGGTTTGGATAAGAGTTGGGTTCTTTTGGAGATCCCTGGGAGATGTCCAGCAGATAGCTGGTAATGTCAGCCTAGAATGCAGGAGAGTTTCCTGGGTGATAGTTGGACTTGGGGAACTCGTAATGTTATCAAGAAAGAAGAGGACATAAGAACTGAGACATGGATGAAGTAGAAGCCAGAAGGTTTGAGGAGAACCAGGAGAAAATCCATTGTGACAAAAGAGGAAGAGTTGCTCTAGTTGGACAGGCCTCCACCTTGGCCACAGTTTGGGGAAGTCTGTGAACCCCTTCTCAGAATTTACTTTTTTTTTTAATTATTTTTTGGTAATATAATTATTCATTTGTATTTTTTAATCCTACATTTAGTTTTCATTTCTTACTCTTGGCTTTCCCCCACTTAATAATATTTATTTATTTTAAAGAAAGATTTTGTTTATTTTGAATTTTACAATTTTCCCCCCATTCTTGCTTCCCCCCCCCGAAGGCAATCTGTTAGTCTTTATATTGTTTCCATGGTGTACATTGATTTAAGTTGAATGTGATGAGAGAGAAATCATATCCTTAAGGAGGAAAAATAAAGTATAAGAAATAGAAGAATTATATAATAAGATAACAGGTTTTTTTCTCCTAAATTTAAGGTAATAGTCTTTGGTCTTTGTTCAAAGTCCACAATTCTTTCTCTAGATACAGATGGTATTCTTCATCGCAGATAACCCAAAATTGTCCCTTGTTGCACTGATGGAATGAGGAAGTCCATCAAGGTTGATCATCACCCCCATGTTGCTGTTAGTGTGTATAGTGTTTTTCTGGTTCTGCTCATCTTGCTCAGAATTAGTTCATGCAAATCCTTCCAGGCTTCCCTGAATTCCCATCCCTCCTGGTTTCTAATAGAACAATAGTGTTCCATGACATACATAGACCACAGTTTGCTAAGCTATTCCCCAATTGAAGGACTTACACTTAATTTCCAATTCTTTGCCACCACAAACAGGGCTGCTATGAATATTTTTGTACAAGTGATGTTTTTACCTTTTCTCATAATCTCTTCAGGGTATAGACCCAGTAGTGGTATTGCTGGATCAAAGGGGATACACATTTTTGTTGTCCTTTGGGCTAATTCCAAATTATTCTCCAGAAAAGTTGGATGAGTTCACAACTCCACCAACAATGCATTAGTGTCCCAGATTTCCCACATTCCTTCCAACATTGATCTTTATCTTTTCTGGTCATATTGGCCGGTCTGAGAGTTGTGAGGTGTTATCTCAGAGATGCTTTAATTTGTATTTCTCTAATAAGTAGTGATTTAGAGCAATTTTTCATGACTATGGATTGCTTTGATCTCCTCATCTGTAAATTGCCTTAGCATAACTTTTGACCATTTGTCAATTGGGGAATGGTTTGTTTTTTTGAGAATTTGACTCCATTCTCTCTCTCTCTCTCTCTCTCTCTCTCTCTCTCTCTCTCTCTCTCTCTATATATATATATATATATATATATATACACATATATATATATATATATTAGAAATGAGTCATAAATATTAGTTGTAAAAATTGTTTCCTAATTTACTACCTTTCTTTTGATCTTGGTTACAGTGGTTTTGTCTGTGCAAAAGCTTTTTAATTTAATGTAATCAAAATTATCTAGTTTGTTTTTAATGATGTTCTCCATTTCTTCCTTGGTCATAAACTGCTTTCCTATCCATAGATCTGACAGGTATTCTACTCCTTGATCTTCTAGTTTGCTTAGAATATTGTTTTTTATTTCTAAATCCGGTATCCATTTGGATCTTATCTTGGTATAGGGTGTGAGGTGTTGGTGTAATCCAAGTTTCTTCTATACTAACTTCCAATTTTCCCAACAGTTTTTGTCGAAGAGTTTTTAATCCCACAAACTGGACTCTGGGATTATCAAACAGCAGATTACTGTAATCATTTCCTGCTATTGCACTTAGTCTATTCCATTGATCCACCACTCTGTTTCTTAGCCAATAGCAGACATTTTTGATGACTGATGCTTTATAATATAATTTTAGATTTGGTAAGGCTAAACCACCTTCTTTTGTACTTTTTTTCATTTAATGCCTGAAAATTCTTTACTTTTTATTTCTCCATATGAATTTACTAACAATGTTTTGGAATTTTGATAGGTAGGGCACTAAACAAGTAGTTTAGTTTTGGTAGAATTGTCATTTTTATTAGCTTGACCTATCCATGAGTAGTTGATGTTTGCCCAATTATTTAAATCTGATTTAATTTGTGTGAGAAGTGTTTTGTAATTGTTTTCAAAAAGTTTCTGAGTCTGCCTTGGCACGTAGACTTCCAGGTATTTTATATTGTCTGAGGTTACTTTGAATGGGATTTCTCTTTCTAGCTCTTCCTGCTATATCTTGCTAGGCTTATATAGAAGTGTTGAGGGTTTATGAGGATTTATTTTATATCCTGTGACTTTGCTAAAGTTGCTAATTATTTCTAGTAGTTTTTTTAGATGAATTTTTGGGATTCTCTACCATCATGTCTTCTACAACGAGTGAGAATTTTGTCTTTTCCTTCCCAATTCTAATTCCTTCGATTTCTTTTTCTTCTCTTATTGCTGTTGAAGCTAATATTGATAATACGATGTTGAATAGTAGCGGTGATAAAGGGCATCTTTGTTTCACCCCTGATCTTATTGGGAAGGCCTCTAGCCTATCCCTGTTGCATATAATGCTTGTTGATGGTTTCAGATAGATACTGTTTATTATTCTAAGGAACAGTCCATTTATTCCTACACTCTTTGGTGTTTTTAGTAGGAATGGATGCTGTATTTTATCAAAAGCTTTTTCAGTATCTATTGATATAATCATATGATTTCTGATAGTTTGTTATTGATATAATTAATTATACTAACAATTTTCCTAATATTGAACCAACCCTGCATTCCTGGGATAAATCGTACTTGATCATAATGTATTATCCTAATGATAATTTGTAATCGTTTTGCTAAGATTTTATTTAAGATTTTTGCATCTGTATTCATTAAGGAGATAGGTCTATAATTTTCTTTCTTTTTATAATTTTTTAACTCTTCCTGGTTTAGGTATCAGCACCATATTGGTGTCATAGAAAGAGTTAGTCAGAGTTCCGTCTTCACCTATTTTTCCAAAGATTTTATATAGAATTGGAACCAATTGTTCCTTAGATGTTTGATAGAATTCACTTGTGAATCCATCTGGCCCTAGAGATTTTCTCTTAGGGAGTTCAATAATGGCTTGTTGAATTTCTTTTTCTGAGATAGAGTTGTTTAGGTTTTTAATTTCCTCTTCATTTAATCTGGGCAATTTATATTTTTGTAAATATTCATCGGTTTCACTTAGATTGTCAAATTTATTGGCATAGAGTTGGGCAAAATAATTCTGAATTATTACTTTAATTTCCTCCTCATTGGTGGTGAGTTCACCTTTTTCATTTGTGATACTAGCAATTTGGTTTTCTTTTTTCTTTAATCAAATTGACCAGAGGTTTATTAATTTTATTGCTTTTTTCATAAAACCAACTCTTGATTTTGTTCATTAATTCAATAGTTTTCTTGCTTTCGATTTTATTAATTTCTCCTTTAATTTTTAGAATTTCTAATTTGGTATTTAATTGGGGGCTTTTAATTTGTTCTTTCTCTAATTTTTTTAGTTGCACATTTAGTTCATTGATTTCCTCTTTCTCTAATTTCTCTAATTTCATGTAAGCATTTAAAGATATATCTCCTGACAGCCACCTTGAGTGAATCCTATAGATTTTGGTATGTTGTTTCATTATTGTCATTATCTAGAATGAAATAATTAATTCTTTCTATAATTTGTTGTTTGATCCACTCATTTTTTAAAATGAAATTGTTTAGTTTCCAAATAGTTCTGGGTCTATCTCTCCCTGGCCCAGTATTGCATATGATTTTTATTGCATTATGATCTGAAAAAGATGTAGTCACTATTTCTGCTTTCCTCTGCAGTTGATCTTTAGGTTTTTCTTCCCTAGAATATGGTCAGTTTTTGTATAAATGCCATGTACTGCAGAAAAAAAAGGTATATTCCTTTCTATCCCCATTCTGTTTCCTCCATAAGTCTACCATATCTAGGTTTTCTAACAATCTATTTACCTCCTTAACTTCCTTCTCATTCATTTTTTGATTCAGTTTATCCAAATCTGAGAACAGGAGGTTGAGGTCTCCCACTAGTAGAGTTTTGCTGTCTATGTTTTCCTGTAGTTCTTTCAGCTTATCCTATAAGAATTTGGATGCTATCCCATTGGGTACATACATATTCAGTATTGAAATCACTTTATTGTCTATGGTACCTTTTAGGAGGATATAGTTTCCTTCTTTATCTCTCCTAATAAGATCTATTTTTGCAGTTACTTTGTCTGAGATAAGGATTGCTGCCCCTGCTTTTTTTCACTTCAGCTGAAGCAAAATATGTTTTGCTCCAACCTTTTACCTTTTTTTGTATGTATTTCTGTATGTATGCTTCAAAAATTTTCTTTATAAATGCATAAAGTACATGAGATTACAGAGGAAACCAATTGCAGTGAAATACAATCTATTTTATTTATCTTTTTTCAAAAAAGATCAAGAGCCCATGGGGGTGGGAAAGACTGAGCAGGAGGTAGGGATGTGAGCAGGGTTATGCTGTGAAGGCTGACAATTAGGGGTCACAGAGCAGGAGCAATGGCCAGGAGGAGCCAGATGCCAGGCTGGCCATGGAAAGAATGGGAGAGAAAAGAGGTCCAGAGCAAGGGGAGTTTGCTGGCAGTAGCCTGGAGTGGAGCATCCTGGGGACATGGAGTGAATCAATGGGGTATCATCGCTTGTTCAGAAGGGCAGGGAGCAGAAAAGTCCTCTCTCTGAGAATTCCACTCCCTCCCCTTATTTATTTATTTATTTGTTTGTTTGTTTGTTTGTTTGTTTTTCCAATTATGTGTAGTATCAGTTTTCAGCAATCATTTTTTTGCTAGGCCTTGAGTTTTACATTTTTCTCCCTCCTTTGATTCAACAACAACAGAATACAATCTAATATAGACCATATGTGTACAACCATGCTAAACATGGATCCATATGTATAATGTTATGAAAGAAGAATCAAACTGAAACAGGAAAAAAAAATTAGAAAAATCACAATACCTAAGACAGCTTTTAAAAATTGAAGATAGTAGGCTTTGGTCTGCACTTAAACTCCACAGTTCCCTCTCTGGATATGGGTTGTATTTTCCATCATAAATCTTTTAGAATTGTCTTTGATTTTTGTCCTGCTGAAGTGAGCAAGTCTATCACAGTCAATCGTCACCCAGTGTTGTTGTTAGTGTTTAGGATGTTCTTCTGGTTCTGTTCTCTTCATTCTGCATCAGTTTGTCAAAGTCTGTACTCTTTGGAAATTCCATCCCTCATGAATTCTTACAGAACAAGCATTCCATCACATATATACTCCACAGTTTGTTAAGCCATTCCACAACTGATGAGCATCCCCTCAATTTCCAATTCTTTGCCACCACATAAAGAACAGCTATGAATTACTTTGTACATGTGGGCTTTTTAACCCCCATGATCTCTTTGGGATACAGACCCAAGGGGTTGCACATTTGGATTGCTATTTGGGTGCAGGGAATTCCACTCTTGCCTGATTTAGCGGCTGTGGGTGTGATCAGGGGAGCTGTGGTTGTGCATCCACTTGCCTGAGGTGGTGGTCCTCTTGGGGTGGCCTGGGGCTTGATCCTCCCTGAATGCTCTTGGTTTGCCCAGTCTGGTCTCTGGATTTTTCACATATTAATGTTAATGCTGTTGGCACCACAAGAGCTGGCATCTCTACAGCATCCTCAGAGGACCCTGTGAAGCTGTGGGTTGTCAGTGGTCTGTGACAGAGGGCAGGATCAATTCTTATTGGTCTGACCACCCTGCCCCCATCCCCCCCCCCCACCTCGGGGGCAGAGCCATGGCTTTCTAAGGGCTGGTTGACATCTCCTAGGGGCTGCCCTTCTTGGCTGGCTCTGAGTTCTGATTCCTTCCTAGCAGGAGTGCTAGCTGAGTTTCCCATTTGAGTGGTTCTCTCTGAGACTGTGGTTTTGGTTGAGGGGTCTCTGGTTGGGTCTTGTCTCCTGGATTCATGCCCCCTTTCCTTTGGATTGGCACTCTTCTCGTCTGTCGGGGGTCCCCCCCCATCTTCCACTTTCATTTGATATCATCCACGGCCACGCTCAGCAGACAGAAAGCAGATGCCTTGTTAAGTGGCAGCCATCACTTTAGCTTCGCTGCAGCTCAGAAATCCAAGTCATGTGGTCAGACCCTCTTTCTGGGGGCCCCTGCCCAACCCTGCCTGCCCCTTGGAAGGTCTTTCCTCCTCTCAACAATATGTTGATCTTCTTGCCTTTTACTGGTTGCCGGTGCCCGCCTGGCTGTTGTCCAGGTCCCCCCCCCCCCCACTTTGTCCCTTCCCTCCTTTATGTTCCCACTGCCCCCACTCGCCTCTTGTCTGCCCCAGTAATTTTATCAGCCTTCATTATTGCTGTCCATCCACATAGGATTCATTCATTTTTTTAATGTGTGACCTTTCACATGGCATCTGGTCAGAGTCTGGGTCTCCCTGGGAAGGGGCTGAGGTGCCTCCTTGATCATGGAGGAAAGGCGGTGGACTCGGTGGTCTGACTGGGGTGGAGTGTCTCCTTCCCCTCTCCTGTCAGTGCTACCTCTTGGTGGGTGAGCGTCCTTGTGATTTGGGGTACTCTAGAATTCCTTCATCCAGATTTCTATTTTATCATAGGTGATTCATGGCATTTACGAAAAATGGATTGGTGCTTTGAAGCTGGAGACCCTTTAAGTGAGGAAGTAAGCCTAATTTCTAATTCATTTTTATTTCCCTGAATGGTTGCCCCGTCTTGTATTCTCTCCCTATGAGCAGGGGGATGTTCCCTGGCCTGGGGGGGAGGGGGCAGGGTCATCAGCAGAGCTCTGTTGCACACTATCCAGGAGAACTTGGACATTTCCCTTATTATCTCCTAGCCTGTTTTTTCATGGATTGAACAACTTCTAAGGCTCCTCCTACCTCTCAAAATTGGTGGCTAAAAAGCTTTAGAGACTCTTAGGAACAGAGAAACTTGGTAATATTCTAGAAACAGCTCTCTATGGATTGGCTGTTCCAGCCTTGATTGTGATTCCATCATGAGCACCTCAGTTGTACAAATTTGTCTTGTGAGCCTCTTCCTCTTCCTCTCTTCCTCTTGACATGGATGACATATCTTGGTCTTGTCTGGAGGCAGCGGTGGGGGGCCAGGGAATAAGCAGTTTTGGAGCCTCTCCTGTGGAGGGGACAGCACTGTGGTCATTGATGAGCTGGCAGATGAAGCCCAGATCCTCAGGTCCCGAGCATGATCTGCATTTCCAACTCCTGTCAATACCTTTAGGCCACTCAGTGGTCAGAGGGTTGTCATTTCCCCCACCTTCCCCTGGTCATCTGCTTTGCTCAGACTTAATCTAGAATGCTGAAAATGACCTGGGGGGCGGGTAAGTGTGGAAGGAGAGTCATGCTGGCCCTTGTTACCCAGAGGAACAAGGGGACCTTGCTTGACAGCTGCCCCCTCAGGACCCATGGACTTCAGCTGAGGCCTCTTATCCCAGCTTTTCACCTGAGCTTTTGACTCAAATTTCTCCCTAAATGTTCTGGAGTCACCTCAAGCTCAGGCTATATAAAGTAGGATTTCTATATGCCTTAACTTCCACCTCCAAATAAAACAACCCAACAATGGACTTCCATTCCCATCTTTCTGGTTTCTCCTGGTGGCACAAGAGACTCCTACTTAAACATTCCAGTGGCTTTTGACTCTGCCTTCTTTTTCCACCCCCCATCTGTAACTGCTCATCAGTTCCTTTTTACTTTTTTCCACAAACTATCCTTCCTATCCTTTCCTCCATTTTGCCAGGTTCCCACTGCCATCCATATAGCAGACCATCATCGTTTCCCACATCCAAATTATTGCAGTCTCTTTTCCAAGGTTCTCCTGGACAATCCATTCTCTGGACAACAGGCAGATCATTCTTTAAGCCCCATTTGCCTAGATCTTATTGGTAGTCTTGACTTTTGAAATTCCAGACTCAATCTCTAATCTCCTGGAATAGTAGTATCTTTGGCCCTCAGAAAGGCTTCTGCCCTAGTGAAGGAAGTGTGGTAATCCTCCAAATGGACTACACTCCTTCTCTGCCCCTGCACAATGGCCTTCCCTTCTCCCTGGCAGGTATCTCCACTGCACCATTCTTTGCCCTCCAGTCCCCAGCCCCTCCTCAATTCACTTTCTTGAAACTCCCTGACCTCTCATGGCCCTCCCTGTTCTCTTCATTTCTGCAGTCCATAATCTTGAGTCCTGACCTAGAGTCCAAGCTCCTTGAGGGCAGGGTCTCTTTCTTTTTTCCATCTCTCTATTCCCAGGGACACAGTCGATTTTGAAATCCCCACCCCCAGATTTAGCTGGTGATTGACTTGTTAATCCTTTCAGTGTTTTGCTGAAAAGGTTCTGATAGCCCAGACACCAGAACAGCATCTATTTTCTACCCCTAGAATGCTTCCCTGAGTGAGCTTCTGATCAGCAATGGGGAGACTCTGATCTTATTAGAAGGGAAGCTGCCACCCAAGGTAAGAGGGGAATTCTGAAGGGGAATGGATTGGATTGAGGTGGGGAAAGAGGAAGGCCAGGAGACCTAAGGGTTGAAGGAGGGAGGGAGCTTGATACATCATTCCCTCAGGCTTGATCACAGCGGTCCTGTTGGATGCTAAGACCAGTGGTGCCCTCTGCTGTCCTCCACAATGCTAGTGTTTATTTCTCCTGACTGGGCCAAGTAAGAGACTTGGCATTCATACGCCCTCTGCAATGTCTCAGTTACCCAGGACCTCAGACAAGACTAACTAACTGTAGCTCCTTTTATAAAATCCCTCAAAAAAGTTTTCTTAGTGGATTTAAAAAATCATTCTCTGTAATGATTTTTCTCTGTAATGTGTCTATTTTTTTATATTAGAAATGATTTTTCTAAGGTATTGGAGCTTGCCTAAAAACAAGTTACTTGTTGAAGAATTTTTAACATTCTTCCCCAAATCTTGTTTGTATTTGGTGTGTTTCATTAAGAGTTCAGAAATGAAGTATAATTTAGCACAACTCCTGTTCAATTTGAACAGTTTTTTTCATGTTTCTTTAATGGTAACCTTTTTTGGTTTTAAAAGAGGAGCACATTATGCCATATTCTTTGACCTGAAAGAATGAAGTAAAGTGTGACTCCAAAGGCATTTGTCTGCTGACTAGACCTTATGCTAAGTGTTGGCAATACAGATCTAAAAAGCCAGACAGACCCACATCCAAAGGTTCCCTCCTAAGAATGAGGCAGAGGAGGGCCTGGTGAGATCCCAGGGCCTCAGGTCCCATTAGGAGGTCAGGATGGGGCTGAATTGGGAGAGTGTGGGAACAGGAAATATGGAAAAGCCTGCTGGGCTACCATCTTGCTGAGAGGAACAGTGCTGGTGATTCCCTCCCAACTGGGCCAGAGGATTCTGGGATGACCCTAGTTGGGGCAGGTCTGGGGAAGGGTTCCCCTGTGATCATTGCATTTATTTTCATCATTATAGCTGAGAAATAAGTTTCACTCTTTAGGGTTTTCTGAAAGTGCCCATCTGGTGGTACCATCCATCACTTCCCTCTGGATGGCAGGAAAACCCCCAGGACCAAATGAACCACGTTACTCACCAAGTAGGAGCTTTGAGAACCAGCCCTGAAGGAGGCGGTAGGTCTGAAGTGGGATTGCAGCACTAGAACTAATGGGAGATGGATTTGGAAGACAGCAGTGGACATTCAGAAAGGTTAATTATCAATATTTTGGAAGAGTCCATTGGTCTGTCATTTATATAAACCATTTTTAAAATCCTTTTCTTGGGTGGGTGGGCAGATTGGGTTCCAATTAGTAGTATGAATAGGTAATATTTATATAATTATGTTCTCAAAATGACTTCACATTTGGTACCCAACTGAATGTTCTACCTTTGAGTTGGATCCCTGGTGCCATTTAATAGCCCAAACTAGTGTTCTGGGCCCCAGAGCTGGAAAGAGTCCCTTCCCCACCCTCCCTGAGCAGGAGTCCTCAGATGCTGCCCCTTTTCACTCTGTTCTAACCTTTTCTGAATCTGTCGTTTAATGCCTGGCTTTACTTTCTGGAGCCAGGTAGGTCAGGTCATTACCCAGGGCCGTGCTGTCGTGTCCTCCCCACTCTCTGCAGCAGTCCCTTATAGGGTAGGGTCTCTAGGTTCCTCACTGTCCTGTTTTCCCTCCTGGGGGGGCGGTGCCACTTCTTAGGTGCCATCTGAAGTAGCATGCCTGGGCTTGAGGCAGGGCCTCCTAGGGAAGGATGGGGCTGCCATCCATTTACTTTACCAAACCTTTTGGTCCCTCAGAGTATTTTGCCCTATTTATTCCCAATCTCTTTTGTTTCACTGTTTTCCTTACACTCTTTTGCATCATGTAGCTGCTTTCCCTTTGTCCCAGACTCCCCTCAGATGACCCAGCCTGTAGGTGACCTGTTTTTAATTGAATCTGTGTCCAGATCTGCACAGAGAGATTCCCGAAGTCATCCAGAATGAAATTCCGTTTACTTTTGTGGGGGATGTTGAGATCTCTGAAGAGGCTTCTGTGGCGGATCTCAAGCGCCAGGTTAGGCTTCTTCCCAGCATATTTCTGGGTGTTGGGTTTCTTGAGAGGCCCCCTTCTTGCCTTTCCCTGAGGTGTGCCAGGATCTGGGGTGATCCCCCTCCCCTCATGTGGGCAGAAGCTCAGGTATTTGTCCAATGGGTGGCCCTTCTATTGGAGCCTGAGCTTGCTGACTTGCCAGCCTCTGGTCATTGTCAGCAGATGTCAGGGAAGTCCAAGGTTCTCCATGGGCCTTCAGGGAGCCATCCCCTTTCTTTTCTGACCCATGGTTCTTGTCTTTGTGCTGCTTTCACCTGTGAGCCTGGTGGATCAGCCCCCGTGTGCTCCCCATCCTGACTGTGGTGACCCTCTATAGCTTCTTTATGAGCCTGTCTTTGAAGCCTGGCCCCCTCCTGCTTCTCAGTCATTCTGATGGCCAGACCCACACTGGTCTGTGCCCCATCCACTTTTTGCCCCAGTGACTATGCAGAATTTCAGTATCCCTCTTCATGGGGCAGTGCTTTTCTCTGGCAGGCTCACATTGCAATCTCAGAGCCAGTCAGCATCTGGCTGACCAGCCTGCCAAGGGTCCTAATTTAGTTGTGTCTTTCCTGCTATGGTGTCCGGCCCAGGCCCAGCTGGATCCTTGGTCCCTTCATCACCTGTGTGTGATAGGTGTGATGGGTGTGAGCTCTTTAGACTCCCCTAGCACTTTCCATTTAGCTTGATTTTGGATGGGAACAGATCAGCCCAAGTCCTTTTGTGAAGTGGAGGTTTTGGATTCAAGTGTAAGATTGCACCTTAATGTCCACTGGTTGGAAGACCTGAATGTTCTTAAAGGACGGCCCTTTCTAATAGGAGGCCAAATGAGGTCTTTGGCAAGGCTTTCCTTGCAAGCAAATGGGTCAATTAGGCAGTTCTAGCTGCTCTTTCCAGACTGTGTGCTTTGATAGAGCAGATCATGGGGTCTCAGTGGTCAGAGAAGCATATGGCAAAGAGAGGGCTCCCTTCTCTAGAGAAGAAGTTTGTCTTCTTTCATTCCTGGTCATTCGTGAAATTCCTGCCACCTGGTGACAGGAGGGGAGCATGCAGTAACCCCTGCCTAGATAAAGCTTGGCTACAGCCCTCCCTCCCACTTCCCTTATTGTAGGGCACAAGTAAACAAATTTCAAAACTTCATTTTCTGAAACTGAAACTTGGAGGAGTGGATGCAGATCCTCCTTCCTAGTTGGGGGTGCACCCAGAGATGTGGGCATGCTTCATTCAGCAGATTCCACCCCCAGGCTACCTCAGCCTTGAGAAGAAAGAGCTCTAACATCTGGGGGGGAATCATTGTCTACTTTTCCAGGCCATGATCTTGCCATCTTTCCTGGAGTTCAGTCTTCCATCCGCCGACTTTCTCAGAGCCTGGACCATGGAAAGTAAGCGTCCAGGCAGACTTTTACGAAACAACCAGCAACAACTCAAGTAGGTTTCTAGTTGAACCCTCCACCTTCAGTCTGTTGCAACACTACAGAGCTGGATTGTGACCTGGATTGATGGCAAGATCAATCAATTCAGGCAAATATTAAGAGGGCACCCATTCCTGGTTATGTCATTTTGTGAACCATATATTGAACTTGGCTTGGAACAGCTGAGGTCTGCCATTTTGTAAGCCCAAATGAACAAGGATGTGCGCATCTCTGCATCCTGTTCTGAGGCCCAGCATGAGATGCTTCCTGGTCGATTGAGACCACCAGCTTTTACGTGTTTCAAGTCAGCAAAATGAAAAATAGAAAGGGGCCGTCAACGAATCACAAATTTCTTTCTTTCTCTCTCGCTCTCTTTTTAACCAGGGATTATAAAGTGGGAGGGAGAACTCAGATTTGCTTGGAGCCACTTCAGAAAGGAGAGAATTTGGGGTAAGCATTTCCACTTGTACGTACACTCACCCCTTTGCACATGCTAACGTTTTTTCCCTCACATTGTTCACTTTGGTTCACTTTAATATGATGGATGGATCCCTTATAGAACTGATAGTAATTGTAGTTTGGCTCTTCCCCAATCCCAGAGCAGGTTTTCCCATCTCTGTTCTCAGTGTGAAACGCAAGGCATTTTTTTCCCCCGGAAGGGGATGGTGTATTTGAGACACAATCATAATGGATTCTTGCTACTGAAATTGTTGAGTTGCCACAGAAGCCATGTGGCTCACCCCATCGGTTACAGCCCATTAGGAGTGATTTTCTTTTTCTGAAGCCCCATGGTCCTGGTGTTTAGTAGCCGGAATCCATTCTGGTTGTGCCTCAAATACTCTACTCCTTCCTCTTGGACCTGCCATGCCTCCAGGGCATGCCCGAACAGTCCCAGTGAGACCAAGGAGTGAGCCACATCATGAGCAAGTGGAGAAACTCAATAAGCCCTTCCACTCGACCCAGCCAGTCCTGGTGTTTATTAGGTGCTTGGTGATTCATTGAGGCAGAGAAAGAAGACCATGGTTCCCAAGTGAGAACTTATGGGTGCCAAAGGCTTGTTAGTGACCCATTAACCTCAGGCCCATACATCCTCCTCATTCAAGAAGAGAGGCGGCCAGCCTTGGATGTGGCAAACACTGATCGCATCACAGAAAATGCCCGTGGTCTCTGTTGGGTGGCATTACCTTGAGAGGAGGTCAGTGGGGACTGGCCGACTGTCATCCTATACAAGCAGAAACAGTATCACCCTAGAAGAAACAGGAAAGCTGAGATGATCCATCCCATCACAGATCTCAGCCAAATATTATGACTAAAAAGTGCGACACACCACTTGTTGTGCCCAAGTCTGGGAGATCTCAGCATTAACTTTGGAGAAGGTGGAGGTGCCTCCACCCCCAAAGTCTAGCTTTCCTTGCCAGGGCAATGAGTCAGCCAGGCCCAGGTCAGTGCAACTGATGGATGGATTTATAGAAGAGGGTAGAAGGTGGCAAGCTGTCTTGTTGGCAAGGCCTGTTACTGGCTAACCTCTTTGTGCCTTCCTGAGAATGACTGGCACATACTGGGAGGGTATTCTTAATGAAATGATGACTAGGTAAGACTAGTACAGTTTAGGGGCAAGGCAGAGGCCTCAGGTGACTGGGCAGGTGCCTCCTTTTTCTCCATCCTTGGGATTGACCAACAGTCCCTGAGCTGCTCTTGCTCTGGACTGAGGATCATATGACCTACACAAGGGCTCCCCTATGATCTCCTTAAGTGAACACATCGTCTTACTCAGGCAGGTGGTGGAGAGGCCCAGAGAACAAGAAGGGAGGAAAGGGGTGTTGGACTATTTGAGTCAGTGGAACAGACAGTTGTAAATACTTTCTCTGGGCCAGGCAGAACCCTGGGTCCTGGAAATACAAGCTTCCCAAGTGCCCGCCTTGGGCTCAACCAGCGGACCCCCAGTGAAGGTAGTCATGCTGTTGGAGAAGGCCTGGGAGCTGCTACATGATGGTGTGGGATTCCAAGAAGAGAGAGGAGACATGTTGTGGGAAGCAGAGCAGAATGGCCAGTTGACTGGTCTGGCTGGGATGTCTGGAAATCATGAGGGAGGTCTGGAAAAGTGGGTGGGGCCAGCCTGCAGTGGACATCAAGTTACAGGGAGAAAGGTTCTTTTTGCCCCAGGCTGATGGGGAATCTTGTGTCCCGGAGGCAGATGAGAGGAGAGGACCTGAAGAAGGAAGGTAACAGGAGACTTCAAGCTGGAGTGGAGAATGGGAGGGGCTAGGCAGAGGTAGACTGGACCAGGCTGAGCAGCCAAATGTGTGGGGAGCAATGCTGTCCTTGCTATGATCCTCCTGGCCAGAAGGATGCAGATGGCTCTCTGGGAAAATGGCAAGCTTTCTAGGCCTCTCTCCATCCATTGGTTGATGGGGTACCATCCAGGGTGGCCCCAGATGGAAGGTTGGTGACGAAAGGGAGAAGGGCTAGAAGAAACTACCTGGAGAATGTGCCTGGGAGAGATGTGGACCTGGGGATGGAGCAGTGCAGAAGCCCAGGAAAGGTGAGGGTAGATCTGAATTGACAGGAGGAAAAAACCTGGTACCGGTAGCAAGGGGGTCACCTCCAACGAGAAGGCTGGGGGGCCTTGAAGGAAAAAGAAAGGGCTTGGGAATTGCTGGCAATTAGTAAGTGCTAGGACCTCCACCAGAGAAGACTTTCAGGCTGCCCCAGGGAGAGAAGACCATCTGTGGGGAATGGAAAAGCTCAGGCTATTGGGGGCATGCCCTCTGAGTTCAGCCACATGGATGGAAAGGGCACAGGACCCTTGGAGCTGGAGCAGCCCCGAGGGGACCAGAGGAGTTTTGAACTGCTGGAGGCCAGGTGATGTCAGTTGGGCTATGATGGGATTGAGGGGTTCTAACAGGATTGGCCAGATCAGGCAGGAGCAGAGAGGGCAAGATAACTGGTCTTCAGTGAGGAGGATCTAGGTTCTAGGCCTGTCTTTGGACCCTGGGCAAGGCTCCCAGGACCTGTCCTTGGCACAGATTCTCCTATCTACTGCCAACTCTGACCCCCAGTCTCAAGAAGCTGATGCTGCTGGGGCCTTGCATGCCCTGGGGGATAGGGGTTAGTATCCCCATTTAGCAGAGATAAAAACTGAGTCAAGGAGAACATTTAAGTATCAGGAAGTCAGATCCCAGTTTAAGGTCATCCTCACTGTGAGCCTAACCCTCAATGAATTCAGATAGCTGTTGGTCCCTGGCTCAGTTGCCCTACTTGTCATTCTTGAGTTGGCTTTGAAGAGGACTTTTCTTGTCTTTTCTCTCACAGCCCCAAGGACATGCTGCTGAGGATCCAGATGGGCATCCCTGGGGAGAGGGCCTACTACCCCACTGTGGACTTCGTGTGGGACATCGTGAATGAATGCACAGCTTCATCCCTGCGGCAGGGTGTGGCTGCCCACTATGGCCTCCCTGTGGACAGCATCGAGATTGCCAAGTACTTCCCGGAGAAGTTTGAGTGGATACTCATCTCTAGCTGGGTAAGCCCTTGGGGCAGGCTCTTCCTCCATGGCTGGTCCTGCCCTGCGGCCGAGGAGAGGGCTGGGGAGAGGGCTCCTCCAGCATACCCCACAAGCTTCACAAATTCCTTTGGTTTCCCTTGTTAATAGGACCTGCAGGTTTCCAAGAGGAAAAAGAAGAAAAAGCAGGAGAATTTGCAGATAGCACCTTATTACTTGAAAGATGGCGATATCATTGGTGTGAAGGTAAGTATTTCAAAGACAGATTTGGTGGTTCTGGGAGAGGAAAAAGGCATTGCTCCGCCCCCCCCCCCCCCATTTTTATCTTTAGCATGGAACTCAAGTATTTTCAAAGTTTACTTTCCTCATAAGTATATTTGAAAGGAGGACGGGATCAAGAGGTTCTAATAGGATTGGCTGGGTCAGGCAGAAGCACAGAGGGTAAGATAGCTTGTCTTCAGTTAGGAAGATCCAGGTTCTAGGCCTGTGTTTGGACCCTGGGCAAGGCTCCCAGGACCTTTGGGACAGAACTTTCTCAGGACTGCTACAAAAAGGAATAAATAAATGAAATGTAGGTGTGAACTAGAGAAGAAGGGGTGGAAGTGCCCAGATGATGGGGGAGGGGGGAGGTTGGGTCAGGGAACGTGAGTGGGAGAGGGCTCTAGTGTGTGGAGGGGCTCTCACTGCAGCATGGAGCAAAGGAAGATGGGGGTCTAGAGCTCCTTGAAGGACAAGATGGGATCCAAATCCATGGATTTGGCTATAATATGACTTCACTGGTCTGGAGAATTCCAGGGAGAACATTTTGTCTGCCAGTGCAGGTGGCATCCCCATCACTCTGGGGTGTCTTGTCTTTCTGTTTGAGGTGCTGCCCTCCCTTTGCAACCCTCTTCCTTAGACAGAAAAGGACAACAAAAAATGGCTGAATTGGTGTCTGTTACAAGTTGGGAGAATCTTTTAGGGTCTTTAATACCAAAGCCTTTTTTTTTTAGACTTATCTACTTTTTTTATATTATATAAATTCCATATGGGGCAGCTAGGTGGCATAGTAGTTAGAGGGCTAATCCTGTTGCCTGGAGGACATATGCTAACGGTGATTCTGGCCATCCATTTAATTTTGCCTCAGTTTCCTCATCTGTAAAATGAGTGAGAGAAGAACATGGCAAATCACTTCATTATATTTTCCAAGAAAACCCTAAATGGGGTTACGGAGAGTCAGATGTGTGGCAACGATAGCAAATCCTGTCTGTAGAATTTAGCTTGTTGAGGTTTTGTGATTCCTCTCCCGCCGGTGCCCCCACCTCTAGACAGGGCCGATCGTGCTCCTGGAACTTAATTCATTGTTTTGCTCAACAGAACCTCCTGGTAGATGACAACAAAGACTTCAGTACCCTGAGAGATGATATTGGAAAAGAGAGTCAGACCAAGCTCTTTGTGGGAAAACGAAGAAGGTAACGGGGCTCTTCCCCTCAGCTAGCTGGGTGCGAAGAGCAGACCTCATCCTCGGAAAGCCCGGGGGCACTGCTGCCCTCTTGGCTTCTAGCCAGCTGTACACGGAGGGGCATGGTGGTTGTATTTCTGGAAGGTGCCGCCCCACTTGAGGACTGCCAGGCAGGCATAGGCATTTTCAAGTTTAATTTGTGTACTGGTCATGGAGGCTGAAGGAAGCAGATGATAGGAAGAGTGGCCCTTTAAAAACGGAGTTTTCTGTCAGAATTCAGTCGGAGGGAAGGGAAGTGGGCAGGGGGACATGGGAGGGCGGCCCAGGCATGGCTGGGCCAGGGGACGGGGCGGCCCAGGGGACGGGGCGGCCCAGGCCTGGCCGGGCCGGGGGACGGGGTGGCCCAGGGGACAGGGCGGCCCAGGCCGGGCCAGGCCGGGCCAGGCCGGGGGACGGGGCGGCCCAGTCCAGGCCGGGCCGGGGGACGGGGCGGCCTAGGCCAGGTCGGGCCGGGGGACGGGGCGGCCCAGGGGACGGGGCGGCCCAGGGGACGGGGCGGCCCAGGGGACAGGGCGGCCCAGGCCGGGCCGGGGGACGGGGCGGCCCAGGCCGGGCCGGGGGACGGGGCGGCCCAGGCCAGGCCGGGCCGGGGGACGGGGCGGCCCAGGGGACGGGGCGGCCCAGGGGATGGGGCGGCCCAGGCCAGGCCGGGCCAGGCCGGGCTCCCAGACGCGCCTTGTTGTCCCGCAGGCGGCAGGCGGCCCAGCTGCAGGGCGGCGAGAGCGAGCCGGGCGCGCGCGGGCCCGGGCAGCCGTGCAGAGCCGAAGCCGGACTTTCCATCAACGTGGGCATCTTCAGATAGCACCGGGCAGGGCTGGCACGAGGCCAGCTCCGACCCCCGACCCTGCCTCGGGGCCGGGGGGCGAGGCGGCGGCCCGGGGACACAAGCATCAGCCCAGGCAGGGTGGCTTCCCCCGAGGACAGGCCGGCGGGTGGGCGCGGGGCGCTGCCCGGCCCCGAAGCCCTGCCCCCGCGAGGGCCGGGCGGGAGGCGGCCCCGGGCCCGGACGGACTTGGCCTCGGCCCGCCCCGGAGTCTCCGGCGGCCCAGGGGCGGCCCGGCCCGGGGCCTCATCCGGGGCATTTCCGCAGTTGTTGGCGGAGCCGGGAAATAAAGAGCGTGAAACCAGCCTGAGCTGCTCGTGCGTGGGCGCCGGCCCCGGGGCGCGGGGGGGGGGGGGGGGGGGGCGGGGGAGGCCCCCTCTGCGCCTGCGCCGCGGCCGCTCCTCGCCCCCGCAGGAGCGGGCCGCCACGCCCCGGAGGACACGCTCCGCTTCCGGCCGGGCCCCTCCCGCGCGGGGAGCCGGGAGGAGGAGCGGCCCGCCCCGCCCCCTCGGGCCGCTGCGGCGCGCCCGGGACGTCACTTCCGGGCGACCCCGGAAGGCGCGGAGGTCTCACCTTCCCGGCCCGCGGCGCCCACTCGCCGGCCCCGGCGCTCTCCGGCCGAGCCTGCGCCATGGCTACCCTTCTCCTGAGCCCCCGCGCGGCCCGGGCCGTGGCCCCCGTGCTGTGGGTGCGCGGGCTCGGGGCCGTGGGCGCCCCACGCGCGGTGAGTGGGCCGGCCCGGGTGACCTTGGGCCTCGCCCCGGAGCTGGGGGGGGGCGGAGGAGGCCTGCGCTCACGGCCGCGGGGTGCATCGCAGGGGCCCCCGAGGTCACCGCCCCGGGAGGCCCCGCCCCCGATGCCCGCTGCGCCCCCTGCGGTGGCCTCGGGCCCCCCCCCCCGTCCCCCCGACTCTTCCCGCGGCCCCTTCCCGGCACCCCGGGGCTCTGCGGTCTTGCCGGAGGTTCCTCGGGGCGCCCAGGGCCCCGCACTCCCCGGCCTCGCCCCTGAGCCCCCGGGCCTGCCTCCCTGGTGCCAGCTGCTCCGCCCGGGCCGCAGGCACCCACGCAGGACTTTGTCTTGGTGAGACCCGGGGTGGCACGCCCGTTTGCCCCGGAGCCGGCGTCCTCCTTGCTCACCTCCAGCCCGGAGCACCCTGGCTTCCTCCAGGACTCGGCCCCCCGGCCGGGCCTTCGCCGCCGCCGCACAGGCGTTCCGCAGTTTCGGTTGTGTCCGACTCCGACCCCGTGTGGGCTTTCCCTGGCAGAGAAGTAATAGTGGTTTGCTGTTTCCCTCTCCGCTTCATCTTATAGATGAAGGAAACGGGGTCAAGTGACTTCACCGGGGGCCACAGAGCTAGTGAATGTCGGAGGCCGGATTGCAAGCGGGTCTTCTGACCGCAGGCCTGGTGCTTGGTGCCCGCGGCAGCCCCTGCCTGTCCAGTAGCAGCCTCTTAGGTCCGCTGTGCGGATGAGTTCATAGACACGTTTAAGTTCCTTGAACGTGTTTTCTTTCCTGTCTCGTGTTTTCTTTCTCTAATGTTTAATTCAGCGATTCATCTGTCAGCTGAATTCTTATCCATATTTAAGAGACCAGTTCACATGTCGATTCTTTCATTGAGTCATTAAGACCCTTTTCTCCTTGACCTCACAAAGCATTTCCTTTTATTTCTCTAATCTATTTTCGTGGATCGATTTGTATAATAATTAGGAACATGCACAGGCGCATGCACCCACACACACACACACATCATTTCATCCCCTACAGCATTAAACCTCTGGGAACACAGCAGGTCTTCTCTTAGAGGGACATGTATTTAGAACAACTTAATAAATGTTACTTGGAAATGCAACAAGCAGAGTTGAAAATGTTACAGTTTGAAATTCTTTCCTGGAATTTTGATCTTATTGTTGGATGTTGTTTTTTTCCAGGCAGGAATTCATACAGGTTTGCAGCACCTAAGGCAATATGGTCCCTTGTCCTATATCCTTGGTGAGAGAACTACAAAGAGATTCACTCAGAAAAGCAAAGTGATAACCTTGGATGGCAACATACGTTCCGGGAAAAGCGAGCTCGCAAAACAGTTGGCAGAAAAACTAGGTATGACCTCTTTTGTAGAGAAAATTGAGCAAAGTCCCAGGATTGACTTCTCTACAGACCAGGTCCTGCTCCAAGAGATCAGAATCTATTCCCTGGGTCTGGATTTGTGCTTTCTCAATTGGCTCTGCAGGGAAGACCCTCCACAAGCCTCGCTACAGAGAGTTTTTCTGGACCAACTTTGTTGAATTGTTGTAGTCTGCAGTCCTTTTTCTCATGTAGGTTTCTTATACCTGTAGGTGTACCTCGGCTGAGACTGGCACTGACTGGGGGACTTCCTTTCTTCCCTGCCCAGGTATGAAACACTTTCCTGAAGTCGACATCCATTACTTGGAGAAGCACTCTGGGGACGGAACCATTTTGAGTTCAGAGCTGGGGGCCAACTGCAGCTTGGAGAAGTTTTATGACAATCCCCGGAGTAATGACGGCAACAGTTATCGCTTGCAGGCCTGGCTCTACTGTAACCGCCTTCTGCAGTATGCTGATGCCCTGGAACATCTGCTGAGCACAGGTGAAGGGGCCCAGAGAACTCTGTTCACCAGGAGGGGAGGAGTCCAGTGGTGGAGACCCAGCAGACACTGAGGAGAGGGTCTGTGTGGGGCCTTAGTGGGTGGGCCAGGAGAGCAGCCCTGGGTACTTCCTTATAGCCTGCCTCATCTGCATTCTCACCTTCATGTTTATTGTGCATACCTGGAGGGGAGATCTGGGCTTTGGGTGGGCCTGGCATCCCTCCCAGTTCTTGTCTGTAGAACTTGCTTTCTTGACAGTCACCCCGACTTGAGAATGGTGAATGTTAGAGTCAGAAGCTCATCAGCCATGGATGGATGCTGCTCTTATTTTAAACCCATAGTCATGATCCTCAGATAGGTTCTGTAGCTCAGGGTGCAGACAGTGGGCCTATCAGCTAGGCTGATTTGGGTCACATCCTGCCTGTGGGACCCTGAACCTGTCATTCCACCCATTCCCTCCCCCAAAACTCTTGAGCTGCACTCAGGAAATTGTGGCTCTGAAGCCAACCAAGCCCTTTTTGTGGATGTGGCATTTTAGAGCTGACCAAGCCCTTTTTTCTGCCCCCAACCATTTGAGAGAGATGGGGTTAGAATAAGAGTCATTGTTGCTATCTTGCAGACCAAGAAACTGGAACGTGACAACTAGGGTGTTGGGCCAGGATTCAAAGCCCCCTTCCTTGGGTTCCTCATCTGATTGAAGAGGTTGGGGAGGTCTTGCCTGGGAGGCTGGGAGCCCTCACCTGCTGTCCTTAATCCGTGGACCTAATGACGCCGCTCTCTTTGTGGTGACAGGACAAGGTGTAGTTCTGGAGCGCTCCATCTTCAGTGACTTTGTCTTCTTGGAGGCCATGTTCAAGCAAGGATTCATTCGCAAACAGTGTAAGTTGGCAGCATCCTTGGAAACCTTCCCTGTGCCCACAGCCACATGGACGCATCCTGGGGGCTGCGGCCTGGTGGCAGAAATACAGCAGGGCTGTTCTGAGTGGGCATTCTGAGCTGCTTTACTTCTTGGGGATTTCTGAGCTCTCTTCAGTTCTTCTGGCTCCTATTTCTTTCTTGTTGCCAACAGTGTTGTAGGTTCTTGTATTTCTTTTTTTTTTTTTTTTTGTAAGGCAAATGGGGTTAAGTGGCTTGCCTAAGGCCACACAGCTGGGTAATTATTAAGTGTCTGAGGTCGGATTTGAACCCAGGTACTCCTGACTCCAGGGCCAGTGCTTTATCCACTGCACCACCTAGCCGTCCTGGTTCTTGTATTTCTTTAGTCACATTGCCATTTGATGGGGCTTGGACTCTGGCTTGGAGAGGGACCCCCTGGGTCACAACCTCATGCTCTTTTACTCGTGTTGAATGACTGACACTGGCACAGTAGCAATCAGAGAAACACAGGGAAGGCCATTTGGCTCAGGAGCATCTATTCTGCCACCACTTTGGGATCTTTTGTTCTTGTGTTTCTTTTGTGAGGAGTGGACAAAGGTAGAGTTGGGATGTTTTAGAGGCTCCCTTTGAGTTGGGGCCTGGCACAGACTGGCCAAGTCAGAAGAGCCGCAATGGGGTGTCTGGCTGGCAGAGAGCTCCCCCTTCTCCCTGGTGTTCCTTGTCATTATTCCTGCCTTCCTGAAGCCATCTTCTACCATGAGGAGTCCTGGAGCCTGCTAGCTGATCTCCCTTCACACCTGCCTTGTCTGTGTCACCGCCTGTTAGTTCCCAAAGATGGCATGCCATTTTTACTTTAGGGTTTTTTCCTTCTCTCCTGGTGTGTCTGCCTGCTTTCCTTCTCCTGTGGCAGGGCTATCTTCCCACTCTTCCTTTTGAAGTTAGACCCGCTGGCATTTGTAGCCCTATCAGTGCTGAGGAAATGCTGTTCATCAGTCCTCAGACCCAGCTCCTCTTTTTGTGAGCCTGAAATGTCCATGCCTGCTGCCTTTTGATGCCAGTGCTGGGATCGATCCCCTGAAAGTTAGTCCTGTGCAGTCACTGTCTCTCTCATCACAAACCTGTTTTGTTCTGAGACTCGCCAAACTCAGAAGCAAGCTAGATTTGAGGCTGGGCCAGTCCACTTCCCAGGATTCTGTGCTGCTTCCATGGTGCATGGCTGACCACTCTAGAGTTAGGTGCACCTTTTACATGAATAAAAAATAGAATGGAAACAGAATGACAACTTCCAAAGCATTCATTGGAGCACTTGTTGCTTAGGTAATCTAATGAACTTCAGCTGCTTTTTAAAGAGACTTTGTGCTGGGGGAGGGACCAAAAGAAGGGTCCACTAAAGTCTCCTGACAATGAACTAACTTGATGGTTGGGGAATGTGGCTTAAATTTCCTTCTGCTACAGATCTTGGCAAGACCATGGTGGAGCACCCATTCTAGGCAATTCTGTGTGTTCTCAGCTGCTTGTGCCAGCAGGGGAGGATTGGGAAATTGGGAGCTAACCCTGAGTCATTGCCTTGTCCTTAGACTGGTGTTTTTTCCCTTTTTCCCCAGGCGTGGACCACTACAATGAAATCAAGCGCCTCACCACCCCTCAGTATTTGCCACCTCATCTGATTATATACATTGATTTGCCTGTTCCTGAGATCCTGAGGAAAATTCAGGAGAAAGGAAATGTAACTTAGCCTTTCTGTCCAAATCACATCTTTTCTTTGCTGTGTTCTCTAATGTGTTTGACCATTCAGAAATCATTTTAGCACCGTCCTTGCTTACCCACTCTCAGGAGGTACCCAGTTGGCACATGGGGCAGAAGAAACACCCACTGCGTTGGAGAAGGGATTCTCCTGGGGGGGGGGGAGTGCTGGCAGTTGTCTTAATGACATTGGGCATCATACAGGACTATGTGAACCTTAGTTTTACTTCACTATCCCTTTGTAACTGAAAATTGGCTAGGTCCCTTATCCTTTTATTCCTCAGGAATCCCAAGATATTGGAGGAAGGAGAATCAGGAGAGATCTATCACAGCACTCTCATTTCATCTCAAAAGAAACTGAGGTTCAGAGAGATTAAATTGCAAAAGGTGTCCGTGCATCACATGGAGAGGCAGGAGTGACAGAATGTCATCATTCTTTTAGTTTTCCCCCTTCCCCTTCTTCCTCCCATGGGGGGGGGTCCTAGTTCCTTATCTGTGAGGTGGCTGAGAATCAGTTCTCTTTCCCTTCTGTTGGAAGGTAGATGGAACATTTAAATTAGCAACCTTCTGGATTCTGGGAAGGTCCTTCTGAGCCTTGGGGAGCTTTGGCACAAAGCCACAGCTAGCATTCATCTTTGGGGCTGTGGCTCCACTCACTGTGGCAGAAGTAGATTTTTAGATTGACCCCAAAAGAAGGCTCCCCCCCCCCCCCCCGTAAGGAGTGGATTTACCACATAGTCAAGGTCTAGGAACTTCGTGGGCACCTCTGCTCCTCAACCCTTCTGTGGTTGAGCACCTTACCAGTGTACCACCTCTTCATTGAACATCCCCTAATTTCTTTGGACATGAAGACAATCTCCCAGTTATATACGCTGGTCCTTGGAGAGATTTGACCCACTTTACATGACTTCTAGGTTGACATGAAAAGCCAGGCCAGCCTGTTTTTGTGTACTTGTGGGGGATCATCTGGATGTGCGGAGAGTGGGCTCATCCTTCTGGGAGTGGGACTGAGGGAGCTTCTGCTACCCCTCGACTTGGCTCGCAGTCAGCTTTCAATATGGACCTGAGAGACCTCTTGGGGGCCAGGCACAGGCTGCAGCCCCCACTGTCCCACTGTAGGAACAGGTGAGGCCAGATCATTTCTCAGGTTCCTCCTTCCTCTGATAGACTGATTCCAAACAATCTAGCAAACTCCTGGAGACAAAGGGAAGGAGAGAAGCAGTTCCTTGAGAAATCTCTGCGTCTCTCACCAGTCCTTTATGAAGTGCTTCTTAGTGACTGGGGCACATGGTGTTTGATCAGTCTTAAATATTGGATGGTTTGATGGTTTGATGGATGACTCCTGCTTCATCTCCTGTCACCATGTCGCTCCTGTCTTCCTTTGTTTAGGCCCACGAGAAGAAGATCACAGATGCCTATCTACAGGACATTGAGAATGCCTACAAGAAAACCTTCCTTCCAGAAATGAGGTCAGTCGTGCAACTTGCTAGCCTTATCTCCTATGTAAGCTGGCCTTGTGGACAAATGCCCCTGAGCCTTCGTCCTCGTGCAGCCTGCAGCCTACTCTCTGTTGGTCTGAATCAGGCTGTTTACATTTAAAATTGGTCAATTTGACAATAGCATTTAAGGTCATAGATCTCCCTCGATTTCTTTGGGTTGAAGGTATGAGCCCAGGCTAATTGGCATAGCATTGAAAAAAGCTTCTGAAAGCTCCACCTTTGGTCAGGGGTTCCCATGGGCCATCCCGCCCAGCTCATGGCTTTTACAGCTAAAATCACAGCTGATGGTCTTCCAGTTCGGGCTGTTGTATGAAAGGTGCCAGTGTGTGTGTTGCCTGAGAGGATCATTGGTAAACAGCCTTGGTTAGGGCCTCCTGACATTGGGTACCAGACCTACATTGTGAAATCCAGGCCAGATGGGATGGCAAGAACCTCAACATTCCTTGAGCTGTGAGTGTGACTGGAGAGGAACAGATGGGAGGAAACGAATGGATTTGGGAAGGACCTATTTCTAAGGGTTATAAAGCTGATTCCCAGTATACACATGGTTTGAGTTGTGAATCAGATGCTTGGAACTCAGAATCTTCTTTCTTGAAAGTACCCCTCAGGGCCAGCCGAAGCTTGCATGTATGATTAGTGTCAATAGCTGCCACCAATATACGCAGGCACTTTTTTCTCAGAAATACTGGTGCTTGAGAAAAGTAATTTTTAACTTAGAGAGGCCTAGATGGGAATTGCAGATTTTGTGGACATTCTAACTTGGAGTTCTGAGCCCTGGTAGGGCCTTGGAGATGTTGAAAGGTGTTGCCTGGAAGTGTGTTGAAAGATTTTAAAAGGTGTCATTTCCACCTATTTGATCCTAACCTATCTTTTATGTTGATTAGCTATAATTAAGATCATTTGAAGGGTTTGGGTTGAAACTTGGGCTTTCATAAGCCAGGGGAGCACCTGGTGTGGAAGATTCCTCCACTAATGACCTTGAGGATGTCTGATCCTCCCAGAGTCTGTCTGATCCCAACAGCCTGGAACTTAGGAAGAGTATGTAGGGACTTGGATCAAGTGTCAGAGTAGAGATTTGATTCCAGTTCTTGTGAGTCTATTGACAGTTCTGTATAACTTGAGGTGCTTGGAACTGCCCTCTCTAAAGTGACTGCTGGCCCTAAAAGCTCTGGGATCCACGAGTGCGTGGGGGGAGAACGATGTGATGAGCTGTCCATGCATGGGGCCCACCCTTGCCTGCTCTGAGCAGCCACCACCTCCTGACCCAGGCCTGGTGGTGGAGGCTGTGGAGGGAGACCCCTGTCCTGAACCTGGGTGACTGAAAGATTGGTGCTATCTTTGACAGAAACAGCAATGTGGTGGGGAAGGTGACAAGTTCTGAATTGGGCCTGTTGATTTAAGATGTCTGTGGAATGTGAGATTGGAGTTGGGCGGGGGAGTGGTCTGAAAGTTAGGTAGTTATCTGCGTGGAGATGATTGATAGTGGAACCCCCTGGGTGCAGAGACCCCAGGGAAACTAGAGTATCCAGGGTGAGAGTCTGGTCGCTTGGTTCCAGGAGGACAAACAAGAAGCCATAGGACCAAGAGAGGGCCATTGGGTTTAGATGGGAATCGAGATAGAAGAGAGTCTTCTGTCAGAGGTTGCCTATGGCTTTCCTATTCTGACAGTATTCTGGATCACCAGCCTTCCTGATGGGGCTCCAGCCCAGGTTCTGGACCTCACACTGGGCTGTCTCCTGAACCAAAGGAGGATGGGGCGTCTCCTGGCTCTGGGACTTTGTGCATCATCAGCACCTTCATAGTGAATTGGAAAGGGTTTAAATTTAATTTTCTTTTTTTCTTTTCTTTTTTGTAGTAAAAATTGTGAGATTTTACAGTATACTGCAAAGGAAGCAAAGGATGTTGAGAAGGTAAGGGTTAAAATAGAGAGATGGAGAGGTTTGGGTTTTCTTTCTTATCCTTGAACACTTTGAATTTTAACTTTTGGTAAATTGCAAACTCACATTTTATATGCTTCGATGTCAAGACAGTTCCATTTCCTCATCTTCTGAATGGGACTAATAATGGGGCCACCCTCACAGAATGGTTGAGAGGACCAACACACACACACACACACACACACACACACATACATACGCCCTGACACATGTGCACTCCCCCCCATACCTGTTCCCCTCTGTCCTCTGATTGGAGGGCTGGACTACTGGACTCCTCCCAATACCTTCAACTCTGGAAGGTGCAAACTGGTATCTTCAGCACTTAATCAGTGAGGTTTGGATAATTCCTCTGGCTTTTTTTAGAGATAAGAAGTTGGAACCTCAGAGGAAGTGACCTGGCCCAGGTCAGAATTGCCCATACCATGTGATCACCAGGCCTGCGCCACACTTGCTAGAACCCATGGCCAGGATTTGTGTCTTTGTACAGAATTCATAGTTTGTTCAGGCGCTGCTGCTTTGTTTATATTACAAAGGAATTGGGAAATCCAATCCACTTTCTGCTATTTGGCA
Organism: Macrotis lagotis; assembly: GCF_037893015.1. Classification (NCBI taxonomy): domain Eukaryota; kingdom Metazoa; phylum Chordata; class Mammalia; order Peramelemorphia; family Peramelidae; genus Macrotis; species Macrotis lagotis. The sequence goes on along the minus strand of NC_133662.1, from coordinate 270,803,790 downwards.
TCTCTGGTTGGGATAGAGCAGGAGTTGGCAAACTGGGCTGGGGTGGAGGGCAAAGACATCCCTCTCTGGAAGCTGTGGGGAGAAATGAGAAGGTGGTCAGTGGAGAGAGCTGGAGAGCACCCTTTGGGTTTGGTCATTCAGGAAGTTACTGGTGACCTCTGTGGTCCCAGTTTCAGGAGAGAGGTGCCAACAGATGTGAAGTCACAGGGAACTGGAGAGAGAGTAGGTGATGTAGGAGAGCTGTGGAATGGCTCTTACTTTGGCACCAAAAGTGAGAAGAGGGAGACCCCAGTGTTTGTAGGGGGGTGAGAATAGGAAAATGGGTTTGTTGGACCCCAGGCCTGGAGGAGCCAGGTTGGGGGTGCGGGTAAGAGGGGGAGGCTTGTCCTGCTCTTTGACTGGATTGTAAGGATGAGAGAGTGGATGCTGACCACAGGCCTTGGGATGGCTGAATCAGGAATGAAGGAAGCATTGGTTAAATTCTTTCTGTATGCAAAGCATTGGAAATACAAATGGAGAAGTCCAGACAGTCCCAGTGATCCAGGAGCTCAGTTGGTCACTTGGAAAGGTCCTTAGGCTACAGGGACAAAGCAGGTGACTAGCCCTCTTGTTTTGTGTCATTGTCACTAGAAAAGGAGAGCATTTCTGTGGCTGAACCATTTGACCGGACTAGGGACTCTGGGCACAAGACTTGTCTTTTCTGGGGCTGCAGGGGCTCTAGGAGCTGTTGTCCAGGCTCACCTGGAAAATGTGGTGGACCCTAGTCTAGAACTTAGACTCAGGATCTGGGGCTGGCCAGGGGACACCTGAGAGGAGATGAGGGTACAGGTTGTGGCAGGGGTCTGACTTGTCTGGGTATGTTTCCCCTCCCTGTGGTGCATCACTTCCTCAGCCAGGTTGGGACATCTGACCTGGGCTGACCCCCTTCAGCTGAGACTCTTCCCTGGATCTTTGTGGATTATCACTATGGGCACAAAGATTGAGAAAAGGATTTGGAGCTGATGAGATGTCCTCGGATCTTTGTCAGATCAGTGAATAATGGAGCTCTTTAGAATTGGTGACTTCTCTTCAGAAAGTCTTTCCTGACCCCCTTGAAACAGTTGGATGGCAGCTCCCTGAGGGTAGACCGGACCCTTGGGTGGGGGGGTTGTGCTTATGTGTCCCAGTGTCTTGCCCTCAGTAGCCTGTTCACACCTACTTGTGTAGAACGCAGCTTAGCACACGATGTTCTTTTCTCAGATTTTGGAAGATTTCGACTATGTCAAGTTTGATAAGGGACCTTGGCTGGAGCAAAATGACCGTTCTCTCCACCACATGAGGATGCTGTGAGTCTGGCTTTGTACTTGTGGGGTTGGCGGGGCAGGGCCCAGTAGTTCAGTGCTCTGGAGGGCACCTTGCCAGGTGTGCCCACTGGCCCTAGCACCTCATGGTTTGGTGAGGCAGGAGTCCTGAAATCAGCAAAACTGACTTCACCTCTTAGAACACTTGGTTCCAGGCTGCTTCTTGAGTTTCTCTTATAAGTTTTTTTGAATTGACAGCTATTTCCCCTGTTTAGTCCATGCAATACTAGGGTGGCCCTCTGGGAATAAGCTGCAGTCCCTTTAAGATAGTGTATAAACCAGTAAGAGACTGAAATTGCAACAAAAACCTAGAACCTGCTGGTCTCACCCATTTCCTCCCCTTGGCATTTCCCAGTCCCAGCTGATGTTGGTCTGGAGACCAGGGCACCTTTGTCCTTTAGTTCCAGGAAACCACCATGTCCCTGTTGGTGGCCCCCCATGTGGTTAGGAAAAGGGAGTAGACGGGCTGGACTCATCTGGGGCTTTAGGGGGAAACTAGGCTCTGTCCTCCCAGATTCTTGGTGGCTCCAGGGGCACCATGGGGATCTCATCCTCCCTGAACACTGTGGGCCTGACCTTAAGCAGGTCACTTCCTGCCCTGGAGTTTCCCCCTCTAGAGAGAAAAAGGACCTAAAAAGATATCACTAGTCTAATCCTAGAAAACCTGGAGGAGGAAATGAGGGAGTCATCCAAAGGAGGGGAGCTTTGCTGTTGGGGTCTGGATTCTTGGCTCTGCCTCCACCGTTAGTTTTGAACTGTCCAGAGGAGGAGGTTCAGCCCTAGGAAATACAGTGGAAGGCTCAGTTCAGGACACCAGTTAAAATGCTTATGGGTGTGGAAATGCATCATGTGTTCTTTGAATTCATATGAGGAAAGAGACCCAAGCAGGAAGGCTGCACTGAAGGCTGGCTTTAACAAGATTTTGAAGTGATGATTGTTGAAACCGCTTTTGTGGTTGACAAAAAGTAGGAAAAATACATTCGTGTCACAGAATAAACATTTCTGGAAATAGAATGAAAAGATGCAGAAGGGGAACATTTGCTAAACCTTGTTCTCTGGTGGTTAAATGAAACCTCGTTGATTAGAAATGTTGTGAACTATCAGGAAATAAAAAAAACAAACAAACATTTATTAGGCCTTGCTTGTGTTCCCCAAGCTGTACCAGACTCTTGGGACACAGAGAGATGAGGGAAGTGGCCTTCCCTTTAAGGACATTGCATCATACCTAGGACAAATGGTGTCCATCCTCACAGGCACACCAAGGCCGTCATCGGTAGTCCTGGAGGGAAAGATAGCTAAATTGAGTTCTAAGCCTGGGAAAAGTACTCGGTGAGGAGGCCACATTAACTGGACTGGGAGGCTGGAAGGGTGTACGAGCTTTCCAAAACAAACAGGCAGCAGGAACCCCAGGGGGGTTGAGAAAGGTGGTGGATTTGTTCTTTAGGAATATGACTGGGAGAGGGAGAAAACAGGAATATCATGGGGATGTTTGCTGTTGCCCCTTTCAAGGTCACCCGAGTTCCTTCTTGGGGGGAGTTGAGCAGGAGAATCTCTGCAGAGGAGAGTCTCCTTTTCTTCTTTGTTCTGGACTCTTTTGGTCCTCCCATAGGTCTCATCACAGGTACTTTGCCCTCAAAGGGCAGCTAGGTGGCACAGTGGGTGGAATCCTGACCTTGGCAACAGGAGGATGGGAGCTTGAATCCAGCTTCAGACACTTGGGCAAGTCACTTCACCTTGATTGCCTTGCATCTAGAGTCATCAACAGTTGTCCTGATCCATATCTGGTCCCTGGACCTGGTTGACTCTGGAGGAGAAAGTGAGGCTGGGGACTTAGCACAGTATCCCCCTCACTCAAATCCAATTCAGGTGCTTGTCATGACATCATCTCCCTGATGTCTTCTTTGAGAATGAAGGACAGTCATCGCTTTGCCCTTGAAAGTCTTGCAACTCTTCCAGAACCAAGGAGATCTCTCCTTTCTTCACAAGACCATTGCCTCCTCATTGCCTCTGGCTGGCAGTTCTCTGCCCTTATCTTCTCAAATGTTATTTAAACATTTGGCAGAGTTGACCCGGCACCAAGATAACAGCCTTCCTCAGGGTTGTCCATTCAGATGTATGCCATTATCTCTAGGATATGTCTTCAGCTGCTTTCTTTGTCCTCTGTGCATGGTTGAGTGGGACCTTATTTTCCTTGAGAAGGCTTCTATTCTTGGAAGTTGTATTTGAAAAAAATGAGGGAAGCTCAGCTGCCGCTCAAAGGCTATTGGATGGACACCTAGGGAGAGTCATCCAGGGGTTCAGTCTTTTTGGGTCATCTGAGGATGCAGGAGTTTATGCTTCCCCTTGCGAGCCTCGTCTTCTGGCAGTAGATAACCAGCTTGCTTACTGAAATAGTCCTTCACTGAGGAAGATCTGAGGAAGGGCTGAGTTCTAAGCCATGGTTCCTCCTTCCCGAACTGACTCTCTTCTCTCTCCTGAGCTCCCTTGGTCTTTTGGTCCTTTGATCCTTTAGGATGTCTCCAAGGGGGTGTCCCTCCCAAACAGCCTCGATGACCTATCTCTGCAGATCCACCCCCCCCCCCCACCATGTATCTGGGGCTCCCTTTTAGGTTTTCCACCTTGGTGTCTTCCTGCCCAACTGGCTTCCTTCACCACTTCTCTTAGCTCTTTTCTTCTGTCCCTGAGCTCCGACTGTCCTTTTTCAACTCACCCCCTGGTTTTCTCTTCCTTTTTCACCCTAATTCTGCTCAGCTGCTGGGCTTCTTCCCAAAGTGTGGGCCTGATATCATTATCCCTTCCCCTTCTCAACTTCTGGGGCTCCCTGTTACTCATCTCTTATCACAATAGGGTCCCTTCCTTTTTTCATCACATATTGCCAATTTGTTCTCTTGATCAACTACTGGCCCTCCATTCCCTGGACCTGGAATACTCCCCTTTTCCCCCACCCCCCACCCTCTTTTAGGATTGACCCTGTCCTCCTGATTCTTCTCCTTGCCCCTGGCAGTCAGACCCAGGCCCATCCCTGCCAGTCTCCCCATGGAGCATTCTCTTTTTGTTCTTTTATTTTCAAGCCTTGCACCTCCACATGTACTTGAAACAAATTTTGGGATGCTCCCTGCCCCGGTGCCTGTGGCCCCCAGCCCTGCTCCTTTTACAGTCAGAGCCCCCGAAAGGGTCTCCTTCCCTTTGCTGAACCCTTTACCCCTCACTTTGTAAGTCCTTTGCCATCTGGCTTCTTCACTGGCCTGAAACTCTTCTCTCCAAGGTTCCCTGAAAATCTTAGAAATTGTTTTTACTGGTTTTTTTTTGTTTAGTTATTGTAACACTTTGTTTCCCAAAAGGACATGCATCCAGCCATTCACTCATTTTAGAACTGAAAAAAAGAGCCTCCCTTCCACTTCAGCAAAGCTGACCAATCCAGGTATGGTGGCCAAGGCTGGGGTCTACATCCATGTCCCTCCCTCGACCAAGCAAGGAGGTGCATTTTCACCCCTTTTCCTTGAGGATGTTCCTAGCTGCCCTCCTTTCATGCCCCTCGTTTCCATGGCCATGGCCATTTCCATCCAAGTGGTTCCAGGGTCACTGGCTCCAGACTGCTGTATGACTGTGCTGCCCCCATCCATGGACATCTGCTGTTTCTGCCAGCATTTGCTTACCACAGAAGCGTGGCTGGGCACATTGATGTTTGTGGTACCTTGCTTTTGCCTTCCTTGGGGTCTGTGCTTCACAAAAAAAGTTTTTGGTCAAAAGACATGGATAAAACACTTTCTTAGCATCATTCCAGATTACTTTTAGAATCCTGGATCTGCTGTCTCATGGGAACTCTCACACCTAACTGTTCTGTGCTTAGTTTCCTCATCTGCAGAATGGAGAGAAAAGTCCCTCCCTTCTAGTGTTGCACTTGGTGCAAAAACCACCAACCATCACTCATCATTCAGCTCTCTGCCCTTCGTCTGCCCAGGCCTTTGCTCACTTTTGTCTCCTGCCTTCCAGACTGTTCCTTTAGTCATCCCCGACTCTGTGTGGGGTGCTCCAGCACAAGGTCCCAGCCCCTCCACCCCAATCTCGCTCCTAACTGCTTTCTCGCTTTACATGGATGCCTCTGTTTTCTCCCTCTGCATCTACAGACCATTGGCTGGGCCTAGAGCCTGGACCCTGTCCTTAGTCCTCCTCATGCCTGCCTGCCATCTGGTACAGAACAGACACTTGATACACAGCCCCTCAGTCTTAGCCCCCTGACCTCGGCCTCTACTTCATTCTTTTGCTCCGACATATTTTCTTGGTCAGCTTTCAGAAACAGTGGATGAGACCAGACTCTTGTCTGAGCCCCAACTTGTCCCCCCCCCCAAGTCTGTGACTGGTTTTGAATGGAGCATTCATCTGGGCATTGAGGCTGCTCTTCAGGGATCCCATTCCCTGCCCAGCCTGAGTTCCCTGGACCCTGGGTGGGGCCTCCATGGTTGTAAGCCTTGCCACCATCTGGCTGCTGCCCACTGAGGAATGCGTCCTCTTGTTGATGAGGACTTCGTGGACCTTGGGGTGACTGGCCAAGTCATGGGGGGCAGGAATAACTCCTCTTTGTACAATGTGGCATCAGGTCACGGGGAGTTTTCTGGCTTGACTCTGATTTTTAGATTATGCCTTGTGAGTAATGCAGCCCTGCTTGAACTGCCTTTTTTGTCAGGTCTTGGAACCCAGCAGGAGTTGGCTGGCAGGTGTGGGTGAATTGCAGTCCTTCTGGGGCTGCCCAGCCCATGTAGCCTTGGGCAGGTTTGCAGGTGACTGTCCTGGGGCTTTGTGGCACCAGCCATGGAGGCCAAGGAGGGAGATGTGCCTTGGCTTCAGAATCTCTTCTGGCACGCAATCCCCTCACTTTCCATGTAGATGGAGCTGTTGGCCTGTCCACAGCCCCCCAAATTATTCCACGTTTCTGGTAGTTTCTTGAATGAGGAAGATGGGGCCTACGTTTTTAGAGAAAATCACAGTGGTGCCATCTTTAAATTGCCTGTGTGGAGTTACTTGGCTGGGGCTGTCATCGTCCTGTGATGAGCCTCTTCAGTGTGATAGAAATAATTCTCAGAAAGGGAAGATTCCCAGATACTCCAGGAAGAGAAATCATTATAAAGAAGGGGGTGTTGAAGCAGAGGAGAGGGAGGAAGGACCTGGGCTTCTCCAGGGCACCAGACCTCTTCCTCTCCTGGTGCAGACACACAGCGGAGGACCCACTGGCCTTCTGGGCCCCGAGGGAGAGGACCTGCTTTGTTTTCTTGGTTTTGAACTCCTAGAGAAAGGAGAGAGATACCTCTAATGTTGTGTTTTTTCCCCCAGTTTTTACCTCCTTACCAAGTCGTGTCTGGCTCTTTGGGACCCTGGGGACCGTACCACACTATTTCTGTCTGTGGCATTTTCTTGCTGTTAGCTTCTCCAGGGGATTAAGGAAAAGAGAGATGAAGTGACTTGCCCAGGATCACATAGTTACTGTCTGAGACTGGTTTGAACTCAGATCTTCCTGGCACTCTAGCCACTGAGTGCCCTGAGCTTCCTATTGGGGCGTAGCAAGACAACTAGGAGTCAAATAGCCAGTCCTCAAGGAACTTACTTTCTCACAAGGGATGCCCCCTGTTTTTTACTCTTTGGAGTCCTTGGGCCTGTTTAACACACAGAACAACATTGGAGGCTCTCTCCATCTTCGTCTGCTTTCCTCCAGCCCATGGGGAAACCCCAACCCTCGCTCTTTCTGCTGCAGCCCCCAAGGGACTTCCTAGAACAAAACATGCTACAGAAGCGACCCCTATGCCAGAGATCCAAGGGAGCCAACTCTTTTCCTCTGGAGGAGGCTGCTATCCCCCACCTTCATACTCCTCCCAACTAGGTTTTCATTGTGGAGGTGATGTCAGGCCTGCAGAGAATCCTGAGAGCAGAACCCTCAGTATTTCAGTGTATTCGGGCACTATGGGCAGGAGGAGGCTCAGAGAACTGGCTTGGTGGTGTCCCCTCCACAGACTCTCCAAGGAAAGACTCCAGATTCTTTTAAGGATGAGCTGATGGGTCGAGCAGTCCCAATTCTCTCATCGCTCCCTCAGCTCCAGGGCCTGGTATCCACTAGTGATGGATGCCTTGCCTTCTGTCCATCTGCTGGCGGCAGACTACTTCCACTTAGTGCAGAGCAGATGGGTTGTCTTGTTGACAGTGTCCTCTCGCAGCAGGGTGAGGGAGGCCGGGGCTGGGCGCTGCCAGCCAAGTGAACGGAACTCCTTGAGAACCTGACCAGGTTGCTCTAGGGGCTGATTTGGGTTGGCATATGGCACCAGCCCGGGAAAGACTGGACCTGGTCTCAGGTTCTCAGGGATCATTCCCTAGATCCATTGAACTCTTTCCAAATCCCTCACATAGACTCTCTTTGAGGCTTCTTTGGGAGGATCTTGGGCCAACTACTGGGGGGCATTCAGCAGAGGAGGAAGGGAAGCTCAGGGAGGGCCCAAAGCCCCACTGGTGGAAGCAGAGCCCCAATCTGAAGGAAACCGAGTCTGGTGCCTCATCTCTGGGCCACCATGTCAGGGAAGAGCTCTCCGAATGAGAGCAGCGTCTGCCTTGAGCGATGAGCAGCAGGTCACTGTATCCTGGGCCATAATGAGGGCAGGCTGGTGACCACCAGAGGGCCTTTTGGTGCTCAAGGGGGCAATGATTCCAGTGCCTGTGGTGGATGGTGCTTGACTCTGGACCTGACTGCTGTGGAGGGCCCGCCAGAGGTTCCTGAATCCCTTCTGGGGAGAGCTGGGCACACTGTTCAAGGAGGGAGGGAGTCTGGTATGCCTGGCATGCATGTAACCTTGTGCCTGGGCACCGCTGCTCAGCTTTCCCAGGGCAGGACTGGAGGGGAGGGGGATGAGGAGGGGGGGTGGCCTTTGTTCTGTCCTAGAGGCTGGGCAGTGATCTGCACGTTTTCTCTGTTGTTCAGGGTCCAGAATAAATATGAGGTCATGAATTACACCACCGTTCCCATCTACCTCCCGGAGCTCACCATTGGAGCTCATCAGTGTGACCGGCTGTATCACCAGTTCAGAGAGGTAAGGTTTTGGTCTGGTGGGAGGATGGCGGTCCACAGCCTGCCGCCTTAGTTTGTGTGGAGTGCTGCCGCATGCTTTTCTTGTTTCAATAAAGCAAAAACAATTAATTTTCATTAAGGTGCTTTTTCTTCCCAACATTTGTCTCCACCCCCCACCAAGTTAGTTATTAAAACTCTAAGCTGGTGGTTTATTAGATTCTTCGATTCTGGTCTTAATTTGTGGAACTACATTGTTCTATGGAAAATGAACAGGGAATCCCTCCCTCTTGTTGCTCCATTTTTCCAAATGTACAATGGCTGTGTTAATGGACTATTCAGACTGGAGTTTGGTCTGGTCCAGGCTGAGCTCGGTGGCTCCCAGGGGTCCCTTCACTGCCTTGCGTAGCCCTCTTTCCAGTCTCCTGACATTTGACTGGCTGGTCAGATGCCCTCTTCCTGGAGGGTCTTGATGGGAGAATTGGCTGGGAGGTGGTGACTGGGTTTGAGAGGGACTGGGTGGGGAGATCCTTGGAGCTCGTAGAAGCATCCATCCTGGTAGCTTCTCTGCTTTGTCAACCATCATTTACAAAAGAGTGTGGGAATTCAGGAATATTGGAAGAAGATCCAGTGAAGATCTCAGTTTGAAGGCTTGCAATGTTCATCACATATTTGGTTCATTTAGAACCAACCCTAGAATGTCTTATATGAGATGATGTTGATATGCTTCTTTTTTTTTTTTAAATGAGCCTGAAATAATTGTGAGGAAAGCGATCAATCCACTTGTCCCAAAAGGCTTAGTGCAGTCGCAGCCCCAAAGCCTTGGGCTTTGTGTTCCTTCATAGGTCTGACCTGAGAGTCAGAAGCCCTGACTTCTCTTGGGGACATTCCCAGGACAGGTCACCTCACCTCTCTGAGGGTCAGGCCCTCCCTTAATCCAGAGCCGAGTTTGGGCTCTCCTTGGCTGTGGGAGTCTGGTGTCCCCCATCCCTTGGGTTCCTGACTCCCAGTCATCGGAAGTGATTGTGAGACTGAAGGAACTTGAGACCTAGCAGGGACTTCCCCCCCGGGGCTAGCTGTCCCACCTCAGATGAGCAAGACTGGGGATGCTAACCCCTTGCCCCATGGCCCACTTCACTTCTTCATTTGTCCCAATACTTGTTCGGAGCCTACAGAATGCAACAGTGATGGTGGGAGCAAGCATTTATCGAGGTCACTTTATATTCTCCACAATGTTGAGAGGGAGCTGCTACTTTACAGATGAGGAAACTGAGGCAGGTAGCCATTAAATGACTTCCTAGTGTCACCCAGCTCTGTGGCTGGATTTGAACGTGGTGGGTCCCCCCCGCTGCCGGACCCAGTACTCTGCACAGTGATGCCAGCAGGCCTTTGTAGGAGACAAGATGGATGTCCCTGCAGAAGCATCATGGGAGGCCGGGCCCCACTCCTGGACTGAGGGAGGAGGAGCTATGTTGTCCCATTGTCATGTGGTTGGGGGGACGGGGGGGGGGGATGCTGTTGACGTCCTGTGGCTACAAGAAATGGAAGTAACATTTTAATGGTTTTGTTTTGAAGTAAAGGTCTCAAAATGAAGCTGGTAGAAAAAATTTGGGAGAGATGCAAGGCCGAAGGATAGGAGCATGAGTGACCCTCTTCATCCATCCCTGCCCCTCACCGTCAGCTGGGCCCCTTGATGGCAGGTCCCCTCAAGTGGGTTTATATGGACTGGAGAGTGATACTGTCCCTGAGTTCAGTCCAGGTGACTGGGAGGGAAAGGGTTTCATTGCTCTACAATTTGGGGAAAGGCCATTGAACTTTAATGGTGATTTGTAAAACAGAACCAAAAGCCCCCTGCATTCTCCTCTCCTTTTGAGAGCTGCAGCCCACTTCTCTGTTGGCTCTCCCTCTATCAGAAATCCTGTGATCTTTGTCCATTGGCTGCCTCATCTCTGGGACCTGAGTTGCTCCTAGGGTCCCAAGGGTGCCCCTCAGCTCTGACTGCAGACCAGAGGGTTCAGCTGTCTTCCCTACCAAGCCAAGGGATTGAAAGGGAGGCAGGGAGGGTCCCTCGTTGTGGAGGCTCAGTTTCTTGAGGACAAGGTGGAAGACAGAGTTGGGAGGGGCCAGCAGAGAGATTGACTCCGGGGGCTGGTGTTGTCCCTGTCTGTTCCTTCAGTGAGTAGTGCAGGTCAACAGACCCACAGACCTCTAGGACCGACCAGAGCCATAAGGCATGTTTGGAGGAACTGGCCTCTTTGTGCTCAGTAACCATTTATCGAGTGTCCAAGGTTGGGCTCCCTGCTAAGTTATGGCCTTATGGGTACAAATAAAAGCAAAGGCAAGCTTGACCATAGGGAGCTTCCCATCTAATGAGATGGACTCCCCTCCCCACCAGAGGAAGGTCCAGGGTCCACCTGAGGTCCAGTGGCTGTGTGATGAGACTTCCTCTGGGAACCAAGCCCTGATTGGAGGTCCTGAGATGTCCCAGAGCAGTGGAGCCGGCCCAGGAGGCCAGACCAGGTACAGATGAGGAGAGCAAACTGAGGCCGCATTGCATTGGAAGTCTGTGGCTCCAGCTGCCTACTGGGAGCCAAAAAGTAGCATTGCAGGGCCTGTGTGGCCAGGGCAGGGTGGACCAGCCGTGAGGACCTTCAAGGTCCAGGGCAGCTGGTGGGATGGAGGCCTCGGGGAGCCTGGGATCTGCTGCTCACCCCAGATCCTGCTTTTTTACAATTAGCAGAAGTATTGACCTGGCAAGGAGGAGGGAGAGAGGCTATGCCAGGGGCATTGGAATGGTTAGGCAGAGTTTCGGGGAGCCCTGCGGAAACTGTTCCCAGACCACCAGGAGGAGAGGTTCCTTCCAGTACCAAATAGCTGTTTTCTGGTCCCAAACCATTCTCTTTGCATTCTAGTCCCTGGGCAGCTCAGCGTGAACCCTGGGGGGACTGACCACACACAGGACACCTTCCCAGTGGCTTCAGGGCCAGATGTTCCGAAGAAAGCTTGACCCTGAATCGGCAATAAGAAATCAGATTCCATGCTAAGAAATGAACAAAGTTTTTAGCAGCCTGGGGATTTGAGAGGCTTTATGATGTCAGAATCCCTGGGACTCTTCACTTTTTTGTAGATAAAAGACTTGTCCACATTGCCTAAAAATTATAACTACAAAGTATTGGTAGATAAAACGCTTAAGCCCTTTTAACAAATCTGACGAAGGAACACTCAGAGCAGCTGAGGTGGATGCATTTTCCTTTTAGATTAAGTGAAGACTTCAGATGATGTTCACCTCTATCTAAAAACAAAGTGGTGCTTCGTTGACCCTGTCCCTTTCTCCAGCCCCCCCTCGACCTCGCTTTAATGGCCATCCTCCAGGCCCGGGCAGCCCATCTGCCTCCCTTCCTCCACTTGGTCACTCCCTCCTCCCTGAGCCTATTGGCTTCTGCATCACGGGCGGTCTGCCGGTAGTTCCTCCTCAAACCGGACCTCCTGGCTCTGTCTGCTTGCATGTTTAGCTAGTCCACTTTGCTGATCAGTTCTGGTTTGTAACCGGCTCCAAGTTGTTTGCTGATTCCTGTTCTGTCGACCTCAACCTTGAGGCCCCTTTTGTCACCTTTCCCCCCATTACTTTCCTTGAGATTCTTGACCTTCTGTTCTTCCAGATGAATCTGGTTATAATTTCATTCTGGTTCTGTAAAGTGGTCCTTTGGCAGTTTGATTGGAATGCCATTTAAATGAGTATGTTAATTTAGGTCATAGTGCCTTTTTGTTGTCCCGACTTGACCCAACTATGAGCAATTAGTATTTGTTCTGTTATTCAGTATTTTACTGTTAGATTCATATCATTGATGGGTAGGTGAGATTCCCAAGCTATTTTGTCCACTTTGTCATTATTTTAAATGAAAGATCTCTCTGTCTTTTCCTGCTGAGTTTTGTGGATAGGAAACAAATCCTGATTATTTATATGCATTTAGCTTACATCTAACAACTTTCCTGAAGTTAAGGGTTTCAATTAGTTTTTCAGGTTGACTCTTCTAGGGTTCTCTAAGGAAATCTTCAATACCATCTGCAGAAGGCATTCAGGATTTTTTTTTTTTTTTTTTTTTTTGGTCTGTGCTTTGTCTCACAGTTTCTTTCTTCTTCCTGCTCTAGCTGGCATGTTGTACTGTATGGATTAGTAATGGTAGATTGGACAACCTGGTCTCAGCCCTCTCCCCATTAGAAAGGTGTTTGCCCCTTCTGTAGACGGCTGACTCTTGTCTTCTAGGGGAAGGAAGGGTTCATTTATTCCTTTGGTTTGGTTTTTTGTCAAAAACCTGTTTTTGCATCTATTGATGCAATTGCAGCAACCCTGTGATTTTTTTGTTTCTGTTTATCTAGTCCTCATCTCCCTTCCACAAACACGTTCCCGGCTCTGCCTGCGAGACCCTTTATGCTTCTTCAACACATCTTGTCCCCTATCACCTCTGTCTTCACCCTTTGGGCATCTTCCCGTTCGCCACATTGCACCCAGTTTTGGGATTCTGGAATTTCTCTTTCCAGCCCATCCTCTCTGCCTCCAGTGCAGTCTTCCTGGATCCTCCCTTCATCTCCTCCTTTCTCCACAGTTCAGATTCCTCCCTCCCAGGTGATCTTCCTTCTTCCAGTCTCTCTTCTCCATAGCAGTCCCTACTTGATCTGTTTGTCTCCTTCCCCCCAAGTCCTCTGGGGGCTTCTCATTGCTGCTCTCACTCTGCTCTCTCTGTTCATGGACTTCTGTCTCTCCTGATGTCATGTTCTTCCCCAAGCTTGGCGCTTCTCTCCCTTCTCTTTGTCTCTGTAGAAGAACCACTGTGTCTCCTGGGCATTCCCCATCTTCTCTTGAAGTGTCTTCCTCTGTCCTGACTCAGCTTGACCTGCTCCTAGTTGAAAGCCTCTCCTGACATTTTCCCCACCTCTTGCCTCCACCCTTTCCCTTTTCTCTTCCCATGATGTCCTCTCCGTCTTTGGATTGCTACCACTCAGCAGAAGGGTTTGCAAGCAGAGACTTATTGAACTTACTGAATCTTTAGAATTGTCTTCCTCTTGTTGCTACTCATTTTCTAACTTTTTCCTTTGAATAAAATATTGTTAGATCACAAACCATGTATTTGTGACCTCTAACCTTCTCAGTGCATGTGGTGAACTTAGCTCATTGACTCATTTTGTATGTGTGTTGAAGGTGGCTAGCAAGTCAGTCTTGGCCAGACTAGAGATGCATGCCTGGGCATACCACAGCTCCATGTGCATTTCCTTGAGGCCACCTGCCCATATTTCAGAGGGAATTCATTCTTTTATAGGAAGAAGCCAATATCTGAGTAAAATGACTCAGAGATAACAGGATTTCTCCCTTATTGAGTGAAAAAGAAAGTACTTCAAGGTTATCTGGGCATTATTAGAAATTTCTCCAAAATCTGGAAATTGTACTGTTTGCTTAAAGGACCATAATGCTACATTTTTTCAGAAATGCTGATGCTTCTCCCTGTTATTTACTGTCTGTCCTTGGAGAAATTTGGGAAATGGTGAGTTTTGAAAACTGCACACTAGTGATGTATGACTTCTTATTTAGTGTGACCATTAAAAGCAGAAAAAGAAGATAAAATCAGCTTATAGAACAGTAAATCTCTTTTGGGGTCACCTCTTCAATTCACCCTCTGAAAAGTTCTCCAGCATTTCTTCCATGGTCTTTTCCTAGATGCAAAGCTGAATAGGTTCTCTCTTCAGTTGATGCTGCTAAATTGAAATGGAAAGTAAATTTAAAAATGACAAGAGTGTATCCTTCCCCTCTCCCTCTCCCCAGAGAATAGCTGGAAGAGAAAATCACTTGAACACAAGCCTTTCTGTGTTTCTGTATTGTTGAATCTCAATGAGTATGGCCAGTGCAGTAAATTTTTAAGAAATTGTTCTAAATTGCTTTTTAGAATGTCTGGACCAGTTTGTAGCTCCATCAACATTATATTAAAGTATCTGTTTTTCCCATAACCCCTCCAACATTTGTCATTTTTCTCTTTTGTGATCTTTGCCAATCTGATGAGTGTAAGATAAAAAACCTCAGAGCTGCTTTAATTTGCCTTTTTCTGGTTATTAGCGATTTGGGGCATTTTTTAATGACTCTTGATAACTTGGATTTCTTCCTTTGAGAACTTCCTGTTCCATTCCTTTGGTCATTTGTCTATTGGAGAATGCTTTTAGTCATTCGTTTGAATCTGGTCCTTAGTTATCCTGGATATAATAACCTTTATCAGGAAAAATGATTGGAAGGATTTTTTTCTCAGCTAATTCTCTTCTAATTTTAAATTCAATTTTGTGCACATTTTTGTGTCATATAATGGAAATTGTCTATTTTATCTTATGGGATCCTTTCTATCCTTTGCTGTGTGTTGAAATCTGCCTTGTTCATTACCGAGAAGTCATTTCTTCCTGACTCTTCCAGTTTCATTTCTAAGTTCTTGAATCCATTTAGAGTTTTTCCTTGGTATCCAGTGTGAAATGTTGGTCTAGATCTCATTTCTGCCAGATAGTATGTTTTCTAGCAGTTTTTGTCAGATGCTGATGCTTTTGTTTGTTTCTGGAGGTTATGTACACAGTTTCTTCCAATGAGCTTTTAATCTCTTTTTAACCAGAACCAATTGTTGGGATGATCAAAGTTTGAGATCTTTAACTGCTGTCTTTGTTTTTCCTACTTCATTTGTTTATTATTTTCCTTCTATTTCCTGACCTTTTTTTAAAAAATTCATAGGAATTTTATTTTTTTAACTTTAAAAAACAATTCCATAGTAGTTTGGTATAACCCTGAAAAAACAAATGAATTTAGATAGTTGTAATTTTTATTTTATCAACTCATGTCTTTGAGCAAATAATATTTCTCCAGTTAATGTTATTTTTTCCAGAAAAAAGATGGATTCATATAGCTATTTGGATATGTTTTGGTAGGTAGCTTCCCAAATATTTTATACATTCTGTAGTTATTTTGAACGGAATTTCTATTTTTCTTCCTGTAAGTTTTTTTGATAACATGGAATTATTCTGATGTCTTTGGTGGATGTCTTCTATCTTGCAGCTTTACTGAATGAACTGATTATTTCAGTTAATTTTTTAGTTGCCTTTTAGAGAAATTGTCATATCTTTTGTAAAAAGCAGTAATTCTGTTACTTCATTAGATAGGCTCCTTCCCTTGATTTCTATAGATCCCTTTTTAGTCCTGGGTTCACATGTAATAGTGATAATAGCATCTTTGTTTTACCCCTGGTCTTATTAGAATTCCATCTGACTTCTCAACAGAAACAAGTATTAGATTTTATCAGAAACTTACTGTGTTTTTGTTTTTATTGTTATCAGCATGATTTATATTTATAGTTTTGCCTGTAGTAAAGCAACTTTGCCTTGTTGGTATAAACTTAACCTTGTCATGATGTATAATCTTTCTAATGTGTTGTTTTATCCTATTTGCCATTGCTTTATTTCAGATTTATGTAACTGTTCATTTAGGACACGGATCTAGGTTTATTTCTCTGCTTTGTCTGACTGTCTTTCTCTCTAGATATAGAAATAAAACTATTAGAGATTTTAAACCTAAACTAGGGAGAGACAAGGCGGGTGAATGTGTGTGTGTGTCTATGTGTGTATGGGTATGCGTTACACACATCCATTTCAATTTTAATCCTTAACCCAGGCATGAAGATGTGTGTGGCATGGCGAGGTTGATAGGCATGTATGTGCACAGCATGACAGTTAACATGCCATCTATCCCCACATTTAATAGATCGATGCACGTAGACTCTGTTTCTCCTCCCTACTTGTGGCTCTAGTTCGTAAGTAGTTCTAGTTCAAAAATCACTAAACCATAGATTGTTCTAATTCTGTGGCACTTGAGCAGGGTCAGAACAAAGGCTTCCTGTTCCCTCAAGGCAAAGAATGGAGCTTTGGCACAAAAGAAAGATAAGGAATAGTTGTCATCTGTTTTAAGCCCAGAATTAGGAGGATTCTGAGCATGGGACGTTCACCTTCTGAAGTACGTAATGTGAAAATGAGGCTAAGCAGCAAATTGTGAGGACAAAAGAGCCGAGATGGAGTTTGCTGTTTGTTTTTGGACACGACGTTCACTATGAGTCACCATATGCTGTGGCGGCCTACCAAGTTGCTCTTGTCCTAGATGACCTTGAGAGGGGCTAGTGTTTGGGTGGAGGGAGGTGAGACCACAGACCGAGCACTGGGAACCCCCTTCTAGGAAGGACTTTGATAGGCCTGGGGAACAGAAGCTGTGGGGATCTAGGAGTGTTGTCATGTGGCTAAAGGGCCAGCCCATGGAAGAGGAAGGAGGTTTCTTCTGTTGGGCCTGGCCCCTCCACCCTGGCACTATTCATGAGACCCTCTGGGACCTCCCCAGGCCACAAGTGGTCAGCTAGCCTTGTCTGGAAACTGGAAACCTCGTACACTAGTATTGTTTCAGTGCTTCCTCTTGGCAGTTCTTCCCTAGGGTCCTGCAGAACAGGTCAGTTCCCTCTTCCTTGACATCCAGTCCTTGAAGGCAACTCCCCAAGGCCCACTCCTAGGCTGGTTCCAACATTCAGTCCACTGGCCTCTTGGCCTTCTTTTATTTGCTCTTATTACTCTTTGTCAGGGGAAAAAAGAGGAAGGCAGTCCTGCCCTCCAAGTGCTCGTGGGCCTTTAGGCAAAACTGAGCTTTGAAGGAAGCGAGGGACTCTGGGATGTGGCTGTGGGGAGAGTGACCTTAAGTCCTCAGGCCAGCTTGGAGTGGCAGATGGAGGAACCCTTCCTTTCCAAGGCGCAGTGAACCAGGTTCTGCTTCCCCTCCCCAGGCAGCCCAAGGCGGCCTTCTCTAGGTCTCCAACCTACTGCCCGGGGAATTTGTTGAAAATGTGAAAACCCCCAGGGCCAGGCCAAGTACTGATACCTCCTTCAAGTGGTCATAGAACTGGGCAAGAGCTTTGGGGTGTTTGGCTCTCTTCAAATGGATCTCTTGTCTGGTATGGGCTTCCCACTTTGTAGTCAGGGGAATGATAAGGAAAGTGGACTGCAGTGGTGAGACACTTGGGACAGAGAGAGGCCAGTTAGGAGGTGGTGGGGTCCATCTAGATGAGCAGTAATGACAGAGGGAGCAGCTGGGGGTGCTGTGGTGCTCAGAGCGCCAGACCTGGAGTCTGGAGGGCCTCAGACACGCTGATCGGGTGACCCTGGGCAAGGCTGATTGTCTGGTCATCCCTCACCTCAGCACCACCCCTATGCTTGCTTATCCCCCAACTCTCCTTCCTCAAACCCTGACTGCCTTCAGAGTTCATCCCTGTTCCCTTCTTCAGCCTCACTATTAGGCTGGCAGGAGTCATCACCAAAGTTAGACACTTTGACTGGACTCATTCAGCTCAAGGCTGAGCCCCTCCTGGCCGCCTAGGCCATGTCCTGTGAGCAGGGAGCAGCCTG
Source organism: Macrotis lagotis (assembly GCF_037893015.1). NCBI lineage: Eukaryota > Metazoa > Chordata > Mammalia > Peramelemorphia > Peramelidae > Macrotis > Macrotis lagotis. The sequence goes on along the minus strand of NC_133662.1, from coordinate 270,785,955 downwards.
GAGCTTTCCTATCAAGGCTGACTAGGGGTTGGGGGGAGGAGCCCAGCCCCTTTTCACCAGCAGGGTGGGGTTGCGCTGAAGATGGTGCTGCCCATCCTTTAAGGCAGATAATTAAACCATAAATTGGTTTCCACTTTAGAGTCAGTCTTTTCCAAGCATTAGGAGGCAAAATGCTATTAAGATGTGGTGCTCCCTTCATGTAGCTGATTGTGTCCAAGACAGTTGCTATGGAAACAGTATCTTCTGTTTTCTCTCGCCTGCTATTTTTATTTCTTTACTATCTCAAGTTGTTTTCATTTCCAGTATCAAGGTCTCCCATCCCATTTTTTTTTAATGGAGCTGTTTGACAGCTTTAATACATAGTACTGTCTGTTCTTGGCTTTACAAAAAGCATCCTAATAAAGATAGTCAGACTTGGAACAAACAAGAAAAGCTTTGGAATATAACCTTAACTAAAATCATGAAAAAATGTTGCCAGGTGATGAGTCCTTTCATTCCAGATTAAAAACAAATATGGCTCCTTTTTATGACCATACAAAAGTATTCATAACAAGAGAACTGACCTTTAATGTATACTAAAATGCAAATTTTCCTATTAAATATTACGTTCCATTTGATCATAGTGAATTCCCCATTTTCTGTGAGGTGAGACAGGAATGGAAGAGAGTCGGGATTTTACTTGTTTTTCATCCATCTGTAGGTTTAGGGGAGGATGAAGAGTGGAAATTTACCACTGGATTTCTATCTGAAGCTCTTTGTCTTTTCTTTAGATAAAATAAAAATCCTAAGTGGCTAAACAGTTTTAAGAAACAAACCTTTGGGGGGAGAGAGAGCAGAGGTTAACAAGCTGAAAAGTTGCTGCATTTCTTTTCTGATTCCCTTGGGTATTTATGAACCTCTGGCCTGCAGGTTTTGCACTCAGGCAATTTAAAAGACTCTGAGATGGCTCAGAATATTGCAGCCATTTATCAGGGCAGGATCTGGGGACTGCCTTGTTCTCTTTCTATCTTTCCTAGCTTAGAGGAGTGATTTCATCTTCTAACACTTAGGACACTGAATAGGACAGCTAAGAAAAGATATATTCATTTTAGTGTGAAGTTTATATTGGTGGAAAAATAATTTTTAGCTATTTCATTTTTATCTTTTAAAGTTCGCTTGGTTTTACTCCACACTATTCATGTCAAATCTCCAAGTAAATTTTTGTTTTAAAATCTCTGCTAAAAGTCGGTGTATCTTAAGGTTAAGATTGGGTTGACTTTTATAGTGGCAGAAATTTGGAGGAAATGGGCATCAAAAGAAGCAATGAAGACAACTGCGAACAATTCACAAGTCCATGAACATCTGCTGGGCTCTGTGATCTCACCTTCTCATAGTTCTGAATGAAATTTAGCAAGTAGGTAACCAAGACAATTCTCCTAGGGCTGTAATAGTTTATAAATAGGCCTGTTTTCATTTGTGTCAAGTGAGGACTCATCTTCCTTCCCAGTGCCCTGACACTTCATCATTTGGACCTCCCTGGATAAAGGCCAGACAGTCCAGCTTGGTGGACATTTTAGTAAGGAGATATGCTTAGAGTTCTCAGCTTCTCCTCCTTGGAGGGGAGGGCAGGAACCAGGATTAATCTGAAGCTAGAGAACCTGGGCTGGCCTTCAAATGTAGCTGATTACCCCTCTCTCTGACACTTTAGGAATGCTGGTTCCGTTATAAGACCCAGCTGCCTCTAGCGCTCTTGGCTAGGGAAACGTGAGCTTGTTTCATCAGATTCTCTTTGGCCACCCCTAACTTAGATTAGGAAAAGCAAGGACACAGGAAACATCCCTGAGGATGGCCTAGAAGAGAAGGGCCTTATTCCATCACACCCTTCACAAGTTGGGGCTATCAAAATGTGGAAAAGGAAGAATCACAGAGAATGTTGGTTATTAGATAAAATAATGCAGTACAACATTCATTTTCCTTGTACGGGAGCCAGCAGTTATGTGGGTGTGTGTAGTGAGTGAGGAAGTATCAGGAAAAGTTCCATGTTTGAGTTGGTGCTCGAACTGCACCTTCAAGAAGGTCAGGGCTTTCTGGGGTTAGAGTAAGGAGATGTCATGGCAAGCACGAAGGATAGCCACTGGGAAGCCACCACTTTGACCATTGTTCATTGATCGTGGAATGTTAGTGTTGGACTTTAAAATGTAATCAGGGGAGTTGACATTGGACTCCCGAGACAATAGGAAGCCTCACTAGGAGTTGTGTAAAGGGTCCCATGGTCAGATCTATGCCTAGGGAAAATTAATTAGGTGTGGTATAGGATGAACAAGAATGGGAAGAGACTTGAGGCAGGGGAACCATTTAGGAGTTCTGCAATAATCAGAGTGAAATGTGATGAGAACCTCGCTGTGAGTGGGAAGGACTTTGACACCTTAAGGACTATGGGATGAGAGAGAGCATTAGGATGTAATATGGAGATGCAAAAAGGAGTATCATTTCAGGGGGTACTTGTGACAAAACCAGCCCAAAAGCCCTAAAAACACGAAAAAAGATTGTAGCATATGGAATAGTATCTGTTGCCGAGGATGAAGGAACAAAGAATTACCATAAAGAACTCATCAGTTCCTTCTGATTAAATCAAAAATATACTTTAATATTCTGTTGCTTCAGTGCAACTTGTTCAAAGGGAGGGGAGGACCACAAGTAATATATTGGAAGATAAAGCCTGAATTAAAACACAGAAGAGGACAAAGGCTTATAGACTAAAGGGAAGCCTCTAATATCAGGAATACTTAGAGAAACTATTCAATTCCAGTAGAACAGAAGCTTCTTGACACCAGTCTATGGACCTGCTTGAATTGAATCAAGAAGAGTTGAGAGGAACTGAATTTTGTGAGCACTTAATGACATCCCCGATCGGAAATGCCTGCCTGGATTTGGGAAGTAGTTCCAAAGCAGTTATTATTGATGTAGACCAGGCCACCAGCCTATGTAAAGCAAAGACCCAAATCAGTCAGAAATTGCGCGAGAGAATTAAAAATGAAAAGAAGATGACGGTAGGTGATTTCACTCTGACATATTAAACAGGCTGCTAGTTCTAAAAAAACTGGAAGTAGATTAAAGAATAGACTTTTCCTAAGGTTATGGATGTTGGAGGTATTCAACAACAATGCATATTGGTAATGTGTTTGGAAATGTGTTGGTGTAGGGCCCTGAGGGATTTCATAACTTTTCTCTATTCAGATCACTTGTATGGGCTTGAAATATGATTATCTGGATGGGATTTTAATTGATGGAAACCAGTTCCCCCCAGGAGGAGGCCAAAGGAAGCTAGAAAACTCTCTTAAGTCACAGAGGTTTGATGTCCTTGGTAAGTGTAGAGGTTTGGAGAGGAGTAGAGCAGTGGTGGGAGCATATGGAAAGTTGTGAGTGATACTATTCATCAAACATGGAGGAACAGTGTGGGGTGGGGTGGGGGGTGGAATGAAAGAAATCTTGTGAGACCAAGACCATCTCCAGAACATTGAAGCTCAATGGGCAAACCCACCAAAGGTGGGAAAGCTCTCCCCTGTTTATAAGCAGCCATTGAAACCACCAAGTTAGAAATGACCTTGGAGGAATTAGAAAAGGGGAGAGGATGGTGGTGAGCAGTTTTCCTTAGTCCAGCAGTCTCCCTGTTGGAGACAGCCCAGGCTGGAGAGCTCTGAAGGATCACCTGAAGAGAATCACCAAGTCTTGGTCTTCCAGCATGGCCCAGACTGTTGGATCTTGCCATCCACCTGGTTGTGGACCTTTAGAACCATGAAATGGCTTTGATTGGCCAGGTAAGCCTTCCAGGTGTGTTCTCTTGGCCTGGTAGACTCCAAACTCCTTTCTTTTGCATAGAGTTCCAGGTGCCTAACAGCATTCTTTCTTGTTGAGCCACTCTACTCTGATCCTCGTGAGTAGACTGGAATTCTTGTTGCTAAAAAATGGAGTCAAGAAAACATCAGTCATTGCAAAGTTGGGATTGGCCAGGTGATCTTTATGAGACAGTCTGTGTACATAAGGAGACTAGACTTGGAAAAGGGAACAGGAAGGCACAGCCCTTTCCCTGTGCCACCTACCTCCAAACCTGGGCAGAGGAGCTTCTTGGGTCCCTCGGCCTGACCTTGGCACTCCCGCGGCTTCATGCTGCCTCTGGGGTGGGCTCTGACCTCCCTTTCCAGGTCATTTCACATTTTCCTGGTCACAGACTGCCCCGTGTCCCCTGAGGAGCCATCAGCCTCCTGCTCATGGGTGCGTTCTGACCTCCCTCTTCCTTTGCCTCCCAGTTGTTTCTCCCAAGAACTGCTTTGTGAAGGGGTTTTTGACTTCTTAATGCTCACTCTCCAATTGCATGCACTGCAAAGTATGGAATCAGTCTGGTTTCTTTACTGACCCTCTGGTGGTGTCCATGTGTGGAGATGCTTTTGGGGGGGGGGGGGTTGGGAAGTTTTGCTGTAACCAGACAAAGCTATTCGTCTCTTGTTTTGCTTCGTTTTGCAGTCCAAAGGCCAGCCAAACTCTTCTTTTCTTCCAGTTATCTTTTGATTTTTCTGCCTTAACCTTCCAATCCTCTGATGAATATGACATCTTTTGGGGGTGTTAGTTCTGGAAAATGTTGTAGTCTTCATAGACCTGAGCAATTTGGCATCAGTGGTTGGAGCATCAACTTAGTATTACTGTGGATCTGAACCTATTTCCCTGGGTCATTTTGGAGATTATGCCCCAATACTGCCTTTCCTACCCTTTTATTGGCTGTGAAGATGGCTTTTTTTTGTTGTTTTTGCAAGGATTTGAACTCAAGGTCTCCGGACTCCCCAGAGCTGGTTTCCATCCACTGCACCACCTAGCTACCCCTCCTTCCTTCCTTCCTTCCTTCCTTCCTTCTTCCTTCCTTTCTTTCTTTCTTTCTTTCTTTCTTTCTTTCTTTCTTTCTTTCTTTCTTTCTTTCTTTCTTTCTTTCTTTCTTTCTTTCTTTCTTTCTTTCTTTCTTTCTTTCTTTTTTTTTTTTGCAAGGCAAATGGGGTTAAGTGGCTTGCCCAAGGCCAGACAGCTAGGTCATTATTAAGTGTCTGAGGCCGGATTTGAACCCAGGTGCTCCTGACTCCAAGGCCGGTGCTTTATCCACTACGCCACCTAGCTGCCCCTCCTTTATTTCTTTAAAAGAATTCTTGTCCACTGTAGAATTTGTAACAATCATCTGAATTAAAATAATGATTGTTTTCCTCTTTTCAATGTGTTTCTTATGGGCCTGGTTCATATCTCCTTAATCTTTGTTTGCTGAGTACGGAGGAGCTTGAGACTTCAATGTCTTCCTCGTGACAGACCCTGGAACCTTTCCATAGAATTGCAGGTTCAAGATGGTGCTGCCTGAGGGTGATGAGTGTGACTTGGGTCTGGAAGGGAAGTTCTCTTTGAAGTGATCATGGGAAAGACAAAGCCTGCTTTGCCTCCTCCCTGACTGCTCTAGCCTCCAGTTGGAAGTCTTCAGTGATACCTTTCAATTAAAAGCCCCTTAAAGCTCATCTAGGTGAACTAAGCTGCTTAGGGGCTCCAGGCTGTGGGATGAGGCCCTGGGCTAGAGAATGTTTTCCTAGTTTTGTGGCAGAGATGAAAATGATCTGTTTGCTGCCCAGCCATAGGCTCGACCTGGCCAGGACCTGCCAGAGCTGTGGTTCTTAACCAGGACCTGTTACTGGAACCTGGAGAAGTCACATGTGGGAAAAGCATTTGCTTAGCCCCTATTCAAGAGGAGTGTTTGCTCCTGCAGAATCTGTTCTTCTTGTTTGTTTTGGGGTCCCCAGGAGGGTGAGCAGAGGACTTTCATTAGTACTGGTTGAGTTGAATTGACGTCACTTTGTCCCTGCGGTTGGTTATGCAAAGTTCAGACACTAAATTTACCCTCAAAGTCACAGCTTTGAATTGGAAGGAAATCTCAGGGTTTTGGTGCAGTGGTGTCCAACAACAATAAAAATAGGGGTCAGCCACTAAGCCATACCAAAGAATATGAGATGTTTTGGGGTAACACTGCTGTGGACGGCATGCTGGCCTAGAAATGGACAGACTAGTGTTCTTTGTGTTCTCTGTATTTTTGTCATTTTACTCGGGTATAAAGCTCAATCCTTGTTTGACACCTCCAGGCCAGGCTACTAAGCACCTCAGGGTAAGCACATCACAGCCTTCCCAGCAGTGGTCATCCAGCCTTTACTTGAAAAATCTATAAATGAGAGCTCAGTCCTTTTCACAACAGCCCCTTCTCCTTTGGGATCTCACTTAGCTTTAGAAAGTCATTCCTTTTCATTGAACTTCAATCTGGGGTTCAGCAGAATGAGTCTCTTAGATCTTTTCCAGGACATCTCTTCAGGTACTTAGCAACAGCTGTCCCTTCCTCCTCCAGCCCACCCCAAGTCTCCAGCCAAACATGAGGTCCCTCACCATCCTTGAATACTTCACGGTTTATCGGGTGATGTTCTGGGTGGGCCCCAGAACTGAGCAGAGACTAGGAGATGTTCTGGGGTGACACAGCATTCTGGACCTATACCTGACCGATGTAGACTTGCAGCAAACCATCTGTGCCTCCGTGATTGAGGCTTAATGGTACTGAGTGGTGGATGCTCAGAAATGTCCAACAGTTCCAAATAAGAGAAATGAACCCAGATGGCACTTGATTAGCAAAAAAGACTATAGATGAGGAGAGAGCAGCTTTTGACCTCATGCCCCCTTTCTTTTGCCATAAAGTCTTAGGAGAACCATCTGAACTTCTTCAAGGATGTCCTTGATGAAAACATGAAGAAGGTCTAGCCAGCTTGGTCCACAGGGTTGTTCTCAGAAAACTTACTAGGATACAGAGAATATTAGATCTCACCATTTTTCTGGTTTATTGGTTTAAAGTATTTGAGAAAGAGCTGAGTAACCTTGAAGGTTTTTTCCCACAGTTGTCTCCCACCCATAAGAACAAAATCACTGGGATGATAGGGCAGCAGGGTGGCTTAAGGGTAGCTGTGACCCTTGGTTGATCTCCTGCTTGAAAGGTAACTGTGGCTATTGAGTGTCTAGATGGCAGAGGATGGGAGGAGGCAGAGTTGGAGGTGGGGGTAAGACAGGCTGTACCCAATATTGGGGACAGCAAATCACATGACCTTTGACCCCCTTCCCATCCCATTGCCCCTCTGGCAGCCTCAGCTCAGGGGTCTGTGTCCTAGTTCCTCATCTTAGCATCTTCATTCTTCTGAGCTCTGGCTTCAACCAACCTGTAGAACTTGAACAGTTAATCATGACCTTTCTATAAAGGAAACTGATGATTGATGTGACAAAGGGAGCTGTAAGTAAATCAGAGATGTTTGCCAGCATCATATAAGGTCCTTGTTAATGATGAGGTTCTCCCAATGGCCTTATCCTAAGTGTGTCTAGCCTTGGAATACCACAGAGCTAAAAACTCCATAGCTCATCCGCTATGGAAAAACAAAATGCTTTGTCACTGGTGGGACAGCCTATGGAATTAGAAGAGTTTTGCATGTGGATAATAATAGGGCAGGGGAAATGGCACCAAACATTCGGTGATTACAACTCTCACTGCTGCAAACCTCCTCCTCTCATTGCAGAGATTTTCTCAGTGAGAATGTGAGGTACACATCCCAGAGCCCAGTTTTGTAAGAATGAATGGGGGCAGCTAGGTGGGGCAGTGGATAGAGCACTGACCCTGAAGTCAGGAGGACTTGAGTTCAAATGTGGCCTCAGACATTTAAAAATTACCTAGCTGTATGACTGGGCAAGTCACTCAACCCCACTGCCTTCCAAAAAAAGAAACAAACAAAAAAAAAGAATGAATGACAAATGATCCAAAGGGCCCCTGGCACAGCCTGGTTGGTGTGCAATAACCCAGGCCTGCTCGTGAAACTCGTGAAATGGGTACAGGGATCCTGTCTGCAAGGGAGCCAGTGCGGGAGTATAGAATGGACAAGGGGACTCGATAAGAACCTCTGCATGGGGGAGCCCCCCCAGAGTTGGCCACATGCAGGTGTGGCTCAATTGTGGATGAGAAAAGAGCCCATGAAAACATCCTAAATTATGAATGAAGTCAATGCTTGAATCAGCAACTGCAGGAGCTGGAGCCGCGATGAAGCAGCAGAGGAGAGTGAAAGATTTTAAGGAAATTAGTTGTTAATTAGAATTTTACAAGGCAGCAAAACAGACCGTGCCGTACTCAGTGATTGCTTTTGTCTTCACCAGAGAGGCCACAGTCAGGATTTTCTTTTGAGGCTCTGTCTCTGCAGACTGACCCCTTGTCCTCAGGGCACCATCTCCCTGGGTTTGACTTATTCTCCATACTTTCTTATCAGCTCTGAGTTATGGCCCTGTCTCCCCACCCCCACCCCCATTTGTGAGCCCCTTGAGATCAAGGAGCATTTTTGTTTTTTCTTTGTTTCCCCAACGCTTGTGTCCAGAAGACAGCAGGCATTTGAAAACTGCTGATTCTAACTTGAATACAAACTCGAAAGAGTGTATGTTTGCAGTGAGAAGAGGAACAGGGCAAGATGGAAGTATTTCTTAGAAAATGGCAGCCACAGCCGTGTCTTTGTTTTTGGGTGTTGGTTGCCTGCTGAGTGACCCATGGCAGACCCTTCTCTAGCATGAAGGAGCAAGGCTTCTTCTGTCACGATGCCAGACTCAAGCCCTCTGCCCTCCACAGGCCAGGAGCCAGGAAAGCATGATGAGAAGAAGAAGCCAAGGGCATCCAGGCATGGAAACCCTACTCAGGGTTGGTCTTGTGCCTGAGAGTTGGAGAGAGCTGGGAATAGCTCACCTAGAAGCCGCGCTAGTGTCGCCAGCACCATGTCTTTGCATGGTCCCTCTTCATCATGAATAGGGCAGCCATACTGCTGACAGGGGACTCAGATCTTAGGACCTGATGGGGCTGGCCAGGGATGGATGAGAAAGGAGGATCGAGTTGGGGAAACTGCTGGCAGCTCAGGGCAACAGGTCCCATTACTGACCAGTGGGGTGAGTCTTAGGGAGAAAACCTTGGATGCTTTCAGCAATCACTGATAACTAAGATAATAGTGAATGTTATCTCTTGTTCCCTTAGGGCTGGTAGCCTTAGGGCATCCTTAACCATGCTGTCCTTTGTTCTGTCCTTTCTCTCATCCCCAGGGCCAAGACCATTAAAGCTGGGAGGGACCTCAGCTAGTCTAGTCTAGTCTGACTCCCCAGAGGCTGCCTCAACTGCCTATGGTTACCTTGGGAGTAGGTGCTGCCACTGAGATTTGAACTCAGGTTCAAATCTCTTTCCATTGCACAGTGCTCTGTTGGTCCTTCCCAGTGACTGGTGAATCATTACTAATCGTTCTTGTTAAATTGTTATAAGTGACCGGCCCTAGTTTTCATCCCTCTTTGTGATGTATTGGTATCCAGAATGCCCCTGTCTACTCACCCTGGGGCTTTGGGGCATGAGAGCCAGTGCCTCTCCCAAGTGTGCCCTTCTCCTGCAGTCTGGTATCTGCAAAACATGGGCCAGATATGGTAAGGAGGCCAGTCACATGGCTAGTGCCGATGAAATATGAAAGAAATACAGAGTGGGGGAGGGATAGCCTGTGATGGATGACATTAGGAGAGCAGGTTAGTATTAGGTGAAGTAGGAAAGGGGACATTCCACTAGAGGGGATTGGACAGAGGTTGGAGAGCAGGAAGTATATATTTGGGTTAGTCAGGTGTCCACACTGACCAGCATGAAGGTTTGGTGAGGTGAAAGGCCAGCTGGTCAAGGTGAATTAGGGTCACATTGTTAGGGTCTAGGAAAGTCAAACTAAATCATTTAGGCAACAAGAAGTCACTGAAAAATTTTTTGAATGAGAGAGTGATCCATTTAGAACTTGAAGAACATAAGTCTGGTGCTAGAAGAGGACAGAGAAACTGGGCGAGATTTGCAGACTGATGTAGGGGTGAGGCAATAAGGTCCTGCACTGGGTTGCTGACAGGAAAGAAGGGATGACTCCCAGTTTGTCAAGAGTGGCTGGCAGGGATTAGTGTTGCAGCATCTTTCCCCATCATTTGGACACCACAGAGCTCAAAATGGAGAAGGGCCCAGATGAGTGCCTTACCTCGTTCTGGTGGGGGGGAAGGGGGGGGTCACAGAAAAGAAAGCAGCTAATGCCAGTCATCTGACATGGAAACAGCTGTGGGTCCCCTGAGGCTGCCCGGAGCTTGTGGAGAATGTTGCTGCCCTCCTAGAGGAGCGGCCTGATGTCATCCAGGGATTACTTCTCCATTTTGAGGGGCTGCCCCCCCGATACTTCAGCAGAAAGTCTCTGAGCCTACCACTCATGACCATGAACCTTGCCTCCTCCTCTGGTGGCTCTTCCCTCTTGTTCAGGCGGCCTCCCTGAAGCCATGCTTGGAAACCTTCCCTGCTCGCCCTCACACATGGCTATACTGCTCTCTTTTCCACCTTTTCTGGCCCTAGATCTCCATCCCATCATTTTCTGTTGTGGGCATCTTCTCTCCCAGTAAAGCTGCATGAGGGCAGGACTCCTGTACTGATATGCTGCTGAGCACATCACTTACTGAGTGGAATTGAACCAGTTATCCTCTGGCAAGACGGGTTGAGTCGATGCAAGTCACTGAGGCCCCTTCAACTCCAAGAACCTGTTTCAGTGTGGTTTTTAGGACTTTGTGCAGTCTTTCACTTGTGGGGCCTGCAGTTGGCAAGCAGCCAAGATGGTGCTGAGGGCCTCTAGAAGCAACGACTTCCCCTTTCCCGTATTTCATGACAGCTCCAGATAGCTCAGCAGTTGGCCAAGAAACAAGACTGAGCTTTTGGTTCTCAAGACAAATTGGCTCAGGCTTGAGTTCTCATCCAGTGCTATTTGTCACTGTCCTGTAAGGATGCCTTGGGTTCTCAGTTTGACTGACTGATGTCTTCCAGATAGAGCCCCCTGGACCACTCCCCTTATGAACCTTCTCGTAGCAAAGTAAAACAGTGTAATCAAAGCATCGGTCATCCCTGACAGTATACACGCCATTCTACATCAAAGCCCCCCACCTCTCCAAGGAAGCAAGAGGTCATTTACTTAACCTTTCTGCAGAGCCAAGAGTGGTCCTTGCCATTGCACCAGGATTAGGTTTTGCTTTCCTGTTCTTTCATTTACAGCATTGTGTAACTGCTTTAGGTTCTGTTTACTTCACTCTGCACTAGCTCAGTCACCTCTAACTAGGATTATCTGAATTTCTGGCATTCATTATTTTTAATCTAGTTGTATTGTTGGATCCTGCTTCCACCTGCCATTTCCTCCTTGATGGACATTTGGTTTATCTCCTGCATTTTTGGTTTTGCAAAAAAGTGCTGACCTGACATTTTGACATCAGTGGTACTACTTTCTCTTTTTCTGACACCTTTGGGAAAAATATCCATTTGTGGTGGGATCTTTGGGTCAGAAGGTTGGTTAATATTTCTCTCTTAATTCCAAATGATTTTTATTATGGTTGAACCACTTTATGGTGCATTAATAGTGGTATGCTTATCTTCCCTCCAACATTGATTATGTCATTTTCCTCAGGTCATATATAGGAATATAGAAAATTAGCCCTCAGTAGAAGATGCTTCCTTCTGTTTATCAGCCCCTCCTTACTTCCTCTGACATCAGAATTTGACTAGGGAGAGTTTTGGTCATCTGGATGAAGTTGGACTGAGACAGTAGTCATGTTCCTTTGTGAAATAATTCTTGATAATAATAATAATAATAATTCCTGATGTTTGTTTTTTCTTTTTAGCTGAAAGGTCACAAATATAGTCCAGGCTATAATGCAGAGGTGGGGGACAAGTGGATTTGGCTGAAATGAAACCTTTCCCCCTTGGAAGGAGCTAATGGAGCAGTTACAGGCCCTAACCAGTCACCAAGGAAATGAGTCTCCAGTTATGAGCTGGAAGAAGAGAACGGCCTTGTGGCTTCTATCAGGACCATGGAGATGAGCGCTGCCTTCTATGATCCCTAGACATGTCAGTTAAAGGAATTTAAAAAAATAGAATTTCCTAAAACTGGTTGGTAAGCACCTTTCTTCCACTGGCCTTGACCCCTACAGAAGTCTGTATTTTGCTTCCTCAGACTTCCAAGAAATAAAATCTTTTCTGTGAAACTCCCTGAAGTGCGTGTGAGTGCTCTTGTCCCTGGATGGTGGGTGTGTCTGACTCTGAGCATTGGGGTCCTGCCCTGCATTCAAACAGTCTCACTGCTGCATCAAACAAAAACCAAGGAGAACAGAACAGACTGAAAGAGGGAAGGAAAATGGCCCCAGATTGACCCAGCAATGCTTTTGTCTTAATAGACATTTTGGTTGAAGCCTACCTGAAAGCCATCATCAGCCATTCTCCTAATTTCTCCTCTGATGGGTGTTTACAAGCTCAGAGGCTTGAAGAAGTAAAATACAAGAAGAAAGTGGTCATTTGGGCCAGATGAGACCCCAGTTTATGAATTCATTAGGCCCGACCTCTTCCTCCTGTTCTGGGATGTTCACAGAAACTTGGGCAGGGCTGGCTTTAGGCTTGTCCAGAGGGGGATTCTTTAGGAAATTTGAGAACAGGCCTGAGAAGGCTGCAGGATGACCTCCATTTCCATTTTTGCTTACAAGAGGCGAAAATGCAGCTTCCTGGCCATTTTTGAGTCACAGACCATATTTAAGTGGTTGTAATTTTGTATTTCCAACAAGGAACTGAGCACTTTAATAATTAAATGAAAGTACTGCTGGGCATCGGGCCAGTCGTGCAGGGCCTTTGGTTCCAAGCACCTCCATTTGGGCTTTGGCTTCCCCCACACAAATCCATTATGAGCAGAGGAAAAAGAAAGAAAAATCTCTTTAATTAACTTCAGGGTGTGCCTGGTGGAGGCTGCCTCCTCCTCTGCAGGGCCCTCACTCTCTTCAACTTTGACTAGGCTCTAGTTCTGTTCACCAGCAGGTCAGGGAAACGATGGACTGTGTGGTCAGGATGACTTGGGTGAGATCCAGAGCCCACCCACCGCATCAACCCTCTTCTTGTAGCTTCAGGTCTGAATAATTGCCAGCCATTGTAAACATTGGTTTTTCACGGGGATTTGTGTCCAAGCCTATATGCTGGAGGCTACCTCGAGAGGGAACATGAATTTGGAATTGCACTGTTTCATTTTCCAGTGTTTTCTTTTACAGGGTTGTTGGGCAGAGACATAAAGACAGGAAAAAATGTTTCATGTTTTTTTCTTCCAATTGAAATACTGCAGTAGAATCACAGTGGGAAGGGCCACTGAGACCAGTCCACACCCCAAAAGAAACCTCACTGCAAGAAGACCACCAGAAAGCTTGGGTGACTGTCTTTGGAGGCAGTCCATTCCATTTTGGGAAGTGCTGAGTGGGAAGTGTTTCTGACATCAAACCTGATGCTGCCCCCATTTCTCCTTGTGCTGCTCTTGGGGGGCCATGCAGAATAAGATCTCTTTTCAGGGGGGTCATTCCTTCAAATACTTGATGTCACCCTTACCCCAGTCTTCTCCAGATGAAATATCCTCACTTCCTTCAATAGCCTAACCTGGAGTCCTTACCCCACCCTGACTGCCTTCCTCTGAATACATTCTTGAATGCCATCATCCCTTGTCTTTCTACATGCAGCCCAAGCTTGCATTCCCGTCTTGGCTGCCAGGTGTTGAGTGTTAAAACTGCTCTCCAGGTAGTTCTGCTGTCTTGCTTTTGAATGTAGTAGGAGGGATCTCCTACATTTTCATTCTCTGTTTCTTTGGCATGTAATGAAGAGGATTCAATTCAATAAAAATATTTTTATGTGAGAACAAAAAAACATTTGAAATAAATACTTTTCCAAGTTTTTAAAATCTCTACAAAAATCACAGTGGCAAATGTGACCCATTAGAATGTCTTGGAGTCAGGATGATGCGGCCTTCAGGCTTCTCTGACCCATGCCAGCTGGGACCCTAGGAAGCTGCTGCCTCTCAGGGCCCAAAGGAGCTCGAAGATGGGAGGTCGAGGACAGTTAGATGCTTCACCTGTGGAGGAGTCTCTTGCCTGTAAGTTCATAACCTGATGAAATAATAGCTCCAAGGCTGCCTCCCCTCAGGAAAACAATGGCCTGCCGCAACCTGAACGCTAGACTACAGATGCCTCCCTGCTTCCCCCCTGACCCGGACAACAGGATCATTGTTTCTCAGATGCCCTTCCTTTTAGATTTAGAGAGCAAGTACATCTTCGAAATAATCTGTCCCCTACCTGAGTAGTTTCAAGGGATGACTTGAAAATATCAAACAGCACACAGTTTTAGGAAGGTATATTTAAAGTATGGCTTAGCCCTGGTGTCCACTCTATGAGATTTGTTCAATGGAACCTGCTGGAGCCACATCAGTAAAGCGTGGCTAGTATGTGTCTCTGTGGCCATAGAACCGGACGTCTCATGAGATTCAACTTGCCAGCTTCTTCGTGAAGAGTGTGATGGCCTGTGGACAGCATCCATTCTGGAGCCAAGTGGGCCCAATGACTGCCGCTTTTCCAGGAGCCCAGTTGGGATGACAGGTCAAAGGTGGCCATGTCCTATTTCCTGTAAGTCCAGTCCAATTTGCTGTGGGCACACCCTAGGACAGAAAAAGAAGTAACTGGGTAGTGAATCTGTTTTATTGTTTTTTAGATTTTTCAAGGCAATGGGGTTAAGTGACTTGCCCAAGGCCACACAGCTAGGTAATGATTAAGTGTCTGAGGCTGGATTTGAACCCAGGTACTCCTGACTGCAAGGCCGGTGCTCTATTCACTGTGCCACCTAGCCGCCCCAGTAGTGAATCTGTCTTGATAAAAATTCAGATTTTCCCTCCAATATAACTTTCCAAAATAGCTTTCTGTATTGCATAGAATTCTTAGAATTTGTGATTTCCTAACTTCATAAAAACAGCTCTGTTGAATGAAGACAGTGTAAAAATCACATTTAAAAATACCTCAGGGCTCGCTTTCTGCTCAGTGAAATATGCTTCACCCCCTTGGTTTGAGCAGCTTGATGGCTGAGTGTCTAGGAAGTCCTGTCTTGGCTGCTCTCTGTGGAAAGGTGTCAGATGATGCCTCTGTGGACATTTTAAATGTTCATCAGAAAAGACATTATTGGCCCTCTCGTTACTTTGCTCACAATACTCAAGACCAGGATGGATGCATTCAGAGGGCTAGAGGGGTGTTTGGTAAAAACCACAAGACTGATTCCATGAGTATGGAGAGGCATCCTTTGTCCATCTGTCCTGCCCAGAGCTAGCTGTTAGCTGCTACCTACAAGATCCCTGACGAGCTTGGAAATGGAATGCTTTCCCCTTCTAATATAGAATGTGGAACAAATCCCTTGGTTAAAAAATCTGGTGGCCTGAAGGAAACTTCATTAGCTCCTGTGATTTTGGTTTCTTGAAAATAATGAATTTGTGTGGTGAGGGCTGGGGGTGGGGGTGGCGCACAACACACCATTTGGGGACCTGACACATCTTGAGTAGGGCTGCTTTTTCTCACAGAGGGAGCTTAGGTGAGTTAGAAATAAGAGTTCTTCCTTCACATGCTGTCAAACTGAAGATTGAGGGAGCAAACAGCCAATGGATGGACCCATCAAGGTGCTCCTGACACCCGGGCAGCCGTTTGAAGAAAGATCTGGTCTCAGTAAAGGTGTGGGGGAAGGGAGTGAGACCTCAATTTACACTTTTTTGGCTATACTTCCATTTTTCTTGGTTGCCCCAGTGGAGCAGAGTCTGGAGGGAAGTATCCACCCCTCAAGCTCTGGCCTGATTTCCCCATCGCACTCTTTTTAAGGAATGCTCTTCAGAAGGGAGTTGGATTTGAACTCAGGTCCTCCTGACTCCAGCACTCTATTCACTGTGCCACCCAGCTGCCCCCAGGCCCTTCTTCTCTTGGAAGGGTCTTTTGTCTTAAAAAATGAGGTGTGAGCTTAGATGCTCTGTGACTTCTGAGGCTTCCTCCTAGCATGATATGAAACATGAAGATGAAGCATAATTGAGAAATGTGTTGCATGTGACTCATGGCCAAAGCAGAATGACCCCAACCATGTGGTGGGAAAGGCAAAGCTTCTTGAGAGATAGGCGACCTCGACCACCTTCCACAGAGTGAGGAGGCTCCGGCACCAAGGCAGGGAGGCGCTGCTTAGGGCTTTCGTGTTCAAAGCGGCTTCCCAACATGAATTAATCATTCTCCACTCCCAGCATTCTGTGGTTAGTCTGGGAGAGCTCGGATGCATTTGGTCGGGCCAGATCCGGCGGCTCAGCTCTGAGTTCCTGAGCAGAAGGAATAAATCCATTCTAATGGAGTTTTTAACCCAGACAGAAATGGTTTGAAGGAGCTGAAAGCTCCCGGTTGGCAGGAGCATTCCCATCCACATGTATCTGGTGGGGTGGGGATTGTTTACTTTCATGAGTAGACTCCCGTGGAAAGGGAGTGGAAATGGGCAACGACAGGTGAATTTCCCCCCAGTCTCTTCCTTGTCATGGCTCTGCTTTCCTGGCAATGCCACTCCAGAAGCCTGCTTAGAATATAAGCCGGAGGGGCGGCTAGGTGGCACAGTGGATAGAGCACCGGCCTTAGAGTCAGGAGTACCTGGGTTCAAATCTGACCTCAGACACTTAATAATTACCTAGCTGTGTGGCCTTGGGCAAGCCACTTAACCCCATTGCCTTGCAAAAATAAAAAATAAAAACAATACAAGCTGGAGACCAAGGCCTAGAACCTCCTAGAACCTCCGAGCTGAAAAGAGACCATTTGGTGCCTGAGAAACAATCTCCTTCCTGGTGTCCCTGGCTATCCAGCGAGCACTTGGAGATGCCAAGCATGCAGAATTCTCACTGCTTTGAATTTCATATATCAGTCAAAATTGGCATCTTTGAGATGCCTACCCTCTGCCATCATGCCTGCCTTTGCTCACTGGGCCCAGATGTTCCCCAGTGATTCCCCTTCAGATGACTGAAGACCACCAGCTCTTCCCTGAGCTCCCTCACTGGCCCCAGAGGACCCTTCCCCATCCCGGGCAGCTGCTCTGAGAACTCAGTGTAAGTCCTGAACAGGAAGGTGGAGTTTTTGAGAAGGAAAGGACTGAAAAAACTAGCATTTCAGTCGGCATTAACTATCCAATGTGGTTATCCTCACACCCATTTGACAGTCCATCCTTTATCCTCAGAGGACCTCCTCAACAGGACGGAGTGACAAGTGGTTTTAGACGGACCACCCTTGTCCTTGGTGACTTGGAGTTGGAGCTTCTCTCCACCATTGGGGGAGCAGCGCTCTCCTCTCCACTTGGGTTGGTTGCTCCTCATTCATGTGGGCTGCCCTTGTTCACTCTTTGGGAGAGGCAATGATAAAATGGTGAGAACTCTGCACCTGAAGTGGGCGTTATGGAGGCCAGTTCCACGCACCTCTGACGCTATGTGGTGGCTAGGTGATACTGGACAAGCCCCTCTCCTTGGGCCTCAGGTGGCTTCCTTTGGGAAATGGGAAGAATAACAGCACCGAGTTCATGGGGTTCGTTATTACTAAATTCAAGTGAGATGATTCATGGAAAGTGCAAACCTAAAAATACTATAAAAGCAGCAATTATTCTTAATGTTATTTTAATTTGTCAATCCTATGCAAAGATAGTTTTCCACATTCACCTTTCTGTAAGCTTTTGACTTCCACATTTTTCTACCTCCCTCTCTTTCGTCCCCCCTTCCCATGGCAGTGAGTAATCTGATATATTTTGTACACACACAATCATCTTTAACATTTCTCTATTAGTCATATTGTGAAAGAAGAATCAGAATTAAAGGGAGGAAAAAACCCATGAGAAAGAAAGAATGTAAAGTTTTAAAAATGAAAGTAGTCTGCTTTCCTCTGCATTCAGACTCCATGGATTCCTCACTGGGTGTGAATGGCATTGTCCAAGCCGGTCCCTCAGAATTGTCCATCATCCCTGGATCACTGAGAGGAGCCGTGTCCATCTTAGTTGCTCATCACCCAATATTGCTGTTGCAATGTTGCAATGTGCTCCTGGTTCTGCTCGCTTCACTCAACGTCAGTTATTTTTATCGGTATTTTCTGATGATGATCCTAAGCTGAGCTGGCAAACTAGGGCCTTTGGTCTGTTTACAGCTCATGAAGTCAGAATATTTTGTTGACTCAAAATGCTACTCTATTGTAAAACCTAAAACCCATTCCCAGGTCCCCCAGCCTGGGCTGGGCTGGGCTAGATTTGGCCAAGGGGGTGGTTTGCTCACTCCTATCCACAGTAGAAGATTGACCATCATCTTCATCTTGTGGTTCCCAAGAACAGTCTACATTCAGAAAGGGAGGACACTCAGTCAACCCAGCTTTTGTCAAGGTCCCAAGCTCATGCCCCAAGAGTTCTGCCCATTAGGTTCTGGGTGATGCAAAAACTAGAGAAGACATGATTTGAGAGAGAAGTGAGGGACTGGAGCAGGAAAGAAAAGGGGCCTCCTTTGCCTGTCTGCCATTCACCGCTGGAACTTGGGGGAGATGGGAAGAGCAGGAGGGGGTCAGCTGGGCTCTGGGGAGAGGCTGCCCTCAGACATGGCCTGGCCAGCTGCCCCAGGCCCTCCTCATCCTCCTCTCAGAGCTCCAGAGGCTGTTGAAGGCCTTAGGTTTCTAAGGGGGGCACCAGACCCTGAGGCCAGCTCCTGGCCATTGGAAGCTGTCCTTTATTTGAAGAAACTGGGAATGTCTGGAGGTCCATCTGTTATGGGTGGGATTGATCTTTATGCTTGTCCCTGGGGGAGTGGGACCAGGAGGAATAGGGAAAAGTCATGTAAAAGGTGATTTAGGCTTGAAGTCAAGAAAGTCTCCCCAGTGGGAAGTGCAGACCCCAAGTGGAGTGGACTGCCCAAGGGGGTCTTCTAGATGAGCCCCTATCAGATGATGGCCTCTGGGCTCCCTCCAGCCACAATTTTCTGATGTCTCAGGCAAATGGACACTAGGGGTTGATGGGGGAATCAGGACACAGAAGGGTCCAAGCCTGCAGCATGGGAACATCCAGAAAATAGGTGTGGCATTAATTGATGAGCACCCTGAAGCAGGAATGAGGAGGAGGGGTAGGTCTCCAGGAATGAGAGGCCTCTGAAGCCCAGGAGCTCCAAGGGTCTGAGACCACCCCAGAAAGCACCATGGAAAGATCTGCTGAGCATTATGGAGAGGTGATGACCCAGCTGGGAGGCCATCCCAGGTAAGCCTAGGTGTCCTAGGCAGTGCCAGCCGAAGCCTCCTGGCCCCTGCCCTCAGCTGGAAGCCCAGGGCTTGTTATCCCTGGCCAAACATGTGTCTCTCAGAGCCACCTGCCCATCGTCTGTGGGGAGAGGGCTTCTGACGCAATTTGGAAGGAGGAAAAGCCAATGACTTCCTGCTGTGCTTACATTTGACCGGGAACCCAGGGTATGTTCCCCATTTGCCGTCTTGGAACTATGGAAACCTACCCTGGGCCAGGGGCCAAAGCTCAGGGGGCTTTGAGTATCTGGCCCTGGTTGGACCCATCTGGAGGCTTGGGCTCAGTTCTGGGGGAGACTTGTTGGAGGAAGGGCATGCTAAGGAGTGGATGCCAGGCTCAGGAGGGTCCTGGAGAGAAGGTGGGGTGGGATGGGCCCAGGGACCAGAGGAGAAAACACTCAGCTGGTGGGGGAGGGCAGGAGTTTAATAAAGCTCTTTGGGTGTTGGAAGAGCTGACTTGTAAGAGGCATTCTCTCAGATTTAGAATGATGAGGATGAGGAGGAGGAGGAGGAGGATGATGATGATGATGTGTACTTTGGGTTTGCTAAGGACATGTGTTGTCTCATGTGATCTTCATAATAACCCTGTTAAAACATTTTACAGATGAGGAAACTGAGGCTGGGAGCACTGAATACCTTGGTGAGGGAGGGACCTGGAGCTAGTCAGGGGCTGAGGCAGGATTTGAACTCTACCCATTGTGCAGAGACAGAAGGGATGTCGGCCACTCTGCAATCCAACTTTCCTCCTTTTACAGATGGGGTTGAGGTGCAAGGAGATGGGTGGATCTTGTCCAAGGTCACCAGGTCCTGGGGCACCAGACCTAGTGCCAGGGATCTTGCCAGCTGCTTGAGCCCAGAGGGCAGTACCCAGGTGTATGGGAGCTGGATGGGGGTGTTAATGAAGCCCTCAGTGGCTTCCAGCCTTAGACTAAACCTGAGTTCTAAGCAAAAAGAGGATGAGCTGCTGCCCTTGAGGAACTTATACTTTAAGGCAGAGACAACGCCCAAGGGGGGGTGGTGGATGAAGGGACCCATTTCCAAGCCAGGAACAAAGAAGGAGAAGTCCACTTTCTCAGAAAGCATGAAGTATTTAAATAGGGAAAATGGCAGAAGGCCTTGCCTGGGCACTCACGGGCTGCTCATGGCGCCGGGCTCTGAAGGATGCCTCCAATGAACTCTTCCTTGTGTTGGCCCTGCCCATGGGCATGGTGTGATGGAGACAGTCAGGCTTGGGTCCCTGAGGGTTTCCATGAACAAGGCTCCCTCCAGAGCTGCTCCACCTGGGGCTCTGTCACTGCCAGCTCATGTGTCATGAGGATGGTAGCAGTGCCCTGGAGGCTTCCTGGCATATGCCCCCAGCCCAGCCCCCTCCCTCTCCCCTACTGTTCCATTTCTGGTCTCTGGGGGGCTCCTCATTGGGGTAACTACCTGATTTCTGGGCTCATTACCCTCCATGCAGCTTTCTCGACTCAGCCCTGCCTCCGGTCCACCATGGGCACAGCCTTGCCAGGAGCCTCACCCCAGAACAGCATGGGCACCTTCCATACAGATGCCATTTTCTCTCCTTTGACCCCTCCAGCTTCTGCTATAGCTTGCACACTGGTCCCCCCTCCATCATACCCACTTCCCAGGGGTCATGCCCTTCAGAAGCTTCCAGGTAAAGCCAGGCCCTGGCTGGGGACAGTGGGGGCTCCTTCTCTGCCTTTTCCAGGGGAGTTACAGTTTCTGGGCCTCCCACCCTTTTGGACTCTCTACAGCCAGGAGCCCCTTCTGAGGAGAATGGTTGTAAATCCACAAAGGAGACAAGTTACTGTTGTAGTGTGCAGTGATCAGATTGGTAGAAAACAAAGGCCATGGAGCCCCAGTGAAGAGCTGTGGGACCCCAAAATAGAAAAGCCTAGAGCTGGGCAGCCAAGGCTTCTGGGGAAGTCTTCATGGGTTTCCCAGAGGGTCATCCATGAAGTTGGCCCTATGATCCCAAGAATAGGTTTTTGGGGGAGGGGTCCGAGGAGAGGTGAGGGGTGGGGTAGGGAGTCATTCTGGGAGGCTCTGCTTGTCCCCCAGGCTTGGCGAGAATGGGGAGGAGGGGGTGACTTCTTCCCCCCAGCCCCCCACCCCGTACAGCTGGTACAAAACCTTCCGACAAAACCATCACCCAGAAAGATGTGCCTTTCCTGGAAGCTGCCTACCCGGCTTTGGTTTGTGCCCAAGGGCACAATGCTGGCAGCCGAATTCCGGGAAAAGGCTGCGTGGCCAACCTGGAGAGCCTTCCTCTCTTCCTCTGCTCTCAAGGCCATCCTTCTGGTCGCCTGTGCAGGCCAGAAGTGAGGCCTCCTGGGGCCAAGGCCGTGCACGGGAGCTGCCAGGAAACCCTGCCACGACCCTGGAAGAGGATGACTGGGGAGGGGCTGGGAGGTGCCCCCCATCTTTCTTTTTGTAATCCACTGCAATTTTACTGTGGTGTCTTAGTGACCGCTTCTTGTAGCCTGCGGGCTGCCTGGCTTCATGCCCAGGGCACACGAGAGGCCAGTGGAGACTCCCGATCTGCCTCAAGTGGATGGAGCATGGCAGATTGGGGCGCTATCTGCCCTGCTGCTTCAGCAGTCCTCCTCCCCTCCTGGAGGGATGCCCCGGGTCCCGCCTCCCTTCTCCTCATTCACCCAGGTTGGCCAGTCCTATTTCTGCAGGATCCTTGTCAGCATCCAGCGCCCCCCACCCCAACCCTCTCAGCCCGGGTTCTCATCACACAGGATCCTATATTTGGAGCTGGTGCTGAGTTCAAACCCATCAGGTCAACAGAGGGCGAGACTGAGGCCAAGCAAAGGTGACGAGGTGGTCAGGGTGGTCCCACCATTAGACTCCAGAGTGCACCCCGCCAGTGGCTAGCACGGCCTGCCAGGCCATTCTCCCATCAGCCCCTTCTCTATCAAGAAGCACCCCTGAAGGCCACCTGCTGCCACCTAGCCGGATTGGGTCGAGGTTGCCCTGTTCATCAGCTCTCACCAAGGTGGCACCCACAGCAGGGCATCCGCTTAAGAATGGGGCCCAAATGAAAATGCAAGAAAAGAAAATCCCGACAAGGCAAAGCTTTTCACGCCCAATGCCCCCCACCTGCCCCCAGCCCTACAAAGCTCTTCCTGCCAACCAGGGCTGTTTTCCAGGCCAATGGGCCCCACCCTGGCTCAATCTGGGGGAGCAGCAGAGGGGCCAGCCTCGGATAAACACTGAGCAAGCCTGGAATTCCCTCATTGCTGTCTGGAACAGATGAAGCCAAGTCTCCAAAGGGTCCCACAGTATGAAGAGCACTGGGTCTGGAAGCAGTTAACATTTATTAAGCACCTACTGTTTGCCAGACACCCTAAGTGTGAAGACCTAGAGAAAATCAAGAGGCAGCCCCTAGTCTCCAGAGTCCAGGGAGGGTTTGCCTCGGGGCCTGGAGGAGACAACTCCCCTGCCTCCCCGGTTCTCTGGCACTGGCAGCCCTGGAAATGTCATCCCCCATCCAAGTCTGGGCTTACAAGCCCTCCACCCCACCCAGGTCCCTGCAGGGAATGTGGGCCTCTTTGTGAGCAGGGCCTCTTTGGGTCCACATGGCAGGTGACTTGGGCAGGTGTGCTCTGCTTCAGGGATGCTCGGCACAAGAAAGCCAAAGCAGAGAGAGCAAGCCTTAGGCTGCTCGCTTGAGGTGCCCAGGAGACCCGGGCCCTCCTGTAGAAAGGGGGCGTGTTCCCCGGGCTCCCACCAGGTGGTGCTCACACCACGCTCCTACAAACCCCTCCTGCTGGCTTGGCCAAGCCAGTCTGGTTGGTCTGGGCATCTTGGGGAGCCCTGGGCTTGGGCATGGGTGGGATCCTGGGGAACCGTCTTGGGGTGGCAGAGTGGCACAGGGTGGCACCGGCCTCTGCTACCCAAAGAACTGGCCTTGGGCAGTGATGGAGAGGCCCTGAGCAGAGGCCAGGGAAGCTCTAGACAAGCGGCTGATTGCATTTGGTTCCATTTCATTAATAAAGTTCTTCTTGTAGATGGTGGGTGTACGATGGGCTTGGGGAGGGGATTCGTTTTGTTTTGGCCTCAGGGTCTGAAGCAGAAGCAGTGAAGGGGCATCTCCAGATTCAATCCCAGGTCAGTCCAATCCAACAGCATTCGTTAAACTGCCATGCACCAGGAACTGGCAAAATGAAAAATAACCCCCCCCACCCCAGGGAGCTTCTATTTTGGGAGGAGGGAGAGGGCAAAATCCCCCATCTTAACCTGGTCATTGGAGTCAGAAGCTGACCACTGGAGAGGCCCTTTCTGATGCCCTCTGTAGGAGTCAGCCCATGAACTGAGCTTTGAATGAAGTGGGGGGGGTTCTAAGATGGAGAGATGAGGAAGTGGGGCAATCCAGGGATGAGGGGCAGTCTGGAAGAATATGGACAATGCTAGGGAAAACCGGCAGCGAGGCATGCAAAGTAGAATGGGCTTCCCATCATGGAGAGCTCTACAAAGTAGCTGAAAACTTGTCCAGTCCAAAGGGGGGGGTCTTTATTCAGCCATGGACTGGACCAGAGGGCCAGCGAGGTCCCCAATTCAGGGCTCCCATGGAAGATGCTGATGCAGGGGTGGGACAAACAACCATTTGGAGATGGTTTCATTAGGTGGTAGCAGTGATGGTGCTTCCATTGCCAGTGGGCTGGTTTGGCCTCTGCCCAGAACCAACTGAAGTCAGATTCCCTCTGACCCCACCCCCAACCTGCCACTTTACTAGTTCTGTCAGTTGAGTGCTGTAATCGGGACCTACCACAGATTCAGATTGATCTTTTGTGGTGCCTTGGATTCTTTTTTGGAGAAGGAATACTCCACCATGGAAACATGCCAGAACTGCCACCCTTAAAGAGCACACTCAGTGACCTTTAGGAGTATTGCTGTGGCTGTTGGTAGAGGACTGTATTTCAAAGATCATTCAAGTTCCCAGTGAGACTGGCTCAGTGGCACTGAAGTGAAAAAAGAAAGTCGGATTGAAAGTATGATGCCAAAATAGAGAAACAGTTACAGCAAAAGAGCCAAATTCGCCCTCAGAACGCAAATGATGCCCTTCAAAATGATGCCTGTCAAAATGGCATTGTCATGGACTGCTCTACAATGAGGCCTAGATTCTTGGAGTTGGAAAAAGAGTGTGAGAAAGTCACCACCACCACCACTACCACCTGCCCACCCCTCCCCCTCCCCCTCCCCATCCCCACCCTCATCCCCATCCCCATCCCCATCCCCATCACCATCACCATCCCCATCACCACCACTGCTAACCAGGGCTATGAAGAAAAAATCCTTGTCATGGGCAGTTCAAAACAAAGATTAGAATAAAGACTGGGGGGGGGGGGTGGCAGTGGCTGGTCAGGCTCATCTTGTCAAGTTTTAGCCTTGATTGAGTCTGGATTTTCCCTTAAGAATTGTATTTCTGAAGGCAGTCCTCCAAGTAAAGGCAATTTGTAAAATTGCAAATTTGATTAGAAAGTGCACGCCTTCATGACAATTGGATGGGACTCTGGGTTTTCTCTACCTGCTCTAATTCCATTATTTGCAGACAGGGAAGAAAGGGCATCCTGGAAGATCGGTGACCCTCTTGATGAGGACAGCCTCCTTGCGCAAAGAGAAGTAGAATATACGTGGGGCATGGCAGTCTGTCCTCTGATTTGGGCGACCACTAGCCTTAATATGCTCATTCTCCCCTCAAATAATGCTTCTGACCCTCAACCCTTTCCCAGGGGCCACATCTGAAGAAGACAAAGTTTGTAAGAGAGACTGGAAGCATCAAGACTAAGTGGAGGCATTTCCATAGTCCAGGCAAGAAGGGATGCATTTCTAGGTTTGGAGAGTCTCTGTGTGAAGTTGTTAGAGAGGCTGAGGAGATAATTTGGCAATTGATGGACAGAGTCTCTAAGGAAGGGGAAAGAGTCAGAATTGGGAAGCAGGGAGACCAGAAGGTTGGCAGTGCCCTCCAAAAACAGGGTGATTAGAGGAAGGATGGGGTGGGGAGAAAGGTAATGAATGGTGTTTTGGATGCATTAACTTTGTGATGCTTACTGGACTTCCAGTGGGACTTTTTGTACTCAGGTCCTCCTGTCTCCAGGGCCAGTGCTCTATCCACTGCACCACTTATCTGCCTTCCAGTGGGGCATTTGTGATAGTTAATTGGTGATTCAGAAATATTAATCAAGAGAAATTAGAGGAAGCATTATTTGCATAAAGGTTATCATTGGACTTATGAGAACCTGAGATGCCCGAGAGGGAGATTGGAGAGAAGAGAAAAAGTTTCAAAACAAGAGAGTTGGGGACAGTAGGTGATTAGGAGACGGGCTAAGGACGGGCTGAGGATGGACCAGCAAAGGGCAGTGCCAGTGGAAGACTGAGGGGTAATCAGAAAGGCAGAAAGAGAACTAGGAAGGAGGCATGCCATAGCTGAGGAAGAGATTATTCACAAGGGGGCTTGGTCAATAGTCACAAAGGGCAGGGAGGTGAGAAGGGTGAGGATGGAGAGGTCACTGGCTTGTTAGGGTTCGGGTTAGTGATCAGGAGATCACCGTTCCCCACAGAGGGGATCATTTCAGTTGGGGGCCAGGGAGGGAAGTCCTGCAGGGTGTTAGAAGTGAAGCCCATGGCAAAGAATTGGAGGGACGGTTCAAAGAGAGAACTTGCAAAGTGGTTTATAAACTCTGAAGTAGCTGGCGTCATTATTTAAGATATACAGAGAATTCTTCCTCCTTTGAGATATGGAAACTCTTGAGCATAAATCCCATTGAGTCCACACATCTTTTGTGGGTAGCCTGAGCCAGGGAGCCTACCTCTCCTGATCCTGTGGCTAAACCCAGGACTCTGTCTGTCTCTCTGATGCCAAGGCTAGTGATCTACAAGTCTGCCTTCTGCTTCTCAATAAGCCCTGCCAATCCAGATCTCCAGAGGATCTGCCCATCAGAGAGCAGTCCTCTGGACTTTGAGCATTCTGGAACTCTCCAGCTAGGAGCCATCCCTCTCCATCCAAGACCTGCTCCATTTCTTTTCTGACAATATATTTTCTGATAATTTTATGCCAATTCTTGTGGCATTCAAGGCCACAAGTGGTATGACACCATTGAAAAACGGTGCCTCTGACATACAGCCATTGTCTCCAGGGATCTGTGGGTCACCCACCATTCAGTCTTCTAAGATTGTAACATCCCATCATACACAGCTACAGAGGTCAGTGGGTGATAAGCAGTGCAAAAAGGTGGGGGGTGTTGTGTCTAGGAGCAGATTGGGATCACTGACCGCACTGTCCAGTTCTCTAAAGTCCATCCAGCTCACTCTCCCCTTCCTCCTCTTCCTGGATTTAGGCTCAGCTCATTGGTTATCCAGAGTCTCTTCAATGGGCAAACAGGGGACCATCTCCCATCCCACCCCATGTTATCACATGGACAGTCATTGTTCTTCATCCCCTTGGATTGCTTTGTGTGAATGGCAGTGAAACAAAGAAGCATGTTTTAAGGGCTCACTCTGCACAGAGCACTTGGGTTGGCCAGGAGACAATCCGGGATAGAAATCTTGGTCCATTTATTTAAAAGTTTTCTGCAAATCATTCATTAGGCAATCAACAAAATGTATGACCAGACATTTCATCAGGAGATGGAAAATAGCAAAGTGAGACAGCCCCGTCCGTGGGGGCCCCCAGCCGACTGGAGGCGGAGGAGACTCACAGTCCCCTGCTTGTTCACACTCTAGAACTGCGTGTTTTCCTAAGCAGAATCAGATTGTTTCGGCACTTGGGGGGGGGGGGAGGCAATCTTCCCCGTCCCTCCCCCCACTGAAGGCTCTCCAGGAAGCTCTGGTCCAGCCTGTCTGGCCTCCAGAGTTGTTGAAATGCAGCCCTACTGGAAGACCATAAAGCCTGTTGGGATCTCTGACTGTCTCTCTGTCGGTTCATCTCTTTCCATATATGTATTTATGTCTCTCTGTCTCTGTCTGCCTCTGTCTCTTTCTCTTTTCTCTCTCTCTCTCTCCCTCTCTCTCTCCCCATTTGAGAACTAAGGAAAGTCAAGTAATTTTCCTGGGGAAGGTGAAAGACTGTCAGCCAAGAAGCCGACTTCTGGAAGGCCTGGGGTGGCCATGTTGCAACTCCAGGGGAGCCCTTGCCACGAACCCCGGGTTCATCCCCGACTTTCCATTCTGCCTTTCTCCCTTCCCCTGGTGGCAGGAGGATCTCCTGGCCTGGGTTTCAGCCTGGCCTGGGGCTCACCCGGCTCTTTTTTTTTCTGGTGAGTGGCTTAGCCATTGCGTCTTTTCTCTGCTCCATCCTGGCTGCTGCAGCCCCCCCCCCCTCCCTTCTGCCAGCAGCCCCTCCCTCTTTAATTAGGACTTTCTCTGGCAATCAGGCCAGGCTGGGATCTGGAGCTCTCCGAGAGAATGGTCTGCCATGGCAACTTGTCCAAAGGGAGCTCTCAGAAACAGGAAAGCCTCATCCTGCAGAATTACATTTCTGCATAATGAACACCTGCTTGCAAGCTGAAGCAAATGAGCCTGAAGAAGGGGACTTTCATTTGGAGGGCGACCCAAGTGAAGCTGCACTCCAAGGCACTTCTCCAGACTTTGGACTCGGGGTGAGCTCCTCTCCACCCCTCCCTTGTTAGTCAGCCCTTCACCCTGGCCGGCCCCTTCCCAGGCCAAACCACAGAATAGGAGGGGAGTCGGGGTGGCTGAGGCACCAAAGGAGAGAGGCACAGCCCAACATCTTAGGCAGCTGAGCCCCTCCTGGCAAGGAGACTCATGAGTTTGTCGACACAGAAATAAAGCCTGGGTATTGAGTCAACAGGAAATCATTTGCATTTGAGTTGCCACTGGGAATTGTCCTAGACATTATAGGAAGAGAGAAAAGAAATCATCCCCACAGTCCATGTCCTGGAGCTGCAGCTACACAGAGCCTAGTTCTGGCATTGATTACCTGTGTGTCTCTGGGCCTGCCAGTTTAACTTCTCTGGGTCTCAGTTTCCTCAATTGTCAAATGAATATTCTGAGCATCAAGGTAAAATGGTGGATTTGACTTTGGAGGACCGAGTCCAAATCCTGCCCTGGTCACTGCTGACATGGATGACGTTGGTCACTCGGCTTCTCTTTCAGCCTCTTCATTTGTTAGTCACCTCTAATGGTCCTTCCAGTTCCAGCTCCAAGATGATCCTGGACTAGAATCGATGCTTTTCCTCAGAGATGAAGCGAAGGATGTGAGACAGAATTTTGGGGGGGGGGAATCTTTCCACTATATACCCAATGGGAGACAAGGAAGTCAAGGCAACATGGTGGCAGTAACTGTCAGGAGACCCTGACTCTTTGATGCCAAGGTCCATAAGAGCATCCACTCCTTAAGGGCAGGGATAGAGTCTTTTGGGAATCTCACTTTCCTCAGGACCCAGAGGTCCTTGTAAATGAAGGTGTCTAATGATTGCTAGTTCCACAGAAATGGCATGAATTTTTTTGCCTCTCCAGGGCCACTGAACCCTGACTCTCTGGTCTCCATGGCTGGCCCTTTCTAAACTTTTCTGGCCCCCACATTCTAGAAGAGGATATCAAGCTTGGGGATTCTGGGAATCTCAAGATCATTTTCAAACTTAGTCAATTAACTGAGCACCTACTGTGTGGAAGACCTTGGCTCAGAGTAGGCAGTGATGACAATGACATGTTTCCTATATGGTTTGCAAAAAGCTTGACAGACACAGCCTCCTTTGGGTCTTCCAGCAACCTTGGGAGACAGCCATTGCAAATGTTATCACTTTCCTTTTAAAGAGGAGGAAACTGAGGCTGAGGGAGATTGGAAGACTTTCTTTGGGTCCTTTAGCTAGCTAGGAACTGTCAGAATTTGAACCCAGGACTTTGGGATTCTACATTCAGATTTCTTTTCACAAGCCATACTGCTTCTCAAGAATTAAGGAGACTGCTGCTTCTGACCCCACAGACTCTGATTTCATTGCAGTGGGTTTTCCCTTCCCCAGTAAGATCTTGACCTCTCTATTGGTAGTCTTGAAATGAACCCTCACCACTATCCTCCTCCATCTAGCCTTCCATCTCCTTCTTTGCTGATATCCATCAGCCCCAGGGCCCCAGGGCCACCTCTGCTCAGTGAGCAATCGACAGGAGGATGACAGTGGCTTAGAAATGCCAATCATTGCCCAAGGTGGGTAGAACTGGGGTCTGGAAGCAGATGGCCTGGCTTGAGGGTATCACCTCCTGGACATTTATTTCCTTCTCTGTAAAATGGGCATCATAAACTTAGTTGCAATGTCACCCCATGGTGAGGGTTTCAGTTCTGGCCTCAGTGGAGGAGGGTTCAAATCCTGCCTTGTCTCTGCAGTATCTTCCCTGGCCATGCTCCTCCAGCCTCCTGAGGCCCTGGTCTGGCTCTAGATTTCCTCTCCCAAGTTCCACATTCTGGACTCTCACTATTCTTGACTGGGAATATCAACTCTCCCCCTTGTCACGTGTCTGTCTGCTCACATGCACCCTGCCCTTAAAATCTCCTCCGTGTTCATCCCAAGTCCTCATGGTTCCAAAAATCATATGAGAAAGAATGCATGGCATCCCTCTGGAGGGATTCAACCTCACTCTTCTCTCCTCAAGAAACCTCCAGCTTTCCCTAGTGTTTTATGACACTATCTCCCGTCAGTCTCTCTTTCGATTTGCCATCAGTGCTCGTTGCCTCGATTCCCCTCCATAGGCTTGGTGGTCCAGTTCAACAGGCCTTTCATTCACAAGATTAAATCTCCTACCACTGCTCCTTTGCCCAAGCAGTCTCTCTCCATCACCTCTTCCTCCTTGTCACTACACCCCCATCCTGGGCACATAGGAAATCCTGTTGATTTGAGTCTCTCCAGAGGAACCCACAAAAAAGAACAAACATCTCCTGTCCTTTTCCCAGTTCCAAGGGGTGGTCATGGGTCTTTGGGCATGGCAGCTTGAAGCTTTGCCACTCTTTCAGTGGCCCCCACTGCCAGTCCATGCCAATCTCAGGATGGATCCAGAGGGGAGATGGCCCTGGGGGCAGCATTGGATCCCACTAATGTACCCCACAGGTCCATAAGGCACAGAAGCCATTGCCTACATGAAAAAAAGAAAGGAGGTGAGGCAGCTTTTTTCTACGCATGGTAGGAGCATTCTAAGAGTGTTCTAGGGCCTTCTTCTCAGGAGCATCAACTATGGCCTGGCTGCTCCCTTGCTATGTTACTTGAGCAGATGTTTTTATGAAGCTGTGAATGGGACATTCAACTCCAGTGTCCCTGCATGCAGGTGGCATTTATCCTTGGTGCCTGATCCTGCCTATTGAGGCTGCCAGGCTCTTGGAAGAGTCAGAGTCCTCCTCTTGCCATCTTTCTCATCTGTAAAATGAACAGACCCCTGCTTCCTGCTTGCCCGCTTGAGCAGAGTTCCCTGAGGCTGGGCGTGTTTGTCTTTTAGTGGCAAGTTTGCCTGTGAATTCTCTCCTTCCTGAACATGAAGCTGCCCCAGGAAGCTCAGTTCCTGTTCACATCCTTGGTGGTTGGTGGAAATGGGGTTGGGGTGCTAGCCTTTCACCTGAAACCCCAGGTACCTGGCTACCAGACTCTTGTTATTTTTTGGCCCCTGGCATTTTTTTTAGCAAGGCAAATGGGGTTAAGTGGCTTGCCCAAGGCCACACAGCTAGGTAATTATTAAGTGTCTGAGGCCGGATTTGAACCCAGGTACTCCTGACTCCAGGGCCGGTGCTTTATCCATTATGCCACCTAGCCGCCCCTGGCTCCTGGCATTTCAATGAAGGCTGTGGCTGGGCTCTTGGGGACATCCTGTCTGCTCTGAGGCATGGAGGGCCAGGGTCACAATGTGGGGAGAAGTCCCCGGATGAGCTGGTCCTCACCTTCTTGTGGATAACGCCCTGTTGGCTCTGTCCAACCCTGGAGAGAGAACCAGGCTTGGGAAGGGACTAGGATATGTGCTTTCATACTTGAGGTTGAATAGAATGGGCCTGTTGAGGCTGGAGAAGAGAAGGCTAAAGAAGAATATTGTAGGGGGTGGTCATTTGGAAGAAGGGTCAGACTTGATTTTTTTGCATGGTCTCTGATGGAGCAATGGGTGGAAGGAATGTGGGGAGCAGTGATCAGCTTCTTAAAAAGAAACCTGGATCAAGAGTTGGAGAGTTCCTAAAGTAGAATGGGTTGCCTTAAAGCTATGAAAATAAGACTGGAAGGTCACTTATTGGGAATGCCCTTGAGATGACAGTTGGAAGACTCAGGGGGTACCTGGGAGCAGATAATCTCTGAGGGTGCTGCCAGGATTGGGCAACTCTACACATAGGAAAGACTGGTCAGTCTTGTTCTGAAGACCAGCATGGTTGGTGTAGGTGGGACCTGAGATAAGGACTCCCAGAGGTTCTATGAGCTAAATATGACTCCGGGATTTCAATGAGGAAGAAGAGGGAAGGAGCCAAGTAATGTCTTCTGTTGCTCCTTGCAGGCAGAGATGATCTTGATTTGGGTCCCATCCTCTGGCAGAACACCTGGTTATAGGAGGAGTTGAATCAAGGTTTGATGAATTAATAAATGATTAAGATGAGTAGTTCAGGAGCTAGACTGTGCCTCAGCCACAGGGATGTGGCAGACAAGTGAGAGGGCACGTCATTGTCTGGTCATCTCGTCTTGACCTTGTCCTTATCCTTAGGATAAACTTTGTCATGCCCAGATGATGGTACAGGTGGCACAATTATCCAGCTTTCAGGGGGCACAAAGTTAGGAGTGGGGAAGGGACTGCCAACACCCAAGAGGGAAGAATCAGGAACCACAAAGACTTGGGTAGGCCAGAGCCCTGGGCCGAATCTAATCAGTGAAATGTATTAAGGGGAAATGTGAGGTCCTGCCCTTTGAATAGAGGAATCCTCTGCTCCAGGAAGGTCTGGGGAGTGGTGACCCAGCAGCTTGTTTCCCTGGGAGCTGAGAGGGAATGCAAATTCAAGGCCGCTGAAAAGGTCATAGGCTCCTATAAGAGAGGGGAACTGTCCAGCAAGGAGCCCCATCTTATGATCAGACCCCTCTGTTAGACTTGTGCGGGTCTAAGCAGCAAATTTGGGCAAGGACATTGAGAAGCTGGTATATTCTATCAGAAGGGCCATCACAGGGGTGAGGGGACTTCAGATTAGACAGTATGAGAGGCTTAGCCTGGAGAAAAGGAAGCCTGGGCAGTGTGTGTGTGTGTGTGTGTGTGTGTGTGTGTGTGTGTGTGTGTGTGTGTGAACATGATGGCTTCCAGAACTGTGAAGTGGGAGAGATTCAGTGTGGGTTGTGTGGCTCTAGCAGAGAAAACCAGAAGCACTGGCTGGATATTGGAGAGACATGTCAGCATTCACATGTCCCCAAAGTACAAGGCGCTTCTTTTGGAAGTGGTCATCAAGTGGAGATAGCATGACCATCTTATATGATACCTCAAGTAGAGATAGGGATTGGCTTGATCAAGATGACCCTCAGACTCGGGACTCTTGGGTTCTATGATTATGACATCAAGGTTCTGTAGTTCTCCTCTCCTCTTTCTACCACCATATTTCTCCACGTTTAAAGGCTTTAAAAAGACATCATCACCTACTTATTCAAGCCACAACATGTTTTCTTTTGTGCAAAATAAACATTCTACCAAGACCCCAAATTGTGCAGAAATAAGCAAGATGATTCTGGTTCAAGAAGCTTGTCTTATTCTCCATGAAAGATGGTAGAAAAGGTTAAGCGGTAGAAAAGGTTGAGTTCAGGCCTCAATCACCTCAGTCGCAGAAGCAGTGACCGACACAGAGAGAAAGAGGTGAGAGGGAAGGAGAGAGAGAAGACAGAGAGACAGACACAGACAGAGAGAAGCAGAGAACTATTGAGTCTCTGTATGAATTGCTAGGGCTCCCAGGTGCCACGTTTAAGGGATGTTTCAAAGAGGGAAGGGGTTAGAGGTAAAGAGAAGGAATTCTGTTTTAGACAGGTTGAGTATGAGATGCTCATTGGACCTCCATTTTGAGATGTTCCAAAGACAGTGATGGAATCTGACTCTCGGGAGAAAACCTAGGGCTGGACAAACTAGATCTGGGAATCATCCATATGCAAAGGTTAATTGAACCCAAGATAGTTGACAGGATCACAAGTGAGACAGAAGAGAAGGTGAGGAAGGCACAGGACAGACCCTTGGCAATACCCACAATTAGAAGGTATGACCTGGATGAACGGTCAGAGAAGGGGTCTAAGAAAGCATGGTCAGATAAATGGGAGAAGTGTTGTTGAAACAGAGAAGGAAAGTGGATCCAAAAGGAGAGGATGATGTAGGAGGATGAGGATGAGAAAAGGCTCTTTGTAACGAGGAGGTCACTCTAGCAAGTGAGAGAGACTGAGAGCGAGGGAAGTGGAGGCTGGGTGTAGATGGCTTCTTGCTTAGCTTGGCCATGAAAGGGAGGAGAGTCATCAGGTGCTGGGATGACTGCTGGTGGAAGCCGTGAGGAGATGGAGGTGACCAGAGATGAGAGAGGGCAGGGAGTCCAGTGGGGCAATCTCAAAAGTTGAGAGAGGACTGGAGACCTCATGGGGAAGTCAAGGCCGGATGGAGGTGAGGGCAAAGTGGACACTCAGACCAATGGCTGTATGAGAACTCAAGAAAGTGGCCTGGCTGCCTCTTAAGATCTAGGGACTTCTGGGGGTGGCGGGTGGAGTGGGGCATGGTGAGTGGTTTTGTACTGTGACATGGAGACTGAAACAGCTCATTTCATGGCTGAACGACTGTTCCAGCATGGATGGTAAGAGTGAGCTCGGCGGCAGCCACTCTCTTGGTCGGGTAAGCTATCTGATATTTAAGCCAAACTCGAGGGCATTTATTGAGCCTCCTTGGAGGGACACACAATTACAGTATTTGAGGATGGAGTAAATAGGCAGGTCGGCACATCGTGGGACCAACATAATCCATCCCATTCCACCCTGGGATCGTTCCCTAATCCTCCATCAGAGCAAGCTGCCCAGACTGGCTGATGAGCCTGGGGATTCCAGGAGCCCCCAGCTCTATGTCAGGGTCTCTCCTTTGAAGCTTGGAGCTTCTTTCCTGCTCCTGTGGGGAACGTGTTCTTGAGGCTTGATTATAGACATTCCAGGCCCAGCCCCCTCCCCAACCTTCCCCTCTGGCCCACGGAAGCTGAGGGACAGGTTGGTTAGGGGAGGAGAGAAGTGCCTCATAATCAC
Organism: Macrotis lagotis; assembly: GCF_037893015.1. Classification (NCBI taxonomy): domain Eukaryota; kingdom Metazoa; phylum Chordata; class Mammalia; order Peramelemorphia; family Peramelidae; genus Macrotis; species Macrotis lagotis. The sequence continues at coordinate 270,751,495 of NC_133662.1, read as the reverse complement.
AGCTAGTTGAAGAAAGGACCAACAATGATCAGATCTGCCCTTGGGCTGAGTCAGAGGGGGAGACTGAGTCTTGTGGGTCCTGGCCTTCCAGGTGGCCCTTGCACCCTGACCCCCAAGCCCATGGGTTGCCATTCTTGGCTCTTAGGTGAGTTCTTTTCAGATGATGTTTTTATTATGAACTGGAGAATCTCCAGCCAACATGAGGGAGTCCATGATTAAAGGCAGCTGGGCAAAGGGCACAGCATGGAGCCTGTGCCCTTCCATCTGCTGATTTTTGAAAGATAGGCTGGCTTTGCTGCAGCAGCACCATCATGGCCACAGGACCACATCCTCCACCAGGCCTCCTTGGACTCCGCTTGACTGTTCCATGTGACCTATGTGAGGTGCACTTCATGTGTGTGCTTGTGCTGAATGTATTGGACCATGCACACACACACATGCACATGCTTGTGTGTGGAGTGCATGTAGGCATGCCTGTACACATGTGTGTCATGCCATGTTGTAGGCATGCTGCATGAAGGTCAGTCTGTGCACATGCATATGTGTTCTTGGGTGTTTTGTGCACATGTGTTGTGTGTGCGTGTCTGGAGGTGTGGAAGGACTGGAGGGCAGGCTCTGCATTAGCTGAAGGGTTGGGGGTTGTGGTCTTCCACCCCAGGGCAGACTTTGCCAGGGAGGGGCTCGCCAGGAGGAAGGACAAGACTCTTTGGCTTGCTCCAGAGAGTGGAGGGAGGCTTAGAGAGTTCTAGACTCAGAGTCTGGAGGAACCTCTGAAGTCATCTGGACCAGGACCTTCCCCTTCTCCCTGAGAATTTGATAACTTGAGGCCACAACAACAAAGTTCCATGTCTGTCCAGGTTCTCGACAGATCACTGGGCTGAGCTGGGGTTCACACTCAGGTCTTCTGCTTCCAAGGGCCATCTGTTGCATTGACCCATGAAACTGAGGACCCAAGTGTTGCACAACTGTAGTTTGCAGGAGACCTGGAAGGACTCCTCATTTTATAGATGGGGAAACTGAGACTCAGGGAGTGAATGGGTGAGTTGTCCAGGATTACATGAAAGGGGTCTGAGGTGAGATTTGAACCCAGGTTTTTCTCGTTCCAAGTCTAACCTAGCCCTTTAACCACTGAGTGACAGGAAACCTGTTCCCACTCAAGCCCCCCAGAGGGGGGTCTAGAGGACAGCCCAGGGGACATTGTAACAGAGATTCTGTTCCTGCTGGACTGGCTGTCTCCAAGGCCCCTGCCAGCTCCTGTTGTTTGAGGAGGGGCCCGTCCAACTAGTCTGAGCTCTGGGACTGGGCCTGGCCCACCTGGAGTTCAGGGGACAGAGCCAGGCTACTGTGGCTCTTGGGAGAAAATGCCAATTGAATTACAGTGGCGCCCTGTGGGACTTAATGAGATTCCCACAATCGAGTTAGCTTTTGTCCTTTCCCGAATGTACCCTGGCAGAGGAGCAGCAGGCGGGTGGCATCTGGAGAGACCCAGGCCATTTCTGCCGATGTCAAATGGCAGAGGGGGGTAGGGAATCACCAAGACCAAGCTGTGACTGGAGGCTCTCAGACAGTCCCCCATTCCTTTAGACCCAGGGAGAAGCCTCCTGAGCCTTGCCCAAGGTGGCAGACTTTTCAGTATCAGAGTAGTTGGGAGGATGAGATGGGGCCCATTTCACAGATGGGCTCATGGCCAATCCTCTGGCAGACTGCAGGGCAAGCCCCTTCACTTCTTGAAGTCACTCTGGTAACCACTTGTCCATCCATCACTGGCCAGGTGCTGGGAGACCTCTCTGATCTTAGGGGCTCACACTTGAGTGGGGAACCCACCAGCTTGGCCATTAGGCAAGCCTTTACTCAGGCTCACTGAGATCAACCACTGGCTCCTGCCCTCACGTGGCCTCCAGAGGGAAGCTAAGAGGAGGTGACTGGGGGGGGGACCCCGAAAGCCAGGACTGACAGAGAGGGACTCAATACATCTTGGGGGCCTGTGATGGGTTTGGGCTGAAAGTTATTGGTGGTTTCACAGTTGACTTCAGTCTGACTTCTCTGAATGACTCCCGCTACGGCCAGCGCTCTAGAACTTGAAGGAACTTGGACCCTTTTGCCCCCTTTTGGTGGATCAGTGCACAGCTGCCCAGAGAGCTGAGGGGCCTGGTCCAGGGGCTTGTAGTGCTGGGCTCATAGTAGCTCCGGACACTGGAGCCAATACTATGTACAAGGCTCAGTGGATCCACAGACCAGTGAGGGACTGCTGTCCCTTCAAGGAGTTTGTGGTCAATGGGGGGATCCATTACATCATGGTGGGGCAGGGGTAGGGGCCAGGGGAAGGGAGAGAGGCAGAGAGAGAGAGAGAGAGAGAGAGAGAGAGAGAGAGAGAGAGAGAGAGAGAGAGAGAGAGAGAGAGAGAGACTGAGACAGAGAGAGACAGAGAGACAGACCGACAGAGAGAGAGAGAGACAGAGAGACAGAGACAGAGACAGAAAGACAGAGAGACAGACAGAGAGAACACATGTCTGCTTCTCGCTCTTCCCCATCACCCCCATGGCCAGACTGCTTCTGGTCCCTTCTGGGTGCTGAGAATGAAGGCCCTTAGGGAAGAGTCTGGGGCCAGACCTTCCCTTCTCCCACAGAGAGCCACAAACACTTCTGAGTAGCAGGGGAGGGCAGGGATTGATCACTGCCAGTGCTTCCCAGCCAGCACTGGTGCAGTGGAAAGAGCAGTGGACCTGGGGCCAGAGGACCAGTCTTGCTTTCCCATGTGGCTGTGGACAAGTCACTTAGCCTCTCCTGACCTCTGTTTTCTCATCTATAAAATGGCAATGATGTTTGGGGGGTCTCCCATCTATGACTGTTGGAGAGTCTGAGATGACATCAGCTCTTTCCCCATAGAAGCGACTTGTCTTAGGTGCACCTGAGGTGACCTCAGTGGAGATGGAGGAACTGGCCTGTAGACCGTGGGGATCCACAGTGGCCCCATACTATTCAATTCTCAAATGTTTAAGGCAAATCTTCTACATGAGGGAGGGGCCCCAAGCAGAGCAAAATCACCCTCTGGGAGGAATGGCCAGGACAAGGACTGACATCTCAACCCTTGGTCCACATTGGCTTAGTGAGGTGGGCATTATTGTCTTAACTTTCAGATGAGGCAACTGAGGCTTCAACAAGTTAAGTTCCTTTTCCTCTGGCAGAGGCGTGATTATGGGAGCTAGTGGGGTTTGGACTAGGGGACCCCTAAGACACTTCTCTCTTTTGCCTTCCTTGATTCTGTAAAGCAGGCCTTGTTCTCAAGGAGTTTTCTTTCTATTAGAATGAGGTGACATGCTCATAGGTAAGTCAAGGCAGGGTGTATCCAAAATAAATGCACATTGACTTGGGAGGGGGAGGGGGAGTCAGGAAGTTAGGAAGGCCTCTAAACTGAACCTGGGATAGGGCCCTGGGTGGCTCCCAGGTTGGGGCTCCAAGTTGGGCCCCACTCTCCCTGGACTTTCCCTCTCTATGGGATACTGGCCCTTCCACACTCATTCCTTGCCCATACCTGTTCCTGGGCCAGCCTCTCTCCTTCCAAGGCCCAAAGGTGCTTTGCCCGGCCAGGTCTCTTGATTGGGTACAGAAAGCCCTAGATGTCTCCTGGTCCTGAGATTCTGGGAGTCTGCGCTCAGCTCCCATTGGATTTCTTACCAAGGAAGATCCTGTGTAGGAAACAGAGTAGCAGCTGGCTGTGGCATCCATAGCGTTCAAAGCCAAGCTGCCCCTGAGCCCCTCCTTTGCATTCTGAGGGTCTACTGGGATCCTGTGAAGGTGGATACCCTCCAGAAGCTCTAGAGGCCCCACCTGCCTAGGGGCCCTTGATGCCTTCTCCACCATGGTTCTATGGGTCTCTCTGAATAGCGAGTCTTTGGGTTTAATGGGGCAACTAGAGACTTAGGTTCTGAAATCATAAAGTGCAGGCAGCCAACGGGAGGGAGTCGGGGATGAGCCTCAGTGAAGCCCCCTGAAGAGAGGGAGACAGCTCGGATCTTCTTTCACAGTTGCCAACCCAAAGCGTAATGGAAATTGGACCTTTTGTACCATGTTGTCAGAGGAGCCCAGAGTCGTTCTCCTTTGCTGTCTTCATGATGGAGCCATCAAGCTCTGGTCCTTGTGTCCCCAGCAACTAGCAGAGTGCCTGACACCTAGTAGGTCCTTAATGATTGTTTGCTTAGTGAGGAAGCAGAGGCCCGGGGATGGGGAGGGCATGGTGGTGAAGCATGCCCACCAATAAGTTGGGGGGGGGTAGCTGCATCAGATTCTTGTTCCAGGGAAAATACATGAGGTAAGTGAGTCTCTGTAAATATTTTATGACTGCGCTGAGCTCATTAACTCAACCCCCATTGATCTGGCCAGGGTGAAACTGACCTTTGGAAAACTGTCTGCTAAACCAAAGGAACACAAATGATTGGGGGTGGGGGTGGGGGGCTGGGGAGTTTGGTTTCAATCACTTTGGAAGCTTCTCTTCCTCTTTGAAAAGAATGAGGCAAGACGTGTTTTCCCCAGTTCTGACCCAGGTTGAAGGAGCTGCCTTGTCAAAGGGAACTGGTGACTCAGTGCAGCCTGAGCACCCCAGGCCCTGACATCGGTCAAGCTTATACCCATTGGACTCCCTCTCTCCTCCAGCTGAGCTTTCTTTTCTGTGGTGTAGAGATCCCTCTGTCTTTTTCTCTTTGTAACCCCATCCCATCAGTGTGACCTGTTATTTGGCACTTTGTGGTTGCTGTTCAGTCATTTAGTCACGTCTAATTTTTTGATATGATTTGTTATTTCCTTTTCCAGTGGACTAAGGCAAACAAAAGTTAAGTGACTTGCCCAAGGTCACACAATTAGTGAATGTCTGAGGCTAGATTTGAACCTAGGTTTTCTTTTCTTTATTGATGGTTTACCTTTCCAAATAGGCAAATTGTTTTTTTTAAGCATTCATCCATATGTCAATGTATATTTCTAAGTTACAAAACTCCCTTCACCCTCCTTTCACAGTCTGCTCCCCTCAGTGGTGAAGTCAGGTGAATATTGTATTTACACATTTGTGTTAAGCATGTTTACAAGTTAGTCATTTTCAGTATGAGGAATTAGGATTAAGGGAAAGAAATGCATATGTAGTATTCCTTAGATTCTGAAGGATTTTTGTTTTGTTTTGTTTTTCTTCCTCTGGATGGATATAAGATAACATTGTCCATAGCTGGTCTAATAGGGTTCTCCTATGGTTTCTCTGAACTTCTGAGAAGAGCTACATCCACCAATGTTGTTCATCTCACAATGTTGTTGTTGTTAATGTGGACATTGTTCTCTTGGTTCTGCTCCCTGCACTCAGCATCAGATCCTGTAACTCATTCCAGGCTTCTCTAGAATCTAACCATTTATAGTTTCTTATAGAACAGTAGTATTTTATAGTATTCATGTACCATAACTTGTTAATGAGCATCCCCTCAATTTCCAATTCCTTGCCACTACAAAGAGCTGCTATGAATATTTTGGAACATGGACTTTTATCATTTTTTTATGATTTCTTCTGAGTATAGACCTAGAATTGGAATTTCTGGGTCAAAGGGTATGATCAGTTTCACTGCTCTTTGGGCAGAGTTCCAGATTGCTCTCCAGAAAGGTTGGATCCATTCACAACTCTGCCAGCAATTGCATCAGTGTCCCAACCTCTCCAACATTGATTATCTTCCCTTTTTATCATCTCAGTCAATCTGATATGTGTGAGGTGATACCTCACAATTGATTTAATTTGCATTTCTGTAATCAATAATGATTTTTTCATATGATTTTATTTAGCTTTAATTTCTTCATTTGAAAACTGTCTATTCATATCCTTTGACCATTTATCAATTGAGGAATGACTTGATGTTATATATTTATTTTATTTTAGCTTTTTGCAAGGCAAATGGGGTTAAGTGGTTTGCCCAAGGCCACACAGGTAATTATTAAGTGTCTGAGGTTGGATTTGAACTCAGGTCCTACTGACTCCAGGGCTGGTGCTCTATACACTGCACCACCTAGCGGCCCCTTGACGTTATATATTTGATGCAGTTCTCTATATATTTTAGAAATGAGACCTTTATCAGAACTCCTCGTTGTGAAGATTGTTTCCCAGCTTTCTGCTTTCCTTCTAATTTTGGCAGCATCGATTTTATTAGTGCAAACCCTTTTTAATTTAATATAGTCAAACTCATTCATTTTACAGTTTATAATGTACTCTCTTTCTTGTTTGTTATAAGTTTAGCCCTTTCCCATAGATATGCTAGATAACACATTTCTTGATCTATTAATTTATCATGGCGTCGTCCTTTATGTTTAAATCTTGTACCTATTTTGACTGTGGTATAGGGTATGAGATGTGGGTCTGTGCCTAGCTTTTGCCAGACTATTTTCCAGTTTTCCCAACAATTTTTGCCAAATAGTAAGTTTTTATCCCAGATATCCTTGGGTTTGTCAAACAGTAGATTGCTGTAGTCATTTACTGTGGTTTCTTTTGAGCCTATCCCAATCCACTGATCCATTACTCCATTTCTTAACCAGTACCAGGCAGCTTTTCATGACTGCCACTTTATAGTATAGTTTTAGATCTGGTGGATAGGCCACCTTTACATTTTTTCCCATCAGTTCCCTTGCTATTCTTCACCTTTTGTTGCTCTAGATGAATTTTGTTACTATTTTTTTAGCTTGGTAAAATAATTATTTGGTAGTTTGATTGGTATGACATTGAATAAGTAATTTAATTTGGGTAGAATTGTCATTTTTATTATATTAGCTTGACCAAACCATGAACAATTGACATTTTCCCAATTATTTAGATCTGTCTTTGTTTGGATGGGAAGTGCTTTCTAATTGTGTTCATAAAGTTTATGGGTTTGTCTTAGAAGACAGATTCCCAAGTATTTAATGTTGTCTATAATTACTTTAAATGTTGTTCTTATATAGAAATGCTGATTATTTGTGTGGGTTTATTTTATATCCTGCTACTTTGCTGAATTTGTTAATTATTTCAAGGAGTTTTTGAGATGATTTTTCTCAAGTTCTCTCATCACATCATCTTCAAAGAGTCTAAGCTTACTTCCTTATTGGCAATTCTAATTCTTTCCATTTCTTCTTCTTCTCTTATTGCTGAAGCTAACATTTTAAGAACTACATTGATAGTAATGGTGATAATGGGCATCCTTGTTTCACCCCTGATCTTATTTTAAATGCTCTGAGTTTATTCCCTTTGCAAATAATATTTGTTGATGGTTTTAGATAGATTCTACTTATTGTTTTTAAGGAAAACTCCATGTATACCTAAACCTTCTAATGTTTTCAGTAGGAATGGCTATTGTATTTTATCAAAGACTTTTTCAGCATCTATTGAGATAATCATATGATTTCTGTTAATTTTGCTATTGATATGTTCAATTATGTTGAGTATTTTCCTAATATTGAATCATCCCTACCTACCTTGTATAAATCCCCCCTGATCATGGTGTATTATTCCAGTACTTGCTGTAATCTCATTGCTAAAATTTTATTTAAGATTTTTGCATCAATGTTCATTAGGGAGATTGGTCTATAATTTTCTTTGTCTGTTTTGGTTCTTCCTGGTTTAGGTAGCAGCACTATGTTGGTATCATAGAAGGAGTTTGGTAGAATTCCTTTTTCATCTATTTTTAAAAATAGTTTATATAGAATAGGAACTAATTGTTCCTTAAATGTTTGGTAGAAATCACTTGTAAATCCATCTGGACCTGGAGACTTTTTCTTAGGGGGTTTATTGATGGTTTCTTCAATTTCTTTTTCTGAACTGGTGTTACTTAAGTATGTTGTTTCCTCTTCTATTAATCTGGGCACTTTGTGTTTTTGTAAATATTCATCCATTTCATTCAGGTTATTAAATTTATTGACATACAGTTGGTCAAAGTAGTTCCGTATTATTCCTTTAATTTCCTCCTCATTGGTGGTTAGTTTACCCTTTTTGTCTTTGATGCTGGTAATTTTGTTGTCTTCTTTTTTTTAAATCAGATTAACCAAATGTTTATTAATTATATTGACTTTTTCATAAAACAAACTCTTAGGTCTATTTTTTAGATCAGTAGTTTTCTTGCTTTCAATTTTATTAATCTCTTCCTTGATTTTCAGAATTTCTTGACTCCAGGTGCAGCACTCAAAGCACTGAACCATCTAACTGCCTCTGTTTGGTCCCATAATAAGTGCTTAATAACTGCATATTCATTTAAAGAGGAAGCCAGGCTGCTTTTCATTGGTCACTACTTTGTTTTCTAAATGTCCACTAACCATCCCTTTTATAACCGTTTGTACAATTGTATCAGTATCATAAGGAAAGCTCTCTGACCTACAGTTTGTAGACTCTACTCTTAGCACTCCAAGACACATACCTCTCTTTAGATCTATGGCACCAATGATTGTCTTTTTGTAAAAATTTAAGGCAGTGGGGTTAAGTGACTTGCCCAAGGTCACACAGCTGGGTAATTATTAAGTATCTGAGGCTGGATATGAACTCAGGTACTCCTGACTTCAGGTCTGATGCTCTATCCACTGAATCACCTAGCTGCCTCCAATGATTATCTTGTAACATTGACAAAGCCTCATTTAGAGGCCCTGTAATTTCTAATGATGTCTGGTTAGCTGAGTTAGGGCAAACTTAGGTTGAGATGAGAGCTGTCCCAAGCTGGGAGGGGTCACCTCAGGAAGTCAGGGTTCCTCCACTCAGGAGGTTTTCAAATAAAAACTTATTATGGAGGGTTTGTTATTTGGTTAATTCTTGGACAATGGGCTTTGACTCTGAGCATTCAAACTTAGAGGAGGGACAGGAAAGAATGCAGGAGTGTCCTCAAGCCAAGAAACAGGGGAGCTGAGCAGAGTGGGATTAAAGGGAATATGGATCACCCCATTTTGACTTGATGAGCTTGAAGTGCCTGGGTTGGGATGGCCGTGGAGTGAAGAGGAGGAAGGAAGAGGCATCCAGGTAGAGTGGTTCACCATGAGGTGGAGATAGTGGGAGAGGACTGTGGGTCAGCTCCCAGGGAAGCCCAGAACTGTCTAGGGATGATCATGGAGATACAACAGTGGCTGTTTGAGGGAGAAATGCCCCAACTGTGAAACTGTCCTTCAGTTCAATGACTCTCCCTCCCAGCTTTGTGTCATCTTCCTATTTTGGAAGCCTCCGAGTCACTCATGGAACCATCCACTGTCAGGAGCACCCCAGAGGAGATGTCCTGCCTGCTTGGCATGGGATCATGCAGGACTGGTTTGATTTGGACCATTCACTGAGTTCTGAACCCATCTATTCTATTGTCATTTAGGACATATTCAAGCATTTTTTCCACAAGAAGAGCATTGAATATTGAAGCCTAGACAACCATGTCTATGACATCTCCTGATTTCCCTTTTGGGATGGAGGAGGAGTGAACCCCCCAAGGGACTTCTCTGTCAGGGAGACAAAAGCCTGGCCTGAGGGAGTCACATAGTCCACCAGATGCTGGGAGTGGGGAGGTGGGATCCCAGCAGGTTGCCAGGCTTTGGGGAGAACTCAGCTCCTGAATTTGGAAGATGGAGATAATGATGTGCAGTCATCCAGTTCCTGTGTTGTCAGAAAACACTCCTCACAAAGAATTGTCAGTGCTTGGAAAACCTGTGTAACAGTTACATGATGATAGACTGAATGAGCTCCAAGAAGCTCAGATCTCTGGAAACACAGGTGTGTCCCAGGGCCTCCTGGTCCCCAGATCAAGAAGGTGGCTCCCCTCTGTGGCACTCATGGCACTTGTGGCACATGCACCTTTTGGAAGGTGCATTCAAAACCTGTGGCACAGCACAGTGACCTATGCGAGCATCTTCTCTCCCTGGTAGATAACAGCTTGAGGGAGAATCTCTCTTAGACTGAGAACAAGCTCTAATCCTAGGTCATCAAAGAATGTTTACATTCCATTCAACAGACATTGATTAAGCACCTGAGCTGGTAAGCCAGGAACTGTGCCAAGTTACTAAAACCTTATGTCTTCTCAAGACCTGTGTAGCAGGCAAACAGGTAAGAAAATTTGAGGAGGCAGGAGTCTTGGCTCCTGGGGAAAGCAGGATCACCTTTGCCAAGATGGTGATATCAGAATCTTTTTTTAAGGAAGAAAAGGAGGCTGAGAGATGGAAGAAAGAAGAGGGGACTGGATTCAAGGCCTGCAGGACAGCCTGTGGCAAAGCATGGAGGTGGAAAATGGGTCTTGAGAAGAACTAGTACAACACTCCGGTATTTGAAATGGTAAGGGCAAGAAGATGAGTATGAAATAATACATTTGGCAAGGTGGAAGGAAGACTGGGGGAGCATTAAATAACAGCATGAGAAGATAGATTGCATTATAGCCTCTAGGCAATAGGGAGCCAGTTACATGTACAACGTGCCACACCCTACTAAAAAGTCATCTTGGCAGTTCGACTAAACTAGGTTGAGGATAAACCAGCAGGTTTGAAACCCTGTGGTACTTGGGAGGGGGTGTCTACCCCAAACATTTTAAGATTTCACCTGGCAGAATGGGCAGATGAGGACATTTTGTTCCAATGGCCAAGAGGACAGCTAAAGTAGGCTCTGTGGGGTGCTTCAATCTTGGTTGGACATCAAAGATGCCAAGATCATTCACTGTTTTCTGGTCCATCACCAGTCATCCTGACTTGTCTTGCCAGTGGTCTTCAATGATTATGGAAGAGAAAGTGAGGCTGATGACTTTGTGCAACTCCACTTCACATAAATCCAATCTACCTGCAAGTCAAGGTATCACCTTGTGATGTCATTGAGCATCTTAGACCATCCAAGACAGGCAACAGCTGTTCCCACCCACCACAAGGCTTACTCCCTTAGCCCTCTGAATGAGAGCCATTTCAAATTCTTCAGAAACAATGATATTCCATGTTGCACTGCCCAATGACAACAGATTGTTGATGCTAAAAACATGGACCCAAAAGTGGAGGGACCATATTTGAGAATTTTGGCATCAGTGAAATCCTTCCTTGACCAGGACTCTGTTTCCAATTCATTTCTAATCTCTAATTCCACATCACTTTATTGAATGCAATTTTATTGCATCATGGTTCTTTTCTGAAAATTTTTGGGAAGTTTTTAATGCCCTAATACGCACTTAATTTTTGTGAAGAGGACATGTACAGTTGGAAAAAAGTATACTCTTTTCTCTCTCCACATTCAATTTTCTCCAGATGTCTATAAGATCCAACCTTTCTAAAATTCTATTCATCTCCTTCACTTCCTTATTTATTTTGTGTTTTATGTATCTAAATCTGAGGTCTTCTAGTACAGTTTTACTATTTCCTCCTGTAACTCATTCATCTTTATCCTTTAAGAATTAGCATATATGGTGCATATATTGGGTACCTATATGTTCAATATTGATATTATTACATTGCCTAAGATATCTATGGAACCATACAATTTCCTTGCTTTTATATCTTTTAATTAGGACTAGTGCTTTGAGATCATGATTACTACCCCTGTCTTTTTTCTTTCGACTGAAGTATATTGCTGTTCCAGTCCCCACCCCACCTTTTTAAAAATTCTCTGAGGGTCTCTCTGCTTTGTGTTCTTATAACAGAATATTGTTGGATTCTGATTTTCTAATCCATTCTCCTGTCTGCTTCCTTTTTATGGGTGAATTCATCTCCTGCCTAAGGCTCCACAGTATTTGAATTGTTTCTTTCTGGATGCTTGAAGTATTTTCTCTTTGATCTAAGACTTCTGGAATTATCTAGATTATTCCCAGAAGCTTTCAGTTATCACTTTCAGGAAGTTATTGGTTAATTCTTTTAATTTCTATTTTACCTACAGTTCCTAGGATATTAGAGCAGTTGTCCCTTTTAATTTCTTGAAAAAAAAATCTAGGTTCTTTCTTTGATTATGGCTTTCAGTCAGTCCAATAATTTATAAATAATCTCTTCTTGATCTGTTTTCCATCTCACTTGTTTTTCTTTTTTTTTAAGATTTTTTTTGTTTTTTTTTCAAGGCAGTGGAATTAAATGACTTGCCCAAGGTCACACAACTAGGTAAGAATTAAGTGTCTGAGGTCGCATTTGAATTTAGGTCCTCCTGACTCCAGAACTGGAACTCTAACCTCTGCTCCACTTAGCTGCTCCCTCACCTGTTTTTCTTTCTTTCTTTCTTTCTTTCTTTCTTTCTTTCTTTCTTTCTTTCTTTCTTTCTTTCTTTCTTTCTTTCTTTCTTTCTTTCTTTCTTTCTTCCTTCCTTTCTCTCTCTCTCTTTCTCTCTCTCTCTCTCTCTCTCTCTCTCTCTCTCTCTCTCTCTCTCTCTCTTTCTTGCTTTCTTGCTTTCTTGCTTTCTTGCTTTCTTGTTTTTGCAAGGCAATGGGTTAAGGGGCTTTCCCAAGATCACACAACTAGGTCATTATTAAGTGTCTGAGGTCGAATTTGAACTCAGGTCCTCTTGACTCCAGGGCAAGTGCTCCATCCACTGTGCCATCTAACTTCCCTCCTCACTTGTTTTTCTTAATAAATATTTCACCTTTTCTTCAATTCTTCAATATTTTGACTTTTTATTGTTTCTTTATAGCTCATAGAATTGTGAACTTTCATATGATGTATTCCAATCTATTATTTTTTGCAGTGAAGTTTTATGTCTCATTTCCCAGTTGGTCAATTCTGTTTTTTTAAGGTACCTTTAGTATTTTTGTCACCATGCTGTTAATTTTCTTTTCATAGTTTTTTTTTTTGCATCACTTTCATTTTTTTTTCAATTTTTCCTCTGCCACTCTTATTTGATTTCTCAAATCATTTCTAGCTCTTCCAGAAATTCTTGTTGCACTTGGATCCAATTCATTTTTTTTTCTTTGTGGCTTTGCTTGTACGGGTTTTGACATCATTGACTTCTGAGTTTTTCTTAATTTCTCCTATCACCATAGTAACTTTTTATGACTAGGTTCTTTTTATTGTTGTTTGTTCATTTTCCCGGGCTATTTCTTAACTTTGATTTTTATGTTACTTTGTTCCCAGGATTAGGGTAGTGGGATACTGTCCCAAGCTTCAGGCTTTTTCACACTATTGTTTTCAGAGCTGGTTCTGGAGGTTTGGGCATTTGGAGGGGCTTTCAAAGTGGTATGATCCAGGGAAAGGTATTGTCACTGTTACCTGGTTTGTGCTCTGGTTCTTGCCCAGGAAGGACCTCTGACCCCTTGCAAAGGGTGTAAGGGATTTTTAAGAGACAAATGATATTGTCCCTTGGGGTCCCTCAGGACAGCAAGTTTCTTCATTGCCCTGTAACTAAGACCCAGAAGTGGGTTAAAAAAAAGTACAGTTGCCTAAGAGCTTCCAGTCTTATACTTGGTGCTAGTGCAGGAGTCCCTGTAAGCTCTGTCTTACTAATTGTTAGACTCCCTCACTGCATCAGCTTTGAGATCTCCTCACCTTCAAGGGCCACGGCTGGAATCACAGAGCTCTGCTTCCCACCTCTGAAACTTTTGGGCTGGAAGAATGTTTCCCCTGATCCTTTGTTGCTTCTACCACTCCAGAATTTGATTTGAGGTGTTCCTTGACTCCCATTGGACTTCTTCTTCAGTGACTGATAACCATGGTGATCATTCATTTCCTTATTTTAAACCTCACCTGAGTTTCACCACTGGGGCGGTCATCCAACAGGGTTATTTTGTGGTTATATATTTTTTAAGAGATCTTGAATCTGACCATTGTCATAAGAGACCCTCTGAGATTGTGCTTTGCTTCGTTGAATCAAGTGGCTTACCATAACTACCAAATTGTAGACATAGTGGGATCTTTTCTCCATATTTTCATTAATTATGAGGTTGTAAAATGTGTCTCATTGTTGAAGGTTGCTTTTGAGAGCCTGTTTGTTCCCGACTAATATTCTCATCAAAGATACCCTCAATTCATTGTAGATGACTCTCAAAAAGCTTTTCTATAGGAGAATAGGTATATAGGTCAGTGATTACTAATGTTTTCTTGATTGACGTTTTCTTTATTATAAAAGGGTCAAGATTTTTCTCACAGCCTTGATTTCTTTCTCTCTTTCAACTCTATCATATACCAATCTAAATACAATTGTCAAATCAAGGAAATAAGAACTATGCATCTTACCCAGTTGAATAGCAGAAAAAGAAATATAGTAAAACCATGAGTGTGCTATCCTTGACCAGATGCACTTGAAAGTGAATTATATCAAATGTTCAAAGAGCAATTAATTCCTATTCTATTTAAATTATTCTCAATACATAAGAAAGAAGGTATGCTACAGAAATCCTTTTACGGGACAATTTGGTAATGGGAGTGACAAAGCAGAGGAGGAGATGTGCATATAAATTTTGCTACTTCATATTGAGGCCAAAAGTTAAATATTAGCAAGGGGATTATAGTAATGTATACTGTCCAAAATAACCATGACTAAGTTAAATTTATACCAGTCATGCCTGGATGGGTTAACATTAGAAGACAATTACTATAATTCTGTGAAGTCCACGAGAGGAAGGTCTGTTTTTTCTTTTCATTTTATCTTTATCAGCACCATGCCTTACAAATGTTAAGTTCTTATATGATTGAATTAGAGGCTATTCTAATGATCTAAGTGAGAAGTCTGATTAGAGGAGTCCTGGAGGAAACTGAAAGTTAATCTTGGAATAAGAAGACACAGAGGCCGTTTTAAGTCTTTCTCTGCCACTAACTAGTTGTATGACCGTGGGTGAGTCACTAAATCTTTGCTAAGGATTCTTACAGATCTAACATCTTATGCATCTAATCCACTCTGGGGAGAACCAAGGAACTCAGAAGGACCTGTGTAATCCAGGGAGACCATTTCCAAATAATAAGGGGCTAAAATGAAATCTGATTTTAAATGAAAAGGATGAATAGTTTTTAATCTTTAATAGGAGTTAAATGACTGCTGGGATTTTCTATAGGCTGAAACTCCAAAGTGTAGAGAAATCTCAAAGTGAGTCATATTGAGGAACAAGGGACAAAGAAATGAGGTCATTCAAGATGACATCCACTGCTTGCTAGCTGGATCCCTCCCCCTCATCTTTCAATGACACGTTCACATCTCCTTCCCATCCCCTTCCAACCCCATCTCCATAGCCACATCTCCCTGTGTGTCTTATTGCTCCATCTCTTTTGTCCCTACTCACCTTTTATCCACATCTGTTTCCTTTCTTCTCATCTCTCTTCTTTCTTCTCTCTTCTTTCTTCACTCTTCTCTCTTCTCATATTCCCTCCCTCCCTTTCTCTCCTTTACCTTGAGTTCTATCTTTCCCTTCACTTTTGTGATCCCTGGGTCTACATAGGAAATGGCAAGGTTTTTCATGAGCCCTGGGCACATCCCTTGTCATGCTTCTTTATCCCGTTTGGAGGGTGCAATGGCTTCCTCAGCAGTTGTGTCTTCTGCCATCCATGGTCCTTCAAGGTCTCCCAGCCTTGACTGGGGCTCTGAGGAATCTTTGTATCTGAGGCATCAATGAACTTCAGGAAGAGCAAAACCACCTGTCCTTGTCAGAGGTTCAATGGCCAGGTGAAGCTCAGTAACAGGAAAAAGGGGGGAGGGGAGGGAATAGTTGGGGGCTTGCTTGGCACCCCTCAGGCAGGCATTCCTGGAAAGGGGCAGTGCCTTTGTTATTTTCTCTGATGATGATACCTTCCATTTGCCACAAGACTTTGTCTTTCTTTTTTAAAAAAATAGATATTATCATTGCTTTTTGTCACAGACGTTCCCCTTTTCTCTTGCATTAGACCCTTCTTTTTAACAATAGCAGCAACTAAGAAAAGCATCTGCTGCAGGGACTATGGTCTAACCAGGAATATAGCAATCTGTCTAGGTAGTTCTCTCTGTGTTGGGGCAGTTGGGGGAAGGGGAGATGATGAAGGAGGGGATGCCTGGTTTGTAGAGCATCACTGGGGGAGGAGGCAGGACAGACAGGGCTCATAAAATCACGAAACCCTATGTCTGGGAGGGACCTCCTCCAGCAGGGATGGTTTTAAGAGACAGTAAGTTCTCTGATCATAACAGTTGAAGTCAGAAAGATCCAAATTCAAATCCTGTCTCTGACACTTACTAGCTATGGAATGATGAGCTAGGCACACAGACCCTCTCTCTAGACCTCAGTATCCTCCTCTGTAAAGTGGGTACAAAGTTTGTGCCCCTTATGAAGAGGCAATGGAAAGGAGGAGTAGCTGGACCAGCTGGGGGGAGTGGGACAGTGGGGACGGGTGCTGTGGGACTGATGCCCATGATCCCAGTGGGCTCCAACCTCTTGAATGGATATGGCTTTATCCAACACTGGTCAGCATCTGGTCTCACTACATGCCCACCTCATTATGTTAGGGAGGGTTCCTGAAGCTTCCAGCTGTATCTCTAAGAAGCCGCTTCCTAATCACCCTGGTTCCAATCCAAAGATTTAGATTCCTCATTGAGATGAAGAACTCAGTTCAACTCTGATCAATAAACATCTATGAAAAATCTAGTCTCTGACAGCCACTGTGATACAAAGACAGATCATCCCTGCCCTCATGGAGCTTACATTCTGCTGGAGAGAGGGGAGGCAGGACATATTCATAGTGAGTATAATAAAAATAGCGAGTGCTGGGGGCAAAGGGGAGGATAGTGGAGCATAGTGGAATGAACAGTGAATTTGGAATCTGAGGACCTGTCTCTGATGCTCACCACCTGAGTGACCTTGGTCAAGGATTAATTGTCCATTTTCTTCCCTTGACTTGTCTAGCCTCAGTTTCCTTAATTGTAAAATGAAGGAGTTGAATAGGATGGCCTCTAAGGTAAATCCCTTCTGACTCTGGGGCCCAGGTTCCAAGTCACTTCCCCTTATCTTTAAGGCCTCCAGATGCTAAGAGACATGAAAGCAAAACATCTGAGACATGGGAGGAAGGAGAGATCTTCTTTGTTGTGGTTGCTATTATTTTAAGTTAAATTTTATTGCTATTTTATTTTTTAATCACCTCTACCTCCCAATGCTTCCCTTGCCCCCCCCCAAGAGAGACATCTCTTAAAAAATAAGAACGAGGGCAGAATTAACCAACATTCTATGTGCTATTCTACATTCATAGCCCCCTGTCTCTGAGAGCAGGTCAAGACTTACCTTCTCCTAACTCTTCTTTGGGACCAAACTTGGTTATTACAAAATTTCACAACATTTAGTTTGGGCTGTTATTTTTTCTTTTTCTATGGTCAGAGTTATTGGGCCTATAGTGTTCTCTATCCTTCTGAGGACACTCTAGGTCAGCTCCTCTAAGGGGAGTGGGTAGCCGGGTAGCCGCCAGGTCCTACTTGGCCCAGGAGAGTAGAACTAGGGGAGCAGGGGAGAGGCAGGTTTCACAGGTTGGTAGACACTCAGAATTAGGGAGAACTGAATCCAAAGTGTAGCGAAGGTTGCCAGACTGGTAGGCAGAGATCTAGGCTGTTAAGCTTGCCTGGGTGAGCTTGGGGGTGTACCCCCAGAACAAGAATTCCTCTCCCTACTGAGGAGGCTCCCTTCCAGCTAAGCAGTCTTTTGGGGAATGAGGCAGGTTTCTGTTGGAGATGGGTCTCCCCAAAGGTAGGAGCACCCCCCCCGGTGACCTCTCAGGGCTTTGGGACCTCTGGTGACCCTACCCCATCCCTTCTAGGACCAGTCTCCTTGATTAAACTCACCTTTTGGGGGAGAAGAGCTCTCATAGCCCAGCCAAGTTAACAAGGAGGAGGCCGAGTGCCACTCCAACAGCCTGGTGATGTCTGCCCAAGGTTCAAACCACTTTTGAAGAGGGACAGGGTCTGTTCCCTCAGCAGAGGGGATGTTGGGGAGCCTGACTATGGGTTAGAGGAAGAACTTTAAGGTTACCTCCATTCACTCTCCTGAGCTGAGAGGAGAAGCCGCCTGGTACCCAGGACAAGCCCCAGTGGTGAAGACCACAAACATCATTCAAAATTCATTTCCAGGAAGTCTGAGTGGAAGGGCTGTGGGGAAGAGTCCATGGACAGGAAGGTCAGCATGAATGGCCCAGCCTTTGCTGAAGGGCTCCAGGCAGGATCCTTGGCAGATATCCCTTCACCATCTGTCTTCCTTGGTGCAGGCCTAGCTCCTCTGGATTCTGGACCCTCCATGGGGATGGTGACCCAGCGGACAGAGCCTGGCTGCTATCAATGGAAAGAGAGGACCTGATGCTTCTCACCAATGGGACCTCACCAACTCTGTATTCCTCTCTGATTCTTGCTTCCTTGACTGTAAAACAAGACTCATAAGCTGAGCTTTGATTCAAATCAGAGGACCTGGGGCCTAATCCTGCTTCATGGCTAAGTGACCTTGCACAAGTCACTCCCTTGCTGAGTCTCAGTTTCCTTGAGTGACTTGAGAAAATCCTTAGAGCTCTAGACTATAGGTTCCATGTCTTCCACTGAACATCATTGACTTGGATCATGTTATATTACATTACCTTCCTAGGCATCTGTGAAATAAGGGAATTGGATAAGATGGACCCGGAGGTCACTTCTGCCTCTAGAATTAGGATCCTATGATCCAAGTGACTAGATTCCTGGACCTCAGTTTCTCCATCTGTAAATGGGGGGAAGTAACCTTGATGGCCTCTGAGATTGTTGCTAGGGTCTAAGGAGATGTTGCCTTTAAAATGTTAATTAAAGCCTGTGCCAGTGTTAAGTTGGGATGATAACTAGTGTTAGTAGTTACCACTGAACCAGGAAAGCCTGGGCCAAAATCCTGTCTCTGACATTTCCTAGACTTTTGGAGTTCTTCCTAATTCAAAAATGGAGGATTCCTTTGTGCTTAAAGACCATGATGTTAGGGAGGTGATAGAGAAAGGAGTCTTTGTTTAGTGATGACCTGGGTCTGCCTTGAACCAATGGAGACCTTCCAGTTGAGGTCCAACGGCCCCAAGAAGGGCAATGCCTGGTCCAGGACTGTGCTGGAGATACATTATTCCCTTTGTAGACAATGTTATCTTCTAAGGCTGTGAGAAATGGAGGCTGCCAATGATGCATTTCAGTCAAGGCCCATATTCACCCAAACCTGGGAAAGGGAGACCTTGAAACCCCCGGAAGGACAAAGGAAAATGGGAAAGTGATGCTGGGTCTTGGGGAATCTGGCTTGCAATGAGAAATTCAACTTAGGAAAAAAACAAATAGAGCTTAGAAATATCATTAATGATTTCAGTTTGGGGAGGGAGAAAAAGAGCTTCTCCCAGGCCCTGGACTTAGGAAGTAGGTCCCCCCCCAGCCTAGTGAAAACCCTCTGTGTCAGCAGCTGCTTGGAGAGGGCCAAGGACTGGCAGTGCCCACGGGGAGGGCGCTTGGCCCTCCCCCAAGCTGTCCTTGAGCCTGGCTCCCTTTGTTTGCTCAATATCTGGACCTAGGTCATCACCTTGAAGTGGTTGCGTCAGTCCCCTTGAAGTGGCTGGGAACTCTGTGAGCTTCAGAGGAGGCCTGATCCTGGGGGAGCCCCACCAGGGCTGGCATCTGCCTGTCGTTCTCTCTCCAGCCTCCGGACCTGGAGATAATATTTCTAAAGCATTTGACACCATGCTCCACATAGCCGTTGTTGTTGTTGCTGTTTGGCCTTCATTCTCGAAGAAAACCCTGACATCAGGAAGGTGATGCCAGGACATGCACTGCAACTGGATCTTAGTGAGGGGGCTGTGCCAGGTCCCCAGCCTCACTTTCTTCTCTGGAGCCATCAGGATCAAGTGGCCAGCTATGAATTGGGATAACTGGAGATGACCCTGGATGTGAGGCAATCAGGGTTAAGTGACTTGCCCAAGATCATACAGCTAGTAAGTCTGAGGCCAGATTTGAACTCATGGCAGCTAGATGGGGCAGTGGGTAGAGCACTGGCCTTGAAGTCAGGAGGACATGAGTTCAAATGGGTTAGCATTTAGACCAGAAGACACAAAGATAGAGCATCTTAAAGGATGACTGGTCTTTCCTGGTAAGGAAGACAAAGGAGTTGGTAGAGTTCATTTTAATGGGGCAGCATCATGTCATAGAATCTTTGACTACCTTGTGCTATAATGCTCATGAGAAGTGTTTACACTATGAGGTGTATGGAGTTCATGCCCCCTTGTCTACTGGGAAGACTGAGAAGGCAGAGAAAGTCTCTGAGAACCTTGATGAGGCCCTCCAATTGGGGGGAACTACTACTTGGAGATTAACGGACTTGGAATAAAAAGGTGGACAGAGGGAGAGATGGTGAAATGTTGGCAGATACAGCTCAGGGATGAGAAACCAAAGGCTTGTGACCTCCATAGAAACCTCATGCCTCTGGGTCATGACTCTGAAAGGAATGGGAAGGGGCTAGACATAGTGACTCCAAGTCACACGCCCCAGATGGCATTCCCTACATGTAACCAGCAGGGAATGACTTGTCCCTTATAAAAAGACATTTCTGAATCAGTTACCTGCCTACAGATCCGGCCACCCCCTTGTTAATGCAAAGATCCAACTTAGTGCAGCCCTAGAAGAAACAAAGAATGATTTTGGCAAGGGGTGCCATTGCCTTTTCTTCACTCTCCTCTTTCTTGACCTCTCTACATTGTGGACCACCATGTTCTTCTGGTTACTCTCCCCTCTCTGGGTGTTTATGATGGCCTTCTCTTGGTTCTCCTCCTACCTCTCCAATTGTCCATGACCTTGAAGAGAAGGCCCCTAAGCCTTACTGACCATAGTCTGTGAGCTACCTGCCCTAAAGGGCTCTAAGTAGTGGTTTGTTCTGCATTTTGGGAAATGATGCAGCCCTTCTTTCCTGTTGCTCCCTGATCTGAAAACTAAGCTTTCAGTACCAAGAATCTCCCAGGGTTCTGTGTGGAATCATGGAACTAGGCAAACGGTACCTTAAGAGGACCTCACCACTATGTACAGAGACTCCCTTGGTCTTGGATCCTTGATGAAGCAGCTCCAGACATGATGAAGATAATTCAGAGAATGTAGCATTGGAAACGTTTCAATCTATAAGTGGTTTCTTGGGTAGCAAGGTTGAAAAGGTGAGATGTTGCTAAATGGTAGTCTCCCAGGAGAATAGATTTAGATTAGGAGAGAACCCCAGGGACCATGTCCAATAGCCTTATTTGAAGGAGGGGGGTACAGAGGATCAAAGAAAGGAGACAACTTGCCCAAGGAAGCCTCAGAGTCGAGATTCCCATTCTATGCATTTGTTTGATCTTCCAAGGCTATCTATCAGACCACCTCTCCTGCCATCAGGGCTTCCATGATCTTGGGTGCATGGCCTTCCTCTTCCAAGGTTGCCAGGCTGCTCTGCTGGCATTGGAGGCATCATGTTCTTAGGTACATTGTCTCCCCCTTCTAGGTTTGGCTAGGAGGGGTGAGCTTGGCCCCTGGCAACAGTGTCCTTTTCATAGAGGGTTTATGGGTAGTGATACACTTCCAGGTGGGGGGGATGTGTGGACAAGGACTGGGCCACTCTCTGTCTTCCACGTTGTTTCCACTTAAACCCCTGGGGATAAAACGGGAGGAAGGAAGCTTGGGCTCCCCAAAGTATCTTTTGAAGCCCTGGCCCAAGATCCCCCCAGGATCATGCAGGCTCTTTAACGCTTAATCTCCAAAGCTGAACTGTAATTGCAGAGAACTATGTTGGCTCTTGCTTCCCCCCGAGCTCTTCTAAGCAGAGCACTGCGCAGCCTTCACTGCAGAATCAGCATTTCCCAGGGGACTCTTGCCTGGCCTTCAGCACTCACCATCTCCAGTCTGTGACAAAAACAAACAAACAAGACACAAAAATAAACTGCTTGGGATTAGTTTTTCCCTCTCTGCTGTGAAGCTTTTCAAGATAGCTTGAAAAAAAGGTGAAATTAGACAAAGGAGCCACATGTCAATGGGTCCTAGCTGGATAAGGAAGGGAGGCAGAGGCTCAGGGCAGTGAGGGAGACTCCCTGGGAGCTGGGAATGTAGGCTGGGAGAGCCTCTGGCTTCAGGGTCTACATGAAATGTCTCTAGAGAAGCCTTCTTAGAACATTTCCAATGTGGATCCTGGGTAGGATGTCAAGACCCTGGGCTCTCAGGAGCCCTGGAGTTTGAGAAGATGTGCAATCATAGGACAAGGGCTGAACTTTAATAACCAGCCCTGGGTTTGAATCCCAACCCTGCCACTATTGTCTTGTGCTGACTCTGGGCAAACCATTGCTTCTCTCAGACTCAGTTTCCTCCTCTGTAGAAATTTGGAGTATATGACTTCTGAAGTCATCTCCATCTTTGTCCTGGGTCTTCTACCAACCAGCTGCATTCATTTGAGCAAGTCCATGGGCCTCCATTTCTCCTTAGTAAAATGAAGATTTTGGACCCAATGATGTCTTCAGCTATCGCTCATATGTCCTTGTGTTTCTGATAAAACCTTATCTTGCATTAAATTGGTGAATTTAGAACTGGGGAAACTGAGGCTGAAAGAGGAATGCCTAAGATCTTATAGTAAGTCCATGCCCATTCAGGAAATGAGGCTTCTATCTTGACAGGGCAATTCTTGATCCAGTAGACCCCTCCTGTAGCCCAACTTCAGGCCAGGTCGACAAGTGTGGAGCCTCTAGCTCTCTTCAGGGCTCAGCTCCTAAGCCGCCAACTCTGGCAGGCCTCTCTGCATTTCCCCAGTAGAAGCTCCTACCCTCTGAAATCACAAAGTGACTTACCTTCCTAGGAGTCGTCTCCTCCCCACGAGAGGGCAGGGGAGCCTTCTCTCCCTTCCTGGCTTTTTTCCTTTTTGTTCATATAATATGCTCTGAACTTTGGTGCTGGTCTAGTTGGCCTTGGAGAGAGCGTCTCCCCACCTGGATAAAGAGGTGTGGAAGAGTTTAACTCTCCTCAAAGAAAAAGCTTCAATTGTCTTTGGCGGATGCAGACTTGGTTTAAGGGGAAATTTGTTACCAGTCGATTCTGTCCCTGAATGGAATGGGCAGTGTCGGAAGGCAGTGAGCTCCCCCACCGTGGAGGCCTCCAACCAGAGTTGGATGGCCATTCTTCAGGAGGTTTTCAAGGGGACTTTTGGGTCACTTGTGACTTGGACCAGATGCTTTGAACATTGTTTGCAACTCTAAAATCCTAGAATTCTATGAAATTAACCTTTTGGTTCTTTGTCCTGGATTGTCTGTTGAATCTTAGAACTGGGGAAACTGAGGCATGAAGGGGAATGTCAAAGATCTCACAAGAAATCCACTACCAAAGCAGGAATGGTGCTCGTTTTTTCCAAGGCAATTCTGGTCCCACCAGTTCAATTCAGTTCCACATACTTATCATTGTGTGCTCTTGGGTTTGACCCAAAAGGTCTCAGGATTACTGATCTTGAGCCAGATGGGTCCTAGGAGGCCACTGAACCCAACTGCCCCAGGTGGTAGCTGGCAGATGCCACAACATCTAGAATGCAGGAAGATCTGAGTTCAAATCTAACCTCAGACCTTACCAGCTGTGTCACCCTGACCAGGTCACTTAACCGCTGTTTGCCTCATCTGTAAAATAAGGATAACAATAGCCTCTACCTCATAGAGCAGCTGTGAGGATCAAATGAGGTAATATTGCAGAGTGCTTGGCACAGTGCCCGACTTTCTCAATACTGGCTCAGGTTGTGGAGAAGATGATGCTACAGATGAAACTGAGCCTCTAGATGCTGACCAGGTGGTGACTGCCCCCCGATGCAGGGCTTTTGCTGGCCTCCCCTCAACCCTTTAGACTTTTGTGGGCCCAGCCTCTGGTCCTTCGCTTTCTCTCCATTTTCTTTCGTTGCTTATCTTTCCATATCAAAAACTCATCTTCATCACCCGGCCTGGCTCGATATTGTGTCTGCGGACTCTTTTGTGCACTCTGCATTTTGAAAAAGGACTGAATGATGAGAGATTTCTTCAAAGACTTGCCTTCTTTTTTTCTTTCAGAACTGTGGCAGGAATTAATCTATAACAAATAATTTTACTGGCAGAAGCAAAGCCAAGAGAGATTTTCATGAAAGGCAGAGCTCTCCTGGATGGGTATTCAACACTTTTGAAATAGAAGCCTGAGGTTTGAGTCATTGAGAGATACAATTGTGAGTCTTTGAACCGAGACTTCGCCAGCGTCTGTGCTTGGTCTTTGGGAGGGTTTGTGAGGGTTCTGAAGGTGTAGATGGGTCGGGTGGCAGGGGGAGCCAGGGACCAGAAGGGTCACTGAGCTTCCACCAGGCGAGTCCTTCATTCTGCCAGGATCCTGAGACCACAGGGTTCACATCTGCGAGTTGACTATGTTATCATTAGTTCAGGAAAGCCAATTGGAAGTACAGTCTATTTTAAACCTCTGTGTGCTTGCGTGTGTGTGTGTGTGTGTGTGTGTGTGTGTGTGTGTGTGTGTGTGTGTGTATATACACTGGACCCCTCTGGCCAGCCAGTTTTCTGGAGGTACCCCCTCCCAGTTCTCAAAACCATCTTTTTAAATAATTGAAGGGTATGCTAAATTTTAGTTAGAAGCGAATGAAAATAAAGATGAACAGTTCTCATCATCCAAATCCACTGGTCCCCTAAATTCATCTATAGTCCAGGTTAAGAAACCCTGATTGAATCCAACACCCTCAATTTATAAAGAAGGAAATTGAGACCCAGTCACGTGAGGTCTTGGCCAAGGTCCTACAGGTTATGAATGGTAATTCGTGAATCTTCTGACAACTCTTATTAAATATGTACTGCATGCCAGCCACTAGGCCAGAAGCTGAGGTCAGAAGGACCAAGAGGAGACCGTGCTGGCCCTCAAGGGACCTGGAAGAAAACATCTAGAAAGCAGATCAGTCCATGTGCATTTGTAAAGGCGTTCTGTCATGATCTGGGAATTCAAAAGGACAAGGGAACTATGATGGCAAAGGCATCAGGACTGGTGGGGAGGGGGACCAGCAAAGGCCTCCTGTAGAAGGTGATGCTTGACCTGAGCCTTGAAGGTGGTGAGGGATTCCATGAGAAGTCCAGCAGGATGGGGGGGGGGGATTTGAGCTCAGGTCCTTGGACTCCAAGTACCTGACTCTTCTCACTGCACTGTGCTGCCTCCCTTCTCTCGACACTGTTGGAAGGCTTCTCACCCTGATTTTGCTCTCTTCTAGTGAGATGTAAAATTTTAGTGTCTCAGAATTATTTGATTGTGTCCTTTTTTGTAAAAGGCTTGGCAGCACTTCCCCCATATTTTGGGGACATTCCTACAGGGAAAGTCTCGGGGACATCTTAATGGAATCTTGTGGTGGAATCAGAGCTCACTTTTTTGAATCCTGGACCCTTTTTGCCCTCACTGGCCTCATGAGAACTTGTCTGTAGCAGGCCTTGTCCCTGAGCATGTGGCATACCTGTGTCCTTTGGTAGGAGCCCCAGGACAGACTGGACTCCCTCTGAGGACCAGCCTTGCTACATTCGGAGCTGAGCCTCAATGGCCATAGCAATACAGAAGATGATCTGCCGGGCCACTAGCCCTGTGATGGTCCAGGAAGGACCGGCCCTCACAAAGCAATCCAGGGGCTGCACACCCCTCCCCCGGAGGAAGGCTCATTGTGGAGCAACCAAACTCCCCTCTCATCTCTCAGATTGAGATCTCAGGAAAACAAGTGGTTTCTCATGAAAAAAACTTTCTAATGAGAAATCAGACTTACTATACACATTAAAAAGATAGAAGATGGGGCAGCTAGGTGACCCAGAGGAGTCAGGAGTACCTGAGTTCAAATGTAGCCCCAGACACTTAATACCTACCTAGCTGTGTGACCTTGGGCAAGTCATTCAACCCCATTGCCTGGCAAAAGAAGGTAGATTTCTTTATTCTTTACCCCACAAATCCAATATCCTATAGACATGTTCTATGGTGACTTTTGGAGTCACAAAGGCCTCTCAGTTGGGGTACTGGATGTGTATCTGTGCTGCCATGATGAATTACTTTTTAAACGCCTACTATGTGCAGGCCAGCTCTGGAGCTGTATACAAAGGAAGCAAAAGACTTGCTTTTCCCACTCAAAGGCTTGAGTCTGAGGGTGCAGACAAGACCCAACCACAATCACAATGTGGGGCAAAATGCCCCAAAACCACAGGCACTGAATTCAAGCAACAAGGAGAAGTTATGGCCCAAGTCTTCCTTCTGGCCTCAGCTCAGGACTCCCTCCTCTAGGAAGCCCCACCCCCTATCTCCCTCCAGCTTAAAATCTCCTTGCCCTCCTTCAGTTGTCCTGGAACCCTTTGACCCTTTGTCTGGAGTCATCTCCTGGCCTGGACAGGTTTATATGTGGGGAATGGAATGTCAGCTCTGCCAGGCCAGGGATGATGCCCACTTTTGCTCCAGTATCCCCAGTATCCAACATCGTGTCTGGTTTCTTAAATGCTTGCTGACTTTCTCATCTGTATGTACTTGGGTCTCTTCTGAATGAATTGCAGAGTCCCTGAATGCAGGTAGGGGTCCACTTTTCTTTTTACAAACCTTCCCTCCCCCTTGCCTGGCATAGATTAGATGCTTAATCCTTGTATTCTTTGTTTAGAGACAGAGTTCTCTGCCTCAGTTTCCCCATCTGCCTACAGGACCACCCAAGGTGGTTAGAAAGAGCACTCTGCAAAGCTTTGCATTCACATCAGTGCCTCTTCTTCTCTGGACCCCAGACCCAGCACTGGCTGCTGGGGCACTGCCATCAGCCATGGATGGCTTTGGCTGAAGGACAGGAGTAAAGTCAAGCTGAATGGAGACCCAGTCCTTAGTCGTTGGTGGGGGTGGTTGATGGGTGCATTGACCGTCTCCTGGTCACTGCAGGAGAGTAGAGGGTGGGTGGCTGGCACATCCCCTCTGGAGAACTGTCATCTATCCCTTCTGCTTGAACGAGGACAAGCTGGGCTGTGCTCATCCTTTCCCTCCAGGGCCTTGTCTATGGGACTTGTTTCTATGGCAGCAGATACTGGGCTGAGGTCATCTCAGGGTAAGTGCAGGGGGGGGGGTTTGAAGGGTGGGACTTCAAATCAGGGCACATTTTTATCCAGAGAGTCTCCATTTTATAGGGAGGGAAACTGAGGCCTTGAGAAAGGAAAGAAGTTGATTTAAGGTCCCTCTGTGGTAGTTGGGAGAAGAAGCCCGGCATCCTTAGGCATATTAAGGTTTTTTTCCCTTCTATGCTCAGGAGGACTGACTGTGTGTGCAACAAAGGATGTTTAGGCTTCTGTTTATTTGTGCTTGGGAAACAGCAAGAGAAGGAAGGGCTGAGTCTTTCTTGTTGTGCTAGGGTTGCAGGAGCCCTGGGTCTGGGGCTGAAAGGAGGAGGCCAAACAAAGAATCCAGCCATAGCCAGATGGTAGATATTTACCGGGTACCTAACATGTGTTGAGGGCTCGGAGATTTTTTTTTTAAATCCCCTCAAGGAGGTTATACTCTACTGGAGAGGGCAGGGCAAAGGGCCCAGCATTTATCCAGATTCTTAAATATGAGCTAATTGGAGAAGGATCCAATAATTAAAGCTGGGTGGGGTGGGGTGGGAGGGGTGAACAAAAGCATTTTTCTTAATGAAATGATACCTGAGATAAGTCATAACGAAAGTAAAGATTCCACAAAGTGGAAATGGGGGTGTGGGGTGAGGGGGAAGTTATTCCAGCTATAGGGTTCAGCTTGCACAAAGATCTGGTGGCTAGGAATGGAAGGCTACGTTCTGCGACTGGAACATGAAGTTCTTGAAGGGGAAGATGTCCTGGGAAAGGAGGCTGGAAGGCCAGCTAGGTCAGACTATGAAGGGGCAGGGAGAGGGGCAAGAGTCCAGGATGACTTCTAGGTGAAACCCTGAGGGAAGTAATAGGGAAGTTTTGCTCATGAATTTAGGGGGAAAGAGAATGAGCTCCATTTTGGCCATGCTGCATTTGAGCTATCCACTGGACAGCCAGTTTGAGACATCTGCAAGGCATTTGGAGATGGGAGATTGGAACTGAAAACAGAGAGTTTGAGGCAGGAAAGGTGAATTTGAGAATCATCAGTATCGAGATGGTCATTAAACCCATGGAGGCTGATGAGTTCACCAGTGAAGAAGTTTAGAGGGAGAGAGAAGAAGTCCAGGATAGAAGATGAGGGACACCTGTGGAGACCGAGCATGATCTGGAGGATCTAGCAAAGGAAGATCAGAGAGGGAGGAGGAAAATCAGGAAAAAGAGTGGTTCCACAACCCTGGAGGGATGAGAGTATCCAGGACCCACAGTGTTCAAGGATGCAAAGAGGTCCAGGAATGAGAACTGAAAAAGGTCAATGGTCTTGGCCACTAAGGGCTCACTGGTCATTGTGGATGGGGCAATTTGGGTATAATGATGGGCTCCAAAGTCAGACTGTAAGGGGTTAAAAAGAGAATGAGTGGAAAGAGAGTAGAGCTGGTGTAGATAGGCTTTTGTCCACCACAAAGGACAGAAGAGATTGTAGGGCCAGTGCTAGCAGGGATGGAAGGGTCAAGAGAGTTTTTTCAGGATGGGGACATCACCAGGATGTTTGTAGGCAGGAAGAGGGAAGAATCCAGTAGACAGGAAGAGACTAAAAACAAGGAAGAGAAAGGGGAATGGATGGGGCAGGAAAGCAAGACATGAAGATCTGGGAGGGTCCCCCCAGTCTGGGGATACCAGGCCAGCAAGATCTGCCTGCTTTGGAAATGAGCTTAGTGGGACAGATGCTATGAGGGAATTGGTCTATGAGTCTGCTTCCCTACCTCTCCTATGATGTGTTGTGTACGGGGTTTTTCCCCATAGGGCTCCTCCAGGGACCCCAACATGGCTAAACGGGGGCTTGAGCTGATGGCATGGAAAAGAGCTAAACCCTATTTGACTCAAAGGACAGGTGATCCCTGAGAGGGTGGCACCTAACAGACCTGGCCTTGACTTAGAAAATTTAGAACTACCACTGACTGATAGTCCCATTGAACTTTTGCTTTAAAGATACAGCCAGAAGAGCCAGACCAACACCTCATCCAATCCATGCAGCCTTCAGGCCTTCCTACCTCATTTCATGATGAGTATCCAGGAGTCCATCACCCTGATGAGGGCTGAATCAGGTCATCTTAAAGATGTTGACCATTCCACCTACATTGCTAATGGAAAAAGCCTGCTCTAGGATGAGGGGAGGCCAACCCAGAATGTCCATGTGGGCTCTGTTCTCCAGTCTCTGGAAACAAATTTCTTGCATTGTCCAAGTGTGTGACCATGCCATCTGAAGTGGTCTTGGCATGGCCAGTCCCCCATTACTCTGATATAAGTACATGTTCCCTCTCCCATTCGAAATTAAGCTCCTCAATTTGGAACCAAGCTCAAAGGGCAATCAAACTGTGCAGACTTTGATCCAACAATACCACTATTAGATCCTAACTCTAATGAGATCACAAGAAAGGCTAAAAAACCCACATGAACCAAAATATTTGTATCAACTCTTTTGATAGTGGCCAAGAATTGGAATTTGAGAGGATACCCAGCAGTTGGGGAATGGCGGAACACATTGGGGTATATGAATATGATGACGTACTATTGTTCTATAAGAAATCATGAGTAGATGGAGTTTGGAAGAGCCTGGAAAGACCTGTGTGAACTGATGCAGAGTGAAGTGAGCAGAACCAGGAGAGCACTGAACTCATTAACAGCAACATTGGGTGATGACCAGCTCTGATGGATGCAGCTCCTCTCAGCAATTCCAAGGCCAATTCTAAAGATGTGCTGGAAGATGGAAGACCAGAGTCTGCTATATTTTCTTTTTTAAATTTCTTTTATCTTTTTTCTTCTTTTTGACATGATTTTTTCTTCCCTTTTGTTCTAATTCTTCTTTCACAATACAACTAATATGGAAATAGGTTAAACATGCTTCTACATGTACAACCCATATCAGCTTACTCTCTATCATAGAGAGTGGAAGGAAGGGAGGGAAGTGGAAAAATGTGGAACCCAAAAGCTTACAAAAAGGTGCATGTTGAAAACTATCTTAGCATGTAATTAAAAAATAAAATAAATTAAAACTAAAAAAAGAATGTAAGCTTCTTGAGGGGAGAGTTGGTTTCAAGTTTGCATGGGTCTCCTCAGCAATCAGCATCGTGCCTGACACACAACTCTTAATAAAAGTTGGCTAGGGAAAAAGGAATTTTCACTAATTCTGGAGTGTGGGAGTTACGTATATGATGGTTTAGGGAAATCACTTTGGCTGATGGTGGAAAAAAGATTTGAGAAGGGAAAGACATAAAGCAAGAAAATTCCTTTTTGAGACTATTTAAATTATGTATGAATTAATAAAGGCCTGAATGAGGTTGGGGGTTGTTGGAATAGAAAGTGAGTAGATATTAGAGATGTCATTGAAGCTAGAATTAGGCATCCTAGATGGTAATCACTGAGGATCCCCAAGAAAGGCAAAAGTCAAAGAAGAGAGAGTTGTCTTGTAGGTGAGGGTAGCCAACTGTGTCAAACATAGTGGTCAGAGCAAGAACCAAGAGAAAACCTGAGAATGGATGAAACTATTGAAAGATCTTTGTAACTTGGGAGGCAAAAGGCTTGGAGGAAGATTGACAAGAGGCTGAGAAATGAGGGGGCGCTCAGGATGGGAGGGCCTTTAAGAGGGCTTTTTCTTGGAGTTTGGCCATGAAATAGAGGACAGAAATGGGATGGTAGCTTGAGGAGGCGAGTGTCAAGTAAATGTTTTTATTTCAAAGTGGGAAGAAGGAGAGGAGAAAGATAATCAACCAGTTTAAGGGGGGAAAAACAATGGAGGAGAGAGCAAGAACATTGTCAGTCAGATTCAGGCGGGGGCTCTGAGATGAGCCTTCAAGGAAGGGAAGGATGCTAGGGAGCTTGGATGAGAAGAGAGAGGCCATGCTCGGGATGGGAGGAAGTAGATGGCACATTAGTTCAAGCAAGTATGGGGAGATAGGATGGGCCTACTTGGGAAGGGTTTTCACCATAGGATAAGAATGTTGTTCTTTGGGACCAAGGCTACTGCCCTCTCCTGGGCCTCCTCTGCTAGGTCTGAATGACCCTTCTCAGTCTCCTTTTGATGAATTAGAATGGGGTGCCCTGCCTCCTGCTCTCAAGGCTCATTCTACACCCTCTTTTTTCTCTTCCTCTCTCCCTTTTCTCTTTGTGGTCTCATCATCTCCCAAAAGATAACTCCCAAAGGGGAGAGAGTCACTGATGCCTTTTGAGCAGGGGAGTATCATGGTTAGACCTTAGGAAAATTCTTTGTATTAGAAGGATGAAGTGAAAGGGGAACAAATGGACGGGAAGCTTCTTGTTCCTTGCTGCCTTTCTGATTCAAGCCCATAATTCTATTATTTGAAGGTGATGGCCAGTTGCTCCCCTCCCACCTTTCAAAGATGCCCCAGAGTGTTGAAGGGCCCACCACCCAGGTCATCACAAACCCAAGGAAGGCCTCATCCTTCAGCAAAATTGCTGTTGTTTACCCAAGTTTTAGGAATGTCCCCAGTAGGGATTGATTAAAAGCCATTAGGGACAGGTTGTTTGTCAAGTAGAGAAATTGGGGAAAAGGCCTTTGCATACCCATGAGTTCAGGTAGAGCTGGAAGGGTGGTGGGTCTAAGCTTTAGGAGAAGCTATTACATTTCTACAAATGAGATTTTTAACAAAATGTAGCAGGTAGCTTTGTGAAGGGGTGAGTCCTCTGTTATTGCAAGTGTGCAACAGATTGGACCATCTGATCAAACTGCCAAGGCTGCTCCACTCAGAGATGCCAAGAGGCAGTTGGACACATACACATAGCACACACCACACACATACACACACATTGGGACTGGATAAAGCGATTGAGAGTCATCTACATAGAGATGAGAAGTAATTTGGTGGATAGTAGAGGGAGAAGAGAAAAGGGTCCAGGCCAGACCATCCAGGGATACTTGCTGTTGGGGGGAGAAGGAGCCATTCAAGGTTCTGGAGATCAGAAAAGCATGGGCAGTATGGGATGGTCTTTAATACTCAGAGAGATGACAGCATCCTGGTGAAGAGGGTGATGGATGATGTCAGTGATAGGAGGGAAATGAGGAAGAGGAGGGCTGGGAAAAGTCAAATTCACCCTTTTTGCCATGATTGGTCCCCAGTCCAAGCCTCAGTTTCCCATTTTGCTGAGCTGGCTGCCGTAATCTGAATCTCAAGTTCCCAGGCCTGTCCTTGACTTCACCCCTATGGAAGTCATAGGGCCCATGGTAGGCTTAATAAATCTTTGATGAATTAAATAAGATTCTACCCTAGAGCCAAGGACTTAGAGCTCATCTAGTTTATCCCTTTCCTTTTTCAGAATTGGAAACTGAGGCCCAGGAGAAGAAAAAGGTTGACCTGTTTCCTGCTCTATCTGGGCCTTGGCTTGATGAGAGATGCCCGGGCTGGAGGCTGGGGCCACTGTTGGTTCCATGTCTGGCTCACCTACCTTTGTTTGTGTTTGTTTGGTGTGGTTTCTCTGGCACTTGGGGGTGGGGTGGGGAGAGCTGGCCTGACTCCAGGGAGCCCACTCTAATAGGATGAGGCTATTTCTCCATTGCAGGCTGGGGGAGGGGAGTGGAGAGACAGTCCCCAGCCTCGACAATTGGTTGTCATTAGGGGAGAGAAATCTACCCCAGAAAGTCTAAATATAACAGAAATTGGAGCCTTCCGTTCCCCTCCTCCACCCCCGGCAAGAGGCAAATGGGCCTTATTGCTTTTGGCCCCAGCCCAGAGAACATCAAGGGGGAGAAAACAAGCCTCAGAAATGTGAAAAATGTCGAACAAGGAAGGAGAATGTGCGGTCTCCCGATGCAAACAGAGATAGGCTCTTCCCCTCGGCTGGGTTTGCTGGGGCCACTGGACTTAGGAGGGGAAAGCAAGAGAGAGGGAGCTGGAGGAAAATTGGCTCCAAACCTATGGAGATGGGGGCTGCTGGCCACTGGGGGCAACAGCCTGCTGGAGGGGGTCCTGAGAAACAGCCCAGGGCCTTGGCTCTGGGTTCAAGACCTCTTCCCTCTGGAAGACTGGGGTCTCTGGTAGAACTAGCCTGGATGTTGGGTAATGATCGTGCCCAAGCCAGGCCTGGAGAAGAGATGAGAAAACGTACCTGATAGCTTTGATGGAAGCTCTGTGTGTGTGTGTGTGTGTGTGTGTGTGTGTGTGTGTGTGTGTGTGTGTGTGTGTGTGTGTGTGTGTGTGTGTGGTGTTTGGGTGAATGTGTGTATTGGCATGTGTAAACATCTGGACATGTCTTTGTGGAATGAAGGTATATGTGTTTGAGTGGTGAGTTGTGACTATGGGCACATTTGTACACATGTGTGAGAGCATGTGTGCGAATGAGCCATCGACTGCATGTGCAGGTATGCACATGTGTGCATGCGTGTGCATTGTATGTGAGTGGATGCATGTTTGAGTTGAGCCTTGTGTAGAGGGAGCTGGTCTTCAGGTGGCAGGCACTTAGGGTAGCCCCCAGACTTGATGGGAGACCTCAGTTTCATAGGATGTCTGAGCTTACCCTGTGATGGCCCAACCTTGCCCAGGGCCCGGGACCCCAGATGCCTCCACAGACCCATGAGTCCCTGCTGAGGCCACCAGGGAAGCCCACTCTTGGGATTCATATTTGTCATATGTCACTTGGTACAAATCATAGGACTCTTTTATCAGCGACCTTAAGATGTTCACTGAGGCATCCTTCATTTCAGTTGCAGAGGCAGATGGTTTAGGAAAATGGAGAGAGAAAATCCTTCTCTATCTCAGGTAAGCAGTCATGCCTAGGAGTTCTGGAGGGATTCCATGGCGAAGCATCCTTGGCCCTCATCCCATCCCAGCTTGTCTCATGTTTCCTCATTGATATTCATGGGGCAGCCTCCTTTGCCATGGAAGGTCCTTAGGGTGGGCACCATTTTGTCTTATCAAGTAGCTGCCATTGCTAGGCATTGTTTGAGACCAGCAAAAGCAACAAAGAAATAAAATAACATTGATTAATCAATATGAGCCTTGATAGCAGGGCTTAGAATCCTTGATACTTTTGGTCTTTACACCTGGCCTGGAAGGCAGATGAGGAAATTAGGAAGGTTCTGCTCTATAGGAGGAGACATGTATAATGTAGACAGAATGGGATGGGCTGTGACCGCAGCCTTCTAGGTGTGGGTATCGCCCAGTCTGGAACTTGCTCAGCAGCTGGAGGGTCAGAATGGAAGGTCAGGCCAGGGGGTTCCTTATGACCTTTCCAGTGGCTGGGTAGAAAAGTCTGGCTCCTTTACAGAGCAGAATGGAGTGAGGCAAGTCATCATCAGACTTCCATCTAAACAAGCCTCAGGGAGCTCAGGACAGGGAGGGCCATTCCTGGTAGGGTTGGTCCGTCTTCAAGGCAGACTGAGTCAATTCCCATGATCACATAGGTCAATAAATTAAAATAATTATCACTGATAAAGTCCTTTGAGATTCTCAGTGTGCTACACAGAGGTGATCTCAGGGGAACCTGGGAGGCAAGTACTGGATGGCTTAATCCTGGAAGCACAAACATCAGGGCCTCACACGGAGTCTGGGGGCTGCCCTAAGCACCTGCCAATTCAGAACAAGAGCCAGTATTCTATGGCCTTTTATCATTCGCTTTGCATGGTGAAGAAAAGAACTTTGGGAAGGTCTTTGAATCCAATCTGGATGTGCATAGAAAAGGAGCTGAATCAGCCCAGACCGTCTGCATTTCAGTGAGGGTAGGATGAAGATCTGGGCCACCATGGGACACCCATCCCACCTTCTGCTGTGTCTATTTTTCTCATTGTTAGGCAATTGTTAGGAATACTAAGGCCAGTGATTAGAGGCTACACCAGAGTTTTCCAACAACTCTAGAGCCCAGACAGCTCTGGAGAAATCTTCAGGGTCCAGCAGGAGTGACCTGAGTGAACAAAAAGTATTTCTGAAGCATTTACTATGCACAAGGTCTGGAGATAGAAAGACAAAATCTGAGACAGTTCCATCACTCTCTAGGGGAAAGCAAGACATTTAGGGGAGCGGTGATGAGGAGGCATGTTTTGGCCTGAGGAAGGTGAAAAGTGGAGGGAAGAGAGGAGGTGGTGAGATGGTCTGGGAAGATGACTGGAGATTGGATGGGATGTGAAACTGAGGCATGGGTCCTTTTGGCCTCTTGTGGAGGAAAACTGACCTTCCCCCCAGTCTTGGGATGAAGGAAGAACCCCTGGAAGGGATTTGGGAAAGTTGACTTGGCTTAGACCCTTCTGGCCCATTATTAAGAGTCCAAACTAAGGCAGAATCATTTGCAGCAGACACCATGAGGGACCTCGGAGGCCAATTGGAGTCTGACGCTCCATGTCTCAGCCCAAAGGAGGGAATTAAGAAGTTATTTGGCTGAACAAATGGGTGTTTTCTATCCCTTTGTCCTTGCAGAAATATTTAGGTTCACTGACTTGGTCAACAGTTCCCAAAGTTCATCCTTCCTTGTACCCCAACTTTGAACATCACCGAAGGTCAGCTTGGTTTTTCCAAATAGCAATGAAGACAACTAGGCTCTTCTTTTGTTCAGTTGTTGGGCCAAGCCTTTCATTCCCTTCCAGTGCTAAAGAATCATTAAATTCCACAACTGTCAGAAGAACGTTGATGGAGCCCCTAATAGCTGGGGGAATGCCCTCCCCCATCCTTACTTCCTACCTTCGGGCGTTGGAGCCAAGGCTAGAGTCTGCATTTTTGTTCCTTCTCCTTCTTAACCACTTTAGTTTTTCTCAACAGAAAAGATATACCCGAATGAGATGATGGTTTGTTCATTTTCCAGAAGGATGAGAGTGAGCTGAACCCCATCCTGTTAATCTCTGGCGGGCCTGGGAAAATGTTGCTAGTGATGCCCTTTAGAAAGGAGGCCTTTTGAATGCTTTGCAGCTGCCAAAAGAATATCCCTTAATCTGAGGAAAAAAAATACTTAAAATGTTGGCTTATACCTGGTCCATTTCAGAGCCTAAAAGCCTAAGGGAAGGTTTTGATTCTCAATCACCACTTGAATCACTTGGCATCATTGGGTGCCCTGTGGTTGCCACAGGGAGCTTTTAGCTCTTTGAGAAGGTTTTCCATGTCTCCTCTAAACTCATTCTCTTGAAGGAAACAAGAGGTAGAGCAGGTGTGTGCATGTCTCTATGTGTGCACGTGTATATGTGTGTGTGTGTGTGTGTGTGTGTGTATGTGTGTGTGTCTACCAATATTTGTGGTTTAGGGACCCTGCCTTCATTGGACCCAACAGTCCAGAGCAGCAATTTTATGGGAAGATTTCTATCCTCCAGTCTCTGAACTGGAGGGAATCTCAGAAATCATCACATTGAAGCCCACCTCTAGCCTACCCCAAAAGAAGTCATCTCCCCTTGGAGATCTTCAAGGGAAGGGGAGTCCCCCAGTTCTACAGGCATCCAGGTTCCCTGTTATGTTGTTTTAGTTATTAGGAAGTCTCTCCTTACATAAAACCATCATCTGCCTCTATAACCCTTCTCTATTTCTAGATTTTCCCTCTGGTTGAATAGGACAAACCTAATCTCTCTTTTATAGGATCTGGATTTAAAATCATAGGACCTAGGTTGGAATCCAAATTTGATCACTTAAATCATTTGATGACCTTGGGCAAGTCATTTTACCTTGAAGAGCATCAGTTTTCCATCTGTAAAAAGGGCACAATGATATCTGTAGTCCTTACTTATCAGTGTTGTTGTGGGGAAAGGATCCAATGAACCGAAACCACGGAAGTGAATTTTATTGTTGTGAGCAATCTCTAACAGTGCAGAGTGCCATCCATTCACATCTGCCCCTCTTGCTCTATTCTTCCAATTCTTCCTGTAAATTCTCCGCCAAGTTGTTCATTCAATATGTTGGAGGGGGGGGCTTCTTTGAGTTCCCTAAAGAGTTTGAACTAACTATACCCAAAGGGCAAACCAAGTGCACAACACATCTATTGTTCAGACCATGAGGTACAATTATTAATGGTGAGACCTCCAGAGAGCTCTGTTTGTTTCCTGCAATAGAGTTTAGCACTTTTTTGAAACATGCTATTATTAGGAGAACAGAATTTTCTTCTAAATGATCTTTTTTCATTGATAGAGAGGCCAAAACCTTGGAATGAAAGAAATAGAAGAGACTTAGGCTGGGTCTGTCAAATTGGGCTTAGAGATGGTGGGTCTGAGCCAGGTTCTGGTTACTAACATATCCTTAACACTAGGTCAGTCATGTCACCTGAGGGAAGTGGGCTTGGATCATTTCAGAAGCCTACAATAGGATGATTTTTAAAGGTTCTGTCTTTTCCTGCCCCTTCACCCTAAGCTTGCCTGTAGTTTGTCCTCTGAGGTCCTGCAGGGAAACAAAGAAGATAAGCATGAACTGGTGTGTTTGTTGGGTCCTCACTCTCCCAAGGACTTATTTCGTTCCTGAGCTCTGCATTTTTCTCTGTTTCTCTGGTCATCGAATTCTTGGAATGTTGGAACCCTCAGAGCGTGTCTTATTGCCACAAAGTCTTTAATTCATTACCCATTTCCTCTGAAATACCCCTTATTTGGGAGTGGACATGACTGATCACAATTTCCTTAAGGTTCCTCCAAGTTCTCCTGCATGTTCTGCTCCAGGGCAGTTAGTTGACCTTTCAAGGTCAAGGGGAGATCTGGCCCCTGAGACATTGTAGCAATGCTAGAAGCATCTTTTCTCTGGCATCATGGTAAGGGCTGACTCCTCAGCCTTACTGAATCTAAATCAAAATCAACTGTTGGAAGGTCCCCTACATACCCAAGGAGACCATCCTGACCTCCCCTTCCTTCAGCCTTAAGCATCTCAGCCCATTCCTTTCAGGCAGATGGATTCCAAGGAAAGAAAGAATTATTCACCTATTCTCAGAATCACAAAAATCACAGAACCTCAGAGCCGGAAGGAACTTCAGTGGCATCTGTCTCAAACCAAACCTCAATAAAAAATCTTACTTTCTCTATCCTTCCCAACTAGGGATGATTCAACTTTGGCTTAAGGACCCCCAGGGAAGGTGAGTCTATCCTGGCTCCTGGGCTTCCTCCTCCCAGGGAACCTGAATTGGGAATGAGGTCCATTGAGTATGAGGAAATGCTGTTCTTCCTGGCTGTCGAAGGCAGCTCAATGCCAATAGGTTGTGATTTTAGAGATACCAGGAACAATCACGATTGATGGAGAGGGTTCTTCACGATCCACTCCAGAGTGTGGCACGGTGGGTATTTGGGTGCTATTTTACCAATGAAGAAGCTGAGGTCCAGAGGCATTTAAGTCTTTGCCTAGGGTCATACAGTTGGAGTCAGGATTACAATTCAGGTTTCCTGATCACAAACAATTTTCATGATGTGGCCACTTGTTTAATGTCTCTTTACCTAGATATTATCTAAGTTCATCCAGATGCCACCCATGGAGGTTCTTTTGATTCTTCTCTGGACTCCTTGCTGTTTCATAGACTTCATCTAGAGGAAGGTTAATCACTTTGGGGTACATTAGCCAAGCTTATCATGTGCCTACCATCTATGTATTGTTTGGTGAGGTCAGTATTTTGGTAGGTCCCAGGTCTAGTCCTGATGCCATCCTTGGAGTCTTCCAATAAAGCTCACCAATGCTCTACCTCCTTTTGGGGTGAATGACCATCCTGCTATTGCTGACCTAGGGGAATGGGCCCCCTGCTTTGTGGATTTGATTAAAATCCTTTCCCAATCCATTGTGGTCCATTGGAAGGCAATACTGAAGGGTGACTGAAGTCACTGAAGGGATTTTGTCCCTCCTAGTTGACTTTCATTTCAGCAGGCTGCTAAGGCTCTTAATTTGGTCATCACAGCCTTATCTTTGATATCTTTAATTCACCCTGTTTGGAGAGACTGAGGTCTTTATCACTATCACCTCTGCCCATTGGTTCAATTTGATTACCAAATGCAAGTAGTTGGTCTCTACCTTTCTTTGTGCTGTGTGACATCTTGAGATCTTCAGAGATAGATTCCATGAGATAAAGCAACTGTTTCATGTGCTGGGCTTTTTGTTTATTGATTGTGCAGAGCCATATAGCTTAATGAACTCTATGGACAAAGTGTTTTGGATTGGCTCTCTCTTTAGCCTGGCAATCATACTTAATTTAATTTAATTTTTATTAAGGTTTTTTTTGCAAGGCAATGGGGTTAAGTGGCTTGCCCAAGGCCACACAGCTAGGTAATTATTGTGTCTGAGGTTGGATTTGAACTCAGGTCCTCCTGACTCCAGGGCTAGTGCTCTATCCACTGTGCCACATAGCCACCCCTCATACTTAATTTTATTGAAGAGAGATAATAGATTTAACTCTTGGCAGGACTATAATGAAGTCATAAAGTTTCCCTCAGGGGCTGCTAGTCCTAGGCCTGAGGGGGCAGGTGATGGATCATCATTGACCTCAGCTAAACATCTGGTCTCCTTCCTCAGACATTCTCAATTGCTTCCCTGGAAGGCTCCTTTTCTCTTATCATGACCAAAGAGATGGGTCCAAGGAGAGGTGTCCATGCTCACCTCATGCCAAGCATGGAGCTACTCCCCCATGGCATGGATGTTTGTGTCTACACAGGGGGATTTATGTTTTTTGTGAAGGGATCTGACTCTGTCTCCTCTTTGTGTGCCCAATGGCCACCCTGGTACCTTGTCCTCAGGACAAGTATTTATTGAATAAGCATTTATTGAAGTTCTAGGAAAGGACATTTGGGGCCACTATACCAAAAGGCTTCCCAACCTTGAGAGCATCTGTTTCAGTTTCTCTGGCTGCTTTGGCAGGAAATAGATGCCCCATTCGGACTGGGGGCAACCTTAGACAAAGGCCGAATGAACACTTGTTGGCGTGCTGCAGAAAGGTTCCTGTCCAGGTGCTGGCCAGGTGACCCAGCAGACTTTGAGGCCCCTGCGATTGCTGACAGTCTGGGCCTCTGTAGAGTAGATGACAGGTACTGGCTGGGGGTGGGGTTGAGGGGGTGTGGGCAGCATAGTTCCTCTGTTATATAGAAGAGAAAACAGACAGACCACCAGTGAGAGACCAGAGGATCACATCTTCCTACAAGAAACCAGCAGACGAGTCAGCACACATCACCGTGTCCCAAATGGGCCCCTGTTCCTAGCAGCCAAGATCCGATCAGTGATGGAATCATTGGAGCTGGGATTGTTTGACTGTGGAATTCTTCCTATCTGGTCATCAACTCTAACTCATGGAAAGCCAACCCCTTGGAGGGCTGACCTTTGAAGAGAGGCTGACCAGAGTCCAATTGCCCTGTCTACAGTCTGGAGCTCTGGGGTCTTCTGACTGACAACCTGCTATCATTCTCTCCTGGCCCTAGGACTGCCCACTTGGCAGGTCATAGGACTTCATACCCAGGTTCTATTTCCTCTGGGAGTTTAGTTTTTTGGTATGATTATTTTGAAAGACTCATCATAGGCCTTGAGGAAAAGATCATTTGGCCTCTCCAGTCTGTCCTGACCTGCCTGGGGCTGGGTTACCCGTTAAGAGGATGACTGATCTCAGAATAGTCAGAGACTCTCACTGGCGCTTCAGGGATCTCAAGCCAGGAGGGGTCTTGTAGGCCCTCTGATGGAGTTTGTCCACAATGGACCAGGCAGTGGTCACCCCACAAAGAGACAGGCAGGGGTCACCCTGCAATGGACCGGGTAGGGGTGCCCTTTTGTGTTTCCATGGGCCTCAGGGAGGGAAAAGAGCAACTTGAATTGTCACCAAGCTTTCCCTGACTTCCAATCTACCTGAAACTTGCCACTTTCCTTCTGAGTCCGAGCTCGGGGGCCAAGCAGTCTGGGATGACTCCCTTCTCCACAGACAGGTCTGCAAGTAGCTGAAGAAGGGACCAAACTTCATCTAAGGCTCTTTTTTAGGCTCAGTAGTCCTAGTTCTTTCAACTGCCTTGGTTTGCACCTTGCGCTCTTGGCTGTAGGATTTGAACCCAGGTCTTTTGATTCTGAACCAGCTTTCTTTTCACTTGCCTACATTGTCTATGGATATCCCTGCATCCCCATGATGTTCCATATGATGGTGACCCCATGATCTCATTTCATCCTCTTCATTGCCTTGGATTCCTTCCCTTCATCCCTTTACTCCATCTTCCTGTCTTTCCCCATCTGTTTTCCTTCCTCCCATACCCCCTGCCTCCTGTGAGCTTAGCTGACAAGCTCAGGGATCGCTGCCCAGACCATCCATGTCTGCATCTTTTCCTCGCTTATAGCAGAAGACATCTGGACTCGGCTGGGAGAAGCCAAGATGATGGATGTCCTTGTCAGGTTTGATGGAGAGAAGGGCATAATGAGGGGAAGAACAAAGTGCTTCTGTCCACGGTCAGAGGTTGGCCATATCTAAGCCAACCTGGGGAAGCACTGAGGTGGGGGGGGCTTTGGGTGGGAGCAGAGGGGCCTGCACGTTTGCCCTGACTTTCCAGAAGACCCCTGGGTCTACTGGGTCACTCTGGGGCTCTGTGGTCCTGGGGAACTGGGCTGAAACACTAGAGGTTGTGGCGGCTCTCGACTGCCATGTTGGACTTGGAGAGTCTTTGCTTGGACTGGCCATGAGCCTTACCTTCATTGACTTCAGCTGAATCCAGAACTGTTTTTCTTGAGTGCCTGCTGCATGCACAACACTGTGCCAGGGGTTGAGCTTGGACAGGTGGGGAGATTTTCTCCCGCATCCAGAAGACTATAATTGCCATCTGCATCTTTAAAGTAAAATCATAGCCCTGGGATACTAAAGGAGACAGAACGAGGTCGCTGGTGTGATCTCTGGGCGGGGGGGACTGGTCCTCAAGGGGGAAGCATGGCAAGAAGCCCCAGATCTCAGCATCCTAGGGTAGGAAGAGGCCCCAGAGACCAGCTAGTCCAGCTGTACCTGAATAGACACACACACACACACACACACACACACACACACACACACACACAAACACACGGCATCCAGGCACTTTGAAAGATATTTCCCAGTCACAACATTCACAGGAATGGTGTCACTAGGTGACACAGTGGATAGAGCACTGGCCCTGGAGTCAGGAAGACCTGTGTTCAAATCTGACCTCAGACACTTAGTAATGACCTGGCTTAAGTCACTTAATCCCATTGCCTTGCAAAAACCTAAGACCAAAGCAAACCAAGATTCTCAGGAGTGAAAGAGTCCCTTGACCATCTCAAACAAGCACAAGCAGAGTTCACCAAGCAAAAATCAAAAACCCAGTGACAAGAGGGCATTGGAGAGGGGCAGCCAGTGAGGTTGTGAGCCCAGCTCCTTTGGATGCCTGTGGAGCCAGTTTGTGAGAGCTCCTAGCAGGATTGTGGTGATCATATTGCTAGTGAGGACTTACATCATGTAACCCCAGCCCCACCGGGGGTCTCTGGAGGAAGCCAACCCACAGCCCTGCCACTGAGTTCAGAGGAAAATCAATGGCCTGCTGGCCGCCATCTCGGAAGACTGGGCTTGAGGACAGCATGGCTGAGCTGTAACAAAGACTATCTCAAGGACAGGGCTCTGTCCTTCCCCCATCTTTGGGCCTGAGATGCGACTGGGTGCCCGTCTAGACCCTTGCCAAGTGCCCACTGTACCCAGCACTGTGCTGGCCTGAGCAAGAACAAAAGGAAGCTGCTCCTGCCCTTGAGGAGCTTCCATTCTATTGGAGAGGATCAGCCAACACAAAGAACATGAATACAAAATATGCCAACCTACTTTTGGGGTAGAGGCCCTGGACACGAATCTGATTCAGAGGCACAATAGCAGCACGGAGAGAATGAGCTGGGCATGGGAGGATGGGGGGGTGGTCAAGGGAGGGAAGTCTGAGCCCAAGCCCCTGGGACTCTGAGGACAGCCACAGGACATGTGGCCACCACAGAAACTACACTAGTGTTGATGGAGCGTCCAGCTTGAATGGAGGGACTGCCTGGCTCTCACATTTTGGTATATTTGAAGCCCCACTGCTTCCCCTGGTCAGAAAGGACCAAACCCAGGGGACCTCATGGAGCCTTTGAGCTGGTCAACTCTTCCTGGGATCTTCATTTTAGGGCATTGCCCAGGCTAGTCTCTGCTCTTGACTCTGATGAATCCTTTTTCCACCATCCCCCACCCCCAACGGGGGTACCTTTTCCTACCTTCCACTGTGCCAAATGAATATATGTTTGCCTGAGAGAAAAGGATGTTGGGTC
Source organism: Macrotis lagotis (assembly GCF_037893015.1). Classification (NCBI taxonomy): domain Eukaryota; kingdom Metazoa; phylum Chordata; class Mammalia; order Peramelemorphia; family Peramelidae; genus Macrotis; species Macrotis lagotis. The sequence continues at coordinate 270,708,401 of NC_133662.1, read as the reverse complement.
TGGAGTCATGTTCTAATCCTGCCTCTGACATTTTTTTTAGGTTTTTGCAAGGCAAATGGGATTAAGTGGCTTGCCCAGAGCCACAGGGCTAGGTAATTATTAAGTGTCTGAGACCGGATTTGAACCCAGGTACTCCTGACTCCAGGGCCGGTGCTTTATCCACTGCGCCACCTAGCCGCCCTCTCTGACATTTTCTACAAGTGTCATACATACATTGAGACAAAAGTATCACTTTGCTCACATCCCTTCATCTCTCTGTGCCTCAGTTTCCTCATCTGTAAAATGAGGGAGATTGTCTCACTGCCCTGTACATTCTAGATCTGGGGTCCCAGGATCTGTGTTGGAAAGTCACCCAATGACCTGTATAATCATGGGGTTTTGGGCAGTGCAGGGTTGAGCAGGAAATTAGCTTTTTTTTTTTTTTTTGGCAAAGGAGGTAGATGATGGAATTTATAAAATCTCCCTGCTCGCCCCCCAGCTGCTTGGTCAACTGAAATGTTTGTTAAAGATGTTGGAGAGAGGTCCAGATGGGAGACAAAAAGAGCCTCTCAGTACTAAAAAGTTCCTGACAAAGGTGTCTGGCCTCTTTCTGAAGTCCCCCAGGGAGGCACCGGGGGGACTGAGGAGGAGAGGGGAAAGGCCATAGGACTTGGGTTCTTCTCACCCCAGCTCCATGGGCTACATGGGACTTTAATTCTTACTTGCCTTGCCTCCTGCGCAGGAGGGTTGTGAGTCAAGTCAAATCAATGGACATCTATTAAGTGCCTACGGTATGCTAAGTCCAGTGATGGGAAAAAAGTCAATCTTTGCCCAAGTCTTGGAGTTGATGTTCTCATGGTCAAAATAACATGGACAAACAAGAGATGTAAAGGAGACATTGGGACCAAGTTGGGTCTAAGATGTCTATGAAGCAACATTTTGAGATGCCAATAGGCTGTTGGAGACATGAACCTGGGGTCAAGACCTATCTTAGGGTTCATAAATAAATCTGAGTCATCTGTTTAGAGGGGATCATTGAATCCACAGCAGTTAATAAGATAGGGACACCCACAGTTGATTGGCAAGACCTGAAAAGGAAGGGTCAGACAGGTGGAAGGAGAGCTAAGACAAAGCTGTGGCCTGAAAAGCCAGAGGGAAAAGATTGTCGAGGGTGAGAGGGTGGGTCACAGCCTACAAGAGACTGAGAAAAGACCATTATGGGGGGGGCAAGTGAGAGACTCAATAGCTTTGGAGGGAGCCAAGCTACAGAGTATGGAAGAAAACAAGAGAAGGAAGTGTAGGTGGCCATGAAAGGAAGGAGAGATGTGGAGTGAAGGGACCAAGATGGTCCCATGAAGAGCTGAGTTAAGGTAGCTGTGGACCATGGGGAGGCTGCCTTCTCTTTGTCCTGGCCTCCCTGGCCACTGAACTATGAACTCCACAGCTATGGAGATTTCTTCAATGAATCACGCTGCTTGTAAAAACCCTTGGATGGTGTGTTGGGAGAGCGCCATCTTTCTTCCCATTTCTTTTTGGGGCTGAGTCATGGTTTCTGTGCTAGAGGGATTGGTCCACTGCAGAGCTGAGAGTTGGGGTGTCGTGTGTGTGTGTGTGTGTGTGTGTGTGTGTGGAAAAGAGAGGGTGCCAAGAGGGAGGGGGGAGAGATCTGATCGGATCTGATAAGAGCTCAATTTAGAGTCTAGTTTCTCTGCCATGAAAATGTTAATTGGGGGATCATGCTCACTGTCAACTGTGACATCCAGGGATCTCTCTAGGCTAGAAGGTATACTCAGGGGGACTTGCAATATCTCTGTCTGTCTGTCTGTCTGTCTCTCTCTCACTTGGCAACCTTGGCTGCCTGGAGACCCATGAAGGTCGTGTTGCTGGAGGATGGGACATTATCAACAGACCCCAGTTTAGAGTCTAGTTTCTCTAGCTCGTGTGGGCTGTTGGCACTGTAGCAGGCCCTTGGTGCTCCAGACCAGCTTTAGCTCTGGTGGCATCAGCAGGAAGTGTGGGCATCTGACAACAATGGTTGGAAGTGGCTGGGCCTGGCTGGGCAGCCCCGACTTGTGGGCCCACTCCCTAGGTCTGACCTGTTGAGACCAGCAGCCCCGCACTCCAAGGGAAGAGCCAATCAGTGGGAGGACCCCCCCCCCCCGGTTCTGGCTGCCTCAGCAAACCATGGGTCCCAGCTGTGGGCCCGGCCAGGTGCTCAGCTCTGGACCATGTGAGCTCAGCACGCCTGGGTCCCCACCCGAGACAGCTCGCTCCCTGCCAGGTGGGCTTCTGGTCTGCCAGTAGAAGATGGATGACCGGCTGGCAAACTGGGGTTGAGACCCTTCTGGAGTCCCTCCTCCCACCCTGCTGCCTGGCATCCAGCATTTGCCCTGGAGGGCCACCATCCTTGACCTGGGTTAGGAGGAAATTCAGCAGGTTGGGTTCAGGTAAGGAGATATGACAGGCTGGGAATTCCTGGGTCCTCTTTTACCAGTCTGATTCTCTGGGTCCTGTCTGAAGGGGTCTGGGGCGATGACTGATCCCCCAGTATAGGACAGCTCTCCCCACGTGGAAGGGTTGGGTTCTCTGGACCTCTGGCCATCAGATGGCTGTAGCCAGACCTGCAAGGGTCAGGAAGGCAGGCTGGGGGCCAGCAACTCCTGCTGCTAGTGTTGAGGAGGTCACGGCTTAGCCTGGATGGAGCCTGCTCCAGTGGCTGAGTGGTCAGCAAAGAAGGCAGGCAAGATGTGGAAGGGGCTGAATGAGGAACCCCTGGGGAGTCTGGGTCCTTGGGGTCCTTCCCTGTGTGTTTGTATCTGCTTCCTGTGGAGGGGTGTTCCTGGAGAGGGAGGTCGGGGGATGCAGTGTGTCCTCTGGGGTTAGGGCAGTGACCCTCTCTCCTGCCCCCTCCCCTCCAGCCTTTCCGCCCTTCCTGGACCTTTGCTTCCTGCTTCACCATGCTCTGACCCCAGGCAGGCCCTCCCCCTATTTCCTACAATCAGATTCCCTTCAACCCTCCATGTCACAGTGAGTGGTGAACTGGTCCCTGAGCACCCCCTCCTCACCCCTCTCCTCTCTCCTTGATAAGTCTGTGCCAGCAACCAGGGCCCCTCGGAGTCAGGGTCCAAGGATCCTCAGCTGATAAATGAGCACATTCATAAGTTCTAATTAGGCCGGCCCTTGGATGTGGTCACCAGGGAGGTCTTGGGAGGCCACAGAAACATGCGGAATGCTGACGGCTGTTCCAGGTGACCATGCCTTCGCTTTACCAGGCAGAAGCAGTGTTGGCAGGTGCTGTTGCCCGTGGGTAGCGAGCTGGCCTCAACGTGGCTGCTTGATTTGGGTGGGAGATGCTGACCCAAGGACACTTGCCTGTGGAGCCCAGTCAAAGGCAGAGCTTGGAGGCTTTCTGGGATGGTGGCTGGACCCCCGGGCCATCTCTGGGCCTCCCTCTGGTAGCCCTCATTGTAGACTTGATGCCTAGAGTCCTGGTCTCTTCACCAAGGGGACAAATGGGTACTGGCAGGAAGATTGAGGTGCAGCCCTGCTGCATGAGTGTGATCCATCTTTATACATGCCAACAGCAGGGTGACTCTCAGGGTGAGAGGCAGCATTGACACAGAGACTCCGGAGGGTTTAAAACAAGGAGCTGAAGGATTCCTTGGGACCCTGGGTTCCTAGAGAGCTGTTGGACCCCAGGCTGGTCCAGGGCTCATGTAAGTGATCCCCAAGTATAGAAAGGGAGTGAGGCCTGGGCCACTGGGCTTGACCTTGGGTTCCTAGGCTTTGGGAGGTGTCCAACTCCAAGTCATTCTTCTATCCCATGCCCACCTTCTGTCCTCTTCATGTTCATGGTGGCTCCTCTAGCAATTATGGCCTGGAATGGATGTTTCTAGACCAAGTTAGGGCTAGTAAACAGCTTCAACTTAGGTTCTGCCTTTGGAGCCTTCCTGCAGTCCTGAAGGGACCCACCCGTGCTAGAGCTATCCCCAGTGTAGATAAGAAACCTGAAGCTCCAAGGGTGAACTAACCTGCTGGTCATCTCATAGCAAGTATCCAAGGCAGGATTAGAATCCAGACCTTTCTTCTGGAGCTTGGTCTTTGTACCGCACCCAGTTCCTTAATTTCTTCAGTTCCAAAGTCCCCTGTTTCCGCTCAGCCACAAATAAATCAACATGGTCTTGCTTGACCTTTCAAAAATGTCACCTGGCATCCCCATGTGAGGTAGGCCCTGAGTACTTTCACTGTCCCCTGGGACAGCGGCCCCTTTCTGGCCCTCGCGTGGAAGAACCCAGCTCTGTCCTCTCAGGCCACTGGCCAGTCCTGGCCTCACTGTTTTACTCCTCCAGTGCTTTTCCAACTCTCCCTGACTTTGTCTGTTGGATCCATTGCTGAGCTCTTCCCTTGGAGGCTCGCTGATCCTCACTGCCTTTCTCCCTCAACCCTCTGGCTTCAGAGTCCAGTGGAGCTGCCTTCAGCCTTTACCAGGTCAGGTCAAGGAAGGATGCCCAGCTCTTCTTCCCCACTGTCATGGCTCTAAATCTCTTGACTACTGGTCATTTGGAGAGTAGTTTGACCCTGGCCTCAAACTGCCCTGTGGCCTGATCCAAGTTCCTTGTCCATCTCTCCATCAGATGCCTCCCAGGGCCTAGGATCTCTCTCTCTCTCTCTCTCTCTCTCTCTCTCTCTCTCTCTCTCTCTCTCTCTCTCTCTCTCTCTCTCTCTTTCTCTCTCTCTCTCCAGGCTCTTGGGGATTCATGATCTTGAGCCTTCTCCATCCCAAGGTCCCAGTGGTGTCCCCTGAACAGGTCAGCCTTTCCTCCAGCTCCAGGAGTCTATCCTCCAATGGTCTCCTCATTCTCTTCCTTTCCCCAGGTGGTTGGGAAAGGGTGAATCAGATTAAGTGAAGCTGCTCCAGGGGCACATAGACAAAGGAGGGAGCATGGAGCCAGTGCAGCCCAACCTGGGCCTGGCATGACTGGGAGAGAGCTGAGAGAATAGAGGCCATCGCTGTGGGCACCCTTCTCTCCCTTCTCTCTCCCTCAAACCTCAGGGCATCACCCTCCTCTTTCTCTCCTTCCCATGCCCTTGAGCCCCTTCCTCACACTGGTTCCAGGACCTCCCCCTCCTAGTTAGCTCCTACCTCTTCCTCTTGCCTGTCCAGTCCCACTCTGATGGCAGCTGTGCTCACGGCTCCCGATTCTGAACAATGTTTTCCCTCAATCCTTCCGCCTGGGCCAGCTCTTGGCGCTTCTCTTTCCAACTTCATTGTGTTCAAAACCTTGTGGACAGCAGGTTCTCACCAGTGGCTTCTGCTTCAGTCCTGGAGACCAGTCCATTTAGTAGTAAAAGTAGAGGTGGGACTACCACCAGTAGTAGCAGCAGCAGTAGTAGTAGCAGTAGTGGTAGTAATGGTGATAGTAGTAGTAGTGGTAGTAGAAGTAGTAGTGGTAGTAGTGGTAGTAATAAAAGTACCTTTCTTCTCACCTCTGTCTCCTGGGCTGGACCCCTCATGTCCAACAGGGTTCTCTGGGAGAGTGTTGGTAAATGTTTCACCACCAGCCCCCCCCCCCCACCAAAGGATGCCCTTTGAGGTGTTCCATACATTCTTAGCCTTTTCTTCATCGCTTTTGAAGGCTAGAACTGAACGCCACCCTAGCCCGTCCTGATGTGTAGGATCTGTCAATTCTCACGCTGTTGAGTTCTCAGTGCCTTTGCCAGCAAGGCTTCAGGTGCATCCTGGTCTGTCTTCATCAACACGAGTCCTTCCTGAGAGTCCCTTCTGACTATAAATCTGGGCCCCTCTGCTCTCCATGACCCCCTCCAGGAAGAGGACCCAGAGATCTCCATCTCCATCCCATCTGCTCCTGGCATTTCAAGCCCACATGTCCAGCACCTCCAAGCATCTACTCTGAGGGGACCCCAGGGACCCTCGCCCCACTCACCTTCCCAGGGTGACACTGCCCAGGAACTCCAAGCTGTTGCTCCACAGTCCCATTTGGGGCCATGATTCTTAGACTCTGGGATTCTTTCAGGACTTGGCTTACCCAGGGGTGTCTAACCCCATAGTGGGATTAAATGGGCTCCCAGATCCCTAGAAGGGATAAAAGGGAAATGAGCAAGAAGGCAGAAAGAAAGACAGGAAGAAGGGCAGGTAGGAGGAGGAAGAGAGACCCTTTCATACTGGGAGGTTGGAATCATGTCATGCCATGCCTTAATCCTTTTTTATTTTTTCATTTTGACTTTCCCCTCTCATCCTAGGAAAAGGGGGAAGGAAATGGGACAAGTCTGTCAAAGAGAAATAACAGCACAATACTGCATTAGGAGTCAGAGGCTTTGGGTTCAAATCTCTTCTTATTCTGAATCAGTGACCCTTGTAAAGCAGGTGTGCATCCCTGCCCCCCCCCCGGCTGAAGTGGCTGGTGACTGTACCTTCCTTCCCACCCCAGGGGGGCTCATTTGCTGTTCTTGCACTTTGGAGCACAACATACCTCCAACATATCTCCTTTGCTAGTCAGATCTTCCTGTCTTGGTTTCTGGACACTCTGGAGAAGTGGCTCATGGGAGAAGGCAGCGGGCCAGGCCCTGGGTCGTGAGGCCTCCGGATTCAAGATCTCCCTCTCATCAGGGGAGGATTTACCACGGGCAGGCCAGCAACTTCCAAGGTGCCTTGGACAGCTGGATCATTTTAACAAAGGAGAAACACTGAGATCCAGAGAGAAGCTATTTGCTCAGAGTTTCATGGGCAATGACAGTGACAAATGGCAGTTCTGTCTGGCTTCAAAGCTTTCTATGTTCTTTTTTAAAAATTTATTATTTTAATGTTTTTCCAAGGCAAATGGGGTGAAGTGGCTTGCCCAAGGCCACACAGCTAGGTAATTATTAAGTGTCTTAGGCTGGATTTGAACTCAGGTACTCCTGACTGCAGGGCCGGTGCTTTATCCACTGCGCCACCTAGCCGCCCCACTTTCCTTGTTCTTGACTGACAGTGTCACACGTAGACCATGGGACAACTTTTTGAGGCAGGTGCTAGAGATGCCAGCAGCGTCTGAGCCAGGAGTCAAAGTCAGGTCTTGCTGTCTCCTAGCCCAACACTGCCTGCCTCAGTTTCCTCATTGACTTTTAGCTCTACCTCTAGGATCTTAAGATCTTCTTTTTGCCCCATTTTATCCTCTGGTCCTCACTTTGCCCCTTCCCTGAAGATGATCCATCCTTTCGGCTGTGGGGCTGATACATGGGCCTGCATTTTGGGCTTTCATTAGACCCAGTTGATCCTGGCCTGCTGTCCAGAGTGGAGCCCCAGCCCAGGCCAGAGCAGGGAAAACTGGGGCTGTGTTTTTCAGTGTAAAGGACATGGGGTTCAGAATTAGAAATTAGAAGACATGGCTCTGATTCCTAGCTCAGCCATAAACTGACTGGGACTTTGGGCAAGTCACAAGTGGCTTCATCTGCAAAATAAGGGCATTGGCAGCATGACTTCCAAGACCCTTCTAGCTCTAAATTTCCAAGCCTCCAAGCCCTTGGGTTCTGGTTTGTGCCATAACCCTTACTTCCCTCTGGCCTGCTCAGTGCTTCCCAGGACCCTGTCCCTGTCCCCCATCAAAGAAGAGAGCAGGAAGGCATGGGTTCCTTGAGTCTTATCTTGCCAGAGGACTTCTGTGGATTCATTTAGCTCTTAATGAACATGGGGAGGGGACTGCTGCAACAGGCTTCTAATTGCCTACCTTTGATTGAGGTGATGCTCTCTGCAATACTTGGGGAACTTTCCTGCCATCAGCATATTCGTGTCTGGAAATGCCCGCCTGTCTGAATATTCCCCCAAGGAAAACCCAGGGAGGAATAAGCTACTGAAAACTCTTGTGATGCAGTCTGGGGCCAAAGAGAAGTGAGCTTTGGATCACTCCACATTTGAGATAATCAAAGTCCTTCTATTCGTCTGGGTGATGAGGGGCTTCCAAACCCCAGAACCCTATCCCCTCATTTCGAGGCCCAGGGAAGGAGAGTGACTTGCCTAAGGTCACAAAGGTAGAAAACATCGCAAGTGGGATTTCAGATCCAGTGTTCCTCCTCCTAGTAACTTCATGCTCCTTGGTCCAAAGGGAGATTTATTTTTTCACTCATAAAGATTTTTCTCAAAAGCTTCCAGAAATGGAGACAAGAATTCAAAATTGCCCTGGCAGGAAAAGGTGAATTAATTTTGTTGACAAAGTTTCGAAATAAGAAAATTCATGAGCATTTAAACGTTTTTACTGTGTGCCGGGCCGCTAGGTGGCCCTACGGTAGCTGGTGGATAGTGATGACCTGGAGTCAGGAAGACTCATCTTCATGAGTTCAAATCCATGAGTTCAGAGACATCCTAGCCATGTGACCTTGCGCAAGTCACTTCATCCTGTTTCCTTATCTGTAGACTGAACTGGAGACAAAGATGGCAAGCCTCTCCAGTATCTCTGTCAAGAAAACCCCAAGTGGAATTACCGAATAGCAACCTAGAGAGGTACAAAAAGTGACACGGTCCCTGCCCTCAAGGAACTTCCATTCTAGCATAGGGGAGCCACAGTGACTGGCTCAAAATGCAGGGAAGGGAATGAGTGCCTAACAAGGCCAGAAAGACAGATGGGGTCCTGTTGGGAGGAACTTCAGAATCAAAGCAAAAGAATAGAGAGTTGACCCTGGAGGCAGTAGTTGGCCACTGGAGGTGGTTGAGTAGAGGTCACCTAATTGGGTCTGTCCTTGGGCAACAATGAGGGTGGATTGGAGTGCAGAGACTGGAGGCAGGGGGGCTAATTAGGAGGTCACTGGAAAAGGCTAGATGAGAGATGGTGAGTTCCTGAGCTAAGGGGGCCAACATGCAGGTGGAGAGGGGTAAGCGTGTGAGAGATGCTGGGAAGAGAGAAGTGTTCCAAAGAATTCACATTTTTTGTTGTTGAATTGCTTCAGTCTTGTCCAGCTCTTCATGACCTCATTGGACAAATGAGGAAACCGAGGCAAATGGGGTTAACTGACTTGCCGAGAGTCATACAACTAGTAAGAATGACTCCACCTCCAGGGCTGTATGCACTGGGGTGCCCCCTAAGCATACAGGACTGAAACTCAACAGGAGACAGACTGACTGTCTCTAGGGAAGGCTAGGAGTTGCCTTCCTAGTCAGTCAAGGTAATTTCCTTACAGGGAGAGTCCAGATCCTCAGGGTCATTAGTCAATAAGTCAATCACTGCTGGCGGTATGGCAAGCCCTGCCCTCAAGGAGCTCACACACTAATGGCAGTCAGTTATAGTCTGGGGACCAACTTGTGTGTGCATCAGGAAGAGGGTCTTTCTGACCACTGGAGCTTGTTGGAAAGTCCAAGTTCAATGAATTTGTGAGGGCAACCCAGACCACAGAATTAGGAATCTGGTAAACTCTCAGGGAGGTTCTTGGGTTGGGCAGTGGGGCAGAAGAGAATGAGAGCAATTGTTTAGACTGCATCTTCTCTGCACTGTCTGGAGGGTGAAATAAAGCTTATCTGTCCTTGCCTTGCACTGGGACCGCAAGTGCTTGCATGGGAGCTGAAGACCTTAACTCCCATCAGTGGAGACAACATTGAATGAATGAATTGATTGAACTGTATATTATAAAGTTTCCCAGGAGAAACTCTGTGTGTGTGGGCCCAGGGTCAGTGAGTTCAGAGATTGGGGACCTGATGGTGGGTTATATGGGATTCTGTGAATTCATGAGCATGTGCCTCAGTGTGTGGTTTTGTAAAGGCTTTCAAATGAGGGCTTCTCAGTTATAAAGGAAAATGGAAAATCCTAGGCCTGGCTGGCCATGAGCTCAGCACGTCATATAAGAAATTTGCCAGTTCCCGGCTTGTTTGTGTGGTGTTTGGTATCCATGGTGATGCTGCCTTCCTGCATCCCTGCACTTTAGAGGCCTTCAATACTGATTTACAGACATTCCATTTCTGTTCTTAGTCCTGCTCTGGCATCACACCCATCGACCGGAATAAGCTCGGACCCTGGGGTCCTCGGAGTCCTGAAATGCTCAGAGTCTCTCTGCCCAGGCCCGCTCGGGAAAACAGGAGGCAGGGTTGGGAGGGTAGGGAAGCTCAAGGGGCTTCCAGACTGAACAAGATGGGTGCTGGAGGAGGTTCACTGAGGCCCCAAGCTCTGCCCTAGTCCTGGCAACCCTGGGTTGCAAGCAAGAGATTCATAGAGGCTGGGAAAGACAGTCGTGATGGAGGAGGGAAGAAGCATTCAGGGAGTGCCAGGCATTGTGTCAAAAGGATGGGGGAGCACAGACCTGCCTTGACTTCCCAAAGGGGGCCCCAGAGGGTTCAAAGAGGCAATGCAGAGACAAGATGGTTTGTGGCCCAGATGTAAAGAGAGGAGGAACGAGATAGCTTGGGAAGCCTTCGGGAAGCCCTGGCACATCACCGGACCCTCAATTCCTGGATGATCAGTCCTAACCAGTCTAAAACATGTATTAAGTGCCTTTACTATGCATCAACCTGTCTTGGAGGTTCAAAGAGAAGGCAGAAAGCAGCCCTGCCTGCAGCTTCCATTCGCCCTCTGTGGGGGGTCCCACATCGGGGGACCAGGGAAGGGGAAAGGAAACAGCTCCTGACCAGCTCCTCTCTAGCTGTCTTTGCACCTGCTGTTCCCCTCATCATTAGCTTTGAAGTTCCTGGAGGCCGCCACTGTCTGCTTTTGTAAAAGCACGTAGGCCAGCCTTAAGAGCTCGGCTTTTTCTTTGGCAGACAGGAGTGTTTTATAGATTCATTTGAGCTCATGCTTGTCTCCACCAATGTGAGCTAAGGTCCTCAGCTCCCATGTGAGCACTCGAGGTCACAGTGCAAGGCAGGGACAGAGGAGCTTTATTTCCCCTCCAGATAGAGCTGAGAATCGGGTTCTGGGCAGCCTAAAGAATCTGAATTCATACACAGAGAGAGCTGTATAGAGAAAATATGTATGTCTATTAATGTCGAACTCTATGAATAGAGCACAGATGTATATCCAGTTTGTCCTTCCACAGCGGAAAGACTTTCTCCATCTTGGTTTCAATATATTGCGAGTTGGCATCAGACGTTAAATGGGAATTTGGGGGAGTTTTTTTGTAAGCTGCAGACAACACTTGAAGCCTGTTGCCAAATATGTAACCCGGAGCTTACAAGAAGATGCCACAAATGCCCCATAAAAGAGAAAGAAAAAATTCCGACTTCTTCCTTGGAAGGAAGGGAAGGCCCACAAGTTTTTCATGGATTTTCCAGATTGAGGGGGCGGTGAGCCCCTCTTTTCATGATGTGAAAGACCTAACTATACACACACACACACACACACACACATGAATGCAAGGAAATTTTGGAGAGGAGGGATCTGAGAAGGCCCAAAGGAAGTTGGGGAGGCTGAGAAGTGGAACTGAAGAGGGGATGCATTCCAGGTAGGAGGACAGCCTAGGCAAAGGTTGAGAGAGGGGAGAGATGAAAGGTCGTAGACTCTTTGATCCGCATAGTTGAGAATGTACAGAGAAAAAAGGTTTAAGACACCTAGAGAGATGGCCTGGAGAAGCAAATAGAGGACTTTGTAGTTGATCTTACAGGAAGCAGAGAGCTAAGGAAGTTAATTGAGCAGGAGAGTCATGCTGTTGAATCCCATCTTAGACTCTCATCAGATGTGTGACCCTGGGCAAGTCACTTCACCTCAGTTCCTTCATCAATAGGGAAAATAGTTCCTTACAGGGTCATTTTGAGGATCAAGGGAGGTGATATTTGTTGAGTGTTGTGCCCAACCTTCAAGCGATATATAAATACTACCCCTTCCATCATCTTCCGTGACTGATGACCCCAGTCTCCCTGGCTAGGGCCCAGATTGCCAAGGCCAAACTGCAGGAAGCACAAGCTGGTAATGCTTAACTCTTTAAGGTCTGGGGAGGACCAACAGCCAGTTTCAAAGTGACTTATTTCCTGATGGGTTGATGCCCTTTTATCCTGTTCCTTCTTGGGGTCCTAGACCCTTGGAGCATCCAGTCCTCAGGTCTTGACTTTGTCGTGGCGCTGGGCCTGCTTCCTCCACATCCAAGTATTGCTGAAAGCTTTGCAGTGGAATCAGCAGGCCATCCGCCTTCTGTCCTGGATAGCAGCAGCTGTGGTCAGCTTGAGGTTTTCCCTTGGATTGAACTGGCCCGGCTTCGAGTGCCACGACCAGTGGTCTGGCGGCGGCCCTCCCTTCCCAGATCCAGATGGAGACGGACTGTTGCTTTGGTGGAGTCACGGAAGCCATGTCCTTGAGGGAGGAGATGGCCCATAGAGCCGGAAGGGGGATGGTCTGTGGCCCACCACAAGTGTCTCAGCATTGATGCCTCCTTGTGGCTTTGGTCCTACCCTTACAGGTGGAGAAAAGAGGTCGGGGCTCGGCCCAAAATGTTACCGGGGGAAAGGGAGTGGTGGCAACCCAGGGTGGTGTCCAAGAGACGAAGACAAACTTGTCTAGGTGGTGGTTCAGGGCATGGACCCAGGATGGCCAATGACGGCTTTGCTTTCAAGGAATATTGTGGCAGAAAGGGAAACCTGAGTAGACCTGCTTTGGAGTCTATTGACAGAACCAGCCTTGGAGGCCTCAGGCTGAGCCGAGTCCAGAAGTCCTGGGATCAAGTCTCCTCTGGAACACTGATAAGCTGTGCCATCCTGGGTAAGTCTGTCCTGAGCTCCTCCATAAAATGGATTACAGAAGGCGGGCAGTGCCCATCTCCCAGAGCTACTGGGAGACCTGTGAGGTGATTGTTCATGTTTTGCCCACTGTAAAGTAAGGCATAATGCCTTCCTTCTCCTTCCCCTCTTCTTCTTTCTCTTCCTCTTCTTCTTCCTCCTCCTCTTCCCTCTCCTCCTCTTTTCCCTTCCCCTTTCTTCTTCCCCCTCCTCCTCAGTAAGACCCCGTTCTCTCAGTGATGGCCCCTGGCTATGCATCATTGAGCATTCCACGAGGGGGTCACCCCCAGGGCTGTCTGACGGGGCCCAGTGGATGTGAGCCAGCTTCTGCAGATGATCCATAAACAATGGTCCCAAAGACATGGTGTAGTGGGAGGAAGGAGATGGGACCAGCCTTTATTGAGCACCTACTGCATGCCAGAGACAGAAACGGCTCCTGGCTCTAAGGAATCCTCAATCTAATGAGGGAGACGACACCAATAACCATGTTTATGAACAATAGATACCAGCGATTTGGAAATAATCGACAGCGTTATTGGAAGGCAGTTGCAGCTGGAGATGGGGCGGGGGTTCCTGCGGAGCGGAGCCTCACAGATTGCCTGGGAATCCAAGAGGCCAAGCTTTCTGGGCACAGTGGACATCAGGAGCAAATGAGCAAGGGGCCATGGATCTGGGAAATAATGGCAAGGAGGCCAGCACACCTGCCTCAGGGAGAGGAGGACTGGAGAAGTAGAAAAGGGGCAAGGGGGAGGGGCTTCAAAAGCCATATAGAGGATTAATTCTCAGGGGCAGCTGGGTGTCCCAGTGGCTAGAGCCCCAGGCTTGGAGTCAGGAAGACCTGAATTTAGATGTAACCTCAGAACTTCCTGACTGTCTAACCTGGGACAAGTCCCTTCACCCTTTTTTGCCTCCATTCCCTCATCTGTTGATGAGCTGGAAAAGAAAATGCCAAAGTGCTCCAGTGTCCATGGGGCCATGGAAAGTCAGATATGACCAAAGCAACTAAACAACAGCAACCAACCCTCAGATTTTGTGTCCCTTAACCTTGAGTCAGTTGTGGTCCAGGTCTCAAGCCCTCCCATCCCTGGGCTCCCGTGGCAGGTGACAGTCGGCTCTCCTATACAGATGTGGGCTGTTCTCTACAGGTTGCAGGTGTCTAGCTCTGTGGTCAGCCCAGGGCTCCACTGAGCCTGGCCAGTCTCCTCTTCCATTGCCAGCTCTATAGCTAGCGCTGGGCAGAAATAAACACTCACACACAGGCACACACAAATATAAATATCCTGATGTTTGTCCTTCACCCATGACATCAGGGAGGTGATGCCATGACGAGCATGGGAACTGGCTTGGAGCGAGGGATCTGTGCTAAGTCACCAGCCTTCCTTTCTCCTCCATCCAGTGGCCAGATATGGATCAGGATGCCTGGAGATGGTCCTGGATGTGAGACAGTCAGGGTGAAGTGACTTATTCAAGGTCACACAGCTAGGAAGAGTCAAGTATCTAAGACTGGAATTGAACTCCCCTCTCCTGACTTCACCTCCTTGCTGCCCCGGTAGGTGACAAAGATTATCATACATAGATATATGTGTATAAAACACATACAATCAATGCCATCTTCCCTCATACATGTGACCTATCTATCCTACAAATGACTTAAAGGGGCCAGAAGAGGCCTTTCCCCTCCCCTTCCACCTCACCCAGGTCACTTTGCCTCTGCTTCTCTCTGGTGGTTCACACTTCCCCAGGGCAAAAATGAACAAAGGAGGTCTTTCCAGGCCCCCCACCTTCAGCGACTACACCTTCCCATCTGTCAGGGACTGTTTCCATGTCTTCCATGCAGTAGTTGCTTAAAAAAATTCCCAAGGGACCAAGCCTGACCCTTTCTTGTGGCCAATGGAGACATCAAGGGCCCTTTGCCTCCCTGAGGACAATGGCAGCAACAATACAATCCATGTCCCCCGGAGTGTTTCAGACCATGAAAGCTTGAAGGAAAGTAGAGGCCAAAGTGATTTGAACTATCTAGTGACTGCAATTGTCTGTTCAATCAATGGGCCCTAGGGTTGGCCTTTTGATTTTTGAAGAAGAAAGGGCAGGTGTTGTCATGTTCTGGGTATTACGGTTCTGCTTATGGCATTACTGCCAACAAGTCACAAACTTGCTTGGGCTTCCCAAATTCTAAAGCCATTTCACCATTTTTCCAAACATCAAAAATTCCTTGTTTCCAGTTCCAAGCATCTTGGGAAGCCAACTCCACTTGGCTCCTCCCGGCACAGGTTTGTTTGACTTTCCATCAGATCTCTGCTGCCTTTCATTGGGCACTTGTTCTCTCCATCCCCTTCCCAAGGGATGATGGTGTCTGTGCTGGCTGGTGCAGATCGCTTTAGTTTTTAAGAATCTCATCCTTTATTGTGGTCCTGGGAGAAGGCTGGAAAGAGCCTCCCATGGGGAGGCCAATGAACTCTGGAGACTTGTTTCCTTCTGGCCTCCATTTTCCAAAGTGAGCTTGGCTTCCAGCGGGGTGAGGAGGGACATGACAGAGGCAGAAGAAAAACTCCATTCTTTTTCTTCAGGCCCTGAGTTGCTGGTATTGTTTATTAAAAGAAAATAACAGACTCTAAACCTTAAAGCCTTTCTTCCTGCCATGACTTGGAACCAACATGGATTGGACCTGATGCACATGGCAGCCTCTGCCATGTTGGTGGGTGGCTCCAACTGGGAAGCTCAAAGGCCAGGTATGAAAATATGATTCCTGCCTTAATTGCAATGTATAGAGTCCTGGATTTGGAGCCCAGGAACCCAGAACTCTGGTTTCAAATCTGACCTTGGACACATACTATCTATGTGGCTTTTTATTTATTTATTTGTTTGTTTGCTTATTTATTTATTTTTAGGTTTTTGCAAGGCAAACAGGGTTAAGTAGCTTGTCCGAGGCCACACAGCTAGGTCATTATTAAGTGTCTGAGACCAGATTTGAACCCAGGTACTCCTGACTCCAGGGCCTGTGCTTTATCTACTGCGCCACCTAGCCGCCCCAATGTGACTTTTTATTTGTCTCAGTTTCCACATCTGTAAAATGGGTATAATAAAAACACTCATTTTGCCACGTGAGGATCAAATGAGATAACATATATAAATAAGCCTTTACAAATGTTAGCAATAATAGCTCCCGGCTGCCTCCTAATTAGAGCTGGGGATGACCTTCAATGCATAGAGTCCAAAACCCTTAACTTACAGATGAGGAAACCAAGGGCCAGTGTCCTGCCCAAGTTCAATGAGTGGCAAGTATCCAGCCTCATGGGATAATGGGTTAGAGTTCAGATGGACTCTGGCACAGCTCTTTCAGTGAACAGATCAGGAAACTGAGGCATGCAGAAGCTAAGGACCTTGCTCAGAGTCTCATAGCTAGTAAGTGTCTGAAGAAAGTTTTGAATCCAGATTTTCCCAACTCTCTCCACGATACCACACTCCAAATTCATTATCCCACATTTTCCCCCAAACATCATGCTCCATCTGAACAGAGTTCTTCAGATGTGAACTGACTAAGATGGTGGGATTATTTCTTTACTCACTCTGGACACTAGCAAATATTTCTTTCATTCTTAAAATCTGGACCCATGTCCAGAAGGCCTGGCTCTTCATGGTCTCTGGAGTATTTCTCATCCAGATGAGAGTATTTATCAGATGCCACAGACATTTGAAAAGGAGCCCATTTGTGGAAAGAGAAAGGGGAGACGAGCCCTCCAGGGAGTGTGGTTGGGGGCTAGGGCTCCTGGCTGATGAGCTACAGGGGCTCTGACTGTGATCCGGAGAGGCAGGGCCTGGGAGAGATTCCTATCTCCCTGGAATGACCCTGCCTAGGAGGGGAGATGGACATTATGATCCGTCCAGTCCAATGATAATAGCCAAGGCAGTGAATACTGGGGAGCATGTCAGGGCTCTACTGGGATGGGGGTTTCTTTCCATTCCATGCATTCTTTCCTTTTCCCTGATGCTCTCAAAGTGGAGGGAGGGGAAGAGGATAGGGTTTTGGTACTGGAAGATGACCAGCTCCATGGCCAAAGAGTCCATCATGAAGGAGCCTGGGATGGGGGTGGAGATCAGTCCTTCAGAAGTCCCTTGAGCTGGGTTTTCTGTTGCAGTCTGTGGTGAGTCTTGGCAGAGACTCCCCAGGGTGTTCACCAGTCCCATTCCCTGCTGCCCTTTGGGGTGGCCAGCCCTTTGTTCCTGAAGAAACTCCAGTGGTTCCCTACTGCCTCTAGGCTCCATCTGCCTAGTCTAGAGCATCCTTCCAGAATGATCTCACATGACTTTCCCACATGTACTCTGTATCTTAAGCAAACTGGAAGGAAAATGGTTTCTCTACCCCCTCTGAACATGGGACTCCTGGTCAGAAGCCAGCTCTCTCTGTCCACTATGCTACACTGCCTTCGAGCCCAGAATGACGCTTATTTTCATTGAAAGGTATGGTTCCCCTCTCTTCCTTCTTCCTTCTGAATTTAGTTGCTGAGACCCAGAATGGAAGAAGTGATTCTCCCAAAGTCACGTAGGTGTAAGGAGCAGCATTCTTTCCATGTCCCAATTCTTCTTTCACTGAAGTTGAGGCTGGCTCCAGAGTATCTTCAGGGTCAATGGAAAAAGATCAGTTGATTGCTTTTCTATTGTTGCTGATGCTGAGAAATAGCTGGGGGTTGGGTTCAAGGGTGGAGCCTGCACCCTGAGCCGTTGTCTCCCTCAGCATCCTCCCCTGGCTAGGGTCAGAAGGGGCCTGACCAGTCTGTATGGTGGCATTCAATGCTCCTGCTGTGTTTCGACCCTCATCCTTATGAGGTCTGAGGTCAAAGACCTCCTGGCTTCATCTGAGATTGGCTGGGCCCAGAGCTTGGGGTCATTCATAGAGACAAGCTTCAGTCTGTGGTTGGGACAGAATTCCACCAGAGCTCCAATGGGTTCTGTGAGACTCTCCAGAAACTTCCTGAGGTCAGGATCCTCATCTGCCGGTGAGTTCCCATTTCTAAATCACCCCCAGGGCTCAGGATATGCCCAACAGGCAACCATGGATTCTTTGATCGCCTCCATAGTTTGGTGAATCACAAAATCTCCAGGCCGTAGATTCTAAGGACAAGTGAAAGGAAGCATGGCCCATGACTGGTTTATCTCTTTACTTTTCTGATGGAAAAGAGCAAAGCTCTGGAAACTAGGGTTTCCTATTGTTATGAGTTGAATGCCCTGTCCATCACAGTGAGCTGCTGCTATGGGACAGCTTGGGTGGGGACTCTGGGAATGAGAGGGTGAATTAATGTATGAACGGATCCAGGGCAGAGTTTTTCATGAGACCACTTCATAAATGAACATCTTTCTGGAGGGAGATCTGGGAGACTGAGTCAGAGTAAACCATGAAGAAGATCCAGAGAACCTTAATAGTAGGTGGAAAACAGTATTAATTTGGTCAACAGATACTAGCCTCTGACATTAGCCAGTTCCATGTCTTAGCATGAACTCATGGTGGCAAACAACGACAATTTAATTAAGGACCTTTTATGGGTCAGATACTGGGTTAAGTCCTGGAATGTAGAAAGGGGCAAAAACAGCCCCTGCCTTCAGGAAGCTTCCAACAAGGAGGGGAGGTAACACGGATGTCCATCAGAACACAGCAGACTTATTCCATACAAAGTAGATGGAAGGTGACCTTTGTGGGGAAGGCACTGGAGCCGAGGGGCCTGGAAAGGTGAGAGCTGGGCATTTTAGCCTTTAGCTTTACTTCCTGGTAGAGAAGTTGGGAGAGGAATAATTTAAAATGCTCAGGAAAGGGTTAACACAAAGTCACTGGGGAGATGTGCGGTCAGAGCTGTTTTGCTGCTGGCAGAACCTTTTCCAGACAAGATGATGACTTGTTTGCATGAGACATGTTTGCTTTATCTACATTCCTGTGCCATTTTCAAAACAGACACCTTCCTGTCATTTGGGGGTGGCTGGAGTCTGGCGGAGCTTACGGTCACTCACAGCCAGGGCACCAGAGGGGCTTGACTTGTCTCCACCCTGAGACCCTGGCTAGAGGACTAAGTTCTTTCCCCTTGATGGAAGGAAGAGAGTATCTGGGCAGAGAGGGTCCTCTTTCTGAGTCCTCTTTAGCTAGAGTTCTTAACATATCCTTCCCCACATAAAAAACGAGCCCTTTGCCTTGGCATTTCTGAGTAATCGGCTGTTTTTGTCCTTGGCATTTCTTCCTGTGTTTGATACCAGGGACAACTGTTTTTTTCTGTTGGGGAGGAGGTGGCAAAAGCTCTCAGTGGGACCAGTCTCCTGGGCTCCCACCCAGGGGAGGAAAGCCTCTGGCCCTCTTTGCCCACTCAGCAGTTGGGGTATGTTGCCTTGCTCACTGGACTCCAATGGCTTCCCCGGCTGGTATGATGCATTCTAGGAATGTTCCTCCTAAGGGTTCTGGGCCATCCTGGGATCCAATCTTTAAGCCCCCCTTCAGCTTTTCCTTAAGTAGGTGACCTGGTATGTGACTCCTTAGGACCTCATGCACATGGTTTCCCCACTGCCCCATCCTTGTCAGATGAACAGCTCTTTCACTGAATCTTTGATTTCATCCATGAGTTTACTCCATCTGGTGACATAGATTGCCACCCCATGTACTCTTACTCTGCCCAGGTTCCCCTGAAGTCCTACACAATCCACCTTTCCTATTCAGTGTTCTGCTTCTGTCCAAGCAGACATACATACATACATACATACATTGAGTTTAGGGACAGACTGAGCAGAGATGAGGATGCCAAGTGCCTTCCTTCTGTGATAAGGTTCAGATGGGGAAGAGGCATAATAATGTGTCTGAGGTGGGAGGGGGTGATTGGCAGCCACCCCTCCCCCCTCCTGCTATTTGGTTTTGGACACCAGTGCAATGCTAGTTGGATGATCTCAGCCAGGCTGGGGAGATGGCATCTCCCAAGAATGTTCTGTACCACTAAGAAGACTGGCCGGCTGGCCGGCAGTGACTCACCCAAGCCATGCACAACAGTTCCCACGAAGGAGACAGAAGGGAGATTAGAAGACTCAGTACAGGTGAAGGCTGAGCAGCTAGCAAAACAAATAAGGCTGAGGAGAAGATTTATTTCCTTTAGATCATCTTGTTTGAACTTGACTTATGTTGGTGTAAATTGGAGGTGGAGCCCCTGAAAAGGCAGGAGCTCAGAGCCATCATTTTAAATGAATAGGTTGTGTCTCTTTTCATCTCTCTGGCAGGTCCACTTCAGGATCGTCACTGGAGTTTTATATATTTCAGAGAAGAGGGAAAGGGTTTTAGGACAGGGTGGTCTAGGTCTGTGATGCTTCCAATGGTTGATGGTGAAAAGGAGAGTCAAACTGGCCTACAAGTTGGGTGGCCTTGAATCAGACTCCATCCCTTTGGGTCTTAGTGTTTCTAAATCAAGGTTTCTCAAAAAGGCAAATGATGACTCAGCTTTCTCCAAGATCAAAAATTCTCTCTCTCTCTCTCTCTCTCTCTCTCTCTCTCTCTCTCTCTCTCTCTCTCTCTCTCTCTCTCGCTAGATGGTATTGACAGTCATTTACAGCGCTGAATGCTGTGTTTCCTAGATGATCCCCAGTGTCCCATCAGCCACCATTCAATGGCTATATGGGGAACTCCCTCCACTGACCCAGACTGTGAACCATCTCTGACTTAGGGAGGACCCCATGGAAATACTGGAAGGAAGCGGATGTAAAGTGATTTGCACATTGTAGTCTAAGAAGTCGGATTTGATCCCAGTTTCAAGACCAGCACCCGATTCACTAAGCCACAGGGCTCCAAGGTCCCTAATAGCTCTATAGTTCAGTGACTCACAGAATCAGAGAATCTATGACTTGATGGTCTCTAAGGTCTTTTCTCAAAAAACAATGCCAATTCTGTAAAATCACCAAGTCTGAGGGGATCAATGGTTGAAAGCATTTTAGAAGGTGTGTATGTGCAGATGCTAATTCAAATCATTTCAGCAGTATTGTTTATTAAATGCTTACATGTCCACTCCCGAGAAGCCTATGAATCTCTAATGGTTAGGATAGTGGCACCATGATGAACTTTGTTGCACGGTAGGGAGACAATGAGACTGAAGCCTAAGGATGAGAAATAAACTTGTGGGGAAATCTACTTCCTGGATCAGGTCTACGTTTATCTGGCACCCCCTGTATTTAAAGAAAGGGGAGTGATGCAGCCATTTGTTGGTGGTTTAGACTGATTTGAGAAAGATGGAGAAATAGAGGCTCAGAGGAAAAAAAGAGAGAGGGAAAGAGGGAAAGTGGGGAGAGGGAAAAGGGGAGAGAAAAGGAGAGGAGGATGGGTCATTCCTATAGTGATGTAACACAGTGTGGGGTTCTCAGGTGTTTTTATAGAATCACCATGGTGGATGGGATCATGGATCATTGGGTCCAACTTGTGCCTAAACCAGAGTCTCCTCTACAATCTGCCCAAAAAGGGCTTTTGAAGACCTGCTCTGTGGGTCATCATGATTCTTTCCTCATTCCCAGAAGGCCACTCCAAGCATCTGGTCTGTAGGTGTCCCTGCAGCAATACTGTCCAGTTGCCCCAAGACTCAGGTGTGTGTGATGCCACCAAGAAGTTGTGATTAGTTTGCCTCGGCTTGGACGGAATTGCCCACTGCTTGTATTTTCTGAGACCAGTCCTTACAGGATGGGACTTTGAGGATGTTTTGGGTAAGGGGTCTTTTCTGCATCCACTCTGTGGTTCCATTCTACTAGGAGATACCTATGGATAGACTTCTCAAGAGTCCTGCTCCAGGTAAGCCATACCTGTTTTATTGGGTCATACCATGAGCAGTAGAGGACAGAGCTAATTGGCTCCCAGCGTCTGGCCAGAAACAAAACTCTTCAGTCCCTTCGGTGGCTTGGTGCTTTCTGAAGAGGATGTGCTGAGTCTCAGCAACTGTCTAGTGAGTAGTTGACCTGCTATAGAGGTGCTGGTGATCTCTGGGATATCAAATGAGATAAATGAGAAATCCCCAAGGAATTGAAAGGGTTCTGGGAACTTTAGCCCAATGAGCGTACTATTGATGCTTTGTGAGAGTCGAGGGCATGTCATGAAGCTGGGGGCTACCGAGCCCTTAGAAAGGGAAGCAGCATGGGTTCCTTCAGAGGATGCCAGTGCCACCCCGACCTCGTTTCCTTTTTCCAGTGGGCTTCCCACCAGGGGACTGCTATGTTGGCTTTCTCTTGAAAGTTAATTGTTAGAATTTCCAGGAGAGTATCTACACCTCAGGAATCACCAAACGACACAATTCAGGGCTTGATTTATGATTCTGTCCATTGTCTGGGCCTAAGAAAGTGATGGAGAAAATCATCATCATACGATTGAAACTTAAAGGGATGTCATGGCCTTGCTTTTCTGCTTTTCTCAGAACGCCCATTGCCAAATATTTGCAACACCTCCCCCCACCCCAGTAACTAGCCTGGCAGACCAAGAACATTTGATAGAAATAGGACTGGTGGATTCAGGAAGGTTGATTGTTCTTTGAGTCCAGCCCCTGAGGCCTGGCCACCAAGCCCATCTGTCGTATTGCTGCAGAGAGTCACATCATTGAGAATGCAGATGTCACCACAAATTCGTGAGACACTGCCTTCTACCAAAACATGGCCCCTTTCTGTGAATGCTGGCCTCTGACAGGGGAACTTTTTCTCCTCTTTCTCAGAATTCAAGCCTGCTCCCCTCCCCCCCCAACACACATCTCTCTGGTGCCGTCCCCCAGGAGAATGTGTCTTTTGTGGGCAGGCCCTCTCTTGTCTGCCTACATTTTCAGGTAATTTAATAACTGTCTTCGCATCATTCCTTCATTTTGTTCATAGCCAAGGAGCCTCACTTTGGCTGCCAATCCTTTTCTTGGACTCTGACCCACTGTCTCCTTTGGACCCCCCATCTCATACCCCAGGGTAATGAAAAAAATCTTCCTCTCCTCTGTCCCTTCAGCTGCCCCTCATCTTTCAGGTTTCCTAACTTCTTAGCATCACCTCCCACTTTCTTCCCTACTTGTTCCTCAGAGAACAATGTGACCTTATGCCTCACTAAGGCTACTACCTTTGGTCTGATTTCCATCTCTCCTACTTCTGCAAGACCTTCCACTAGGAGTACCACCCCAACTTCTAGAGCCATGTCTCCAAAGGGCTACGGTCTCCTGTACATTGCCCTGGCACCTCCAATGTCAGCACATTCCAACGTGGGGTCATGGGAATTCACAGCATTTGTCTGGCCTGTGACTCATGGGTCCCCAAAATGGAGTTTCTGTTCCTCCTAGGCCCACCCTTTACAAAGTGGGCAGAAGACAGAGCTGGGATGCTCAACACAGACAGCAGCAGGAGGCTCGGCAAGCCCTCCAGCTGAGATAAAAATAGAGAGCTGTGACCTCAGCAAAATCTGAAGGAGTTTGGGAAAAGGTGCAGAATGTGGAGCCAAGGAGAAACTCCATTTTACACTGCAAAGCCCCCTAGGGATGCAGGGAGAAGAGGAGAACGGAAGCAAAGGGAGCACAAAGCCAGAAGGAGCCCTATAGGATCCTGGGTCACTGGCAGCACAGAGGACGAGCTTGGTGACTCTGGAGACCATGCTACAGAGAAAGCCCCAACTCAGGGCATGATTTAGTTGGACCCAGCAGCCATGACCTGCCTCCCAGATCACAGCTCTTCCCATCAAACCAGCCCACCTACTGATGGGGTCCAAGGCTCTCTAAAGGTCACTTGCCTTTTCTCTCTAGACACATTCATTGGTTGGAGGAGCTGGATATCTTCAAATTAGGGAGGAGACACCTGGACTGGGGAACCAAGCAATGAGAGCTGTCTTCAAATGGGTAAAAGAATGTCCTCTGGAGTGTGGGGAGGGGAGGGATTAGCCTTGTTCTTGGTCCAGAGGGCAGAACCAGGAGCCATGGAGGGAAGATGCAAAGACGCCAAGACTTCCTAACAAGGACAGTGCTCAACCGGTAGGCTGGGTTGGGTTGACTCTGGAAGGTTTTCATGCATGACAGGTAGACCAGTTGGTTGGTTTGGTACAGTGGGGGTGCCAAACATTGTTGTTTGTGAGTTCCTTGAGGGGAAGGTATGGTTCAGTTTTAAATTTTGTACCCAGGGCCAAGGACAGTGTCTGATACATAGTACTATGTATATGGAGACAGACAGGCATGCGGCACCACCTCACTCCAATCCACGTCATGCTCGTCTTTGAGACGAGCATCATCACATCATACAGGCATTTATATATATTAGATAAATTATTTTTCACATGTATCATATGTACCAAATAAAATGCTACCTATGTTATGTGTACAATATATGCCTACAGGTTCTAAATAAGTGGTTATTAAAATGTCCAGGATTAGTCAGGGCTCTGATCAGAAATCTCCTTTCTTGGCCCCTTTTAAATCGGCAGAGCTGAACAAAACCCACAAAAGCCTCTTGGGCCTCTCATTGTCCTGAAGTGTGCTGGCTGCTGGGAGTGGCAGGCAATGGGGGCGGCAGCTTGCCCACGGACTCGGTGCCCCTGGTCCCTGGTCCAAAAGCCGCCCGCATGGCAGCTGCTCTTCCCTTAGGTGTATTTCTTAGAAATGAACAAGGGTTACGTCTCTAACTTGCGAAAGCAGCTGTTCCCCCACATCCTTCCTCTCTGCCACAATTAAAGACTCGGGGTTGGCTTATGTGGCCAGAACGTGACCCCAAGTGAGTCAATGCTGGGAGCAGAAGATCAGTGGGTAGCGGTGTCTTGGGGGGGGAGGGGAAGCTGCTCCAGCAGATCTGTCCCATGGAGGGCTTTGAACTTCAGGTAAAAGATGAGCTTTGGCAATAGGACCAGAATCCTCTAAGGAAGAAGTTTCTGGGGTGGCTAGGTGGCGCAATGGATAGAACAATAGCCCTGGAGTCATGAAGACCTGAGTTCAAATAGTCTCAGACACTTAATAATTGCCTAGCTGTGTGACCTTGGGCAAGTCACTTAAACCTATTGCCTTAAATAAATAAATTTTTTTAAAAAAGAAGCTTCTTAGCAGAAAAAACAAAGGTGGCTGTGGTTACATTTAGGAATATTTACTAAGAAGGTGTCATGACTTTCCAGCTCAGAAAGCAGCAAGTTCATCTGATCTGCTCTCCAGGGTGGGGGGTGGAGTGCCCTTCCCCCTTAGAGCCAGGGGCAAGAGTCCAGCTATGGGACAGATGCTCCACCTGGCTTCACCTCCATCCACGCACCTTCCCTTCCCCATAATGGGATGCAGGTTGAGGAAGTAGAAAAGTCAGTCATTAAGCACTGCCTATGTGCCTTGGGTGGGGGAGCCCAGCGAGTGGACATGGGAGGAGGGGGCTGAGATACAACAAAGAGGTTTCTTCAGCCCCCAAGGATGTGACTCGGGACATTTCTTCTTTCCTCCAGTGAAATGGGGGTCTAACATTTACACTTCTCACCCCACAATTTGGGGGTGATAGTGTCCTGTCTGTGCAAATGGTGGTTCTCCTGTGTCTTGACTCTAAATGTTCTGAATCCAAGGGGAAGATTGCTCTCCTCATTGCCTGAGCCTGCCAATGTTTTCTTCTGTTGAATTCTTAGACTGGATCTCCTGTTAAATGACCAGCATCCCTTCCAGCTTTGTATGAGACAAAAGTCCTGCCCTGATCTGGGTCGGAGACTCTGGATTTAAATCCCTCCTTCCACTTGTGACTTGTCCAACTTGGGATAAATCCCTTTGCTTTTCTGGAACCTCGAGGGAGCAGGACCAGGCGTTTGGACAGCTCCTACATCCACTCTAATGACACTCTCCTGATGTCTCCCCATTGACCAAAGAGCCTCTTCTTACCTGGTTATAGGTGAATTAGTCACAGGCTCAGAGAAAAGGGTTGGGAGCAACCAGTGATAGACTAGAAGCTCCCTGAAGGCAGGGTCTCTGAAGTGGCTGATGGCCTGACTGTGGCCTAACACAATTCCTGGGGTATGGCAGGCAACTCAACAGTGCTTACTGAGTGATTGAATTATATAGTCCAACCTTTACATTTTACAAATGAGGAAATTGAGTCCCAGGGTGTTCAGCCTTGTAGAATAAATGACAAAGTCAGGATTGGGGGTTGCATCTTCTGGCTCCAGTTAAGATCCTGGACCCTGGAGTTCCTCGCCTCCCCCATGCTATAGAATGTCAGCAGGAGTCTGGAGGACAGGTGGCAGCCCCTGCCAGTCATTTCTTAGCCCCCCTTTCCTTCAACAGAGTTAGGAGGAGCAAGAGGGAACAGAACGAGGGTTCTGAGTTATTTGGGTCAAAGGGATCCTAAAGGGGGTTTCCAGAAACATTGGTTTCAGGGCTCCTGCTGTTGGCTCCGCATCACCAGCTGCTGGAGCCAAATGCGGCCCATCATTAATCACCTAGCCACGTGGGCAAGGTTAGAAGGGTAGCTCCAGAGCCCACTCTGCAAGCCCCCAAGTCAGCTGGGAGCTCCTGGGGCCTGGCTGCCAGCTGGCACTTTGACCAGAGTCTGGTCCAGGAGCTCTGCTCCCCAGGTTAGAGAGAGCCAGCCCCCTCCAGAACATTAAGCACCTATGGGAAATCCAGAAGCTCCCTGAAGCCCCACAAAAATAAGTGACTTTCCAGAAGTCACTAATGTTTGAGTGTATTCTGCCTTTAAGAGAACACCAAAGCTGGGGGAAAAGTCCTGTTTCTAAAACAATCCAGAAAAGTGGTACCGGAAGGCTTAGAGTTTAAGGGCTGTGTAGACCACTCCACTCATTTTACACATGAGGAAACCATAGCCCAGAGAAAGAGAGGGGCTTGCCCAGAGTCTCCCAGATACTAAGAGGAAAAGGCAAGATTTGAACTCAGATACTAAGACTCCAAGTCCTAACTTCAAGGCAAGCCCTGGGTTCACTGTTGGGGACCCAAAGAGAGTCAACCTTCCCCCCAAAACAAACAAAAACACTATTGCCTGCCCTCAGGGAAGTCCCAGTCCAACAGGGGAGACAACATGAAAACAACCATGTGCTAACAAGATATGGACAGGAGGAGTTGGAAATAACCCAGAAGGCCAGATCCTATAGAAGGTGAGATTTTAATTGGGGCCTTGAAGAAGCCAGGAAAGACAAAAAGCAGAAATGAGGAGGGAGGGCATCCCAGGCAGAGGACACAGGCAGGGCAAATGTCCAGAGTCTGGTGATGAGGGTCTTGTTCAAGCAGCAACCAGGAGGCTAGAGTCGATTTGAATAGTAGGGGAGAAGGTGCAAGAAGACTGGAAAGGGAAGAAGGGCCCAGTGGGTTTTAGAAAGCAAAAATAGATGAGCAGGTAAACAGAGATCATGCTGAGTATTAAAACCCCCTGTAAAGGCTAAAACCATATGCAAATGAGGCAAAGAGCAATAATTTTAGCCCTGATCTTGAACCTCAAACAAGGGTTGGACCAGTCCAGGTTCAATGCTGAGTAACACTACAAGCCACTCTGGATTTGGGGCCTTGGGCGCCCCATGTTTGGGTCCTGTGAAGGAGGATCTAGCAGAGATGGGGGCAGACCCAGCAGGCCTCTCTCTTGTGTTGCTCCTCTGGTCCTGCTTGGTGCTAGAACATCACGGCCTTGGCCTTTTGTAGCAGTGATGTCAGAGATGGTGCTTTTCAGGAAAAAGGAGTCTTGCACACATTCTACAGGGTAATTTCCCCCTTCTCTTTTTGTTGGGTTTGTCACCAGATGATTTATCTGTTGGCTGGCAGAGCTCAGGAGCCCTAGAGGAAATAGCTATGTGCTGTTATGTGTGTGTGGGGATGGGGGTGATGCCTCATTTCCTCACTAGGTTAATCAGAGGCCTGGCCAGAGAAGACCAGTGGCTCAGCATCGCCCTTACCGTTTGGCTTGAAGGATGGGTATCATTACCTGCTGCCAGCATCACAGGTGGCACTTCAGCTCCAGCTCCTGAACGGGGTTGGCCTCTAGCCACCCTCTTCTCCTGGGTGGGCGTAGCTCTCACTTTTCTTCTGGACCAGAGTCACTTCTTCCCCTACTCCCCCCTCCCCCTGTACAGTAGAATAGTCAGGATGGGATTTTGGGAGAACCCACCCTTGAGAGGAACTTTGAAAGTGTGAGTCAATAAAGATGAGCTGGGCAGGGAGGAGCTGGGCAATGGTCCTTGATTAGCGGGGTCAATAAAATTCCAGAGCAGAGAGAATGGTGCCTGGGACAGGCAGATGGCTAGTACAGCAGAGAGGAAGAAACAGATGGCTGATTGGGAGGCAGAGGGAGTACCCCGGGGGGCTGGGGTCAAAGACCCCCTTTCTCTGCCCTAGGGGCTTTGGTTCCCTGGTTAGGTCAGACTTAGAAGATAGAAGAACCCTGGAGCCCCCAGGGAGAGCAATGGTGATTCTCTCCTGGAGAGAATCTCTGAGGCCAGGCAGTCCTTGTCTTCTTAAGTGCTCAGAGGAGATGAGGAAGCCATGGCTGAAAGGAGATGAGAATTCTACTCCATTTGCAAGAAAGAGACTGGGTTGCCTTGGGGATGGCAAGAAGAATCAGTGGACAAGAATAAAGACTTTACTTCATCTCTCCTTTTGTGTGGCTAGTGGAGAGAGAGTGCTGGCAGAAATGGGAACCTGGAAGACCTGGGTTCCAATCTCTCCTTTGACACTTCTGGCTTGGGGATGATGGATGACACTTTTTTCCTCTCCGAAGAGCTTAGGCTTTTAGAATTGGTTTCCTGATATGTAAAATGGGGTTAATCGTTATATAAATGTTGATCGTTATCATCGTCATCATCATCGTCATCATCTTTGTAGCAGTAGTTGTTGAGGTAGTGTGGCATAATGGACAGAGGACTAATTTCAGAGTTAGGAAGATCTGGGTTCCTAGCCCGCCACCGCCATGTAAAGGCTATAACCCTGGACAAGAGTTATCTGACCTCTCAGTGATGCTTGTGAGCTTCCTGCCTAGCTCCAAGTGTGACCCAACTGGACCACAGGAAAATTGGGAAATAGTTAACAGAATGAATGAAGCTGAGGGCATCTGCCTTCTTTTGGAGTTTGGCACTGCTGCCCCAGAAGGTAGGACTGGAAGCAAACTGGGGGGGGGTGGAGAGGAGCTTGATGAGAGGATTGGTCCCCAAGGTGCTGCCATCACCAGTGCAGGAGACAGGTGAGAGTGGCGATTCTAGTCTGGCAGGGCAGGGATTGGCCACGTATGAAAAGCCCGTCAGAGCTGAGAGTCTCAGAATCTGTGGCTGCCATCTTGTACCGGGGTGGGAGGCCAGATTTGGAGGTTGCCTAAATGGGTTTTCTTTGTAGAGCATCGAATGAAAGCTGGTGTGCTTATTTCTGAGAGAACAAAGTTGGAGCAAAGCTGCAGGAATCCGAGGGGTCGATCCCACGAAAACTGAAGGCTAGCAGGATGGAGGTGAGAGGTGTTGGAAGCAGGAAGCAGGCAGAGTGGGGAAGGCTGGGATTCAAATCCTGGCTCAGTGAGATGGTCTGATTCTCTCCCCCATCTAAGTAGAGCTGAGGTTTGAAGAGGGAAGTGGAGATGAAAGGTGGAGTAGGGTCAGTGGAGTAGATTGGAGGTCAGAGAGCCTGGGTTCAAATCCAGCCTCTGCAACTCTCCAACTATGAACTTGGAGAATTTGCTGGTCCACTTCGGGTCTCTGTTTCCTCTTCTATAAAATGATGAGGATGAGTCCTCTCCTTCCTGGGAGCCCAGCTCTTTCTTGTTCTTGGACAGTGCTGCTACCCATGGTCTCTAGATGGGGCTGTGATGGATAGAGTGCTGGGCCTGAAGTCAGAAAGAACTGGATTCAAATCTAGCCTCAGACACTGACTGACTGTGTGACCCTGGGCAAGTCACTTGATCTGTTTGCTTTAAGCCACTGGCAAAGAGATAGTGAACTACTCCAAGAACTCTGCCAAGAAAACCCCAAAGGGGCTCCTGAAGAGTCAGACCCAACTGAATGTGTGTCCATTTTTGAAGAAGAGCACGACACCAGGGAGGGGATGCCATGACAAGCATGTGGATTGGATTTGGGGGGGGGGTGTGCTAATCTCCAGCCTCACTTTCTCCTCCAGAACCATCTGGGTCCAGGCACCAGATAGGAATCAGGACAACTGGAGGTGGTCCTGGATGCGAGGCAATTAGAGTTAAGAGGCTTGTCCAAGGTCACACAGCTAGTAAGTGGCAAGTATCTGAGGCTGAATTCAAACTCCGGTCCTGCCTTCAAGGTCAGTGCTCTACCCACTGGGTCGGTGTGAGGATCCAATGAGATCACAGTTATAAAGTGCTTCACACAGGGTGTGCCATCTATTAGCTGCTGCTGGAGCCAGGTGAAGGGGGCCCTGAGCCATGCAGGACCCAACCCAGAACGCCCCTCCCCTCCAGTGCAGCAAGGGCTGTCCCAGAAGGCGTGGGTAACTCATCTGGCACAGATGTGCTCCTCTGCAGCCCCAGGTGAGGCTTCCCCAGGACCCCACCAGCATAAGGAGCTTCTGATATCCCATCACAGGTAGAATGAACCAGGAAATTAAAACTGAGCTCTAGTCACTCAGCACCAGGGCCTGCTGGACAGCTCTGCCTCAGTGACCCTACTATGACTTCATCTCAACCTGGCCAAACAGAACCATTGCTTCTCCCTAGTTCTGCTGCTGCTCCAGTCTTACCTATTTTGGGGAGGCCTCAACATCCTCCAATCACCCAGTGTGTGGAGGGGGACTAGAGGACCTCAAACATATTTTATCAATCGACAATCCTATCGCTACATTTCTGTGAGTCTTAATTTCCCAATCTGTAAATCCCCCTTCAGGTCCTCTAAAATGCTGGTCTATGACCTGGGTCCCCCAAGTCTAACCTCCCTCTTCTAATAAGCTTCATCTCATCCACTCTGTACCCCAGCATCTCTCAGACATCTCTCCCTTCTCACTCCATGGACACCCCTTCCTCCAGGTCCTTCTCACTTCTCATCTGCACTCAAGAAGCAGCTCCCTCCTCCACCGGCTCCCCATGTCTGCTCCCTCTTCTCTACCCCCCCCCAAACACCTGCCACCATGATCTTGCCGAGGCCTGGCATCTGGTGAGCCCCCATCCCTAGGACCTCCATGATCGAGATCCCACTCACCATAGAGTAAAAGAACCCAGATCGAATTGGCTGGAGAGCCAAGTAACCCACCTCTCCAGGTGGGCACTCCCCAGGCATCTCTAAGTGAAAATAAACTAAAGCCCCTCCTCTGAGCCTCTTCCCTGGCTTGTAGGAGAGTGGGAGAACACCAGCACCTGACCTGAGCTCATGACTGTCCCTGTCCCAGGCTGGGTCTCAGTTTCCTTATCTGTAAAAGGGGCTCCTCACACTTGAACTCCTAACCTTATGGGGCCGTGTTTGCAATAAGGACAGACCCACTCAATCCGGAGCTTGTTATTCTCAGTGCAGTAAGAGTTAGTGAGTCAAGGCACTTAACAGATGCCTACTGTGTACCAGGCACAGGACTGGGAATGGGTCCAGGCACTGATGTTGCTCCTTCCAGTCTCCTTGGGGCGAGATGGGGGAGCGCACTCTCCCCATCCTTTTGGCTATGCCCCGTCTGTAGACATGTGTCTGCTTCTCTGGTCAGCCCAATGGGGTCTGGAGCCCCACATGACCATTTCCTAGGCCCTGGGTGCAAGTTGGTTTTCTAGTGGAAGAAAGGGAGGTCGGACAGTCTCGACGGCCCTCCGGGGGAGTGGGGAGCCCCACCTTGAGCCATTCATGAATGGAGAGGCAGAAAGCCTCTGTCAACGCCCAGCTTCTCCTAAGAGGCTGAGCTCTTGCCTTCACTCAGGCCTTGCCAAGAAAGTGTCACCTCCACCGGCTGTTTCTTTCTCCTCCCCCTGCTTGAAATCTGCCTCCCCCCCCCCCCCCAGCAGATGAGCCTATTAGAACAGATGGGAACTTGAAGCAATCTCGCCTGGGAAGTCTGACTCACACATGAGGGTGGGCTAGGGAAGGACTGGGGATGGAGAGGAAGGTGGGGGGGACTGGCCTGGGCAACTGCCCCTAGAGAGAAGGAGCCTGGGAACAAAGTTTTGATTTAGATTCTGGTCGGGCAGGGTCAATTGTTCCACACCTCCAGACCCATGAGCAGCCTCAGCCTCAGCCTCAGCTCCATGATCTATGGATGAAGGAAATAGGAGGGAACCCTCCAATCTCCTCTTCCTCACCATCTGCTCCCAAACTTTTCTCCTAAATCCAACCTTTGAATGGAAGAGTGCTTCCAATGGACAGCGCAGCAGAGGAGCCTGGGTCTCACATCTTTTGGCTTCATCTGAAGACCTGAGTTTCACTCTTAGCTAGATCCCTCTGTGGGCTGGGGAACTGTCATTATGGGGGTGACAACACCTTCAAAGGAAAGGAAACATATTTATTTGATAGAAAATTCATGAGGTGCTCAGTTCCTGATCAGGGGGTCTGGTTTAAAGATCTGGGGGAGATCCCCTGGGGGGAGGGTGGCAAGGGATGAATAGAGGCATGGTTGGGTTGAAATCTTTGTGAACTTATGGGTGATGGCTCCCAGGAGTCCAGTGCTCAAAGTTCTTTGACAGTTGTGGGGTCCTATCCTCGGAAGTGATCACTGTTGGTTGTGACCTCAAGTTGCCAATCACTGCCCCTCCTCAACTACTCATTCTGTAGGACTCTCTCCATGTCCTCCCATGAGGCCACCAGGAGTCCACCCAATGTGCTTTCACACAAATCCTGGATGCTGCCGCTGTTCAGACCCTCTCTTCTGGCTTGTTCCTTCTCTTTAGGCTCCCTCATTCTTCACTGCAGCCTCCTCATATCACCAAGTGTCATTCCCTCTGCCTTCTAGGGATGCTCATCTTTGATTCTTCCAAGGTAGGGGCCTTCGAGGTTTCCCACCATCCCATGAAAATAATAGAACTTGACATGTGAAAGCTAGACCTTTCCTTTCAGACACATTCCCAAGGGTTGTCTAGCCACTCTTCCCTTCCTGTCCAACTCTGGGCCCAGCTCACTAGGCATCTGGACCTTCTATACCACTTAGCCAATGTCCTGGACAAGGTATAGAGGGTGTCCATGTAGGGGCAGGCTGAAATGGGGGCAGTGGGAATTCTTTCTTGACTCAGTCTTTCTTGTATGGAAGGACATCACAAATTGTTTGAAGTGACTAGAGATCACTGGCAGGAGGCTCTGCAATGCTCTGGGACTTGGCAGGCAGTGCAATGTCATCAGGAGAAGAACCTGGAGGACCTTGCCATCAATCATTTCTTTTTTAATTGTTATTTTATTTTTTCTAATTACATATTATGAAGGTTTTTCAAAATTCACCCAGTTGGTATCTAATGGGACTATTCATGGAGAAACGATTCTTCCTTGCTTGGATCCTTTGCTCATCCGCCTTAATGATGAGGACTTTCAACAAGCACCTATCTCCCCATCTGGTGGCTTAGCACAGCCCTTCCCCCTCCACTCAAATCCAATTCGCGTGCTTGTCATGGCCTCACCTCCCTGATGTCCTGGTCTTCAAAAATGAAGGACAAAAATCCCGTTATTATTATTATTATCTCCCTGCTTGATGCCTGACCTGGTCTTAATTACCGGAAGGTCTTATTCTGCTGTTGCATCTCCCAAGGAACATGGGATACAAGGAACATGATGCATGGCTAGGGGCCACCTTGTGGGAAATGAGACTGCTCCCTCATTTTATTCCACCAAATCCAATGCTTTTTCATAATCCACAAACAATAGGCCCAGTGGAATCTTATCTTCTCTAAATCTTTCAGGCAATTGTAAAATGGCAAAGATATATGGCCAATTGTTGACTGTCCTTTGGGAAAGCTTGCTCGTTCTCCATTCCTATCCCCGTGGAGGATGGCTTCCATCCGTGTCTGCCTCCCGTCTACTGATTACAAGGCCGCTTGGTCACCCAGTGGTTAGAGATCAGACCTGGAGTCAGGAAGATCTGAGTTCAAATAGGGCCTCAGA
Source organism: Macrotis lagotis (assembly GCF_037893015.1). NCBI lineage: Eukaryota > Metazoa > Chordata > Mammalia > Peramelemorphia > Peramelidae > Macrotis > Macrotis lagotis. The sequence continues at coordinate 270,674,790 of NC_133662.1, read as the reverse complement.
TACGTATTAGCCGTGGGACCTTGGACCAGTCACTGACTTCAGCTCCCTCAGTTCCCCCAGAGTTGTGAGGATCAAATGCGATGACACTTTGCAAGCCTCAAATTGAAACCTAAAAGTTATTGTGGAGGTTGTTGTTGCTGTTTTTATTGTTGTGAACTCCCATGCTTCCTGCCTCCTGCCAGAAAGGTCAGGACTGAACATGCCGAGTTTGCGTTTTTAGGCCTGGCCAGCATGGGAATTGACTTTGCTTCCCTGTGCATATTTTTTCCAAGAGTTTTGTTTTTCTTTTCTTTTTTGTTCAGTGGAGGGGGAGGTTGGAGGGGAAGAAAATAAATGCTTGTTAATTAAAAACAATTCTCCGTTTACAAACAAAACAAAAATATTTTTGCCGAGATAGGAGAAAAGGCACACCAGCCTATCGATCACTTTTTTTCAGTATTAGCAAGATTCAAGAGTTTTCCCATACCTTTGGTATTTTCCCTATTCCCATACATGGACGTCCATCTCCCAGTGTCCTTACCATTGTGTCACCTCTCACCTGGCTTCCCCTACCCCCAACTTGTTCCAAGAAACCTTCTTTCCCTATCTTTGTTCTCTAGTCATTGCTCCCCTCCATGCTCTCTCATAGGAAGGGCTACTGTCCTTAGTACGCTCACGTCTATATTGGCTTTTTAAAACCGTCCCCTATTTCTCCTGCTTCTGCCCAATGGGGTCAATCAGAACACCTTCAAACCCTCTTCCAAAAATGGCAGCTTTACTATCCCTTGAAGAAGCTACTCTACTCTCTCCCCTCCCATGAGTCTTTTCTCCTCCAAATGAAGTACCTCCAGTTTTTTCAACTGACCCTCATAGATCATGGCCTCTAGGACCACCACCAACCTGGTCTCCCATGCTTGGGTGCTCTCTACCTTGTCAATGTATTTTCTAAAATATGGAACCAGAAGTGAACACAACATTTCAGATGGGAGCAGACCAGAACTATCACCTCCTAAGTCACAAAGTCACATTGTCAGCAACTTAGCTCTGGAAGGGACCTGAGGGAATTCAACTCCTTATATTAGAGAGGAAAAAACTGACCCCCCCCCACCCCCCCAAAATGGGAATGACTCACTCAAGGTCACATTGATCCTACACTCTTGAGTATTCAGAGTGGGGATTCTGCCTCCATGCTTTGGATTCAAAATCTGGAACTCTTCACACTGATTTCTGAGGTTTGAAAAGTTGCCTTTTATTGTGACATACCCTTATTCTGATACTATTTTATGTGAAGCCACCTTTGGGCCAATACCATCAATTCTCATGATCCTATGCCACTTTAACCATTGCTTCTCTTCGTCTCTCTGCTTCTTCTTTTCTTCTTTTCCCTCTTTTTCTTCTCAGTCCGCCCAATCCCATTCTGCTCTTAGTTAGTATTTGTTCACTCTGAAGATTAGTTTAGCCACATCATGGGTGGCTTTTTGCTTTAAACCCCTGGCACAGAATGGGAGTGGAACACCCATTTATGGAACTTCTGGGATACCTTGAACCTGATTTTTAAAGTACAATTCTTCTGAGATTCATACAAGTCACTCTCAGGCACACTTTTGGGAATGTAACTCTTTCATAGGTTGGGGACGGCCTAAATTAATTCACTGAAATTAAAAAAAAATAATTAATTATTCTCTTCACTTTAAACACACTGAAACCAATTAAGCATACATTTTCAACTATTTACACTTGAAATCAAATTTCCATGTACAATATGTCCATAGCAGCTTATTAGTTACTCCCTCTGGGCCCCTTCTGTTCTCTCCTTGTCCATTCATCCCGCTATCTGGGTCTTCACTAGTCCCGCTAGGCACCGGTCCTAGTGGGGCTGGCTCCTCTTCTCCTGGTCTGCTCTGGTCATTTCACATGACTCCATAGGCCAATTCGAATATTTGCAGAGTTCTCAAATTTGTTATTCTTATGACATTGAAGTATTTCATTACGCTCATTTAGAATAATTTATTCATCCATTTCAATTATTTGGCACTTCTTACCGGCTCTTTGCAATCATGAGGAATGTTGGGTGGCGATCTCTATTTTTCTGAATGATAATACTCTCCTGACAAATGTCCGGTAAACTGATTGGGCCAAAGGACACACTTTTTGTTACTGTCACAGAATATTGCCAGATTGCCCTCCAAAAATTAGACCAATTTACAATTCCCTGGCTACTGACCGAATGCACCTGTTTCTCTCTCACTCAGCCAGCACTGAGTTTTGTAGCTTTTGCTTATTTTTCTAGTTTGATGAGCATGAAATGATATCTCAAGGTTGTTTTCCTTTCAATTTTGCAAACTCTCAGGGAGATTAAACATCTTTCCAAGCATCATTTTTGTTTTTACAATAAGTCTATCCTCTTTTGTTAATAGTTCAGAGCCTTTGACTCTATTCGGTGGCAGTGGGTTTGCCTAAGGTGTTTATATCAGTTTGTTATAAATTCTAGATGTGATGCTTTTGATCTCATATTTTCTCCAAAGACTTCTCCCATTTAATTATTTTTCTTTTTATCTTGATTATGTATTTTTCCCTGTAGGATTTTCTAATTTTTATGTCATCAAATTCCTATGCTGGATGTGACCCTTCAATTCTTCCATGTGTTTAATAGTTATAATTTCTGTCCTGGAGAATTGAGATCCCAGTTTGTTCCCCCCCTTTTTTTTTCAAACTTTCTTATAGTTTGTTTTCTTGTATTTTATTCTATGATCCAGCTGGAATTCATTATGCTATGTGATGTGAGGTGAGTATCTAAATTCAATTTTCACCATATTGCTTGCTAGCCAGTTTCCCCAACAACATGGATTAAATAATGAATCATGTCCCTGGTTTTTTTTAATTGTCTATCAGTTTTTTAAACATTTATGTTTTATATATTTATATTTATATGTATATGGGTCTATTTCTGGAATTTCTATTCTATTTCACTGGCCTATTTTTTCTTTTCATATTCTTTCTTGGGTCAATATTTTTCTGAGCCCTGATTTTATATATTTTAAATTCTGAAAGCGCAAGTTACTGGGCCATTTATTTTCCATATAAATTTTGTTCTGAATTTATCCAGTTCTATAAAAAACTTATTGAGGGCACTGAACAACAAGCCAAACAAAAATAAAATTTAATATACTCTAGTAGAAAGGAAATAAGTGACTGGCAAGTGGAGTCCTTTTGGAATCAGTTGTCTGTATGTGATCCCATCACCGAAGAGTTAAAAGGAAGATAAAAAGATTGATACCAAACTGGAAGAAATGATAAAGATCAGAAGAAACTACCCTATATAGGCCCTGACATGTCCTAATGAAAACACACTGTTGACTTTAAACAGTGGGAAATGGAAAGAAGCAAAAACATGGACTGAATAGAACTGTTTCCTCGGGAAATTTTACCCTCCCCACAAGAAGGCCAAAAGGTTCTAGAAACTGCATTTGTCAGAAAATACTTATTCTCCTCACCAAGCAGAGAGTCATGGCAACCAAGGTCAATGCCAATCTCTAATACAAATCCATAGGCAACACTTTGCATAGAAGGATGAAGGTTAAAAGAGGCATTGTCTCCCAAAGTAGTGAAAAAGGATGGAGCTTTGTATTAGAGCTCCTCACTCTCCTGAATGACTGGAAGCTTTCACAAAGAATCAAGCAGGTTGGTAGCATCTAAAGGAACAGTTTTAATTATAGCATATTTCCTCAAATAAACAAGGAACCTGGAGGAATGATGAAGAGGGCAAGAAGGGAGAGACAAAAGGCACAATTTCAGTCTCTGGAGCCATTAGAGATGTTGATTGTGCCCTTCTTGAAGGACACCCCTATGCTATGGTCAAGTTAAAGTGTGTTGGATTGAGACTGATCAGACCACTATGATTTCAGAAAGCTTATTGTATCATCTCACTTTGTATTCTATTGAGAAAACAGTCCATTTGCCTCTTCACCATACTCTCTTCAATGCTCTTTTTCAGCATTCTGGGTTGCCTTTTTCCTTGTTTGGTGTCCGAGGGAGAGGTGGTGGGGACCCTGCTCCTTTGCAACAAGCCCTTTTACTTGTGACTATGAGCCCATTCACTGCTGTTTCTTCCAGGTTGTTTCCCCCTTCCTAGTTTCCTTTCTAATTCTCATCTTCCAACTCTTCCTATCCACGTGCTTCCCTGGACTCCTCTTGTGCTTGCTGTTCAGTCACTTCAGCCGTGTCTGACTCTTAGGGACCCCATTTGGGGTTTTCTGGACAAAGATCCTGGAGAGGTTTGCCATTTCCTTCTCCATCTCATGTTCAAACTGTTCTTTCAAATGACTGTCCTGCTGTTCTCTCCTTTAATGGAACCCTCCTAGGTGGGCCATTTGTATTCAGGTTTTCTTTTTCTTTCTCACCTCCTCCTGATTCTGAACACCCTGCAGTTTGGTTTGCAAAATCACAAGCTGAAGCTGCTGTCTCCAGAGTGCCCCACAATCTCTTCATCAGTCTTTTCTCAATCCTTGTTCTATTTGATTGCCTGTTGCTTTGGATTCTGTTCCTTCTTTCTGGATGGTCTTTTCTCCCAATGGTTTCTCCAAGATTCCTCTCTTCCAATTCCTTTCCTACCTGTCTGATTATTTTGTCTCCTTTGAGGGATAGTCTTCTTTTCCAACTCACTGTGTGTGAGCATCCCTCAAAGATCCCTTCTGAGCCATCATCTTTCCTCTTTTGACTCAATCTTTTTTTTTGCAAGGCAATGGGGTTAAGTGGCTTGCCCAAGGTCACACAGCTAGGTAATTATTAAGTGTCTGAGGCTGGATTTGAACTCAGGTACTCCTGACTCCAGGGCTGGTGCTCTATCCACTGCGCCACCTAGCCACCCCCTCTTGACTCAATCTTTCTGGATGATATTATCAAGTTCCATGGATTCAGTTATGATCTTTAAGCAGATGATTATCAAATTTCTAAATGCAGTCTTGTCATCTTTCCTGAAGTCCAGTTCCACACATTGCATACAGATATCTCATAAACTCTCAAACTCAACATAACCCAAATGGAGCTCATTGCATTTTCCCTAAACCATGCCTTCTCCAAATTCCTCTCTCTTCTGGGACATCTTCATCCCTTTCGCATCAGACATTCTTTCCCTGACCCTTCCTGCCTGCCCATCCCCCATATTTCATCAGCTATTGTCTTGTTAAATCAATCTCCTCAATATCCCTTCCTGTTATTTGTTATATTGTCATATGATTCAGTATTATATTGTGATATACTAATATATAATATATTAATTTATATTTATGGATCATTATTATCATAATCTTGCCTATCTAAGAAGAAGTTTGGCAATTTGGCCACCAATCAATAAGGGCAGAGTTCCTGGCTAATTTCAATCCACTTCAGGTTGAACTTGGCCAGCAACTCTGAAGAGAGCAACCCCTCCCTCCCCACAGAGAAGGCATGAAACCTGACTTGCTTCCATCTCTCTATTGAGGGAGTTCTACTCTTTGCTGTTGAAAGCCTCTTCCAGGTCTCAGAACATGAGTTGTGAGCTTTTGCTTGCCAGGCAAATATACACTAAGTATTTGCAGAGAACACAAGGTCTACCTTACTTTGGCCACTCCTAAGTCAAGATTCACTCTCCTACTCAATCCATCTTTTTTTTAGGTTTTTTTATTTTTTGCAAGGCAATGGGGTCAAATGGCTTGCCCAAGGCCACACAGCTAGGTAATTATTAAGTGCCTGAGGTCAGATTTGAACTCAGGTACTCCTGACTCCAGGGCTGGTACTCTATCCACTAGCCACCCCCTACTCACTCCATTTTAAATCTGATAGTGAGAATGAATGAGTCAACTGCACTCAAGGACATTCTCCAGAGACCAAGTGGACCTGGTCTCCCTCCAATGGTCATAAACAAATTGTGGGAAATGCTTGGTGACCAAAACCATATAGGGGGTCAGTCAATGCCAGGTCCTGGTGTTTCTAGTAGGGGATATGAACCATCTACACTAATCATAGTGATTAACATTTCTGAACAGGAATTCCAGTGTGGTATCTCTCTACTGAAGCAGACAGAAGCAACTTATCAGCCAAAAAGGTGTAAAAGAGAATATCATCTATAGAGCCAGAAGGTTCAAATCCAACCTTGGATACTACCACCTCTGTTTTGGGGGAAAGTAATTTTACCTTCCTAGATTTCAGTTTCCTTATCCCCTCATCAGTGAAGTCATTAAATTAGAGGAGGGTTCACCAAACTAGAGGCCGGAGGACTGGATTTGTCCTTTGGGTCATCATTTGCTGAACCTGGGTTTGATGACCATTGAGTTAGGGTTTTTGGTCCTATAAGGTAATGCTCCCCTGGGGACTGCCCAGAAACTTATAGCCAGTTTGTGTGATGAGTGGTACTTGAATCCAGGTCTTCCTCAGTCTGCCTTTCTATCCATAATTATAACACAAAATAAAAGGCAGCTAGATGGTACAGTGGCTAGAGCACTGGTCTTGGAGTCAGGAGGATGAGAGTTTGAATCCAAACTTGGAGACTTTCCACTTACTAGCTGAGTGACCTTGGGCAAGTCACTTAATTCTGATTGCCTCCTTCTAGGGCCATCTCCAGTCTTCCTGATTCATATCTGGCCACTGGACCCAGATGACTCTGGAGGAGAAAGTGAGACTGGGGACTGAGTACAGCTCCCCTCCCCCCACTCAAATCCCATTCATGTGCTTGTCATAGCATCACTTCCCTGATGCCATGTTCTTTGGGAAAGAAGGACAACATCAATACAAAATGAATAAGAAGCAGATAAAATAGGAGGAAACAGAGCGGTGTGAATCTTGAGGAGGGTAGAGTCCCTAATGACTTGTGGACACCATCAGGAAAGGTTTGAAGAAAGACAAAGCCATGAGGTATGAATGTGGTACAGATGGTTGTCCTGGGTAGGGTTGACTGTGAGATGAGCTAGAAAGTTTAGGGAACACTCAACTGGGGAAGATCATGAATGCCACATGGAAGTGCCTGCACCTTGCTCAGTAGTCATTAAGATTCATGCTAGAGTTTTGAGCAGAGGAACTTCATTAATGAGCCATGAATATTTACCAGGAAAAGCCCAGAGAGACCTTGGCATCATTTCATCAGTGCATCACCATCTCATTGATTCTTCCTTCTTTTCTTCTTCTCCTCCTCCTCCTCCTCCTCCTCCTCCTCCTCCTTCTTCTTCTTCTTCTCTCCCTTTTTTTGGTTTTTGCAAGGCAATGGGATTAAGTGACTTACCCAAGGTCACATAGGTAATTACTAAGTGTCTGAAGCCAAATTTGAACTCAGGTCCTCCTAACTCTAGGTCTGGTGCTCTACCCATTGTGCCACATATCTGCCCCTCACTGATTCTTCTTGAAAGTTTTCTAGTTGGAAGGAAGAGCTGTCAAATAGTCAAAAACTCCCTTCTCTTCCACTGGAAGAACTTGAGGAAGAATTAAGAAGTAAAGCTAGTTAAATACTCTCCAATCTTAGACAGAGCATCATTTCATGCTTTTACCATTAAAGGACACTCAAAAGCAACTTGCTCAATCTGGGGAGACTGAGGTACAGGCAGATGAAGCCATTTGTCCAGGGTCACCCAGGACATTATCATCAGAATCAGGATTTGAACCTGGGTCCTCCAATTGCATTCTTGGAGGTACTTAAAATGGATGCATGATTTTATGGTGCACCCTCCCCCCCCCAACATCTGGACTGAGCTGCTGTCTGCAATCTGTCATTTCTTTTAGAGAAGCTCATGAGTGCACATTTTAGGAACAACCAACTTTCTATAGACATCAGACCTCAAGCTGTGGATGAAAGACAAAGCTTTACCAGCCTGCGCCAATTAGGCTGGGATCCACAGACTTTGGGGAAGAGTTAAAAATGAAACAGAAAAAAATTCACTTTTACCTTGGAAGAGAGATCTGTGAAAGAGCAACTTCCTTCTCTCAAAGGAGATAATGACTGTTATTTTTATTGCACATGCAAAATCATTTTAATATCCCAAAGTTGCTTGGATTCTGGGAACTTTTCATGTCTCTCATGGCACCCAAAGAATCCTCAACAAGCACTCAGCCCAGGGCCCAGGTCTCTAACAGCTCCATGTTAAATGAATGAATGAGTGAGTGAATGAATGAATGTAGTATATGACCAGATGAATGAATACATGCATGCATGAATGAATGAATGAATGAATGAAGAATCTAAGGAAGTGGGTGAGGCCAGTGATTTATGCTAGAAAAATCTTTGTTCATGGAGTCAATCAGTCAATGTCAATCCCCTGTTAAGTGTAGATTGTACAGAACTGTTGAGTCTGTTCTGCTGATGAGCAGTGTGTTGGAAGCACTCGTCCCTCCCACAGGAAATAGGAACTTGTTGAGATGTAGAAAGGGAGCTTAGAGCCCAGGGGCAGCAGGAACCATTTGCTTATGACCATTGGAGGGAGCCAAGATCCACTTGTTCTCTGGAGAATGTCCTTGAGTTGACTCATTCATTCTCACTATCAGATTTAAGATGGAGTGAGTAGGAAGGGGAATCTTGACTTAGGAGTGGCCAAAGTAAGGAAGACCTTGTGTTCTAGGGTTCTAGATTGAAAATATGTTTGTATGTGTACTGTATAGAAGATGTAGGGAGTACAGTAAGGGCAGCCTCACTAGTAGCAGGAATGTGGGGTACTGATATAAGGAGGACATGGGAGAATAGAATGAACTACTAACTGCCTAATGAAAGCACAGGCCTAGGATGGGGCAGATTCAAGATCAAGCCTCTGGGCAATACTGATCAGCACCACTGAGATGTGCAGTAATGGACTGATGGATTTCCCTAAGGCATCTCAACAGGGCCCTTGGTTTAGCCCAGTCACACCATTTCCTTGTTCCAATGGGTAACTCAATGCTCTGAGAGATAAGGAATTATTTAAAGCTCCCCATGACTCAATGAATGTATATTTTCTATCCCCCATGGACCAGAGTCACCCTGGGCAGTTGAGTCAGAGCACCTGTCATTTCCCACCTCTGTGTCTTTGCTTAGGTTGACTCTACTCATGCGTCAGATTCAAATCCTTCATTTCTAAAGTTTTGCTTGGATTTTTACTTGTGGTTTACCCTTTTCTGATCTCCTTTTTCTCTCCTTTGTTCTCAAAATCTCCCTTTATAGACTTGGCTGCTGTATCTCTCTCTGATCTCTTCCTCAGTGACTATAAACTCCTTGAAAACAGGCACTGTTTTTATTTGTATATCTACACCCTAATAAGCACTGAGTAAATGGTTGTTGGGTTGAGGTGGACTGGATTGGATTTGATTCTATTCCTCAGAAGTATAGAAAGGTGAGAAGAAGTGTGAGTCCATTGTTGATGGTTTCTTGTCTGAAGTGGAAGAGAGTTTGTTATTGAGGGCAGAAGAAATTGAGGAAATTAATAGTAATATCTTTTACTAGTAATAGTGGTGGTGGAGGCCATGCCAATCAACCCTCTTGGTGGTTCTGGGCAGATATTGTTGGTGATTGAATTACATGTGATAGTAAAAGTGAGAGTGGTATGTGTGGGTCATTGGTTGGGGGTCTTTGATTCTCAAAGCACCATAGTAGGAAGGACAGCCTCCATATATGGTGCCTTGGAGTTGATTCCTTCTTGTGGTCATGGAGAGAGGCCTAGGGCCAACCTAAGGTTAGCAATTACCTTGTTTGTGGTGATGACCAAAGAGTGAACCCAAGCCCTGGATCCTATTGCTCTCCCCATATAGCAGCTTCAGTAGGAGGACCAGTTTATTCCTTTTCATATTTGGATGTGCAGTAGAACATATATTGGTTTTAGAGGGAAAGAACTAGTTTGGAATCTCTACTCTGTCTCTGTGACCTCTGGGCCTTAGTTTCTTCATTTGCAAAATGCAGGACTAGATGTGTATAAAATTTCTTTTGGTTCTAGATCTATCATTTTAACTCAGCCAATTTTTTGTAGACCATGTCTTGGTCACCTCTATAAAGAGTAAGAGAAAGTTAAGAAGGGACCAGGAACCCAGAACTTGGGTCTGTCTGGCAGCAAGAATTCAGTGCTTTATTTGGGGGTGTATGGGTAACTAATATAAGAGAAGGAGAAAGCAGGACTCATAAGATGTTTCAGTGACTCACATGGGCCATTTTCAGAAGTATCAAGCTCCCAGGTTTGAATTGCATGATGTCAGAACCCCAAGAAGTCCATAACCACCTGGGCCTGGAAAAGTGGGCCTGGAAAGGAATCTACCAGCCCATCCAATTGGCCAGTCGGAATCCCTTTGTTCCATCCCAAAGGTGCTGGCATCTTTCACCAGCTGGAATTTACTCAGCTATGAACATTCTTCCAACTAGCCCTTTATTCTCTATCTGGCCTTCTCTGACCATTAGATGGGTATCTCAGAAGAGTCTTTTGCTAAAATACTCAGACATAGTTTTTATTTTCTATGTTTAAAGGGAATTAATAAAAAAAAGACTTTTGAAAAGCACCTTCCTCTAGACTGGGTGATTTCCAGGAGAGGTTGAAAGAAAATGGAGCCAGTGAAAGCTGACAAATGATACAATGGGTTAGTGTCCAAATGGGAAGCATCATATGTGGAATGGAAGCTGCTCCTTCAGGGCAGGTGTCCGTCCTGCCATCCTGGAAGACTCAAGAATCAAACCAGAGGTCCTAGCCCACTTGACATATGCCAACCTGGGCTTGGCCAAGGAGAAGCAACTAAGATAAGATCAGCAGAAGATGCTAGAAAGAAGGAAAGATCACACTTTCTCAGGAAAGAAAGTCTTTTCTTGGAACATGAGAGGCTGCTGATCCAAACCCCAAAGGATGGTCATCAGGACAAATGAGAGGTGAGACACCAAATGGGATAATAATCAGACTAACTCTGAGAAGACCCTCTGGCAAGGAACAGACCTGCCAAATGACAGAGATGGAGAAGGAATGGAAGAAAGATGACGTTGAAGGGGCCAGATGGTGGAGAGAGAAATGAGGGAGCCAACAGCCAGAAAGCAGCCAGACTCTGCAAAATGCCTTTTCATTCAGGCAGTTAATCTTTGGGTGGAAGAAATAGCAATGGTGAAAGTGGTGTTGGTGAAGAGTCGTCTGTCGCCTTCCCCAGGGACTGACGTAGAGGTGTTGATGCTGTGTGAAGGCCTGGGAAGAGTCTCCTTGGTCGCCAGTGGCAGCTAGGCAGTCTCTCACCTTTCATCATCTCAAGGCCCCAGTGGACCCAGGAATTCCACTTGATTCAGAACCAGAACAAGCAGCTCCTCTTGAGGAATTCTAAGGTCCTCTGTTTTTTCTCTGCTTTTACCTGTACCTGGGAGACTTTTAAGTCTCCACACATCTTGGGTTGGAAAGGACACCAGAAGTCATCCAGTCTAACACCTTCTTCCATTATACAGGTGAGGAAATTGAGACTTAGAAAGAGAAATTCCCCAGATCTCACAGGTAATAAGTACCAGAGATGGGATTTGACCTCAGGTCCTGCTACTCCAGACCCAGAATGCTTTGCATCCCATTGCATTTTGTTCTGATTCTTAGCCATAAATTAAAGATTTACTCCATATCATGAAGGTGGCCTCACTATTCAGTTCCATCAGAGTACCACTTTTAGGTGAAGCATTGTTAGGGGTTATTGATGCCACTGAGAGATTAATAATTTACATTTCCAGAAACTGACTGAATGACTTGGCTGGGGAGGTGTGAGGACATGGGAGTCCCTGGCTAAGACTGAGACTGTCCACCCCCTACTCCACCATGTTGACAATGGTCTTGAGAAGAAGGAGCAGAGGAAGGAGAGGGGAAAAGGGGTGGAAGAGGAGGAAGGGATTGTGACCAAAGTCTCAACCTGGAGAGATTTCTGAGATAGGTACTAGATCTAGGAGTGACTCTAGAGGGTGTGCTATCTAATGCCAATATATTACAGATGAGGAAACTGAGACTGGAAGAAGGAAAAGGGCATGTTCAAAGCCAACATTGGAGCCTACATCTTCCATCTCCAAATCTAGAGTGCTTTGAACTATAATTGGGAATATTTCTAAGTCTAGTCTTGTCCAAATATCTTCTAGCTGACTCATGAGGGCTCTTGCTTCCTTCATAACTACTCACTAGGACCTCTCAAGTTGTAAAAAAAGGAATTTGTGCCTATTCCCAGCCTCTCCTCCCCTTGCTACCATGGTGGGTACCTCCTCTTCTTCTCCTGGACACTCGCTGCTCCTAATACAGATTCTAGTACACAGTGGGTGCCAAATGAATGATTGTTGATTGCTCTTCTTACTTTCATATCAAGCATGTTCTTGGTTCCTTTGTTTACCTTGGGATATAACCGAAGTGGGAGTTTCCAGTGCCCCTGCTCCTCCTCCTTGCCATTCAGAGCATTTGTGTGGACTTGGGTTTTGGCATTGACCATAGTGGGGTGAGTAAAGTGGAGGAGACTAAGGAGTGCCCCCACATCTATGAATTTTCATCCTTATCAGGCCCAGAGGGTCTGTGAAATGTAGGGGACTAAATGGTAAGTTATAGCTTAGGTTCCAAAGCTCCCACACAAATCTAGGAGAGATGAAGAAGGCAGAGACTTGGGATTTCAGTGGATGCCAGAGTGGCCACAAGCAGCTAGAGAATTATGAAAGAACTCAAAGCTCATATAGTCTTAGACAAGATGGCGGTTCAATGAAAACAGGATTGGGTCTGACTGGGAGTCCTGGTTCCGTTGGACACTAACAAGCCTCTGTGACCTTGCACGGGGCCCCTCAGCCTCCTTTGTTGTCACACAAGGGGATGAGAATCCACTCTTCTTTGGTCCCATTAGGCCTCACGCCTTCTGTGATTTGATGACTGAATGTTTTCAGAACAAGGGAGGTAAGAGTTTTCTCCTTATACTAGGTCAGATGTAATTGGAATTTTTGTCCAGTTCTGGGGCTACATTTCAGGAAGGATTCTGTCCAATGAGCTCAACAGAGGAGTGACCAAGGAGGGCAGAGGCATCCTCCAGAAAGCACATGATCCATGGATGAGACTGAGGATGTGGAACAAGAAAGATGGTGGCAGAGTCATGGTCTTCTAGCCTCGGAGGGGGATCAGAGACAGGATTGTGAGGGACCTTGGAGGTCATTTTATAAATGAGGAAACTGAGGCCCCAGAGAACCCAAATGAACTTCAGAAGGACACATCCTGCTTCATATTCTTACAAATTCTGTGATCCTGAGCAAATCAATCAGTCCTCATGCTTAGCAACAGGGACACAAAGCAAGACTAAGAACAGACCAAGCCTCAGTCTCCCTCTTTGCAGAATGGAGAGAATCATTCCTACCTTGCAAGGTGGCTGTGTGACTCAACTGAAGTCACGGTATGTGAGTACCAGGATTTAGTTGGAAGCCAAGGGACAATGCTCTGAGTCAAGGCTGCCAAGCCAGCCTTAAGTCACCCTCCTTGAGCACCCACGCTCACTCAACAGTACAGATGGTGTGTAGGATCAGGTTTGCCGCACATGGAGCAGGGTGGCTCAGAGAAGCCCTCCCCTGGGACTCCCCACCCCAGCCCACCCAAGGCAAGGCTCCCAGGAGAGCAAAGGATGGAGAAGAAACCTCCACGCCTTCCAGAAGTAGCCTCCTTCCTTCAGACTTCAAGAGAAGAGAGGCGGCTCACTAGAAGCAGGGGAATATCTCCTGAGTTTATTGGAGAAACTAATACAGAGACTCCAGGAGGGAGGAGAAGCACAGAAGGAGTCTCTTGTTCCCGGCCATGACTGACTAAGCCTGCTGGCACAGTACAGAGTGATGTAGGGAGCTGTGGGATGGCAGTCTGGACAATAGCAATTCTAAGAGGAGCCCAGGGAAGGAAATGCAATGACCTTGGCTCTAGGAATGGTCAATCAGAGTTGGCAGCCTCAGGACTCATGCCCCTGACCAGATTCATTTAATCTGTTGCAGTGAATGTCTTCCACATTCATATGGAGACTGATGAGAAGGACCTCCTTCCTAGGGCCAGAGTTTCCCCGGTTTCATTTCACGTGCTTTTTAATCCAGCTGACCACTTAGGCACAGGATAAAGTATTTCTGATTCCCCTCAAACTTGTATCTTCTCTCCCCAGCCATGCCACATAAATTTAGTCCTTCTTCCCTAGGGCAAGAAAGCAGGCAGATGTGATCATGAATGCTTCTATATGGGGGAATCCAAGGCCACCATGGACAGAAAAGCAGGCAGAGTTCAGGGTGCCAGTCTTGTTGGCTTATCCTGGACATCTGAGTCAAAGTTTACTTAAGACTACAGACATCGTCAATCTCTTGGGGCTAGTTAGTAAACTCATGGGGGAGACTGGTATCTCTAGCCAGTAACAACTCTTTCCTTGTCCATTGTCTATGATGCTGAGATGCTATAACAAGGTGCACTATAATTATGATTAGAGGGACCTGAATCCAAGGTCCTTCCTTTATTTAGCAGATGAAGAAACTGAGGTTTTAGCTGTATTAATACTTATTTTTAAGGAGTTACTCTCTATCTGTTTACCCTTTGATTTTATGGAGCTATGAATCATTAAATGAGCATGTGCTTTCCAAAGACCTTTTACATTAAATGATTTCATTTGATCTCCCAGCAACCAGGTATCAAAGGTGAATATTATTATTTCTGCAACTCAATAATGAATTTAGAATCATGGAGAGGTTTTAAGGAAGGGAATGATATGATCAATGTAGTACTTTGGGACAATCAATAGGATACTTTAGTTTTAGTTTTTTATTTTTTATTTATTTTTTTATTTATTTAAGGCAATGGGGTTAAGTGTCTCTCCCAAGATCACACAGCTAGGTAATTATTAAGTCTCTGAGGTCAGATTTGAACAAGGGCTAGTGCTCTATCCACTGTACCACCTAGCTGTCCCGATAAGATACTTTGTGATCCTTTTGGTATGGGTACAACGTAAGTGGTCTCAATCCACCCTTGTGGAGCAAATGCTACTTGCCTTAAGCCTACAAGAAGGCAGTATGTCCACCATAAAAATTATCCAGTGATGGAGTGCAATATCTGACATGCCCACCAGGTGGCACTCCAGCCCAGTAGCCATTTTAGTTTCTCCTCAGTACATGTGGGATACTCTTAAAGGATTATTGGTATGTCCATCAGCTACCAGAAGGTGCTCAATAGTTTGGCTCAACCCTGTTGCCCAAATCCAGAATTAATTTAAAGGATAAAAATGGAAAGTTGCTCAAAATATTGAGGGAGGTATAAAATCAATGGTTTGCATATGGCTCAAGAGTCCCCGGCCCATCTGGGCTCTTTTCACTCTTCCCAAATCTCTAGATTCACAGATTCAAAGCTTAAGCATATTAAAAGTACATAATTTATTGAATAGAGCAAAAATTGAAAAGAAGGGATTCAGGCATCATGAGATAGGATCATCATCTTCCAGCCACCTCCTAAACCATCTCCCACTTGCCCTTCCAGATCTTCCAAAATGGTGAAGGAGTCCCCAAACCACATGGACCTGATTGTACATTCTGAAAAGAATAAAGGGAAGATAGAATTGCTGCCCTAAGTCTACTATTGCTCCATACCTGGAATGGTCTTATTGTTGATGTACTCAAGTTCCCACAAGGTGGTTCTAATTAAATACTACAGTCGGCTCTCCTTTTGAGAGGGAGAGGGTCATGCTTAGTAGTATAGAGGAGAACTGCACCAGAGATAAGTGAACTAGGGTTCTACCACTTAGATACCCCTATGGTCACTTTGATAGATGAGACCGAGGGTCAGAGTAGAAGGGCTTGCCTGAGATCCTGTGAGGATCCTCTGTCATGGGGGATCGAGAATGAACATCCATGATGCTATGGAGCATCATAATAGCTCAGATCTTAGATTTTTTCAGACCCCCTCTGTCTCCTGACTCCTAAGTAGCATCAGATCAGATAATGGATCCTACGTGAAACCTCAAGAAAACCCTATTCCATTTCATTCAGTACATTTAAAAGTGACTTTTGTCTTCCAAAAGTAAACCCTTGCCCAATGACCAAGAAATGGGCAGATTGCTTGTGGAACTGGATCATAGCAATCTCACCATTTGTGGATGAAACCAAAAGACTCTTTCAGCTACATGGGCAGAGTGGGTTGACTTGCAGGTCTTCCTTGGAATATCACTGCCTTTGTCAAACAGCCGTCTTCCTCTTTTACGTCTCCTATGGATCAGCTATTGTCTTGGGCTCACATTAGGGCAGTGAGAATGATGGGAGACCTGGGCCACCATCGCCTCTGGAAAACTGAAGAGGAGTCTCCCACAGAAGGGCAAAGGGGAGGTTCAGGGTGGCTGTGAGCAAGCTGCACCATCCCATGCCCCGCAGATGTGAAGGACATCACCAGTGAATGAGGAGCTTTTCACATGACAAGAGGGAAAGATGACAGAGGAATGGTCAGGGCTCCTGGTGATGACGGAAGAATGGGAGAGAAATCTCCAGGACATTAATACATTGTTGGTGGATCTGTGAACTCATCCAACCTTTCTCGAGAGCAATAATTGGGGAGTTCCCACAGTGACCCCCCCGCCCCCAGAGAAGTGAATGACAGCTGCACAGGATGGTCAGACTTCTGTTTCAATAGCCAGATCTGAAGATGGGCAAAGAACAGTCCTAATTGTTGTTTATCTGAAGACAGAAATGAGAAACAGTCAACAAGTCTGAGGCCCCCCAGCTCCTGACTGACGACTTCCCTAGAGGCACAGTGGTCAGTGCCACCTGCGGTCAGTGGATGGGAGTGAGCTTGCACCTGCCAAGGGAGCCTGGCTGAAGTTCCCAAACCTTGCCTGCTGTCCACCTTTCCTCATCAGGGTGTCTACAGAGGTGCAGCTGGCTGGACTAGGGGGCCCTTAGTCCTTAGGGCAGTGACTGAAACTTTGGTTCCTTCCCTTCAGGGGCTGGGAGAGATCAGAATTCTCATTGCTTATGATGCACCCTCTCCTGGGCCTGGGTACTGCCTGGATGCTGGGTTGAGAAACCTGATTGCCTGACAGCCAGCCAGGTCAGGCTTCTTTTTCTGGGGAGCCTGCCACCCCCTCATCCTTCTCTCTAGTTGGAGAGCCACACCTGCCCTGCTTAGGGGGTTGGATGAGGGAGGAGTCAGCCCTGGATGAAAGGACTTGGAAGATGGTTCAGATTTGTGGAAATGTACATGGGCATTTTTTAACCGGGGATAGCAGAGCCAAGGGAGCCTGGGGAGAAGTGCAAGGGTCATGGTAGAACTGTTGGGATGGGCATCTTGTCCATTTACACTAAGCATGCTCCAGGGGATGGTGATATGAGTAAGAGGTGATGGTGGCCTGGGTCTTCCATCATTCTCACTACCCCAGTGTGAGCCTCAGACAGTAGCTGATTTAGATAGCTCCCACAGGGAGGGCTTTACACCTAAGAGGTGAGGGTTATCATTATTCCTGTTTTACAGATGAGGAAAATGAGGCAAAGAGTGGTTCAATGGCTTGCCCAGAGTCAGAAATATCTGAGGTGAGATTTGAAGTCATATCTTCTTGACTCCAGACTCAGAGCTCTTCCCTCTGATCCACCTGCCTGCTCCATATTTTTTAATACTATCACTTTATGTTTTAAAAATTTAATCTTTAGAACAGGTGATGTTTTTACCCTTTTTTATCATCTCTTCAGGGTATAGACCCAGTAGTGGTGTTGCTGGATCAAAGGGGATGCACATTTTGGTTGCCTTTTGGGCATTCCCCAATTATTGCTCTCAAGAAAGGTTGGATGAGTTCACATTTCCATCAACAATATGTTAATGCCCCAGATTTCCCACATCTCCTCCAACATTGATCATTGTCCTTTCTGGTCATATTGGCCAGTCTGAGAGGTGGGAGGTGGTATCTCAGAGATGTTTTAATTTGCATTTTTCTAATTAGTGATTTAGAGCAATTTTTCATATGACTATGGATCACTTTGATTTCCTCAACTGTAAATTACCTGTGCATAGCTATGGTGTTTGTGGTGGCAAAGAAATGGAAACTGAGGGAATGTCCTTCAATTGGGGAATGGCTTAACAAACTGTGGTCTATGTATGTCATGGAACATTATTGTTCTATTAGAAACCAGGAGGGATGGGAATTCTGGGAAGCTTGGAGGGATTTGCATCAACATGGGGGTGATGATCAACCTTGATGGACACGCTTATTCCATCAGTGATAATTTGGGGCTGTCTGCAATGGAGAATTCCATTTGTATCCAGAGAAAGAATTGTGGACTTTGAACAAAGACCAAGGATTATTACCTTTAATTAAAAAAAAACATACTATTATCTTATTCTGTCATTTTTCTATCTCTTATCCTTTTTGTTTCTTCCTTAAGGATATGATTCTCTGTCATCACATTCAACTTACATCAATGTATACCATGGAAACAATGGAAAGCCTAACAGAATGCCTTCTGGGGGGGTAGGGGAGGGAAGGAAGATTAGGGGGAAAATTGTAAAACTCAAAATAAATTAATTCTAAAATTAAAAAAAATTAATCTTTTATCCCCTCCCCCCAGTACGTGTTAAACCAATCTAACAGCTTTAAAAAAAAAGTTTAGTGTTCCACATTCTATTCCTCCTTTCCTTTCCCCTTCATCTGCCTCATATTTGTAAATGAAATTGTGGGGAAACCTCTGAAGGAGACCTCAGGACATCTGGCCTGGAGGTCCCGCTCTGCTATTTCTTGGCTGCATGGCCCTCCTTGTACCTGAACTGCTTCACTGAGGATAATGAGCCTCCTTGACTGACCTGCCTCTCAGGGCTGGATCAGGACTCTGGTCTGGCTCTTGTAGGCTGGTCAGGACAATCACAGGGGAGGTCAGAAGGGGGCCTGATGGGTTCCCCAGTCCAGCCCCAGGAGACAGCCAGATTCCCTCCTTGACGATTTCTTCCTTTCTGTCCCAAGGTAGGACCAGCATTTTGCCAGCCATTGGAGCCTTGATTCGAGTTCCCCTTGGTGTGGGAATATTCCCAAAGCCAAACTCTGTTTCCAGGCCTACAGAGAATATGGGAGCCAAAGAGGAAAGAGTGTCAAGTTATGTAGGTTGGGGAGCTGACGTGTCAGTCAGTGGGAAAGCCTTCTGGAAAGTGGGGTGTGATGGAGAGAGGCCTGTGGACATTTAAATGCTTAACTATAGGCTCTGGGATGGAGTGGTGGGAGAATAGTTTAACATGTGGATGGTATTTCAAGTCTGATGTACATTAACAGTAACATATCCTTCCATCATATCAGCACTAGACAGTGGACACAATACATCTTGCCTCCATGATTTGTCCCTTTTCCTGATTCCCCAGGTCTAAATGTTCACCCAGAAAACATCCCTCTTGGGAGTTGGGACAAGGAAGCTCCTGACCCCATGCAGGGGCTTCCCCAGCTCTAGGCTCCCTGTCCCCCTGTTTATGCTTCTGATCCTCTAGGCTTCCCCACCCCAGACTTAGTTGTCATCTCCTCTTGGACCCTACCTACTGGTCTTCTTCAGTCCCTGGGGAGCTCCTTGGGGGATTAAGGGGGCTTCATCTTGGGCAGGGCTGGACCAGGACCCCACTCAACTTCATTCCCCTCCCATCTGCCCTTCTGACTCAGAACCATCTCCAGGCAGAGATATCTTTGACTTCTCCCCAACTTGGGGTTCTCCTCACCTGCCTGAGATGGGTCTTCCTCCAAGAGTGTAAGACACCTGAGGGCAGGGACTGTCTTTCACTTGGAGCTTAATCAGTAGATGTTGTCTTGTTACCTTGCCCCTGCTTCTCTTTTTTAAGTAATGACTCTGTCCTCCCCCAACTCTCCCCACACTCTTTTCAGTCATGACTCTCCTCCCTGCCACCATCTCTGAAGACCTTGGAGGAGAGGCCGGCCATTACCTCCCAAGTCAGGGATGTCCATTGGTGGAAGCTCACAATATGAGAATCTTCTTTCCTCTTGTGATTCTAGTGTCCCCATGGGGGCCAAGGGAAGGAAAACTGATGACAAGATCATCCAACCTTCAAGCTGGTATGAATCCTAACTGTCATGGGGCAGAGTCTGGTGGTTGACTTGGAACTACTGACAGCCTTGGTTGCCTTCTTGTCCTCACAACTCAGCTGAACTGGAAGCTGCCCTCTTTTCCAGGGACCTTCCAGTGACAGGGTGTCACCATTATGTTATCTAGTCCAACAGTCACTCCATGGTCATGGGGAACCTATCTGTGGCCCAAAGAAGAAATTCTCTGGCAAGACTTCTATGTTCAATATACTGGGGAAATCGTGACCTAGGACCAGGGAAGAGCATCTAAATGAGACCTGGTATAGAGCAAGGCTCTGACTATGTGGATAACATCCCCCTTCCCTGTCCCTCATCTTCCAAGAACTTGGAATATGAATAATCATATACAAATAATGCAATAGTATAAAAACATTAAATACATGTGATTTATATGTCTACACACACATGAAAATTATGTATAAAGAATAATAATCAATCAGGGTCTAGAAGGAGACCAAAGCATTGAAGTCTCCTCCAAAACCACAAATGATGGGATCTGTCAAAACAGTGAAGGGAGTTCCTGTGCGGGTTCCCACCTGCCTCTCCTCTTATAATCCCCAGTCTAACTGGCTGACTTGCTGCTCCCCTCCAATACTCTCCATGTCTTTGCAAAGACCTTGCCTTCTGAACAGAATGCTGTCCCTCTTCATCTCTGCCTGCCTCAAGTGCCTCCTCCTCCCAGAGGCCTTCCTGGTTTTTCATGATCTTCCTATCTAGTGTCTCCCACAAAACAATTGTCTTGTTTTTAGTTTGTAAATTGGGTGTATTTGCTTCTACTGGCTCAGGGTGTCTCCCCGGTAGAATGGAACCTCCTTGAGGTCAGAGACTTCTGTCTTTGTACCCTCAGCCCACTGCAGGTACCTAGTAAACAGCTGTCATTTAATAGATACTTGATGATTGATTGAATGGAAGACCCTTTGGCTCCTGGTCACTGGATCTGGCAATGCCAAGACCTCCTAGCCCGACTCCTCCTGGTCACGAAGGAGAGACGGCCTGGGCCAGGAGGCCAGCAGCCTGAGGGCCGTCTGATGCCTGGGAGCTTGGGAGCCTCAGCCGCCATCAGCAGGAAGGATCAGCTCAGAGGAGATGGAATGGCCCTGGCTAAATTGGGAAGAGATTTTATCCGGCTGAGTAATTTGTTTGATAATATTCCGCAGGAGAGGAGAGGAAAAAAGACCAGTCCCATTTTCAGAGAGTTTATTAAAACGCTCGAGGTGGCTCTTTTTGTAGCTCCGACTGTACGGTATATGGCGTTTCTAATTTTAGGAGCTGGGTTGCCATGGCAACGGGATGTATTTTTTGTTAAATATAGCAGCTGTTTCAGCTTGGCTCCCCCACCCCCCAAATGTCCTTCTGGACAAGGAACGTGTTCTGTCTTCTGAGAGCCCTTTGTATATTACGTGTAAATGAAGAGGGATGAAATAAGAAGCAGGGTTTGGCCCAGGAGCTAGGATGAGTCCCCAGTTACTAGGGGGGTACTCCCAGTGAAAGCCACCCTGCTTCTGGAAGGTAGCAGACAGCCTTCCAGACAGGGCAGCCACTCTAGTCAGAAACTGAATGGCAAAAAACAAGGATTGAAGACCAGGTCCCATAGGGCCTCTTCTCCGACCTCTTTGGGATCCAGTGTCCTCACCTGGAGAGGGAAGAGACTGGGTGGGAGGACAGCCATCAACCTTTGACTGGAAGACATGTCCTTGGACAAATCCTTTCTTCTGGGGCAGGAGGTTGGCAGCTAGGGTGTAGTGATTGACCTCAGTTCCAGTTTCATCTCTGATCCATACTAGTTGGGCAAATAAACCCTGGAGGGCCCTGGACAATTCCCCCAGACTAGTGTTTGCAGAGAAGGTGCTGGTCTACACTGCCCAGAGCTTCCTTACTTGGCCCCCATAAGTCAGTAAAGTAACAGGTCTTGTCCACAGCCCTAAGGTTCCCTTTAGACCTTAAACCAGGATCTTCCTTTTTAATGTATGACCTTGGCCAAGTCCCTTTTCCTTTTGAGTCTAAGTTCTCTCTAACATGAGGTCTCTTCCAGCTCTGAAACCTGTGATGCTAAGCCCTCCCTGCCCCACAGTGTGGAGGGCAGCCCGACCTTGGGACATCCACCAGGGCCCTTCTCATATTAAACCCCAAAGTCCCCTTCTATCTGCCCTTGGACTGAGTGCTCTGCCAATGCAGATGAGTCTCCAATGAACACCGGGCCACTGGAGACTTCTTAGAAGGCAGCAAAGGTTGTCATTCATATTTTAACAAGGGAAGGATGAGGTCACTGAAGATCGATCTTCTGGTGCTTACCCAAACCAAATGGGGAGGGGGTCTAGGAAAGGGAGGCAAGGGGCAGGGAGAAGAATGCTGCTGCCAGTCCCACGGGCCTCTCCTTGGGCCATTAAAGGGAACAAAGCTATAAATATCTTGAGGTGAGCCCATTAGATCACCAAGGCTGGACCCCAGATCAATGCCCCCACAGGATGCGCCAATCTTCCTGATGCTACCCAATGGGGAGTAGTGGGTTATGTGATCTCATAGAGCAGCACCCCCTCCCCTTCCCTCCTAAGAACACACCAGCCCCAAGTTTATTCCCATGAAAGGAGCAAGTCCAATTGTGCTGGATTTGAGATAAAGGTGATCTTGGCTGAATTAAAAAACAAAGAAAACTCCAATATTTTTCTTTCGTTTTAATCACGTCTGACTCTTTGTAACCCCCTTGGGCTTTTCTTGGCAAAGATACTGGAGTGGTTTTCTATTTCCTTTGCTAGGTCATTCTACAGATGAGGAAACTGAGACAAACAGGATTAAGTGACTTGTCCAGAGTCACACAGATAGAAAGTGCCTGGGACGACCAGAAAGGTGGTGGTGCCCTTGACGATAACAGGAAAGTTACAAAGAGGGGAGCATTTCTTTGGGAAAGGACTTGCTCAGAAGGAGGTGTTCTATAGACCTCTGGAGATATGAGCCTAGAGGGCAGCAGAGAGAGTGGCACTGGGGATATAGATCTGAGAATGATCATTATTGAAACCATTGGATCTGAAGGGATCACCAAACCAATAGACTAGGTGAAGACCAACTCTTCTAAGGCAGTGTTGCATCACTCTGGTACCCAGCGATGTGCTTGGCACAAGAGCAGGTGACTAATAAAAGCTTCTAATGTATCAGGTGGCCCAGGGTCACATACAGACTGGTGACAAAAAACGACGGTTAATCCACAAATGATTTTAGATAATCTTGGAAAGACCCTGCTCTTCTAAGAAAGTAATTCCATCCACACAAGGATGACTGACTTGGTGGATAACAAAGTGGGTTTATACTCACCAGACACATACCAATAGCCAGCCAGACAGCAAGAGGCGGCGGAGGTAGAAGTTAGCCCACAATGTACCCTGGGCAATAGATCAAGCAGATGATGGACTCCCAGAGGACTTTAGGGCTGAACCCTCTGTCTAGTAGGGCCATGGAATGAGGCCATTTCCCCCCCTGGGTAAAGGGATTTCTGGCTGTAGCGGCCTCACTTCATCCACACCAAGGCTGACTGAATGTCCTAGTGCTTTTTTGAGTCTCATCTTCTGCTTTTCCAGACACCTGGAACATTCTGTCTTTCCTCAGAGCAGGATGGAAAAGGCACACACAGTCCTCTTACATTCTTTATATGAGCTCATTCCTGATTCCTGCTTTGTTCATTAATCTTTTGAATGGTTTGGTTGGTGGGAGTGGGGGGGGGAGGTGGAGGTTGAGGTAGCAGGGAAAGAGAAAATGGGAGGAATAGATGGGAAGGAGGAAAACCGGGGAGGGGGTTGCTTTATCTTCCTCATTTTTGATGTGTGTGTGTGTGTGTGTGTGTGTGTGTGTGTGCGTGTGTGTGTGTGTGTTGCAGTGCACTTGTCCTTGCCCTTTGCTGGGACAAAGCTGATGATTTCCTTCAAGATTTAGCCATTCTTTGACCCACATTAAATATCTTCCTGATAGTCTTGCCTAAAACAACTCTGTCAAACATCCTTAGATTTCTCTAGTATGTCTATTTGGGAGATTACAAATGGGGTAGAAAGTTGAGTGGGGACTCAATGGTTATCTGGTCCAAATTATGCTCCCAAGAATACCCATTCTAATCTACCTGTGCTTGATGTCCTCTGGTAGGTCTTCTGCTTCTGGGCAGCTCTCATTCCTTGTTCAGGAGTTCCCCCATTTGCTCCTTTGTAATCCCAGGATACTTTAGCCAACCTTCACTCTTAAGCCTAGAGGCAAAATTGTTGTCACTCTCCACCTTCAAGGGTCCCACTGTCCCTGTCTCTCATTGATGCAATAATGGTGAAAAGCACAGTGTACAAAGTGACTTGGACCCAGAGGAAGGAGAAACCTGGTTTAGAACCTCAACTGTGAAATTTCCTAATGGGCTGATCATGCCTCTAAGCCTTAGTTTCCTCATCTCTATGTAGCATTTAGGATACATCTGCCTCTGGCACATTGGGCCCCCAAGAAGAATCATGCTGCATTTAAGACACTTTGTGGGTTCAGAGCCCCTCAGAACCATAGCTCACAAGCTCTTGACAATGCCCTTATTTTCACTAGGTGACCAGATAACCCAGTAAGTTCCAAATAAGGATACTTAATGAATAAGCACAGTAAGAAAAATGCTAATGTGTTCCCCACCCCTGACCTGGTAATCTTCTCTCACAAATATATGACATCAGTGGGAAGAATGAACATAGGGGATAAATGTGGAGTGACACATGATGGTCTCCTATGTGACCAGCCTGACACTCTTGGAAGGGCATCCACAGAGGAAACATATGTGGCCATGTGGGTACAACGTGGAGAAGACATGAAAGAGGTTGACTGTGATGCACTGGGGGTCACGCTATCTCTACCTCTCTGATCCCATGTGTCGAAAGCATGGAAATCATTGCCTCTGAAGGGCAATTGAAGTCTTTGGGAGAAATGATGGTACTTTGCTGGCCAGGCCTGCTCTTCCCTGGTCTCCCATGATCCAGGATCCAGCACTTGATGTTTGCTATTTTTGTTGTACATTTTTACAACTGTTTTTAAGTGATTGCTTTCCGGTGGAATCCCATGTGCTTAAGTCCTAGCATTGACAAGTCAAATTCTGGGTGGGAAATCAAGGACTTCACCAAGTTTGCTACCAAGGGGTCCAAGTCACAAGCCGTCAAAAACTCCCCAAAATGGAGGAAGATCCACCCTTAGTGGGAAGGCTCTGCACTGGGAGGCAGGACACTGGGATCCACCAATTGTTAGTCATGTGGCATTAACCAAGTCATATTCCCTCTTTCCTCCTTCATCATTTAAGGAAGCTGAGCTAAATGTTCTCTCAATTCCCTTCTGTTTGAAAAGTTCATAATACAATGATTCCGGGCCCCTTCAAGTTTTAACGTTCTTTTGTTCTGATTTAGAGAAGAGCAAAGAGGCTCAGGACTGGAGTTACATCCCTAGGCCTTGTCCTCAAGAATTATGGTGTAATGGGTGGGTGGGGGAATCCCTTAAAGATAATATTAATGATATCTAGCATTTTTATAGCCATTAAAGTCTGCAAAACACCAGCAAAATGTTATCTAATTTGATCCTCGTGAGAACCCTAGGAAACAGATGTTATTATTGCCCTCACTGTATATGTAAAGAAACCAAGGCAAGGCCGGTCAGGTCACCCAGTGAGGAAGTATCAGGGGCAGGGTTAGGATCCTTGTCTCCTCGCAGTTTTGTTGGTATAGTGGAGAGTGTAATGAAGAGTGTGGGGTAGGAAGTGATGACATCCTAATCTAATTGTTCAGGGCCTATAAGATCATGGACACCTCATATCTTTGGGCTCCCAGTTTCTTCTCATGTCCAGTGAGAGACTGGGTTGTGTTTCCTCTTCAAATTCCTCATTTGTCAACTCAAGAAGCATAAAAAGGCAGAAGAAAAGTGGTTTAGGAAAACTTGCTGACACATCATGTGTTTCTGACAGTACAGTGTTCCTTACCCATGGGCCCCCACCTCTTTTTATGAATTTTTCCGAAGATTTTTTCCTGAGTGAGAGGCAGGGCAATTAGGCAACCTGGGGTTAGATGGAATGTACTGCCTCAGGGAATTTCCCTTCATTGGAGGCAAATCAGAGGTTCAATGGCTAGAGCACCAGGCCTGGAGTCAGGAAGGAGCAGTAAACAGGGTGGTTCCAGTTGTCATCACTTCCAAGGAATCTTGAGCTACCTTAATGTATTGATGAGATGCCTCGTGATAAAAGTGCCAATCAAGAGGCACTCACCACTTCTTTAGGTGAATGACGACATGGTAAAGATATGGTCTATGGATGACTATCATTGTCCAAAGTCCACTTGTGTCCATCCTCATACGATCATCAAAGGAGCTATAAAATGGGATACAGATGACTTATAGAAATATTTATACAGTTGAGAGAGTAGGCAGTAGGTCAATAGCTATGGATATTTTCTTCAAAATCTTATTGGTCTGAAAATCATTACATTTTCAGATTTTTTAAGCCAAGGCTTTGATGTCTCCCTCTCATTCAGATGTTTTATACATCCATTCTCTGGATTTCTTCACCAATTTATTGCCTCCAGCAGGAATTCCTTTCTCTGATCTTGGTCAGTGTTTGGAGACTTTCCCCATCTTTGTTTTTAGGAACATGTCTACTTCCTCTGTAATCACCTGAGGGATTGTGATGTTAGGATCCAAGAAGGGTGAGTCCTCTATTCTTGATGGAGAAAACAGATTGTTGCAATACCTTTTGCAACTCTTTTCCATTTTTCTCCTGTTTGGGGTCCTCTTTCCTTTTTTGTCCTTGGATGCCCTTTTAGGGACTATGCTTAGTTGAATCTCTCGACATGTTTCATGTCTTACTTTATTCTCCCCCTGCTTCTCTGTGTTTTATGAGATGGTTCTGCCCATAATTGTCCAGCATCCTTCTTTTGTAAGATTATATTTTAGCCCGGTGTTGCCTTTGGAAACCATCTCTCTTGATCTGACAAGTATATCAAATGTTTGCTGTATAAGGTGCTTAAAAGGCTCTTTTTAATCTCCTTGTAGCGATTAATTTATATAATTAATCTACATTGACTTGATTTTTAAATGAAATCCTGGAGTTGGAGTCGACGTCATTTTCATTATCCATTTCCCTCAGAGGACCTAAGACATCCTCGGGCAAGAAGAAGGGATAATGAGCCAATAAGATAGTTTCCCAACAAGTCTGTATCACTCACTGGGCCTTAGGTTGCTCACTTTACCTAAGTGAGGTTCAGTAGGGGACTGTGAGCTTGGAGAGAAGTTTTGAGTACCTGGATGAGCCAGATCAAGTTCCCCATGCCCCAACAAGATGCCTCCTCCCTGGAAATACCCACACCTTTGGGTGTCAGTTTGTTAGAGGCTGAGACAGCCTCACACTGTGAAGAACCGTTGTTCATCTATATCCTTTCAATCCCTCCTTCTATACTCTAGAGGTTCATTAGATCCATCTGGTTCTCCGTTGGGAAGGGCAGGACAAAGACCATCCTCGGGTGCCTCTCTAATGGGGCTGGTGTTTGGCATCACTCATCAAGAATGTAGACTGCCACAGTGTGAGGGGAAGAACCCTCAATTAGGATGGCAATTCCAACTCTGGCTTGAAGATCTTCAGCAGCTCCTGCTGTTTCTGAATCTTGGGTCCCTCCTCAGTGAAGGGCTTGATATTCAATCCCTGCTATTCTAAGTGTGGTGGCTTAGAAAATAGCCTATGTGAGCTGTGTGTTAGCATTTCCATTTAGCAGGTGAATAAACTGAGGTGGTCCTTCTTCTATTATGTGGGCAGGCCCCTTTCCTTTTGGGTCAACTATTTGCTTCCATCATAGCCATCAGAATGATATTGTGGGTTAGGATTTTTATTTTTTATTTTAACATCAAGAGATCATAGGTAGAACCTCAGAGCTGGAAGGGATCTTTGAGGTCTTCTATTCCAATTCTTACCAAAGCAAGAAATTTCTCTAGAACCCTGCAGAGACATGACACCCCCCCCCCCCCCCCGCTATGGCCAACAGCCCATTCTTCTGGTGGATAGCCCTCATTGGCACCAAGTTTCTATTCACAACATGCTCAAAACATATTTGTTGATTGGCTAGGGTATGTCTCCAAAGACATTCAAAGAGAATTTCATAGATCAAATTTAGTTAGTCTTGAGTTAACATAAAAAGAAGATGCATTTCCATTTTTTTAATTGACATCAGTACATAGAGCTGAATATTTCAGGGCAGAATAGAGATTAAGATTGCAATCCAACCTTATTGACTATTGGCCATTAGAGATGGAAATTGTTTTTATCAGCAGAAATTCGCTTTCAGTTGGCTCCAAGCAAAACTCTTGAAAGGAATAAAAATTTCCTAGTCTGCTGGATGAACTCTTAATGTTATTGGTAGGCAACTCAGGATGGGGAGGAGATGAAGGAATTTTAATTCAGAGAGAACCACACTAACCCCTAGTAGGTGCTTAAATCATGCCTATTGACAGATCAGGGAATAGTTCATCAAATTGTTCACTTTACAAAGCTTGTAATAGTAAATTTCCTCATAATTCTTGTACTCAAAGAAGGATATATTTATGTAACTAGGCTATTTTCATCTAGATCAAAAAAATCCAAGAGAAAAAGTGTTGAATACAAGGAATGATTAAATTTGGTGAAAATTCACTGCATTTGGAAATGTACATTAATTTGTGTTTTTCTGAATCTCCACTTTCAGTGGGAGGCATTTTAATAAAGGTAATTACTGGACTGAAAGTAGAACGAGGTGGTAGGGAGCAGAGATAGTGTAGACCCACATTTGCACCTGTTTACATTCATCTGGCTGTAGCAGAAGGGGAAGGGAGAGCTTCCCCTACTGATAACACTCACTCACTCGTGGACCTCTGCTCTCTGTTTTGGAAGCTCTGATTTTTGCCAGAGTTTGGACTTTGTTGTGAGTTGGTTTGGGCTGGCTGGGGCACTGGCTTATAGGTAGCCTCATGCTTGGTTAAATACACTTGAGACAAGATTTGGCCCAGACCTTGGCACCCACACTCTCCCAACACCCTTGGTCACAAACACCCAGGGCTTGGGATCTTCTCCAACGAGTACATTTCAGTCAAGGTAAGTCAATCAATAATTCAGAAACATTTATTTATTCCTACTGGCATAAAGAAAGATGACCCCCCTCCCACCAAAATTTTTCTCATAGAATTTTTTTGGTTGCAGTAGAAATCTGGGAAATGACAGATGCCCATTTCTTGGGAAATGGCTAAACAGTTTGGGTCCATGAATATAATGGACTGTAACAAAGAGTGAACATGAAGAGTCATTCGAACTATGAAAAATAAATAAATGGTAACAAAGCAATGTCAGCAGTACAATGGAAAGAGCAACAACATCACAATTGAATGAAATATCTTGGGATTAATTTGTGATTAAACTGCAGGCCCACAGAAACAGATATGAGAAGGTATTTCCCTTGCTTTGTGGAGAGGTGGGGTCCTACAGGGTGTGAAATAGCATATAAAGAAAGATTTTTGTAATGTGTTGGGTAATTTTGTTAAACCCACTCTCCCCTTTTATTTTCAGTGAAGGTTGGGGTAAGTAAGGGATATGCTGGGAAATATAGGTGACTTAGAAACAAGGGAACCAATAAAGATTTTAATTTTAAAATTCGAGTCCCCAACTGCCCCTTGAGGGGCAATGGAATCATCAAGGAATAGAAGATTCTGACAGACTGACTTGCCCATCATTACATAGCCAGTAAGTATCATGGTGGATTCAAACCCTGGCAGCACCCTGTCCACTAACCCCTGAGAATAACAAGTAAGGGGTGATGCTGGTGTCAGGAAAACTTGAGTCCAAATTCCAGCTCTATCATTTAGAATGTCAAGATGCCTTTGGGCCAATCAGTTTTCCTCCTGGCAACACTGGTCATCTCATTTACAAAACAGAAATTATGCTTGCACCAAGGTTGTGATCAGAAAAGCGATTTGTCACCCTTGCCAAACCTGAGACTTCCTTGTGATTTTTCTCTTTTGTCTCAGCTCTCTTGCACTGCAAAAATATTGCTGAATGATTCAATTCCTTCCTTTATCTTAGCACCTTGGTCCATGTCAATCTCATTTGTTCATTCCCTGGACATTCATTCATACACTGAATCCTTACTATGTTGAGGCCACAGTCCTGAGGACTTGCAGAAGATAAATATGAGTTCTCAGATAATTTCCAAAATCACCAATAATTCCATATCAAGTCATATTTGTTAGCACAAAGGATCAGGAATCTTGAATGGAAAAGGGTTTTGGAGGACATCTGAGTCAATATTCTCATTTTTATCAATGAGGAAACTGAGGCCTAGGAAGATTGTGACTTGTCCAAGGTCACTCATTTGGTTTCAGAGATGGGATCTGATCTCAGGATTTTCTTTTTTCAAAACCAGAACTTCATCCACTACAATAAACTGACTCTTCAATATGAACAAAGATAAAATATGAATGAGATTCAAATGATGAGGTCTCATTTATGCATGCCCACAACTTGTCACGAATTATACTCATCTATAGACTTTGGGTCCATCGAGCTCACCTCAAACACACTTCCCCCCCCCCCCCCACCGTGTGTGTACTAGTGCAATCCTAGGGCTATGCCAAGCAGATCTCTTTGTCTTGCCCCTCAAATGTGAGCTCATGGGAATCATCTCTTGGGATCCAGTAATCACCAGATCACAGTGTGCAAAGCCACAGTGGCATGTGACATACTCTGCCTAATCCAGACCTCTCATCATGTTTCTAAGCCCTGATGACTCCAATGTTATCTTGCTCATGGTCCTGCTCATATTTTGCATTTTCCTTTCAAACTTAGACCTCCATGTCACTCATACATTTTCCATTTTCCCTACCACCCCTGTCCAGGCCAATACTGAGACCTTGGCACCCATACTCTCCTAACACTCTTGGTCACAAACACTCAGGGCTTGGGACCTTCTCCAATTAATACAAGGGCAAGGGGAACAGACCATTGTCTTCTTATATCCCAAGTGTGTGGGGGAGGATGAAAGTGGAAGGAGGGTAGCAGGAATTTTTCTAGGATTAAGGCTTTCCAACAGAATCCATAGCTCTTTGCTGTCACCAGGAGAATTATAAAGGCAAAGAGATGGTCTTTGATCGCAACAAAGGAGGATCATTCGAAGGGTGCCATGGTTGCCCAAACATAAGCCAGTCTCTCTTGTTAACATTGAATCTGGGCAAATGCAGAAATTGGTGCTGCCCCCTGAAACATTCATTAGACTTTGGACAATCCCTTTGTCTCCTTGGGTCTCAGTTTCATCTATACAATGAAACGACTGGGCCAGACACTGGTGTTTCTTCTGGTTCTGGATCTAAGATTATCTGTGTTGTTAAAAATGTTTGCCCAGAACTAGCCATTATTCATCCAAAGTACCCTCCTGAGAAAGCGACACTGAAGGACTGACTCCACAGGCTTTTTGGTTCAACTGCCTGATTCAATTAGTCAGTTAATTAATAAGCATTTATTCAACGACTACTAAGTGCTAAGAACTGTGTTGAGTTCTGGGGATACAAAGATAAAGCAAAATAGTTCTCTGCCTTCAAGGAACTTCCAGCCCAATGGGGAAGATCATATGTAAATCATTAGTTCTATACATGATGCTTACATAGTAAATGGAAGGCAACTTTATAGGAGAGAGTGAACAACAAGGGAGACCAAAAAAGGCTTGGACCAGAGGACGTTTGAATTGAGTATTTTTTAAAAAAAATTTATTTATTAAAGGCAATGGGGGTTAAGTGACTTGCCCAAGGTCACATAGCTTGGCAATTGTTAAGTGGTCTGAGACTGTATTGAACTCAGGTCCTCCTGACTCCAGGGCTGGTGTGCTATCCACTGCATCATCTAGCTGCCCCCTTAAGTTGGGTCTTGAAGCTGGCCATTTAAAGAGGCAGACAGGAGTAGGAAAATCAGTTTATGTGTAGAAGGCACATAGCAGGAAAATGATGATAAGAGCTAGTAATAAATGACAATAGGCCCTTGTCAGAGGCAAACATGTGTTCACACTTATGCCAAGAAGCATCCTGAAATGCCTCTTCACACTTTATAATTTAACTTTGAGGAAATAAAATCAGAAAAGGGAAATTAGCTGGTGTTGAGCAGAAATATGATAGAAGCAAGCAATATATGTTCAGCAGAAATAAGAAAGAAGATTTTCTCTGAAAGTTCCCAGGGCAATGGGGGGGAGGGGAGAGAGAGAGAGAGAGAGAGAGAGAGAGAGAGAGAGAGAGAGAGAGAGAGAGAGAGAGAGAGAGAGAGACTGTCTAACAAGGGTTTGAAGGTTTTTTCTACCATATTGAATTTGTTCCTGACAAAACCAGTAGATGATAAATTAGACAAAGAAAATCACTTTTCTCCCTTCTTCTTTTCCGTTTCCATTCTGCCCCATAAGGATAGGTAATCCACACAGCTTTCATCTTTCCCTTCAGGAGCACTGAAGTCTGAACCAGACCCTTTTTGATTCTAGATATTTAATCTGGGGAACACTTATCCAAACAGGCCATATGAAACTTGATTCCTTTCTCCTCTCTTCTTTCTGAAAACCAAGGTAACTTTTGCCAGAAGTGCCTCATTGCCAGAGCCAGGAGTCCACTTGCCTGCCTTTAGTGGGATCAGGAGGCTTAGAGATAATCCCAGAGCACCAAACACCCAGGGGCCCATCTGCTAACCACCTGACTGGAGAGGTACAGCAAGTGCCGCCAACAGACCCTGCCTTTATTTAGGAGTGGCTTTTATTTCTGCCATGATAAAGCCAACCTGCCCTGGCCCAGCGGCTTATGTGGTTTTCCTTATCTGCAAAGGAGGAGGTTGGAGAACAAGATCTCCAAGGTAACCCTCAGCTCCAAATCTCTTGATCCCTAAGGCCATCTGGAATGCTGGTCCCCAACACAGGCTCTGAAGAGAAGAGAGAGGGTCAGATATTAGATAACCAAGCACCTTTGGGTCCCCAGGGATGCTGCCTCTGTCTCACAGAAATCTTGCAAGGACTAGGACCTGGAGGGCTCCAAACTACCACAGCCAATTCCATGATACATGGAAAGACTCCCACATCATGGTCTTTGAACTGAAAGGAAACTTTCAGGTCACTGAGTCCAACCCTCTCATTGAACAGAAGAAATAACAGCTAGGGGCAGTGAGGAGTGACCTTCTCAAATGGCAGAGATAGGATTTGAATTCAGACCCTCCCACTGCAACATGATTTGCTATAGGTCCCCCAACTCAAGTATGGTTACCATGTAATACTCCAAGGAACTGTGAGTATGAGGGCTTAGGCCACCCCTCAGGAGGCACTGTGGTATAGCAGAAGGAACCTGAACTCTGAGAAGAGGGCCTGCTGAAAACCTTAACCATCTTTGACTGTCACTTACCTTTGTCAGAACTTCAGTTTTCTTCTTCTCAAAATGAGGGGATTGGACCAGATGGGCTCTGAAGTCCCTCCCAGCTCTCAATATATGATCCCAAGTGACATCAATTTCCTCTTTGGACACAATGACTCCAAGGATCCTTTTATGTTCTAAATCTAAGTAGGCAGCCCCTGGTGATGCAGATCAGAGCCTTGTGAGAATTGTTCCTGGAAGATTCCCTCCCCTCCAACTGATCTTGTGCTGGTCGAATCAGCTTTCTTGGGTTGGTCCTGAGACATTGCTCATACCCTAGCCTCTCCACTTCAGGAAACCTCCATGAACCATCATGAGACCATGAAGAGAAGCCTTGTTAAAGGGCCCAGAGAGTGGGGAATGTCTGAGCCTAAGCTTGGTCCTATTTACCGTGGTCGTTCTGCTGCTCGGCTGGGTGGGATGCTTCCCAGCTGACACATTAAAGAAGACAACCTTGGAATCAGTTCCTTCCGTGACAAATGAACATCTGCTACCAAGACCCTCTTTTGTCATTTTTTTTCTTCCCCCTAAGTTTCATTCTCCAAATATTTTTGAGTTTTTGTGAGAACCTTTTTAAAAAGTTCTAGGCCTTAGTTGCCAGAGAATGCTGCCGATGGGGCCCGTGGGCCTGGTGAGGAGTAGACGTGCTCAGGCCTTGGAGGGGGAGACTCACAACAGATGTCTTTGGTATGTCTTGACAATGCCCAAGGGTTGATCTGCAGCTTTGGATCCGGAAAAGCTCAGCCTGCAGAAGTCAAGGCAGCAACCATGAGCTTGAGGGGTTCATTGTCACATGAATCCAAGGACCTGGGTTCAGATCCTGACTTGGGCAATTTATGGGTGAGGAAACTGAGGCTCACAGAGGAATGATGACTTCTTTGAAATCATTCACATTATGGAGCTGATCATAGGATGATAGCATGTAGAGACCACAGATCTGGGGCTGGTGGCAAGCTTAAAGAGCACGCTGTCCAGACCCTCCATTTTGCATTTGAGGGATCTGAAATCAAAGGAAGCTAAGGCTTTCTGCCCTTCCCCCAGTAGTAAGTGATGAAGATAGATTCCCCTTGGGTGCTTGGGCACCAAGTCGAGTCCACCCTCAGAACATTTTTTTTTAGGTTTTTTCAAGGCAAATGGGGTTAAGTGGCTTGCCCAAGGCCACACAGCTAGGTAATCATTGTCTGAGACCAGATTTGAACCCAGGTCCTCCTGACTCCAGGGCCGGTGCTTTATCCACTGAGCCGCCTAGCCGCCCCTACCCTCGGAACTTTTCAATGGCTCCCAACTGTCTACTGAAGGAAACCCAAGATCTCACCTGAGATAGAAATGGAGTCATACTTGATACTGTGACAACATTGGCCTACTTATCAACTCCTGAACATACACTACTGATTTCTCTCCTCTATGCCTTTGCCCAGATGTTTATCTATGCTCAGTATATCATAGTGGTTGGAGAACTGAGAATTGTGGTTTCACATCCTGCCTCAGATACTGCCTATGTGACAATGAACAAATCACTTATCCTCCCTTAGTCTCCATTTCCTCAATTGTAAAATTGGAATATTATCAGTGCCTATCCACTCAAGTGGGACTCAGTATAATATAGTAGAAATAGCACTGGTTTTGTGGTCAGAAGACCAGGATTCACTCCTAGATCTGAGATCTGTCTTAGTCATCTGACCTCCTTGTCTTCAGTTTCCTATACTACAAAATTAGAGGACTAGTTGGTTAACCTGGAAATTCCTTCCAACTCTGTGTAATAATGTAGAACAAGCTATTTTTTACACCTTAAAGGGTCAAGCAAATACCAACTTTTACAATGATTGAGCTTGTGATATCCTCCCTCCCACCCTACCCCCAGCCATTCCTCAAGCCATAAGTTGTGAGGTTGCTTCTGCCCAATCCAGGCTCCCTTGATACGCTGGCTTCGCCATTAGAGGGTAGGCACCATCTTTCTTCTTTTATTTGTATTCCAATCTAAACACACCACCCAGAGCACAGTAAGCATTTTGTCTACATTATTTCTTGTTTTGTGCCTGACTTTCTTTCCCAGCATCCTCCCTGGCGCCCTCAGGGTACCTGCACCTTACTTCCATTCAGGCCTCAGCTTCACGTTGTCTCATTGTTATTTATTTCCATTATCTTTAAAAAAAAATGAAAGCAACAATAAATAAGAAATCTATATAATCAAAGAAGAGAAAAAAGAGACTAATATAGGAAACCTTAATCTCCGTTATACATAGCTTAGTTTTTCTTTTTAGTATAAATTAAATTTAACTTGGTAGCATTTCCTTCCTTGACTGTCATCTTCTGAACTGCTTCCTTTCTTCTGTGTATTTTTAAACTACTTCTTTGAGAGTCTTTTTGGTCCTTTCTGATTTCCTTCTCTCCTCTCCCTCTTCTCTTCCCTTCTCCACTCCCCTCCCCCTTCTCTCTTCCCCTCCCTCCTCCCTTCCTCTCTTCCTTCCTCCTTCCTTCCTTCCTTCCTTCCTTCCTTCCTTCCTTCCTTCCTTCCTTCCTTCCTTCCTTCCTTCCTTCCTTCTTTTCTTTCTTCCTTCCTCCCCTCTCTTTTTTCTTTCTTTTGCTCCCTCCTAGGTGTCATCATTATTTGTCTACACAACCCCCTTGGACCAGATTTTAAGTTCTCCAAGGGTAGGGACTATGCCTGATTTATCCTAACTAGGGCTCAGCGCCCCCCCCCCCCCCATAAACTATAGACACTCAGCTCAATGTTTGTGGAACAAACTCTTCCCCAGTTCAGCTGTTCCTTTTCCTTAGTGGGTCTAAAGACCAAAATATAAAAAGAGCCAGAATGAGTCAAATAGGTCAGAAGAGCATTCAAGGAGAATCCATCACCCAAGAAGGACTCTTGCCACACAAGCAAATTCCCGCTACTTTTGAAAAAGTTTATCACAAGTCAGATTTTCTTTGGTTCAGAAGAGAGGTACCAGGAGACATCATGATCTGGTCCAAGTGATCCTTTGCGATCTGAATACTAAGGTCTTGCTGTTTTTCAGTGTCTCATTTGATATATTCCAGTTTTTGACCTTTACTACCTGGCAGAATATTGGAGTGGACAGAAGCTTGAGAGATCTACCTGTACCATCCTTTCATTTCTCAGAAGAGCAAACCTTCTCCCTGACAGAAGTGACTTTCAAGGTCACTTGGCTAAGCAGTAGCAAATTCAACACTAGAACCCAGGGTTCTAGTGAGCAGACTCAGAAAATAGTCAGAGAAATCACTTCAATTTAGGAAAAACTTTTAAGTACCTACTATGTCCCAAGGTCAAAGGTAAAACCATTCCTGTCCTCAAGAAGCATGGATTCTATAACCTGTAAAGTCCACATCCCAGGAACTGGTGGAATTTGGGGGCCCAATCACCCTATGATCCATTCCAGAGTTTCAGTGACTTGGTCTCCTTCATAGTCTTTCTTCAGTCTAACTGTGTCAAAGGCACAAAATTCTATCTTGGCAGAGGAGTGGAGCTCTCTCCCAGAATCCCTATTTTCTACATATTTAAAAAAAACAAACAGACATGATTTTATTTATGAGAAATCATATCTTTCCATTGCTCTTGTTTTGTGTCCTAGTTGATGAAGAAGGAGGAGGAGGAGAAGAAGAGCAACAGCAACTGCCACTGTTCTCTGTATTAGGAAAACTTAGGATTTGGGGGCGCTCTGATGACTCTAACAATGTGAGTGTTGCTACTGTTTTCTCTTTATCCCAAAATATAAAAAAATCTTAAAAAATATGTTATGTTCCCCATCCATGGATTCCCCACTTTGGCAAGGACCTGGGCTGGGAGCATCTTTTCTTCTACAATCATATGTTTTCTTGGCTCTGTTCATTTTACTGCATCAGTTCACATGAGTCTTTTTAGGCTTCTCTGAATTCATCATATTCATAATTTTATAGCATGTTATATTTATGTACCACAATTTTTTGACCTTTCTCCATCTACTTTGTTTCTAGTTCTTTGAGACCACAAAAAAAGGATTTCTTGTCAATATTGTGGTGGATATGAGGACTTTCTGTGTAGCTAGGTGGTATAATGGGCAGATTGAACTCCTTTTCCTGAGTTCAAATCCAGCCTTAGGCACCTAGCAGTATTCCTCTGGGCAAGTCACTTAATCCTATTTGCTTCAGTTTTTTCATCTGTCAAATGAGCTGGAGGAGGAATTGCCAAACCACTCCAGTACCCTACCAAAACCCCAAATGGGGTCATGGAGAGTCAGACACCTCCTTGAGGTGTATATATGCTTAACTGTGGGATCTTGGTCCAAGGGTATAGAGGGCTCTGTTACTCTTTTGCAGAATTCCATAGTGCTTTCCAGACTGTAAGTATGATCCACCAACAATGCACCAGTGTGTGTCTATCTTCCCACACACTTCCTAACATTGATTATTTCTCTCTCTGGTCGTCATTGTCCATTTTATGATCTGGTCCCCTCTCTTCCTTGAGACACCTGCCAGAGTTCCAGGGGCATAGCTTTTGAGAATTTATGGTCACATCAGCATCCCAGGGCGGTAGAAGACCTGCTCTTTATTAGAATTATAGATACAAGCCTTTGCTAGAAGACCACTATGGCCTGATAGAAGATCACATTTCTGTTCTGTTCTAGGGCTTTTTCAGACCCTAGGGTTTAGGGTCATGGGTTTAGAACTGAGAGGAGCTTTAGGGGACACCTTGTCCAACTCCAACTATTTACAGATGAGGAAAGTGAGTCTCAGAGAGGTTCAGTGACTTACCTAGGGTTATATGGTTACTAAGCATCAGGGGCAAGATTTGACTCTGGGTCTTCCTGATGCCAAAACCAGAACTTGACCCACCATGACATGGCAGCTCTTCTTCCTTGGGTCCCTGCTCCCCAGCTGTCACAAAGTACTCTGTTAAGATGAAAGGTCCCAGAATTCTATTTGCAACTCTCAGCACAAAATTGTGAGATCTCCAGCTGGGACAGAGGAAGGGGGGAGGAAGCCTCTGAAGCCCTGGGGAGCTCTTGTTAGCTGGATGGCCCATCGAAGAGGCTTTCTATCAAGCATTTGACTCATCTAGCTAGTAATTCAAGACAGAAACAAGAACTCTTTCTTTTTTGGAAATATGGAGCAAGAAATCAATCCCAGGCCTTATCTTGTCAGATCTGATCTCATCAGTGTTGCTCCATGCTTTGGAGAATAGTGATCATTATTCTGTAGCTTGGGTGGGGGCCAAAGGGGCTGGGGAGCATCAGAAACAGGGACACAGTGGATCCTGGAGCAAGTCTCATAAGATGCACCACATTCTCTTCCTCTTCCTGATTTCTCCTCTTCCTCTTTGTTTTCTTTCTTTTCCTTCCTCTTTCTCCTCCTCTTCTCTTCCCCTGTCCCCCAGAAATGCTAACAGTGCAAGGGGCTTCTTAAGGAATAGTTGCTGAAAGATTTCCCAAGTTGGTCAGGATCAGAAGGGGAGTGGCTGACCCAAGCAATGGCCTAGATACAAGAACCACTGCTTCCCCTCCATGGGGCAGCATGGTTGGTTTTCTGGGACATATTTCAGTGTGTGTGTGTGTGTGTGTGTGTGTGTGTGTGTGTGTGTGAGTAGGGGGTGGGGAGTAGGTTTCCTCCTCTATTCCAAGCTGTTTGGTGTCTTGCTGTGTGGCCACAGGGAGTGTGTCTGCACAGACTCTAATGAAGTTTCAGACTTGGGCATTGTCTAGCCTTGCTAGAGAGAATGGGAAAAGTCATTACTGCAGCCTATTGTGCTGAGAGATGGGACAGAGGTTGGGGAAGAAGTGAGCCTGTTTATTGGGGGAAAGGAGGCAACAAAGAACCGTTAGCTTGGGGAAGATTTGAGCAAGGCTTTGCCTTTGTTTTCCTTTGTGTTCATGGAGAGCATTGGTGTTTTCCTGGCTGACTTTTCCCTTTTTTTTTCCTTCTCCCTTCACATTCAGGAGAGAATGTGGTTGCGTTTATCCTCTAACAGCCAAAGCTAGAGAGCAAGGCTTGCTGAAGCCATAAGATGGCACCAGGGCAGAGGGGCTGGCCATGACTGGCACCAGCTGAGCTCTTCCAGGAGGAACCTCTGGATTGTTGGCTAGGGGTACCTTTGGATTTCCAGGAGAGATTCATCTTGGAGGAGGGGCACCCCTGGGAGAATCTTCTGCATTTGTTAGAAGCCATCTGACTCTATAGAGGGAGAGAGGGACTAGGAGGGAAAACCATGTCCCCGGTGGTTTCTAGGCAGGTAGTGCTGTTCAGAGCATTAGGAAGTTTTAGAAAGTCTCCTTGACTCAAACGTGGGGGAGGTTCCAGATGCCCAATTCTTCACTGCTAGGGATTGTTCAGTAACCTCCCCACTATAAGACCCTGACAAATGGTCTCGAGTTGAAGACCTGCAAGGCTGGTGCACCTGCTCTCTGGCTGGCCCATTCTGCTATTCCACACTCAACTTTTAGAGAGTTCTTCTGAACTTGAGCCAGAATAGGCAGCTTTGTCATTCCACACCCCCCAGATCCTCCTTTATTTCATTTATCTTGCTGCACCATATAAAATGAGTCCAATCCATTTTCCTTGTGATGGACCTTCAAGGAGACTTGAACACATCTATCCTGCTTTCCCAGAATCTTCTCTTCTCCATGTTAAGTATCTTTGGCTTCTCCCATTAATCGTCACATGGTACACACTTGAACCCCTTTGCCCCCAACCATCTGCCTCTGGATGATCTCCATCTGGTCAATATCCATCATGGTCTGACCTCTGGCAAGGGAAAACTGCCAATGTCTGAATTGTGGAACAACCTAACTTTCTTGCCTCTATGACTCCTTGACAGATCCCAGGGCTGGACCATACTGGAGAGTGACTGAGCGCGTCCGTATATGAGTTGAGACAATGCAGGTAGCTCTCTCCAAAGCCTAGCCAGGCTGGACTACATTGGCCAGATCTGGCCACCTCTTTCTCAAGCCCTCAATGAGAAATCAGTTCTCAGCTACCCCCTTCCAAGACCTTGGGAAATCCCAATTCCACTGTGCTGTTTGGCCCCTCTCAAGGATCCATTTGTTCCTGGATGCAGAGAGGACTCAGGGAAGATGTCCACCCAGGTCAGACAGACAGACACACTCCAGAGACCACACTCTTCCAAGCTTGCGTTTCTTTTTTCTTTTTGTTTTTCCTAAATCAAACCCAAAGATGGGGCTTGGCAACATCCATGTGATTGTAAATAGACCATCTGCTCCCACTAGGCCACAGACAAGCAATTTCACTGAAATGGAGCTGAATTTTCAATTGAAGCTAGCAACTTACTGTAGAGGAGCTGCTGAGGGGCCACCCTGCTCCTGGGCCTTGTGGGCTGAGATGGTTGTGGCTGGGGTCTGTGCCCCATCCTGGGGGCTAAACTGGACTCTGAGATGGTTACCTGGGTCCAGCAGGGCCTCAGGTGGGTGAGGAAAAAAGCACCAATAATAAGACCAAAGAGAGCCAGGTTTGAGTCCTCCCTGGGAATCCCAGCCCTTCCGCATCCCAGAAGGTCTATTTTATTTATTGAACAAAGCTGGAGTGATTTGTGAGGATTCCTCCAGGGCCCAGCACTGGGTGCCTGGCTGGGAAGAGGAACCATTAGCCAGCTGCAGGCTGTGAGCATGCCATCCTTATTGGCAGCCAACATCCATCACTGAATTAGCATCCCTTCCCTCACTCTATAAATTAAGGCCTTTTTTTCCCTGGGTTTGGGTGTGGAAAAGGAAGGTAGTGGGCCAGGTCCCAGCCATGTTGCAGCCTCCCTACAACCCCAAGAACCATGATGTGACCTCCCTACTACAAGACCTGGATCTTCAGGGATTAGGCTTTGAGTGACTCAAGGGGAGTTCTTTGGTTGACTTGTGGGAGGACACACCACTTCCAGGTCTTGGGGCCTAGAACTGGAGTCCAGAAGCCAAAAGATGTTTTCTTGTAATTGGGAAACTGAGGCACCAAAGGTTCAGGGATGTGGCCAAAGTCACACTAGGTCACCAGTCAGTAGCAGAGATGGGCTTTGATAGCCGTTCCTCTGATCCCGAGCTGGGGCTTCTTCCATTGTGGTCTGGGAGGCTTCTCCACTGGTGACAAACGGTGGTCCAAGATGCATGGTTTGTTGTGCTGCAAATCTCTGATTCTAGTTCAGGGCTCTCTGAGTCCAATGGCAAAGCCTTTCTCCTCAAGCTCATCAGACAGAAAGGCAGGGGCTGTCTCATTTTTCTTTTTGCCACCCCTAGCATGGCTCCTGGGGCACAGTTATTTCATCAACTCTTGTTGCTCACTTGGGGGTCTTCTGGTATTTCTTGCCCCATGCTTCCTTTGGAATATTCCTGGGATCTGGTGTCACTGCCCTCTGGAAAGGCCAACAACCCCTCAGCCTCCCAGTCAGGTCTGAGAGGCTGCCAGGTGCTTCCCAAGCCAGCTTTCCTCAGGGCATTGTTCCCCCTAGTCTGTTCCACTTCCCAAACACTACCTGGAACAACCATTTCCCTGGTCCTTCTTCCACACTGGAAGGGCTGACATGTGAAGGGAAGGAGCTTGGTGGGAATGACAAGGAGGCAGTGTTGGGCTTAAAAGAGACCAAATGAAGGCAGGAAAGAATGAAAAGCACAGTTGCTTCTGCCCCTGATGTTACCACCAGCCTCCATTTTCACATTTCTCAAATGATTTGCTTGTCTCTGGGACCCCTTTTCCCTGGAGGTCATTCCTTTGAAAATTTTCTAGGTCTGGGAGCTAGCCCCAAATGGACTTGCCTGCTTTGAAAGTCTTGAGTTTCTTACCATGGAAGTGTTCAAGCAAAGGTTACATACATGTTGGGGATTTTGTGGGGGGAGGTTCCTGCAGCAGATGGGTGATAGGACCAGAGGACCTGCCAATTAAAAATAAAATTTACATTTATCAATAAAATGTTAAAAGCACTAGGGGATTCTTTTTGCTTAAATCTCCCAGAACACACAGACCACAATGGCAGATACACCCGTCAGGAGGTCTGGGCACTGCCCAGGCGGATTCGTCCCATGTGGCCCTCGTGAGGCCCCTCGGCTTCACACTATTGGTGGTTGACACCCCCCCCCCCAGCACATATCTCATCTCATATCCTTCTCACATGGCTACAAGTCTTGCCTTCCTTGCCAAGGCAGCCTTGACTCTCCCTCAGGTGAGCAGTGACTCTGGGAGGGCCTCTGAGTTCTCCAGATCATTCCCAAGGGCCTCAGGTGATCAGATACGTACTAGCCCACACCCAGGCTACAAATCTCGCCTCCTTGAATCCCACTTACAGAAAGTCTGTTTCCCAACCCTCCTCTGTCGCCCAGGCAAAAACACACATTTAATTAGAAAATGAAAATCATTAATACTCTTTTGTGCTCAGTAGGAAAACCCCACATCCAGTGTGTAGAGCAGATTGTGGCTTCCTCCAGACTGTAAAATCAGATAATAATGGGCCTAATTACTCTATTTGACTAATTGAATTACTGAGCTCCTTTCACTTTACCCTCTCTCCAAGGGTCCGGGGGGCTGTGGCTCATGGGGGGCCTTGGCTGCCCTTCCTTATGTACCTCATCTTTCTCCTGGAGTTAGTGGAACCCTCACCCTCCCAAGCTAATGGCTCGATGTAAGCAGTTGATGGATGTCCACCCTGGGAAGCCGATCTGCTATTCCAAACTTTCTAGGGGAATTGCTTCCTAGGCTGATTGCACCCCTCCAGATCTATGGGTTCTGTTCCTCCCCAACTTTCTTCAGAGTCCTAGTTTAGAGAAGAGGATGGACACCCCCTTTCTCAGGCTTTTGTAAGTATTTCAGGGAGGATGATTTCCCCTACCCCAGCTTTGAATAACCCTCCATGTTGATGAAAAGGGAATAATGTTGAACATGGGACTCTGTCGTTGGCATCCCATTGATGGAAGGTCCATCCTTGTTTAAAAAAGAGCAGTATAATAGCCCCTGGAGCAAAGAAGCTTATGATTGGTGTTTGGTCATGCATGTGAGGAAGCTTCCCAAGCTGTTTTTATGGCAAAGTGGACAGATGTATGCTATGCCATAATGCAATTGGATTAAACTGGCCCATATGAGCTTGGGAAGTGGCGACCAGTGCTCTGTCCTAAGGAGGTTTTCATAACTCTTTGGTGGGAACCATGTTTATCAATGACTCAGATACAGGGGCAGGTGGCATTCTGATCAAACTTATCATGGGAAAAGAAACTAGGAGGGATGGCGAACACGTTGGATGACAGAGTCAGGATCTAAACTAGAATCCTGAGTGAAATAGAATAAGATGCCAATTGATTAGGGACAAAAGTAAAATCACACATGGGTTTAAAGAATTAACTTTACAAGTACAGGATGGAGGGACAACAATTTATCTAAGAAGGATCTGCAGGGTTTAGTGGACCACAGGCACAATATGAATAAATGGGGCATGTGAATGCCTAGTGATGTTGGGCTGAATGAAGAGGGCTTGGCTCATGGAGGGGGGAGTCCTTGTGGATGCTGCCCTCACAAAATTGCTTTCAGTTCTAGGGACTACAGGTTGGGAAGGACATGGATGAACTGGGGACTATCCAGAGCAGAGCAGCCAAGATGACAAAGGGCCCTGACTTCATGCCATGCAAGAACCAGCTGAAAGAATGAGGAATATTTAGATTGGAGGAGACAGAGGAAGGTATTAGCTATGGTTAAACACCAGGGGACTGTATATGGGAAAGGGTCTGTCTTGTGCTCTTTGGCTTTGGAGGGTGGGCCAAGGAACAGTGCGTGGACACTTCCAAGATCCAATCTAGGCTTGATGTTAGGAAAGACATCCCAGTGT
Organism: Macrotis lagotis; assembly: GCF_037893015.1. Lineage (NCBI taxonomy): Eukaryota > Metazoa > Chordata > Mammalia > Peramelemorphia > Peramelidae > Macrotis > Macrotis lagotis. Next base: position 270,630,602 of record NC_133662.1, on the reverse strand, counting down.
GGAATGGAAGACCTCTGGGGTCAGTAGGTGCCCCTCACTTAGGGAGCTCCTTCTGAGCAGAGGTTGGATCACCCTGTGGGAGGAAAATGGCAAAGAGTTTGGGGATACACTAGAGGAGGTTATCAGGTTTTTATTTTGAGATCCTCTGACTCCCCACTTCTCAGGGTCACTTCCATAAACAGGCTTGTAAATTGTAAAGGGCCGTAGAAACAGGAGCAGTGCTCCTGGTTCTTGGTTATTAGCTTTAGAATTTCCATTCATGAGGATTCATCAAGGCAGATCTTCATAGGTCACAGGATCATGTTGGTGCTTGTCCCAGAGGGAGGTGCCCCCATTAGAAGGGAAACTAATACTGCCATCTTGCAATATGGACAGTGGACTCACCTCATATTGATTGTGGATCCATTGGCTGATCTTACTGGTTCATTTCAGCTTTATGCCAAGCTTGAAGGGAGCTGAAAGGCCCTGTCTTCTCAGGGCCAAGGGGAAGAAGAGGGCTTCTCCTGAAAGGTGTGTCCCGGGTCACCTGGTCAGTGCACAGAGCAGGGATGAGCACCCCAGTAGCCTCTTACCTTGTATCGGTGTAGACTTGTAGAGGTGGCCAATGGCATCCTTGTCCTCTTGGAAGAGGCCCCAGAGGTGATGCCTTCCTGGCCATGCTAGAGAAGAATCATCTGCTAAGTTGGTTCCTTGGGGACCTAGGAGAGGGGATCTGGAGAGCTAGGACAAAAAATGAAACACTTCCTGCCCTCAAGGAGTATGTGTTCAAGTCGGGGAAATGACCTGCACATCTAGAAGGACATACAAATGTGGGGAAAGGGAATTCTAGGGAGGGGATCAGTCACTAAGCCCTGGGGGATCCAGCAAAGGCATCCCATGGAGGAACTTGGTTGGAGCAGAGCTTGAAGGAAACCAGAGAGACTAAGGGGCAGAGAGAGGGCTTGCCAGCTGTGGCAGATCACCTTGCCAGTTTTCTTGCACCAAAGCATACCTGGAAGGGCATGAGACCTAGGTGGGGACCAGGTGGGGAAGAATGCAATGAATCCTAGAAGGAGTTGGGGCTCCCTAGAGATTATCGGGGAGAGGAGTAAGGTTAGACCTAGGCTTTAGCTGACAGTGTAGGGGAGAGGAAGTCAGAGAAGGGAGAGATTGCAGGCAAAGGGAGCAATAAGAAAGTGGGTGCAGGAGTCCAGATGAGAGGAGGGGGAAGAGGTCTGTGTGAATGGAGAGAAGGGATCAAATGGAGAACTATTGCCTGGAGGTGGGGTAGGGTGGGCTGAAAGAGAGGGAGAAGCCCAGGATAACCTTGAGCTTGGCAGCCTGGGTGCTTGTAAGGATGAGGGTGACCTTGTCAAGGGTGGAGCTGTTGGGAAAAGAACATTTAGGGAGAAAAGAGAATAAATGCAGTTTTAAATATCTTGAGTTTGAGAGGCCTGAGGTGTCACCTAGAGGAGAGACCCTCATGGGGGAGGCAAACTGATCTGATTCAGGACATCCTCCTGTTTCCTGGAAGTTGGGACTAAATGCACTTTTAAGGTTTAGCTGATGCCTCAGATAAAGAACTCTTAGTGAGAAACAGAGTCTTAGCTGATGGCCTTGGGGTGAAGGTGGTGGACAGTGCTGTCCCCAAGATGAATGGCTTGGTTTGGGTGGATGTGAGGGTGCTCCCCTCCTGCAGGCCTGCAAAGAAGGATGACCAATCCAGGAAGCATGGGACATGGGAAAAGACTCAATATTGGGGAAATGAGGAACCTGGCTTCAAATCTCCACTCTTTCTGTGACTGCCTGGGTGACCTTAGACAAGTCACATTACCTCTTGGGGTCTCAAATTTCCTTATGTATTAAGGGATATGCTAGATGACCTCGGAGTTCCCTTCTAGCTCTAATGCCATGTCGGTGTCATTGCTTCCAGCTCTAAAGCTGATATCTGGGATGTCTGGCCAGGAAACCACTGAAGTCCTTCTACTCCTGAGATTCAGGGCTTTCCTTTTAGGAACAGTGGAGCCATCAGTGCAAATGGGACCTCAGACACAGCCTAATTATGTAATGCTGGGCAAGTCATTTTAGCCTTTGTTTGCCTCTGTTTCCTCATCTGTAAATGTGGATCATATTAGTACCTCTCACCTGAGGTAGTGCCAACCCATAGTAGGTGCTTTTCTTATTTTAGTCACTTGCTCTGTGGGCTTTCATCTCTAGTGTCCAAAGTCTCTAAAGGTGGGAAACAGAAGGTCAGCACTCTGGAGAGAGGTGGACCCAGAGAGGGACCAAGCCCGCCTTGAGGGAGATGGTGGACCACCCCAGTGGGAGGAAGAGCTCCCCCAGGCCCAGGGGGCTTTAGTGGGTCTCCCACCAATGGTCAGGCTGGGGCAGGGAAGGCAGAGACCCCTTCCTTGGGACCCCCATGAGTCCCTGAGCTCTGGGGTGACTAGTCAGAAAGTCCCCATTCCACCCTTCTTCCTCCCTCCCTCCACGAGGACTAGCCATGGCCCTGCTACTTTGCACAGACCCAGGGATGACACTCCTGGAGACTTTAGATTATTCCATCCCTGCATCACCTCCTTGAGTCAGGCCCTCCTTGACCCTCTTCCAAGTCCTCCTCCCAACAGGAGTCCTCCTCCCAGGATCCCCTCACGCCAGGGCTGGTGCTCTATTTCCTTGGCCCCTAGTCACCCACAGAAAGCCTGGGGTAGCCGTGACTTGCTCAAGACCTCACAGGAAGAAGCTGATGTGAGATTTGAATCTACACCCTTGGAGTCCAGATTCAGCCTTGTTCTGTTGAACCCTAGTGGATCCTCAGGTGTCTCCCCTTCTCCTAAGGTCAGTATTTTGGTCTCAGGGCCCTGGGGGAACAGGCTCTGGGGGAGAACAAAAAGAGGAACAATTCAGAACAATACTAGTAATAGGGATTTCTTGGCCATTTGAAGGTTTGCAGAAGCCCCTTGTTACACCCCCAGCCCCATGTCATTAGCCCCAGTGGACAGGGGAGAACCCAGGGCTGGGGCTGCCCAGGATAGCAGGCTTAGATAATGTCCACAGCAGGATTTGAATGGAGATCTGCCCGCTTCCCGGGCCCACAGGCTTGTGGCTGGGACTCCTTGTTATACATCTCGGTGGGGGGGCTCATGGCAGCTCAGCCTCACCTTCTGCTTTTGTCCCCACAGCTGGATGCCTTCTAAGAGATGAAGCTTGAATCCCCAGGGTCCCTGTCCACCCCACCCTCTGGGACTTGTTCAGCATAATTCAATGGGGGGGGGGGACTAAAAAAGCTCTGCCCTTGGGGAGGATCACCTGGGGAGGAGCCCCTGGCTCCTGGGTTGGCTCTAAGATCCCTCAAGGCCTTGGCTTCATTGCTTCCAGAGTGAGCACCCTGTCATTTCCAATTCTCTTCTCAAGTCTGACACTGAAGGACCATGGGGGCAGAGAGGCCTGTTTCATAACAGTGATAATAATGCCTCTCCTCTCTCTGATGACCAACCCTCTGGCCTGAGCCCCAGAAGCAGGACTGCCTTTATGAGGGTCCCCTCCACCCTGGCAGGCCTGTTCTGGGGCTCCTGGGGTCCCTCTAGCCCTGAGCTGCTTCTGGGATTTCATGGTAGGAGAACTCTCCTTGGCTTGCTAGGGGGTGTCACAATTCCAAGGTGGGGGCAGCTGGGGGGGCAGCCCCCTGCTTTACCCCGTGACATGACTGAACAGCTAGGCCTAGGAAGTAGGAGTTTCCCTCTCCGATGAACCTGCCAGTGACGGCAGCCCAGGCTCCCTCTGGACTGGCCTCTCCTGGGCGCTCCCACCCAGACGTTTAATGAGCTCCCCCAAGGCAGGTGAATTGCGAAAGATGCCCCTTGGCCCCCTGCCCACTGCTGCTCTGACGTCAAGCCCCAACCTGGGGATCAAAAGAAAGGGCAGGGGAGGAGGAGAAGCAGCTGCCAGTAAGGTGTGGGGGGAGTCCTCTCAGGGTGGAGGGAGGCAGAGACAGGGAGGCCTGGGAAACGAGGCCCCCACGGGCAAGCAGCCATCTCTTCCCCATCCCAGGTCCTCAGTTTCACCCTCTGGAGAGTGGGGATATTGGCCTGGCTGAGATCTGAGGTCCAGGGCTGTAAGGGTGTATTCATGGAAGTGGTCCTAGGGCAGATGCCTCCCCCTGGGGCTCTGCTGCTGTGCCCATAGGACTGTGGGCCTTGCCACTGACCTCCTCTTGGCATGGCCCCACCTACCAGGATGCCAGGTCCTGGGTGTCAGAGACCCTCTCCAGTTTCTCTTTAGATCCCTGGAGTAGTTTAGGCTTTAAGCATCCAGTCATTCAGCTCATCCAGTCTCCAGTTTTAATGAATTAATAATGAAGTCCCTATTCAGCACTCAATACTTTTCCCTCCCTCCCTTCCTTCCTTCCTCCCTCCATTTCCTCCCTCCTTTTCTTCTCTTCTTCCCTCCCATCAGAATCCCAAATTTACAGTTGGAAAGCATTTGGGGCTTCATCTAGTCACCGATTTTGCAGATGAGGACACCAAGGAACAGAGAGGTTGAATCGCCAATCCAAAATCCCTCAGGTGGAACAAGGCTTCAAACCCAGGTTCTCTCCATTGCCCCAGCTCTCCCATCATTCTGAAAAAGTCCACCAGGAAAGAGGATCCTAGGGAATGGCCCTTCTTGGATCACACATGAGTAGGAGAGGGAAGGGAAAGAAATAAGCATTTATTAAGCACCTACTGGATACCAGTATCTGTGTGGAGCATGTCACATACATGTCCTTGATGTGAACTTGGAGAGTCAGTCCATCTGCCAGACATACTTCCCCCACATGGGTTTGACCCCTTGGACAACCCCTGGACTTGGCCTCTCTTCCTGAACTCCCACGCCCGTACCAGTGACACCAGTGCCTCCAGTTGCCCATTTCTTTAGGTCCTGACATATTTGTACACAGGCTAAACAGATGCTGCCCAACCAGCGCACGCCCACATGGTCATGCCCACCTCTGCATGGGGGCAGACTGACTGTTGGGTGGGCAAGCACGAGGGAGGCTTAGGGGCCATCTGCCACTCAAATGAGCCCAATCATGATCTGGCCCTTGACAGGCCTGGATGTGGGGAGGAGCCGAGCTGACTCCCAGCCGAGATGCTCGGATTAGTGTAGGCCAGGACACACCGGCCTTCAAAGTTTTAAGGCTCTGGGATTCCACTGGAGAGGTGGGGCGCTCCTTTCACCAAGGCAGATATCAGCCCTATCAAATTTAGTGACCGACTGTCCATCCAGGCTGATGCATCCATCCCTTCAGAACCAGCCTGGTGATGAGATCTGAAAACCTGGACAACCCCCCGGGGGCCTTTCCCTCCCACCTGGCCCTATCAGTCAACTGGGAGATAATGTAGAAATTGAGGCTGGGGGCTCCCCTATAGCAGGCTGCATGGCAAATTGAGGGGAAGTGAGAGGGTCCCACAACTAGTACAGGTCTGAGGCTGAGGGGGATCTCAGGTCCATAGCTCTCCAGTTCTGCCTCCATTGTGTTGGAGATGGCACAATGTCGTTCATACCAACTGCATGGCTGATCAGAGCCAACGATCCTCCCTCAGGCCTAGATTGGCATTCTCTGCCTTCCAACCAATGCGACAGACTTGGGGGGTCCATAGGGACCCCTGGGACTTTCTTCCTCCCTCTTAGATTGTTGAGGTGCAAGTAACCCAGTAAGCAGGACTACTCTGCAGAGCATCAGTGAAGACCTCATGGGTCTGTGTATTCAGGGAGAGAGGGAAAGAAGTGCTGCCCATGGAGCCTGCCCCTGGGGGCCGGCAGGGCTAACACACAGAGACTCTGTCTCTGTCTATCTCTGTGTCTCTGTCTCTTCTCTAGGGCTTCAACTATCCCATTCTCTTTCTGCCAGAAGGACCCAGTGGTTTACCACTCACATATATTCTTCAGTGATGATATGTGGTCAAAGTTCTGGAAAGACACTGGTGTAGGTCAAAGAGCAGAGAATTCATGGACTGCCTTGGGACAAGTCATGTAACCTTGAATGACCACATGGAACAGTAGAGAATCAATAATAATTAATAACAATATAAATCTCATTTACATTCTCTCCTCTGTCCCTTGGAGCCAGCAAGGTCCAAATTCAAATGCTACCTCCAGCATTTCCTGTGTGCTTTTCCTCAGCAGGAGGAGACCATTGAGCCTTCTGACCTCTGAGGTCCTTCCACCTCTGGCCTTATTTTCCTCATCAATAAAATGAGCCCGTGAGATCCCATGATCTCAAAGTTCCTTCCCAGTTCTAAACTGGTGGTCCCATAGCTCTAAGGAATGGAAAGTGAGGTGCCCTAAAGACAATGAAAAGGTGCATGGTGGGGCAAGCAGGTGGCTGTGTATTCTCAATAATAGAGCTTGACAAGAGTGGCCCAGGCCTGAGGACAGGGCTGCCCTCAAGTCTGCAGAGCTGGCAGACTTTGCTATTGGTGTTGGCATCTCTGTGCTTGAATGGCCATCTTTCCAGGAGAGCAGACAAAAGGCCCGGGGAAGTTCAAGGAATTCCCCTATTTAAAGGAAAAAGAGCTCTTGATCTAATGGCCCAAAGAAGAATATGATTTAAAGGGGCCAAGGGTGATCCTGCCCAGGCCAGGATTTCAGAGAGCATGGAAGGCATGTGGCCATGGGCAGGTCACTGATGGAGGAGGCAACTGTTTATGTCCTGCTTTAGGAAGGACGTTCTTGAGATAAGAATTGTCTTGGTGAGCAGAAGCAGGTTGACAAAGGGTCTTGACCTCCCTCCACAGGAGGGACCTTCCACTGAAGAACCAAGGCCCCAGTGGGTGTTGTGTTACATGGCAGGGGTCATCAAGAATGGAAAGGGCTGTGACAAGGGGAAGACAGTAAGGGTGTAACTAAAATCAATAGGTCACTGTCATTGGGAAAGATCCCCATTCATTAGCACTGTCCCAAAGTTTGGTGGCTTGGCCCAGGAGCCTCCCTGGAGGTCTCCCAGCAGAAGCTTCTAGTTGCTTCTCAGGGACATTGTCAATTCTGTAGATCCCTGTTCAAGAACAGAGACCTAGCTTCCTCCCACAGACTCAGAGCCTCTGGGTGAGGAGCAACATCTTGGACCTCTCTGAGTCCTCATATGATGGACAAATGGGTGGGAGAGGCCCTGCAGTGAGTGGGGCAGGCAAATCCACATCTAGCTGGGGATTCGGGGCAGCATTGGTGGAATGTTAAAAGGACCCCAATGAGCAGTCAGTGGACCCCTTAAGGAGAATCCATGAATAGACTTGGGGGAAGACTTGGATGAAGATCTGCAATGTGTGTGGCAACAAGCATGTAGGAAAGGGGCAGCCACGTTCCAGGCAGCCCCTGGGCCTACAAGGACAAAAGGGAAACAATCCCTGTCTTTGAGGAGCAGCAAAACCCCTACATGTAATATGTATGTGTCTATATGTATACACCTATAGATATTTGTATCAGGGAGGATAGATCAACAGATTAATGGATAGAATTCAGAGTCCATCTAACAACAGAATTGGAAGAGTTGAGGGAAACTGAGGCACCAAATGATATTGTGACTTGCCCAATATCACACTGGTAGTGGCTGTCAGAAGTAGAATTTGAGGGGCAGCTAGGTGGTGCAGTGGATAGAGCATCAGCCCTGGAGTCAGGAGTACCCCAGTACAAATCTGGCCTCAGACACTTAATAATCACCTAGCTGTGTGGCCTTGGGCAAGCCACTTAACCCCATTGCCTTGAAAAAACTAAAAAAAAAAAGAAGTAGAATTTAAAGTCAGGTTCAGATTTGAACTTATCTTCAGCTCTGCTTCTCTTTCTCCTGGGACACAGTGATCTTTCTTTGACTCAGACTTTCAGCAGAATTGAGCCGGTTTGCATTTGGGCAGGCCCTGATGGAACTGTCACCCTTCCTCATGGACCTACATGTTTATGTGACCTGGAATCATTTCAAAGCCTTGTCAGGACAAGTTTTAAAATACAGTTTTGAAAGTATTCCTTCCTTCCTTCCTTCCTTCCTTCCTTCCTTCCTTCCTTCCTTCCTTCCTTCCTTCCTTCCTTCCTTCCTTCCTCCCTTCCCTCCCTTCCCTTCCCTCCCTTCTCCTCCCCTCCTCCTTCTTCTCTTCTTCTTCTTCTTCTTCTTCTTCTTCTTCTTCTTCTTCTTCTTCTTCTTCTTCTTCTTCTCTCTTCTCTCTCTCTCTCTCTCTCTCTCTCTCTCTCTCTCTCTCTCTCTCTCTCTCTCTCTCTCTCTCTCCAGCAGCTCCATGTGAGGCTGCTGAGGGTCAGCTGCCAAGCAGGGGGTGCCCATGAGCCAGGTTCATGCTTTCTGGCCCCTTGCTCTTCCACGTGGGCACTTCAAGAATTAGAGCTGAGCAAGATGGAGGACCCTCAAGGATCAGGACTGCTGTCAGAAGCGGTGCTCTCCCCTGGATGAGCAAAGAGTCAGCCAAGCAATCCTGCAGCCTTCCCCCAGGCATGAGGACTGGGATCTAGGTGGCGAAGGCTAACCCAGGAGAGTGTGTTCCTCTTGTGGAAGCAGCCCAGGCCCCTGGGAGCGGCATTTCTCCTGGTTGGCTGTAATTCATCTCTTCAATAGCTCATAGCCTTCAACAAGTCTCACTTCAATGTATGAGAGATTTTCATCGAGTTTTATTTTTACCTTTTATTGGCCCATGGGGTTAATTTTTACCACATAATTGTTACCTGAGAGAACAGTAGTTGCTAAACGTTGGGAAATGGTCAGGAGGACTCGGTCGCCTCCCCAACCAAACCTTTAGGGATCCTGACTATCCATTGGAATTGAAAACTTCTTGGTGTGCCTTAATAAAACTGTCATTCTTCTCATGGTGGCCGAATTAGTGAGCTAAACTTCTGTTCTAGCTGATTGTTGGACTGGATGTGATAGGAACTTTGGGAAGGGGGAACGAGAGAATTTGTGATGGAGGAGAGGAAAGTGTCCAAGGGATGCCTTAGGTTTGAGCAGCAAAGATTACAAGGGAGGGAGGCGAGAAGGATCCCATGCTCTAAGGGAGGCGAGAGGGATCCCATGTGCTAAACTTCTCAGGGAAGTCATCTGAGGGAGATCAGAAGCTCTCAAGGATAATTGCTAAAGATCCCAAGAAAAACCCACTTCTGACCCAAAGGAAAGGGGGAGCTGTCCAGATATCTGGGTAGGAGGGAGAATGTCCTAACAGCTTGAACTGTCCCACAGTGGAATGGATGATCTTGGGAAGCAGTGGGCTTTTCCTTCTTGGAAGCTTCAGTCAAAGACTGGATGTGCTCATTGTCAGGTGGCATCAGAAGAGAGATTTCTAATTGAGGTCAGGAGGGACCAGCTTCTGAGTTCCCTTCCTGATGCGAGGTTCTGAGATTCTGTCAAGGGATGCTGGCATTTACTGTTTAATTTTCAGTGGGAGCATTTACACCTTAGAAATAAGCCAATGCTATAAATTAGGGTTGGACTTTTTATTGCTTTCCTTTCCCTTTGCTCAGACTTCTCTAGAAGCATTCTAGATCTTCCTTCAGAGAGTTTCACAAATGATTACTATGGGATCCATGACAGTTTAATCTGGAAGGATCCCCTCTACCATCCCACAGATGCAGAATTGTTTATCTAGACTTGAGAAAGTGATCCAGAAAGTGGTAATAAAGCAGATTCAATTTAAAAGTAGACCATGCATCCAATTTCCCTGGGCTCTGGCTAGTAAGCATTTTTTTAGGGAGCAGACCAGCCCTGCATAGTCACAAGTCAATGTTTAGTATTGTTTCTTTACTAAACGTCAGAATATGTAAGAGGCAAAGCTAGAACCCAGGTCCTGCTGACTCCAAGGCTGACCATCCTGCCACTGAGACATTATGTATCTCATTTGAGAGGTCCAATGGCATTTTTGTTTGATTTTTCAGACATAGGTCAAACACAGCTGTACCACTTGAAGGGCCTTAGTACCTTTGAGGATTCCTTCTTCCATTTGTACTTGGTTCTGAATCTCCTTTCCAACTGACTCTTAGAGAATCTTAGTGATATACTCCTTTTGTCTGGCTGAGGGATGATGTCCAAAAATATAATCTTAGAAAGGATTCAGATAGCTTTTTCTATTTGGATTCACTAATAAATTTGTGACAACTTGGAAGCATGGGATCTGGAATCAGGAGAACCTGAGTTCAAATCCAGCCTCAGACATACTGTGTTACCCCGAGCAAGTCACTTTATCCTGTTTGCCTCAGTTTCCTCATCTATAAAATAAGCTGGAGAAGGAGATGACAAACCACTCCAATATTTTTGCCAAGAAAACCCCAAATGGGGTCACAAAGAGTGACAACTGAAAAGACCAAGCAACAACATCATCACACATAGACAAGGAAGAGGGTTTCTAATGGAATAAGATGACCTCTCATCTAAGAAGTTCTGAATTTCTAGGACTGTCATTCTTGAGGAATTGGTGTCATGGAAGTGATAGTTTGTTTCCTGTCTCCAATGGATCATTTCCCAGGAATCTTCTTCTTTAGCATGGGTATCCTGAAGTTCCCAGCTGTGGAGCCAGGTGGGTCTCTGCAGGTGTTTGCCTGAAGGTATTTATCTCAAAGAATCTATTGAGAGTTTATGCTCCTCAGTGCCAACCTGCCAAACTGGAGGAGTTGTTCTGGTAATAGATGGAGAGTCCGTGGGAGGGACTAGTCATCACTTTTCCATGTTTGCTCCTAATGGAAATGCGTTGGCTTCCGAGACAATTGGTGGGCAAAGGGAGTAAACAATATCACAAGTGAGCTTTGACTTGAACCATTCCTGGGGGATCTCTTGATCTGTATCCTCTTATTTCTCTTTCCAGTGCACACCATATTGGGTTTTCCATGTTTAAGAAGACTTCGGCTAGGTACCAGGGAAGACTGCCTCACAGTGAGTGTCCTCCAAAAGTAGAACCTAGCTTCCCTAGGAGGTAGCCTCATAATAGATAATATGGGAGAGGGTTGGATGACTACTTGTGATCTAGGTTAGAGAGGGGATTTCGGTTTGGCTGAGTTGTGCTGCATGGTCTCTGAGATCCTTTCTAGCTTGGAGAATCCAGAGGTCCAGTCTCATAAATTAGAGAATAACTTTAGCATTCTATATTCAAACTTTCTCCACTTTATGCTTGGCAAAATCTCAACTCTTGGACAGGTCCCGAAGAATCAGACCATGTGATGTGGTGATAAGGCATCAGAAGACTCAATCATTTAGTCAATAAACAAAAGCCTGGATGGATTTCCCTTCCCTTTGCTCAGACTTCTCTAGAAGCCTTCTAGGTCTTCCTTCAGAGATTTTCACAAATGATCACTATGGGATCCAATTGTTTATTTAAAACTGTTCATATCTACCAAAAATGGACTTGAATATCAGTTTGGAATTCAGATAGTCTTCTTTACCAATACCTTGGACAAAGAATATAAAAACTATCTCAAAGACTTATACTTTAGGGAGCAGGAACCTAGGGATTGTTTTGGGTCACGAGAATTTCTAGGGAAGATGTCTCCACCAGGAAAGGACATGGCCAGGTTTAATGGAGAAATCAAGTCTAAGGCACAGAACTCCAAGGTTTGTGGAGACTCAATGACAAGTTGCCATCTATGGGCTGTTCTCCATGACTCTTCCAACTGACTCAGAATAGCACCAGAAAGACAAACTTAAACAGAAGCAGGAAGAGGAGGTAAACAATGAAGAGGTGAAGCTAAGTGACAGTTCATTAAAAAATGATCTCTGAGTCCTAGTTGGACTTCAGTCCCAGAAACCACAACTTAGGATGGACATTGGAACTGGAGAGAATTCAGAAGAGGGAAACAAATTGGTGAAGGGCTTTGAATCCCTTGTCATATGAGAACTCGTTGAAAGAACTGAGGATGCTTGCTCTAAAAGAGAAGGGGATTGAGTTAAATAGAATTCTAAGGATCATCAGATGGAAAGAATGATTATCTCTTTTCTGCTTAGTCCCAGAGGGTGAAGCAGGAGTAAAGGGCCAGGCTCTAAAGAAGATGATTCTCACCATATTTCAGGGCAAAGTTCCTTTGACTTCCTTGGGAGGTGAGAAGGTCTCTCACGCTGAAAATCTTTGAGGAGAGGCCAATGGCCCCTTGTCAGTGAGGCTGTCATAATCCCACTTGTTCAGATCTGAGATGGACCACAGAGACACCCCCTGGTGTCCACTAGAAAGGTTCCTTACAGATCTTCATCCCTAGGAATGTCCAGTCTTGGTGGATTTCATAATAATGGACTAACCCTAAAACTTTGGAGTCCACCCTTTCACCTTGACTATTCTATAATTCTGTGGCAAGAAAATCGAATGGGTTTTTTACTGAGGCCTCAAGGCAGTTGTGTGAACTTCCAATATCACCAATGAGAGCATCCTCTTCCTTGACTCTGATCACCACCCCTTTGTTGAGGAGAATCTGTCAGTTTCTTGGGCCAGAATGGTCCAGATGCTTGGGTTGGGCTAACATAGGGAGGCTTTGCCAGACCTCCAGGGAAGGACCAAAAGGGGGAGGAATTGAGGATGGTGTTAGGAACAAGAGCTTCCTAAGATGAAAATCCCCCCAAATTGAAGAAGCTGCCTAGAGAGGCAGTGGACCTCACCCCATCTTTCAGATTTTTAAGCAGAGCTTGGTCTGGTCTAGAAAGATTTCCTCCGTGGCCTCCCAGTTTTCAGATTCTATGACTGTGATTCTAGAGCTGATGGGGCTTTGTAGAGGTCACTGTCTGCCCTGATTACCTTCCAGAGCCTGGGGCTTCCTCCCCATTCCTTTGTGGCATCAGGGGTAGATTGGGGGGCATGGAGGGGAGCCCGCTCCACATTGCCAGGGAATGCCCCAGTGACCTCCAGAACTTAATGATCTCTAAATCTGTTTGAACCACATTTTGTGTCTGGAGTCCCAAGCTGGAGATAAGCAGGAGGAAGCTGTGCCAATCTGGTTTGGAACCAGGGAACAATACACACTTCAGAACAGGTTAGAACATGCTCCCTAAGCTGCTGTTTGTTTTTACTAGCATGCACCAGAAATAGAAAGTACTGAGTACGTGAGCAAAGAAATGTGTGAAGCAAAGCAGGAGACTGACAGGGAGACTGTTGATCGGCTGTGGATTTACCTACTGCCAGGTCTAGCTGAGCATGCCCAGCCCCTGCAAGTCTGCAAACCAAGGAACCAGAGGATGTGGTCCAGTGGGGAGCTCTTTGGGTATGATGGGTGGGATGTACCAGCAATCTGCTCATTCTCTTCCTCCTTCATTGATCCATCCAGGCCTCCATCTCCCCATCCAGTAAGCATTTACTCAAATGGTTAAGGCTAGAGTCTGGTCCAGGCTTTGGAGATACAAAGACAAATAGGAAACCGTTCTTGTCCTCAGGGGGCTTACAGTCTTTTGGGGGAAGTGACACATACAGAGATAAATATATAAAAACAAGAGCACTAATAGTGGGGCACATGTTGAAGGGCATCTCTTAGAGGAGATGACCCTTAGGCAACACTGAAAGAATCTAAGGATTCTAAGAGTTGGCAGTGGGTGAAGAGGGCATTATGGTCATGGAGACTGCCTTGTGCCAAGACTGGGAGATGGAAGATGTCAGATCATGCAAGAGGAGTGGGAAGCAGGCTAGGCAGACTAGAAGGTAGAGAGCCTTCAGTCTGCAGATGTAGGAGAATGATAGAGGATGACAGAGACCAAGTGAAAGGAGCTTTGGTATTGGATCCTGGAGGTAACAAAGTCACAGGGAGTGAGGGACCTGGTCAGAGTTGGACTTGAGGAATAAAGATTTGGCAGCTGTGTGGAAGATGGAGTGGAGAGAGGAGAAGCTGATGGGAGGGTCATCTGTTAAGAGACTAGACTCTTGCCTGGACGATTGGTCTAGTCTCTTAACAGTGGAGAAACCTACTGGTGGCTCTCCCTGCCCTGAGTCTGTCCTCTCTCCAGTCCACCTCAAGGATCAAATATAAACTTCTTTGGTTTTAAAGTCCCTCATCCCCCAGCCATTCCTTTCTCTTTCCAGTCTTCTTACACTTCCACTTTGCTCTCCTTCACACATCATATATAATAGTTGTGGACATAAAGTTTCTCTGCTGTGATGTTCCAGCTACTGTCTTTATCATACCTCAGAACTGACTGACCCCTCCATCTCACCTCTCATCTTTTCTGCCTTCCTTCAAGACTCTCACTTCTTCTGATCCCCCCCCCACTCTGCTACTTACCACCCTCCCCTCCATTTAAGCTCTAGTTTTCTTGTGCCTTCCTAAGAGTTTCCACATCATCTCCTCCTAGACAGTGAGCTGCTTGAGGGCAGGGAGTGTTTTTTGCTGTTCTTTGCATTCAGGGCTTCATAAATGCAGTTGCTAGGTCCTGGGAGCCTGGGAACTCATTGCAAAAGCAGTTAGGTATGCACATAGATCTCCTCCTCCTTAGCTAATGTGGTATCTTTTTGGAAGTAGAGAACATAGAAGTTTAAAAGTTGAGAAGTTTTGCCTTCTTCTTATCACTCACCTATTATCAGGGCCCCCACACCTGGGTCCTGTGGCTTGCCCTTTCTTTGGAGGACCCTGTTGTCCTTTTGCATCTTTCTTCTACTTCCTATCCTGGCTTTAGTTGGGGCCTGTTTTTAAAAATCCAACATTGGTTGATGCACTTTTTTTTTAAATCCAGAGGAGTCTCTTAAGTCAGCTTCCTTTTTTCTTTGTCATTGAAATAGTTTGTGTTTGCATCATCAGAATTTCATTCTGGAGAGCTTCCCACCCTTCTTGGGACTCATTTCCCAGTATAATTTTAGGCCATGGGCGTTGTATCCTGCTCAAGGTGGTGCCAACACCTGTGATTAGGCAAAACTCTGACAAGGGGTGGGCAATCTCCACCCTGCAGGTAGAGGGGGCAGGATTTGAATAGAGACCTGAGCCAAGGAAATCAAAGCCTGCCTGTGACCAGGCATCTGTATATCAATGAGGTACAAGGCATTGGATGAGGAGGCTAGCAAAAAAGACAGCCATCTAGACTAAAGCACAGAGCTCATAGTTTCTGGGATCAACCCAGATCTCCATAACTCTGGTCCTCTTGGGCAGTTGCATGGGCGAGATATCTAAATCTAAACCCTGCCTCTCCCCCACCTTGCTCTCTGTCTCTGTCTCTCTCAGAAGAGGGCCCATCCTTTCATTGGTATTGGGAACTTTCTGATGCAGAAATTATTTGGTCACTCCGTGAATCAGATTGGATGACCTTGGTCATGTCCCTTTCCCTCTTAGGGACTCAGTCTAGGTCAGTACTTTCTCTTTAGCTTTGTCTACCAGGTTTTTTTTTATTTTTTTGCAAGGCAATGAGGTTAAGTGATTTGCCCAAGGTCATATAGCCAGGTCTTTATTAAGTTTCTGAGCTGGATTTGAACTCAGGTCCTCCTGACTCCAGGGCTGGTACTCTTTCCCCTGGGCCACCTAGCTTCCCCTCTCTGTAGCTTTGTATCTTCACTGAGAGATGGATTCTTTAGGCTTTTTAGCTATTTTCATAGCATAACCCAAAATTGCTCTCCTGAATAGTTGGACCAATTTAGAATTCTTCCCATTCTGTATCAATGTGCCTCTCTTTCCTCATCTTTAACTTTCACTATTCCCATCTTTGTCATCTTTGCTAATTCACTGGATAGGAAGCAAAATCTCCAAATTCTTTTGATTTACATTTCTTTTTCATTAGTGATTTGGAGCTATTTTTTAAATGATTGTTAATAGCTTGCAAGTCATTTGAGAACACTTTGTTTCATATCCTTTTAGCATTTCTCTATGAATTTAGTATTACATGTTTGTTTTAGTTCCCTATATAGTTTAGATCTTGATTCTTGCAGAGATATTTGGCATAAACATTCTACCATTCTTATTTTATTTGAATCAATTTTGTTTAAACAAAAGCTTTTCAATTTAATATTTTGAAAATATCTTTTGTATTTTTTGTCAGAATTTCTATCCCTTGATTAGTTAAGATCTTTCACTAATCATAGCTGTGAAAGGGATCTAATTTGGTTCTCTTCTAATGTCTTTGGCATATGACCTTTCGTATTTCCCAAACTCTCTTAATTCCAGTGCCTTCCCTTCTATCCTATTTCTCCTATATATAGCTTGCTTTGTTTGTATTTGCTGGCATGTTGTCTCTTCCTTTAGACTGTAAACTTCTTGAGGACAAAGATAATTTGTGGACAAGCCCAGTGATTGGCATATAATAGACACTTAGCATTGTTGATCAATTATCAGGGCACATGACTTATTTTGAGCTTAAATTGGCATTTGGTATAACAGTCTGATCTAAACCTAATTTCTGCTCAAATGCTTTCCAGTTTTCCTAGCCAAACGTTTCTAGTTAGGAGGCCTCCTGCAGATAATTTGTAGTTTGGGGCAAACACTGCTTTGTTGAGTACACCTTTTTTCCTGATTCTTCCTTATTAACTCTTTTAGCACTTCCTATTTTGTGAAATTCCAAGATGTAAAGATTTTTTTTAAAGGAACACTCCCTGCCTTTCAGTAGCATATATTATTGTAATGGAAGATAGCACCTATGAGGTAGAGGAGAAAGGGGAGGGGGAGATGACCTAGGCAAATGGTGAGATGGGATATATTCTGGGGTCTAGGGCTAGCATTCCAAAGAATGGATTCAATTTTTTAAACCAAAACCAAATAGTTGATGATTGTACTCTATTTTTTGTGTAAGCTCCATTCTCACTTCAATCAAAATAGGCTGGAAGGAGCTGGGCCACTCAATGCAGTATGCCCCAGAACCAGGAACCATCCCTTCCACCTGGCCATTGCCTACCATTTGTGTTCCCTCTTCCATCTTTTCTTCCAAGAAGTAGTGCCAACTAACCAGTGTGATGTTCATGTCCACGGATAGCTTCTCTCACCAACCGTTTGATGTCTCTGATCATATCTCTTTTCCCTGGTCTCTACCTTATGTATTGTTATCCCCTTAGAATGGAAGCTCTTTGAGATCAGGGACTGTCTTTGATGCTGCATCCTTAGGGCTTAGCACAGTGCCTGCCAGGCACATAGTAAGTAAGGTCCTGGTAACTGTGTTTTATTTATTCATTTAAAATGCTTTCATTCATTAGAAATTAAGTGAATGTCCTTCATTTTGGGAATGGCTTAACAAATTGTAGTATGTGTATGTCATGAAACACTATTGTGCTATTAGAAACCAGGAGGGATGGGAATTCAGGGAAGCCTGGAAGGATTTGCACGAATTGAGCAAGATGAGCAGAATGAGAAAAACACTGTCCACCCTAACAGCAACATGGGGGATGATCAACCTTGATGGACTTGCTCATTCCAGCAGTGCAACAATCAGGGACAATTTGGGGCTGTCTGCGATGGAGAATACCATCTGTCTCCAGAGAAAGAACTGTGGAGTTTGAAAAAAGATCAAGGACCAGTTTAGGATAAAAACCATTATCTTATTATGTAATTTTTCTACCTCTTATACTTTATTTTTCTTCCTTAAGGATATGATTTCTCTCTCATCACATTCACCTGAGATCAATGTATACCATGGAAACAATGGAAAGACTAACAGACCTCTTTCTGTGGGGTGGGGGGAAGCAAGAATGGGGTGGGGGGAAATTTGTAAAACTCAAAATAAATAAAATCTTTCTAAAAATAATAATAAAAAATAAAATGCTTTCATTCATTTCTATATTCTGTATGTTTTAATTCTCTTCCCAACATTTTTATTTATCTTCATACAGATTTTGTTTGGTAACTTGAAAAATGTAGCATTAAATTTGTAGCCACAATGACTCATTGAGTTATTTGAATTGTGAAGTCTAATGGCAAGGCCAACTGCCTTTTTTTTTAAAAAAAAATTTGTCCTTTCTCTTACAGAGGAGGTAAAACTCTTCAGAGAAGTCCTAGAAGGGCGAATGTTCATCTGAGTTTACAGGTGATAAAAGGAGGACTTTCTGAAATGTCAAAGGGTTTCCCCATTAACAAACCTAAGTTCAGTTCCTTTCTGAGGGGAATTCAGACCATGGATCAGCCCTGACTTGAACAAACCCTCCTACTGTGTTGAAAAGCTGGAATCTCTAGAGAGGGAGTGGACTTATATGAGTTGTTCGTAGGCTATTGTTAGTCCTTTATCCATATTCTATATATGCTGATGGGTCCCTTTGAATCCCTTGCATTTTCTTTTTTTCTTGTGGGATGAAATGAAGGCTGTTTTGCAAACAGTAAATGCATTGTTCCCATGAGTGCATGAATGGGAACTGGGTGTCTTGAAACCCACAGCTATGTAAACCAACATGGATAAGTTATACTCAGAGATTCCCCCAAAGAAACCTTGTGTGGAGAAAATGAACCAATGAGACAGTACTTTGGAGGGTCTCTCTCAAGGCTAGTCTTTTTCTAAGTGATCCTGGAGATCCGGATGTTTAATTTAGGATTATGGAAATAATGACACTTACACTATGTGCTTCATAGGAGCTAGGAGAAGAAAGCTTTTGTAAACTTAAAAAATATGGTATAAATGTGAGCAATCACTTTTTATTTATCAAGAGGTTGGGAGACTTTGAATTTTCCAAAAATATCAATTCTATTTCAGGAAAACTGCCTTGGGGATGCACCGTGGCCAGTATGGTTGCAATATGCCATCTATATTGGGTTGTCTAGGGCAGAGTTTTCCCCTAGTTTCTGGATGAAAGAAGCCGAGAGAAGGGTAACAGGTATCAGAATCATGAACTTCTCTGACCAAGGGACAAATTGTGAGATTCAATGTGGAGACTCTCTTTCCTGATGTAGATAGCAACACATTCACATCTTCTTCCCCATAGCTTCCATAACTCCTACATGGAGAATCCATGTAAAGTGCAGGCATTCTTCCAGGTCTTTTGATATTCTAAAGGATATACACTAAACTTTTGGCGTGGTCACCAATCTGACATGAAGGAAGTCTATCTGTTACTTCCTGCTCTTGCTTCATGATTGGCTTACCTCCTTTTCCATCAAATATTTCCTTGATGATGATCTGTCAAGTCAACCTACTTCGTACCCATCAGTTCATCAATCTTTTGTTGATGCCTCCACAATCTTTTGTTAATTTCTTCCCATATTCCAGGAAGAGAGGTAACTTGGTGTAGTAGTTAGACTATTAGCCTATGTTATGAAGATATGGGTTCAAATCATCTCTCTGGCACAAATTGGACAAGCCACTTGCCTCTTAGTGCTTTTTAAAAAACTCTCTAAGACTTAAAGTTACAGACTAGTTACTGATCTATATTGGTAAACTACAATGAGAAAATCACAGGTCTAAACAAAAAAAGATACCAATTATACAATGAAAACAATTCCTGCCCTCAAGAAGCTTCCATTTCTATGCATTCCCTGGCTGTCCCTCCTGCTAGTAATTGCACCCTTCTTCATCTCTGTCTCTTGACTTCCTGACTTCTCTTTGTCCCAGCTAATCCTTTCATCTCCTCTAAGAAGTCTTTCCTGCTTCCTCTCAATGCCCATGCCTTCTCTCTAATATGGAGTCCACCTCCCCCCTGAATAGAGCAGACCCTCCATTAGACTCTGAGTTCCTGAAGAGTAGGGTCTGTTTTTTGCCATTCTCCAAATTTTCATTGCTTAGCATGATGACTGACCTATAGCAGGCAAGCTTGTTGGCTTCAGCATTTCTCCAGTGCCCTTTGGGTCACTTATCCAGAAATATATTTAAAGTTCATCTAAATCAGGACAATCCAAATTTCTATTAATCTAAGAAGTACATTTGTGAATTTCTGAAAACCTCAGAAAACTAGCTATTAAAGCAGTCTATGGAATCCAGAAGGGCAGAGGTAAGCATCTAATCCAGAAGACTGTCCAGCGGGGCAGCTCAGCCTTCCCCAGATAGGGTTGGTTGGATGTGTAGCATGTCTCAAGTCACCTTTGAGAACCAGTGGTCCATCCCAAGGAATGATAAGCTTTCCTCAGCCTTCCTGCCTCTTTGCCCCTGGACAGCTCAGCTCTCTGGGCCTTTGACCAGTTTGTGCTTCCTCAAGGAACCAGATGAGTTGCCAATACAAACAAAACTTCATATCAATGCAACCAAATGATCTGGTACTTGTTGGGAGGCACCACATGATCTGCTTATTATAAACAGATCCCCAGTTCATGACCAATGCTTTTCCCCTAGAGTTTCCTCTATGGAGCAGCAAGGTTGAATGCAAAATGTTTACTTTTCCATGTGTTTGTTTTATTTCTATTGTCCCATGTTCACATCCTTTTGGCTGCTCTAGTTAAAGTCCCTGAATGGTTGCTAGATCCGGATCCTCCAGGACCTCAGAGACAAACAATTCTATTCAACACCCTTCTCTCCACTGCCAGGGGAATTGGTGACTTCTCCAGTGGTCCTCTACCCCACTTCTTCAAAAAGCCCAAGTTGAGAATTGAGTTGATTATGAGAACTGGAAAAGATCTTAAAGGCCACTTAATCCATGCCTTTCATTTGACAGAGGAACAAACTGAGACCCAAGGAAGTCTAGAGTTTCCAAATCTGACTTCTGCCTCAAGCACTTATTACTTAGGGTCTCTGTACATACAATCTCTGTCTCTGACTGTTTGTCTCTATGTATGTATGCATTAACATAAATTTATACACACATATATTATATTTACTACCTCACTAGGTCCTCTTTACCACTCCATGAAAGAGCGTTTTATGATTCCATGTTGCAGATAAAAAGACACAGGTTCATAAGCAATGTTCATGGCAATGAAAGAGTTTCTCCAAAGTCAGAAAACTTTTAAATAATAGTGCTCAGGCTTGAAGTCAGATTTCTTCTGCCTCCAAGTTCAATGTTCTTTCCAATTTATCAATGAGACTGACAAGTGATTGACCTACCTTGATTCCCAAGGACATAACCAGGAGGAATGGATGAACGCGAGTGACTCTGCCATGTCTTCCTCTTTGACCTTGGACAGGTTCTTTGACCCCTCCAAGACTCATTTGCTCATCTGACTTTTCTAGTTCTAGAGCTATGCCCCTCTGATCCTCAGTCTTCGAGAGGAAGATGGAGGATTGATGTTAAGAAGAACTTTCTGATGGTGTTCAAAAATGGAATGAGCTGATGCAGACAAAAGATCTCCATCCCCCTTCTTCACTAGACCTCTTCAAACCTAGTCTGGATGATAACTTATTGGTATAGATATGGCAGAAAGATCTTGTCTTGACAGGCTATGATGAGGCCCCCCAAGCTCTGAGATTCTATGACTGAATCAATGAGCCATCAATTAATCAGTAAGTCAACCTAAACAATCACAAGTATTTATCCAGCACCTGCTATGTGTTAGATACTCTGGTGGGTAGTGGACATATACATGTGAGGGGGGGACTCTCTTCTACTTAGAGGTAATAGCTTTGTTCACTGAAGGCCACTTCTCATTAAATTGATTAATCAGAGCCAGCTGTGAATCTATCAAAGTCGTGATGTGAGAATTGCGTCACAATCTAAGGAAACTGTATCAATGGAAGATGCCATCTCAGAGCAAAGCAAAGACTCCAAGGGCACTGAAACAGAGAGGAAAGAGGTGGTGCCAGGAGAGGAAGTCAAACAGAGCTGAGTGATGACCCAGCGGAAGGGGAAAGAGAGAGTAGGAAGGAATTGTAGCGGAGAAGGGAAATAGTGAGGAGGGTCATTGTCTCTAGAGTCATCTCAGAGCAGACATCCAAGTGGATGCTACCTACTCAAAAACTGAGGGAATTCTGATGAAAAAGTGTGAACATGCTTCAACTTTCCCTTCTGGTGCCTTCCAGACATTATACAAAAAATCTATTGTTTTGTTACCCAGATGTTTCCAGTAAAGTGAATTTTGTCTTAAACATAGAGTCCAGGGTTCACTGAAGATAGACACAAATGTAAATTTACAGAGTGCTCAACCACTGTCCCAGTGTTGACAATTTTCCTAACTGGGGGCTTGGAGTGATTGTGATTGAACTTATACATTTTTATCTCAAATATACTCTTGAAAGCCACAGAGAGAAAACCACATGGATCTTGGGAGTCATTATATTTCTTTTACTCTTAAAATAAGCAAACAGAAAGACACAAAAAAGCTCTTCTCTCAAGAAATGGACATTTAATGCATTGCAAATATACAGAGTAAGTCAACACTTGGATGGGTCCTACATCTTGGGACCTTGAAGCTAGATAGATTTGGGGGGCCGGTGGATGTAGTGACTCCTGAGAGCAGGGAAAGTTTTATTTCAATATGGAAAAATTGTAGAAAAATGAATAATTGTTGTAGAACCACTCCCCAATTCACTGCCAAATTTGAAAAATCATGAGAATATTTCAAGTCAAGTCATAGTAATGATACAGATAGAGTATTAGGCTCAGAATCAGGAAGACTCATCTCCCTGGGTTCAAATCTGGCCTCAGACACTTTCTAGCTGTATGACCCTGGGCAAGTCCCTGAATCCTGTTTGTCTCGGTTACTCCATCTCTAAAATGAGCTGGAGAAGGAAATGACAAAGCACTGCAGTATCTTTGCCAAAAAAACTTCACAAGAGATCACAGACATAGCTGAAATGACTGAACAACAAATATAGTTAATTATTATGGTTCTTATTTCTACAGTTTTATCCTCATTGTATAGGTTTAATTCCACCTCCCCTTCCTCTGCCAAGTCCTGGGCAAGAGAATTCCCTCTGGGTTGAAACTCAGATTATGAGGTCCAGCTACCTGGTGAGTGATTGAAAACCAACTCAATCAACTCTTCATATATAGCCTGTCCTGGGCTCAGCCCACAATACCTTTCTACTCTAATTAGATATTTGAGCATTAGTTGCTTTGCCTTGGTACCCTCTGCCCTTACCATCTCTTTCCTGGCATCAGTTTTTAAAATCAATATTTCCATCTTTCCTGGAAAATGCATATTAATCAGCTGCCCAATGCATCAATTTACTCTCCCATTCTTGGTCCAAGGTGCTCCCTTCTTGGCTGCCCCTGTCCTTTTTGTCTCCCTTATTAGAATACAGACTCCATGAGAGCAGGAACTCTTATGTTTGCATTTCTTAGATATGTTTTCCATCCATCCATCCATCCATCCATCCATCCATCCATCCATCCATCCATCCATCTATCCATCCATCCATCCATCCACCCATCCATCCATCCATCCACCCATCCATCCATCTGTGCTGGCAACTCAGTGTAATGAATGGAGACTGAATTTGGAGCCAGGAGATCTGGGTTTGAACCCTGTCTCTGTTTCTCACTATTTGTGGGTCTTTGGGTAGATCTTGTAACTTTTCAATTCCTCATCTGATAAGAAAGTAGAAAGAAGAGGCAGCATCACATAGTGGTGTATTTGATGTCTGGAAGCCCTGAATTCAAATCTTTCCTCAAACTCTTCTTCCTCTCTGTGTGGTTCTAGAGAAGTCACTTTCTGCCCTAACCTCATCTACAAAATGAGGTCCTAATTTGGGTTACTTTTGAAGATCATACGAATTATCTCAGGCCTAGGAAATACTTTGCAAACCTTCAAACTCTGTGTTAGAGTCTTATTATTCTAAGGAGTTGGCTTCTTCCTTTGGGAGTTGCTGCCCAAGATAGGATAAAATGAACAGAAAAGAATGTATGTTCTGGGCTCAGTGGATCCTTTCAATGTCTCCCTTCCCCCAATGAATCCCTGTGGCCGTCCCCAAATGTGGGGTTGAGAAAGGCCTGGAAGGAAGGTTGGCCCCATGGATGGCTGTATGTTTGGAGGCTGGTGAGAGGACCACACCTGAACCTGGCTTGGGGGGGGGGGGAGGAGAGGATTCCTTACCTTTGTTTCTTCTCTCCTTTCCTGTCTGAGAGAAGGAAAAATCCGACCAGAAATGTGATACCCTCTTCACATGGGCAGGGCAATGGTTTTAAATCAACACCAGAAAGGTCACTCAACTCCTTCAGCTGCTCCAAGCCCCCTCCCTGGGCTGTGGCCAGGCCCAGATGCTTCACACGCTCCATGAGCTCACTCCCATCCTCCACTATGGCTCATTTTCTGGGTCTCATAAAATCCTGGGCTGTGTCCTCAGGGGCTTTACTGAACTCTGTTGGGGAACTCCTCCTTCTGGTTAAAATCCAATGGGAAGGGGGTGTCATTGGCTGGATCCCCCAAAGATGGAGGAACAGGAAGCAGTCATGGCTACCTTCACTGAAAGAGCAAAAGCAAGAAAGGCCCTGTTGGTCTCCTTGGTGTGTGGCGCAGGATGAATCATTCCAGCCTCTTCTTGACTTTTCCAGAGCCAGGCCCTCATTTAGCAAATGAGCTCCTGGTCACATCCAAGGCAGGATGGGAGAATGCCTGGGTCAGTGGACACTGGCTCCTGCCTCCTCATCACTGTAGGTTCTCCGGCTGGGGGGATTTCCCATGATTCTAATTCCTATGGCACTTTGCCTCTCAACACCATGCTTGGAAGAACTCAAAGCACTCTATTTTAGAAGAAATAGGGGCCATTGGAGGCTGCTCAGAAGAAGCTTCTGGAGGGAGGTTGGAGTCTTATGGATGTGTAGATATGGACTGGAGAAGGAGGGTCTGGCCGCAGGGAGGCCAGTTTGCTGCTAGAGTCCATTTCTAATTGGGAAGGAGCTCTGGACCTCTGTTGCATGAAGTAAGGACTGGATTTGGTTGCAATAGTGAATCAATACCAGGGCTTCTGTCCAAACTGACTGGAAAACCTGGATGTGTGTGTGTGTGTGTGTGTGTGTGTGTGTGTGTGTGTGTGTGTTTATTTTGCCATTCCAATCACATGAGGACGTAGGGCCTAGGATTATGTCATAGTTTGGTTCCATGGCAACCAAGGTGGTGGAACTTTATGGGAGATGCCTTAAAAAGACGGAAAACTGGATGAGACCTCAGCTTGGTGGGCTGTGCCTCTTCCTAACCCATCCCTGGTGCTGGGGAGATGATAGAGATGGGGGAGATGATAGAGATGGGTGAGGGGGTCAGAGGGCAGATGCAGAAGCCCCTAGTTGGGGCTCAGGATCTCCAGAGGCTGATGGGTGACTCCCAAACCAGGCCAATCCCAGCATCAGAATTGGGCCACCAACCCTAATGAAGGCAGGCCCATAAAGGACACACAGCCACCTCCATAAGAGCTGGGAATGAGATGCTCTGCCCGACAATGGATGTTTGAAAGGATGTGGGCTAGTGAGCCCAACAAAGAGAGTCCTCAGGGTCATGAAGAGGGTTCTTAGGTGGGTAAAAGGAGCGTGGAAGGAGATTTAAACTTGTTCTTCCAGGTCCCAGCCCTCAGAGTGTGTGGGGGGGCTGCAGATTTGGGCCAGCCCTCTGAAACCCGCCCCCCCCCCAGCCCCAGGAGTGCTGGGCTCCCTCTGTCCTTCCTCCTGGCACTGAAATGACCCTGGCTTCTCTTTGGTCTGTCTGTAGAGTCCAGGCTCTATACCATCCAGAGCATGTCTGCAGCCTGAGGCCCAAAGAGGGTGTGCTCCACACCCTGTCTGAGTGGGGACCTGCTTGGCCCCGGCTGTCAACATGATTGTTCAACCCCAGGGACTCCCAAGACCTTCTTCCTAGTCCCAGAGGGGTTGGGACTTGATGGCAAACCTCTCATTCAAGAAGCAGCAAGCCTAAACCAACCCTAAACTCTCTTCCTTGGAGGCCAGAAATAAGGCCCTCAGGTTTGGGTGGTGCTTCCCTTGTATTATCTTAGGGACAGGGGGCATTTGAGAGGCTTCCAAACAGTTTTTAGAAAATGTGACTTCCAGAGTGAGTTTGTAGGACTTTGGATGCTAGATTCGTAAATTGTTTTTTGAGGTAGGAGCAGGGATGAGTGGAATTCCCCAATCAAATTGATAAGCCCCTCCCTCAGTTATTGAGCTCAAAGTCCATGAGTCTTGAGGAACATGTGGATGTGATGGGCACCTGCTCATAGGGAGTAAGGAAGTCCCATGGGTTTCTCCTGGAGGAGGTTTCTAGAGCTGGCTCCCTAGAGGACTGGTTGACTGAACCTCAACATAGACATTTGTCAAAGGAGCCAGAACCCAGAATCTGGGGTCTGGGGGACATTTAATTATTGCTCATTGCATGACTTGTGGCAGGAAAGGGGAAGTGTCTTGGGCTACCCAAGCCTTGGGGTGGGCTGGAGGAATGGTCTCATGAATAACCTCAAGTTTGAGGACGGGAGATCCAACCTTCTGGGAGCAAAAAAGAGGATCTTCTGAGAGGCAGCTTTGTAGAAAAAGCAGTGAATTCTCCTAGTGGGGGAATAGAGAGAGAAAAAGGCTAAAAACTGAGGAGAGGTCAGGAAACCAACATTTTGCTGCCTCTTTAATGGCTATTATCCCAAGTAAGGTGGAATGCACAGATTCAAGGACTAAGGACATGCCCTCCTTGAGGGTAGGAACTGGATTTTTAAAATCTTTCCATGTATCCTCAGATTAGTCCAGGATCTGGTCAGCTTAGAATCAATGCTTGCTGCCTCGAAGTATGTTTGCTTTCCAGGGAAGTCCAAACCCCTGCATGGCACTAGGAGCAGCATAGGACTATGGGAGAGTTAGAAAGAGGCTGCCACATTGCAACGTTGGCTTGCCGGATCCCTTGAATTCTATTCCTTTATAGATAAGCTGCTTCTGTATTTGGGGTACCTTTGTATATTTATATCTTGTATATATTCTGTTTGTTTATTGGTCCCAGGGTCCCTTTGCATCTTCCATATTTCTCTGGTACAAAAACTAGAAGGCAGATTTTTACCTGGTATGCATTGTTTGCCCAGAATGCTCCTCCAGGAGTTGAGGGCCCAGTTGCCCATAATTGTGTCTTTCCAAACCTGAGACATATTTGGAGGTTTTTTCCAAGAGTAAATTCTGTATGAGGGTCATGAACCACAAAAGAGAAATGACCTCTTATAGGTCTGTTCCCAAGAATGGAACTGTATATGTGACATCAGGACCTGGTTCAATCCAATTTCTTCCAAGAAATAACTTTAAAACCATTGTTCTGTGTATTCGTGCCATAACTATTTTTCAATAGGACAGATCTGGCAGGTTTATAGCTGCTGACATCCCTTATGTCACTAGAAAAATTCACTGGTGTCCATATAGGCTCTGAATTCCTTCTCCCAGGCATGTCCATTTTAACTTGGTGTGGCAAAGAAGAGAACTTCCCAAAGTGAGAGTCTTGGCCTGCCAAGTAAACAATTCTGATTTAAAACACACCCCTGGCTTCCTAAGAGGGAAAGAACAATTCAGATATAGCCTGGGGATAGGCAGAGGCTTAATGAAGCTGTGTTGTTTCACTTTGCTTTCCTTTTAAACAATTATTAAATTCATCTGAAAGTAAATGAAGATGCACACATTGAAACAAGAATTAGAGAGTGAGAAAGGAATGAGGAAATTGGCTTTGGGTCCATTTGGGAAGAATGGAGAAAGCATCCAGTTGCATCTAGTCAGGCTTAACCTCTATGGGCCAACTGGTCAGTGTCAAATGTCCACAGGCACTTTATCATGAAACTGGACATGGCACCAAGAATCAGAAACCAAAATGAACACAGCTGTCAAAAGCTCAAGAAGAGCTGGGGTTTCTGGGGCTGAGGTGCTTTGTGAGAGCCACAGAGTTCTTTAGGCAGTTGCTCCACATTGTCTATTTTGAGTCTAGACTTTTGCTTGTCCATGACTAGTATTGTATTCCCATCTTCAGCATGGTAGGTTTCCTACTCTGAGGATAAACCAATGTTCCTGCAGTTTCCCTCTCATGCCCAAAGATGGTAATATGGACTTGGAATGCCCAGCAACCTTAGCCCCCTTACTCTCCTGGAGGGGGCACCTTTGACTCATTCTATTCACTTCCATTTTATGAGTAGAGGGTTGAAATTCTATTTTCCATTCCTGGGAAATTAGGAGTTCCATCTTTCTATATTGTGATCAATGCTTATTGGGAAGGTTCTAAGCCTGAGATATCAAAGATGTTATCCTTATCTGAGAGCTCCAGAATCTCAGAGTTAGAAGAGACCTCAGAAGCATCGAGTCTAACCAGTGACTGACCAATAGCACTTTCTCCAACATCCTTAATGAGTAGCCATGTAGTCTTTGCCTTTGGGAGTTTAGATTAATCTAGTTCTGAGAAGAGTAAATTGAGTCCTCCATTATGATTTTACTTTCTTTTAGAATGTAGATGCTAGAACACTGGTATCTATATTTAACCAACTTTTTCTTGGAGATCTCCAAGGAGAGGGAACTCACTGCTTCCTGAAGCTTTTTGGTTTACTTTGGGGAAGCTCCTACTGTTCACATCAGCTTCTTGAAAGCATAAGTGGCTCCTTTATCTGCTTTGTCTACCTTCCATGGTGCAAGGAGCAATGTACCTGATGCTAGGAAAATCAAACCCAGCTTCAGATGCTCACTAGCTAAGGGACAAGTCACCTGCCTGAAATCCCCTGTCTGTAAAATGGGAATACTAACACCACCTATCTCCAGGGTTGTTGTGGGGATAAAGTGAGATCATATTTATAAAGTGCCATGCCAACCTTAAAGCAGTCTATAAATGCTGGTTATTGTTATTACTGTTATTTTATCACACACTTAATCAGGGCTTGGCAAACAGGAAACATTCTTTTTAGACAGTGTAGGGGGGGAGGTAGTTAAGGAGTGGTTACCAGTGCATACGGAAATAGAAGGAGTAAATCTGTAGACCTGCTTACCCAGCTCTCTGGGGAGCCAAGAAGCTTTGATTGAAACATAAAATTGAAAGAAAGAGGCTGGCACAGATTTTCTGGAGGAAGAACAAAATGGCGAGCATCCCAGGGGTATGTTCAGTTGGAAGTGAAGTCCTAAAGGGGGCGTATTTCTGAGCTTTTTTATTGAATTCTTAGGTGGAGTGTTGGCCTTTCCCTGTTGTTGGTTGAAATTATCCCTGAGCAGCTAAATCTATAAATATTTTTATTTTGCAGGCCTAGAACATAGGGACATTAGAGCTGTCTTCCTCCCACACACCTAAGGGATTGATCTTCTATACAATTCGGAAAATTCTGGAGACAAACTGATAACAAATCATATCTGAAATGGAATTGACCCAGAAAGAGGGAGAAATAAGAGGTTGAGGCCTAGTTACTTGGAGGCTAGCCCAGCCCAAGCCTTGGCATCCAACTTAGCACCCAACACATTGTCTGGCAAAGAGCAGACACGTATGAATATTTGAGACAGTTTTTCTGACATATAGGTCAGGGGTCAAGGCTATTTTTCCTAGTTAGTAGCCAAGTGATTCAATCCATCCTAAGTACCATGAGGTCAATGCTTGACAAGTTCCTTCTCTGATGCCCATTAGTCCTGGCTCCTTCAGTCAGCAGAGAAAGGAGACACAGAGAAATGACAGATTTCTCTCCATCGGGGCAGTCCCAGATGCCACAGTAATTCTGCCCATCTCTTTGTGCTTGCTTCTCTGACCTACTCAGAACTGGCATACTCAGAGGTGACAACTTACTCTGCTTACCTCAGGATAAAATCCCACCATCCCAAAAGTCTGGGGGGCACCTGGAGGTAAGGCTCTTCATTTGGATGGGGCTGCCCTCCTGAAAATAGTCAAGAACCCAGCACCCAAGGACATCAAGGAAGTGGATAGATGCAGGTCTTTTACCCTTCTGGTTTAAGTGCTCATGCCCATGGGATGTGCTCCTTATTCTTATAGATCCTAGCCCCCTAGTTAGACTGGCCATGAGACTTGTTTATTCCCCTCGACTTATGCACCCTTCCAGGGACCTCTGGATTTTAAGAAGGGATTCTTCAATTCAGGGAGCACATATTGATTAACTCCTTTTTGTGAGGGACACAAAAATGATTAATATCCCCTACTGGACTTCAAGAAGATGACAGTAGTTTGGAACTTGGGAGGAGAGGAGTGAGCCATAAGAAAAGCAGAAATAAAAGACATTCTCTAATGGAATTTTTGTTCCCATGGTGGTATGGGGCATAATTGGGGAGCAAGAGCCCCTATCCTAGACCCTCCAATTACAGTTATTCTCCTATCTGCCGCCTCAGTTTCCTATTCGTATTTAAAATAACAGTGTAGCTTGGCCCCTGCCCTCAAGGTACTTTCCATAGTCATGCCTGGTGACACCAGGCTTCCAGATGCTCAAGAAGTAAGATTCTGGTTGGGTTGAACAGTCTGATGGGTTAAGAATGAAAACCTCCAGAATTTATTGGTGCAATAATGTCCCTGTGTGGGAGGCGATGTGGACAAGGAAGAGGGCTTGGCCTCAGAGTCAGGAAGACCTGGTTCAAAGTCTTTCTCTCTCTCATCCTTGCTTATTGTTGTCAAATCTGTGCTGGAAAAAAAACACCAGACAATCAAAAAAATCAATATTATAAATTTAAGTACAAACTCGGCCCCAAGGAAAAGATACAAGGAGAAATGTCCCTTTACTCCTATGCCCGCACAACAGGGGAAGGTTCTGTAGATACGGGACTATACTGTGCTGCGGAGCACTACACATTTTTTTTTTTGATGAATGAATTGGTTGATTGGTTTTACCAGTTTTTTCTCTTTTTCACTTTCTTTTTTATAAAAACTTTTTGTTCTAAGGGATGACTAGGAGAGGTAGAGGAAGGGAGCAAAGGGGAATTTTAGATAATGGAAAATTAGAGCTATTAGTAAAATTGATTTTTTTAAAACAAAAACTAATGGAAAAACTCATGGAATCCCAGAGTATGACATACAGAGGCAAATGGGAAACTGGAAAGCAATATGGAAGAAACCAGATAGAGACCAGCATTTCATACCCATATACGAAGACAAACTCCAAATGAAAGCATGACTTAAGACATTAAGAGCAACAAAATAAAGAAATTAGAGGAGTAAGGAAAAAAAAGTGCCTGACACATTTATGGATGGGGGAGGGTTCATGACTAAAGAGATAGAATAATTTTTACAATGTAAAAATCAATGTGTTTTTTTTTTAAATCAATGCAACTACAATTAGAAGAGAAGCAGATACGTGGGGAATGTCTTTGTAGCAAGTTTCTCTGGGAAATGTCCCGTTTTAATATATAAATATGTCTATGTATATTTATATATAATATCTATACATATCTATACATGTGTAAGAGAGAATTGACTCAAATCGCTAAGACTAAAAGACATTCCCCAGTTAGTAAGTGATCAAAGAATAGGAAGAACCAGTTTTAAGAGGAAGAATAATCCTGTGTCAATAATCATATGAAAAAGGCTCTAAATCACTAGTCATTAGCTAAATGCAAATGAAAACTAGTCAGCTTCCCCTTCACAATATCAGATTGGAAGATGAAGAAAAAGAAAATCACAGACAGTGAAGGAGCTGTGGGAAATCAAGTCTGGTTGGTGGAACTATGAAGTGGCCCAACTAATCTGGAAAGCAACTTGGAATGATTCCCCAAAAGTCACTTAACCCTGCATATCCTTGGACTTGGTGATTCCATTATTAGGTCTATATCCTAAAGAGATCAAGGAAAAATGAAAACGATTCAAAGGTTCAAAGATATTTATTGGAGTTCTTTTTGTGGTGGTAAAGAATCGGAAATTGAGAGAATGGCTATTAGAGGAGGGTTGGGATGGATTATAAATCTGCTGAACAGCTTTGAAAGACTTAAGGACTCTGATCAATGAGCAGCCACAATTCCAGGGGCCTCAAGATAAAATATTACCTCCTGAAGAGAGGCTAAGATCTCAGAGTGGAGATGGAGCCTTTTGGGGGGACAGGGCAAATGCAGGGTTTGTTTTGACAGCGCTTGCTTGTGATAGGGAGGGGCGTCGGTTTGTTTGCTCTCTCAATGTGGGGTAGGAGGGTTGGGTGGGAGGGAGAGAATGCACATCTAAAAAGAAAAGAAAATGAAATTTAAACAAATATATCAGACCCAGAGAGAAAATGGACTCACCCCTGTGACAGATAGAAGCTAAGCAGTCCAGGCTAGTCTTTGTTCACACTGGCTTGCACAATCCTCTCATCTGGTCATTTGAGTTTATGTCCTACAGATGGAGAATTCCATGCCTTGGTTTTTGTCTTTAATGCCATCATGGGAATCGATCTTTCCAGGCTGCTGGTATACATCATCCATATTCCTTCTTTATATTACAAGATCTCACCGCTTGTCATTAGGGTAGTCTTTGAAAACAAAAACATTGAATACAATTGAATAAGCAATCTACTTCAAGATTTAACAAAGACTCCCCAATTGTGACTCAGTCATTTTCATTATGTCTGACTCTTTGTGACCCTATTTGGAGTGGTTTGCTATTTCCTTTTCCATTTTACAGTTGAGGAGACTGAGGTAAATAGAGTTACGTGACTTGCCCTGGGTGACGCAGCTAGTAAGTGTCTTAAGTCAGGTTTGAACTCTGGTCTTCTTGGCTACAACCCAGCATTCTCTCTATTATGCCACCTAACTTCCCATAAAGAGCCCCTCACCACAGGTCCAAAATCACGTGATACCTGGAAAGATGTAACCATAGAGATAATCTCTAGACAGAGATCAGGGAGGGTATGCTCACCTAGGGTGTGGGGCATCATTGGAGGGGATGGCCAGTGTTTGGTTCAAATAACTCTCAAATTGGTAAGATCCTTTAGATGATCCTCTCAGCAGATGGCCACTATGATGAAAGCACCTAGCCCCCAGACCTCACAGATCCTTCCAGTGAAATCCATAATCACAGAATCTTATCATGAAATGGATGGAAGGAGCCTCAGGGAGCATCTGGCCTGGCCTGGATCCCAAAGAATCCCTGAATTTGGTCTCTTTGCAGCTCCCCCATTTCTTCTGGGGTCAAACAGACCCAGATCTGGCTCCTCTTCCTCAGGAGAGCCACCCCCTGCTCTCTTCCCCTGGATACAATATTTCCAGTTCCTTCTACCAAGCCTCCTATGTCAAAGAATCAAGGTATTTAACACAGTGGCAAACAGTAATCACTTAATAAATCCTGATTGCTAACTGACCTGCCTGTCCTGTTCCCTCCTCATCTTTGTCTCATAGAATCTTTGTCTTGCTTTGAGATGGAGCTTAGCTATATATTTTTTCCTGCTAGCCTTCCCCAATTTCCTTCATCTGTCCTCTTTCCCAAAGTTGTTTTTGTTAAGCTACTTTGGCAAATCTGTATTATTCCCAGAAGGTGATGGGGCCTCGTGGTGGAGGTCAGTAGGGGGATAGAATACTTCCAACAAAAGGACGGTACATGTCTGCGGGGGCTTGCGGCAAGAGCAGGGGCTCGTGGATGGATGGGCTGCAGACTGCGGTGGTGGCCATGCAATATTCAGGAAGTTAAAGGGAGATCCCTCAGCCTGGGAGGGTTTCTGGGGAAGGCTTCACAGGACACAGACAAGAGTCTGTCTGGAGGAGAAGGCATTCACTGGTGTCGCCCTGTATCACTGGAGTGGAGGACCCACGATTGCGATACCGTAGATCCATGGAAGGGCTGGAAAACAGAAGTAATCTGGATCAGCCTCTAACATCAAGGGAACATCTGGGCCACAGGTTCGAGACAGCTGGATGTGGGGGGCCTCCAACGCCCCTTCTAATGCCCCAGCCAACCCTCGAGTCTAAATTCTGGATAACTGCTGAAGATTTCCTTGGAAAAACTCCTTGATTCAGTTATGGGATCAGAGATTCAGAGCTGAAAGGACCCTCAGAAGCTATGAAATCCAATCCCTCCATTTTAAGATGAGGAAGCTGAGGTCCAGAGAAGGAGGGAGTGACTGGTCCAAAGTCACACAGGCAAAGGAGAGACTGGACCCAGTCCTTGGACCTCATATCCAGGAATCTTTCTCCATTTCCCATGGCTTCTACTAATTTCTATGGTTTCTACCCTTTTTAGCAATGAGGTTTGTTTAGTCCCAGAGATTATTTCTCTGGGAGAGGGCATGAAGGAATTGGAAGAAAGAAACTAAGGTGATCTCTATTTCAGTATCTCAGCTCATCTCTAGCATCCAAACCTAAAGACTGCCCGATGATTACCATTTGGCTTTGGGATGGTGAGCTCAGCATCTGGATTGGAACTCCTCCTGCCCCCTCCTCCTCCCACCACCCCAGAATCCTTTCCTTCTTCCCAATCCTCACAAAAATCCTTGGAGCTTTAATGAAACCTTACTCTGGCCCTGGCAGCCAGACTGTTGTGGATGGCAGGAGCCCAGGGCAGAGATGCCATTCCAAGCATTTGTAATGGAAATCTCTGGCTTCAGAGGAGTTGGTGACAGATGTGAGGCACAGCTCCCCTTGACAGACACACGGCTGAATGACACAGCCTTCTCCATCCTTGCTAAAGAAGCCGGGGGCCTGTGGGCAAGGCAGGAACTCAGGGGCAGAAAGAGAAGCTGGTGGCCAGCCTGAATTGCCCAAGAGTTGGCACCGAGTAGCTTCTGCTGATTGGTCCCGATCTTGGAGAATGTGGTAGGTTATCTGTCGATGCTCATCCCTGAGGGGACCCAGCTGCTCCCAATGAGCCACTGCTCTCAGCTCCAATTCCCAAGAACATACTTTTGTGATGCTTGAAACAGAAAGAAGGAACAAAAGCCCACATGCCCACAATGAGGTCTCTGGTGCAGCAGCCCACATCAGAAAGAAGCCTGGCTGGGGCAGGTTCAGTTCTCACTGGGGAGAATTGGGGTGAAGTCTAAACAAGTGGGGGAGGAGGAAGGCTCATCCTCTAGGGTGGGTGAGTTCCAGAGCAGAGAGGCATAGGGACTGGCAACCAAATAAACACTGGAGAAACTGAGTCATGTGGGACCCTCGAATTCTATCTTGGCAAAAACTCATTTGAGGAAGGCCAGGGGGACCAGAACTCAGCAACAATGGCCTTGGGCACAGGAAGAGTGAGGCCAGTGTCTCCCACTGGGGAAGCTTTTTCTGGGAATTGAGCTCTGCTCCTTAACTTGGGCCAAACCAGGCCAGGTTTGTTTCCTTTGTGCTTGATTAATGAGCACCAGGCCTTTTGGGGTTGTTTTCTCTTTTCTTTCTCTCTCCAATTTAAGCAAACCATGAAGGAAAGTGAAGGAGCAGCCAGCAGGCAGGGCTTGCTGCATGCCCACTTTGTGTAGAGAACAGAACCCAGGGCAGATGAAACCGTCCTTGGAGGACCTTCTGGCCTACTGGCCTAACCCTAGACCCATGACCAGAGGTCCAAGCCCAAAGGAATTGTGGTTTGACCAGAGGCAGTGCTTCGGTGAGAAGAGCTCAGAACCTCCAACCTTGGTGATAGACCTCAAGGGGCAGATGCCCTCACTTCCAGAATTGAGCTCGACTCTTGTCCGAATCTCAAAGCCCTCCATAGCCTGGCCCTAACTGACCTGTGCAGACCCCACAATTGTTTCCTCCCCTTCCTGGTCTTCTTCATGTGGAACATTCCATTTTCTATTTCCCTGCTCTTTGCACTTAGTATCCCCTACACCTAGCATGCCATCCCTCCTCATTCCTCCTCTTGGAATCCTGAGTGTCTTTCATAGTTCAGAAAATCTGCAGAAGCTTCTAGAGTTGGGTCTCCTGCCCAAATTAGGCCATTCTTTTGTATGTTTGTATGTGTGTACAGGGAAAGAGTAAATGTGAAGAAAATATAGATATGCACATATGTAACATGTATGTAGATATATATGTGTGTTACAGTAGATCTAATTGGTTGAGAATATATCTGTCCCACAGAAAGGTCTAATTGGTCTCTATGTGCCAAGGAGCTATTTCCAATCTGGGGCCTGGACCATTCTGCCCACGGAGGACACTGCATTTGCAGCCTTTGTGGAGACAAAGAGAAGGACCATGCTGGTACCAGCACCAACCTAGAGGGCCTGACCTGTCTGAGTAGAGTTTCCTTTTCCTCCCCTATTTCCAAGAGGGTTCCTGGGTTAGAATACAGCTCTCTGCCAGAAATGGGCAAGCTCAGGAGACAATAGGTTTATAATAGAAGACACTTTCTCTGGTTATTTTCAAGGGTGTGTGAGGACTGGTAATGGCACAACTTGTTATTGGCCAACAGTTATTTCAAAAAATGTAATTTTTTATATTTATTTTATTTTAAAATTGTTTTATAGCTTTCTTCAACTAAACACTGGCTCACCCTAGCCAGCCAATCAGAATATCTAGTCAACCTTTTGGTCAAAGGAAGAAGGAAACCAAAAAGTGGAGGACATTGCAAGCATCGGGTAGACTTCAAGCGCTCTTCTTCATTTGGAATGAGGCAAGATCACAGCTCAGCCTAGAAGACAGAGGAAAAAAATCTTACTAGAGGGAAACCCCCTCTTGACAGTCTCTGGGTTTGGGGTAATGGACATCCAGAGCCACTTTGGGGCTGCCCTTCCCCTTATGTGTGTGGTTGGAGGAACTATCCATCACCATTCAGGAACTTGCTGTAACCTCTTTCAACTCCTCCCTTGAGCAATTATATATTGAAAAAATGGTTTTCATATCATCTTATAGCAACCCTCTAAAGTAGATGAAGAAACTGAGGCTAGAAAGAGAATTAGGAATTACTTACCTTTCCACAGTTCATAGGGATCATTGGTGTCTGAGGCAGGGCTCCAGCTCAGGTCTTTCTGATTTAAAACCCAATCCTCTAGACCATCTAGCTTGCTGTTTCTCTGAACTGTCTGCTGATCTTAAGCAGGTAGATTGAGTTGTGGGCTCAGTGGTCTCTGGGCTTCAGAAGTCACATCTCCCTACCTTGTTAGCCCACAAGATTTTTATTCAGGAATACCAGTCCAAATTTGGATGGGAGTGGGGTTATGGATATCTATAGCTCTGACCCTTCTCAAGAGCAAAGATTGAT
Organism: Macrotis lagotis; assembly: GCF_037893015.1. Taxonomy (NCBI): domain Eukaryota; kingdom Metazoa; phylum Chordata; class Mammalia; order Peramelemorphia; family Peramelidae; genus Macrotis; species Macrotis lagotis. The sequence continues at coordinate 270,593,900 of NC_133662.1, read as the reverse complement.
TGATTTTGGACTGTCATTCCAGCATCTGTTCCTGTTCCTGATGTAGAGAGGGTAGTCAACACATGGTTACTGATTGATTTTTGTTTGGTTTCTATGCTCTCCCTTATTTGGCAAAATGGAAGGCTATAACTGGATGATATGTGAGACCTCTCCCCCATTGACATGACATAATTATCCTACCTATGAGACGATCTCATCCCACACAAGAGGATGCCACGGAACTCTATCTCCTCCCTTATTGAAAAGAGATCCAGTGATCATAAGCTTTCAGTAAGGCAAATGAGAACTCTTGACCTGGGTCTTCCAGAACTCCCTTCAGCATCTCCCTCCTTATCCAATACTGACCTTAGCTCCCCAGAGACCACTGTTTGTCTCATGCTATGAGTCCTTTAGCTTTAAGATTCTCCATCTCAAATTCATGGCATCATAAAACCCAAAGTCGGAGGACCTGGAAGTTGGTGAGTCTAGCCTGCAATCCATGACTCTTCTTTATTCTCTCAACTTCAACCACTGGCCCATAATTCCTATTCATTTTTGTCAGGCTCACCCTAGCCAAGGCACGCACATACAGTCATCCTAACCTTTGATCTTACTCCTTTTATGACACCCTGAGAGCTCTTACATAGGTTATCCTGGAGGTAAAAATCTATGACTGTTGCCAATTCTCTCCATTTGGTTGGCCCTAGATGCCCAGCATCAGTCTTATTTCATATCCACCTATTTTCTCTGTCAACTTTTTTTCTCTCTCTCTCTTTTATTTTTTATTTTTTGCAAGGCAATGGGGTTAAGTGGCTTGCCCAAGGCCACACAGCTAGGTAATTATTAAGTGTCTGAGATTGGATTTGAACCCAGGTACTCTTGACACCAGGGCCAGTGCTTTATCCACTGCACCACCTAGCTGCCCCAACTTTTTCTCTTCTGATCAGACTTTACATCAGAAAATTATAGATAATAAACTCTTTCCACTGAGTCAAAGTGTAGTTAACTCCCCCCCCAAAGTTAACTTTCTCCAGCCCATCTCCACTTTCCCAAGAGACACACACACACAGTCATGTATAATGCTGGGATTTTGCTTTAAGCTTCTTCTTCCTCTTGCCCTAACACTCAGTTAACTCTAGCCCAGTGACCTTCACATTTGTTATATCATGGACCCTCTGACAACAGCCACTCTGATGAAGACCATAGGTTCCTTCTAGGAACCATGGTTTTTATGCACATAAGATAAAAGACATAGAATGACAAATAAACAATTACATTAAAATAATTTTCAAAATATATTTTTTAAAAGTTCACAGATCCTAGGTAATCTTTGGTCTATACTCTTGCATTTATTCCCCATTAGAGAGGCCTAGACTATCAAAATTAGAAGGGACATGAGAGAACATCTGGCCCAATAGACTTCTTTCTAAAGAGGAGCACTGGATCTCCTGGCTCCCAATTCAGTGCATGTTCCAATTTGCTTTCCATTGCTATGGAAGTTGGAGAGAAGCTTCTCTTTTATTTTTATTTTGGTTTTATTTGACTTAGCAAAAGTCATCCAAGATGACCATGACTTGGAATGTTTTCCAAACTTTTTTGGAAGCTTTTTGGCCCTTCAGTTGAAGGGCTGGTTTGCTACACTGATCTGTGGTTAATGAGTTGTTTGGTTTCTAACATTTCATAGTTGAGAGATTGATTCACACCACCAGCAAGGGTGTTACCTGTCTACCTTGGTGCTATCCATAAGTTAACGAGCCTGCCTTGACTCAAGTCATTGAAAAAAACTGTTCAATAGCGAAGAACAAGACCAGACTCTTGGGGTGCTCCAATGAGACATCCCAAGAAATATCATTGATTCCTCTTTTAGTACTGGTAATTAAAACCACAAGAATGAAAGCAGGTATCTATACAACACCAAGCATCCACCCCAAGAGTACAAGTCCCAGGTGTCTCCTAGTCGGATGCACATAGTCTGCATAGCTGTCTAATAGATAACCAGTTGGTTCATCAATCAATAATATCGATCCTGTAGTCACTACGTGCCAATGTTGCTTCCTCTACATCAAATGACCTCAGTTCTTGGGGACTTTGCCAGTGGATCTCCAACTCTGCTAGGTCCTGCCAATCTAGGGACATACAATGTCTGGGTCTGGGTAAGTAAGGACCAGTACCATTGTATTCTGGGTGACTCATCAGTGATGTGAAGATCACCGAGTAATGGATTTGTGGCCATTCCCAAAAATAGAATCCTAAAGTCATAGAGTGGTGGCTATTTATCAGATAGAAGGGGGACCCCAGTGAAATCCTGAAGTAGGATTAGTCAATCAAGGGACAGAATTTTCCACTTTTCCTCTGGGGCTGGTTGGCTGTTCACAGACCTCTTCTAGGCTTCCTCCATATAAAGGCAATGTGATGATGGGGACCTTTGGAGTCAGGAAGACCTGACATTCACTAGTTGGGTGACTCTGGGCAAAGCCCTTAACCTTTCTGGGAGACCCTTATACTAGGACCAATAATTATATTGCTCCCTAGGCTCAAATGTAAACAAAGCATTCTGTAAACCCTAAAATGCCATGGAAGTGCCACATCCATCTTTCCCTGCTCCTCTTACCACACTTGCTCCTGGTGAATAGTTTCTCATTTGACCTGGACCCCACCTAGAATTTCAGGGCCTTTAATTCCAATGCTGTCCCCTGGGATCTCTGGTCTTCCCTATTGAAGGGTCAATGAGTTCCCTCAAGGTCAGCTTATTCAACTCATTTACTTTCCTGATGAAGAAACAGAGTTCCCCATTATGTTACATTCTTTTACATTTTGCCTTTATCTTCCTCCTCCTTGACTTCCATGCAAGGAAGCTTTCACCTGCAGGGTCCAGAGATGATAAGAGGCAGAAGAGAATCCTGGTTCCCTTTCAGGTATGATTTGGGACTTTCAGGAAGACCAAAGGCATCTCCTTCACTCATGCTCTATACTGCTCTGGGGGTCCACCCCTTGGAGTCAAGAGTCATTCAGTCCTTTTTTAGAATGTAAATGCTCTGAAGGGTCATACCATTAAATGACTTGGATCACTTACTTGATAATTTCCCTCTTGATAAGGAGGAGACCTTCATGAGAGAAGTAGGTTCCAGAAAAGAACATGGAGAAGGAAGGAAGAGTGAACAAAGAGGCCAGAAGATGTTCTGTTTGCTCTGCCCTCCCTCTGGGAATGGCTCTATTTGTTATGGCAAATTCCTCCATGGGTGGCCACCATGCCCAGGACATCTTCCCTCTTCTCTCTTCCCTCTCCCTTTGGTTGACTCTGGATTGTTAATGATTTAAACGTCTGCAGGAGATTTATGGAAAGAATTAGAGGGAAAAGTAATTTCCCAGCCTCTTCTCTTTCTGCAGAAACTGGCTGAGGGCCATTTCAGGCTCCCCCCTTTCCCATCCTCTGGACAGACAGGAGGCTGATCTCTCTGAAAGGTGGAGACTTGAGTTCTCTCAGCCATACTCCAGACTGCCTGGCCTCCTTCCTTAACCAATATGATCAGATTTGGAAAATCAGCCTCCTAAGTCTCCTAGCAGGTCTCCAGGTGAAAGGCCCACCCCCGCTCTTCTACTCAAAACAGTCATTTGGAAAGTCCGGAAAGAATCTTTTTATGTGTTTTCTGTGACACATTATTTTCCATGATGGATTACTCCAAAAAAAAATAGAGTCCATATGGTCTGCAAGATCTATCTTTTCTTCTTTCTTAAGACTTAAAAGAAAAGCTGTGTTTTTCTTAATTCATTTAAATATACCCACATTATATATAGGTGCGTATATTCATACATCTATATATCTATCTATTTATAGTTTTCCCCCAAAACACGGATGCCAGATGGCATATTGCAAAGAGATATGTGTGTGCATGTGTGTGTGTGTGTATGTGTGTGTGTGTGTGTAGAATGAATGTCTATCCACATGCATGAAACCAATCACAAAAAGCCAGTCCTCATCTCACACAGAGAGGCTGGATCCCCTATGCCTCTCAGCAACCTTTTGGATTCCTGACCCCTGGGAAGGGGAGAATTTGCTTTATGTCTGGGTCTCCAGAGTGATGGGAAAGGACCTTTATGTCCCAAGGCAATGTTCAGACTGGGCAAACCTGGCTGAGGGACAGCTTTATTTCATTCCACAGAAAACAGAACATACAAAGGAGCTATCCTGAGGTCCGTGAACAGTTAAACCCCTTCCCCTTCCCCCTGCATAGGCCTGCACCCTCCACCAGGGATGGTCACCAGATGGACCACCCCCCCCCCCCAGCAAGGAAAAAAGATCTCAGGTTAGGAGAGTTGAATGACCTTCCACCTGTTCAAGGATATGCTCAGTCCTCCAGACGTCTTAAATGACTAATAGGAGCTCCTAGCAAGAGGAAAATCCTTGGGGTGATCTGGAAGCTGAAGAAATCCTCCTCACCTTGTCTGTACACTCATAAGACTCAGGGCCAGGGAAAGTCAGGACCTCCTTCCTTCCTGTCTCCAGGCTCTTTGCCTCAGTGGTCCTCAGCTTGCTGCTACTGATGTGTGTTCCTTCAACTCCTGCCTGCATCCTGAAGCCCCTCCAGACTATGCCCCAGCTTCCATCCAGAACCATCCCTGGGAGCCTGTCTTCTGCCATGAAGGTTCTGCCCCTTCTCTGGCCTCTGTCCATAGAGACCGAGACCATCTTCAGGTCTCCCAGACACTGGCGCCCCCCTCCTGAGGATCACTGCCACCTTCTCTGTATGTATCCTAGATGTACCTGGCTCATCCCATGTTCTCTCCCCATTCAATGAGAAGTTCCTGGAGGGCAGGGCCTGCCCAGCACAGACCCTTAAGAAATGTTTGTTCCCCAACTTACTGACATTCATACCACAATTCCTGGTTTTCTAAACATGCTCCACTGACTTGTTGGTACCAGTATCATGAAAGCTCCTTGAGGGACTCCTTGAGAGTCCCATCGACTAGGCAGGGTCTGTCACCTTGTATTGTAAGTGCTGGCTCCATGAAACTGGTCTATACCCAGTAGGCACTTTATCAACATTTGGTGAATTATTTTGAATCCTTGGGTGTCTTTGAAAATCCCTTTTCCTCTCTGATATAAAAAGAAATCATCATAACTGTAGTTTTCATCAAGAACTCTACAAACGTTTGAACAAAGACCAAAGACGATTACCTTTAATTTAAAAAAGAATCCATTATCTTATTATATAATTTTGCTATCTCTTATACTTTAGTTTTTTCCCTTAAGGATATGATTTTTCTCTCATCACATTCAACTGAGATCAATGGAGACCAATGTAAAGACTAACAGATTGCCTTCTGGTGGGGGGGGGGGGGGAGGGAAGCAAGAATGGCGGAAAATTGTAAAATTCAAAGTAAATAAATATAACAAATAAAAAAAGAGCTCTCCAAACAATGAATGCCCTTGGACTAGTTCCTTATCTTTCATATATCATGGCCTTCTCTGGTATGCTCAGCCTCCTTTACTACCCCTTCCTCTCAGATGCCTCCAGTCGCTCAGGCCCATACTGTTTTCTGTACAGACTGGCAACTTCTCAAGGCAGCCTCTCTGTTGTCTACCACTGGACCATGGAAAATATCCAAAGGTCAGAACAGGACCCCTACAGGTGAGGAGGGGGACAGGTGAGCCTGTTGGCTTGAATTGAAATGAAGACTCAAAAGAGGTGGATGGAATTGCATGTAGTCACACAACTAATTAGCATCAGGGACACAATCTAAATCCATACCTCCTCCTGACTGAGCTCTTTCACCTTTCTACTCTAAAGTAGTAGAACTCAAAGTTCTAGAAGAGGTGAACCCTTCGGGTCTACATCCTTCACCCTCGTGAGCCCCCTCCAGTGTGCTTCCCATGAACAATCAGCCAATAGGCTCAGTTCTGTCTTAGAAAAGGCATTGACTAAGATGGCAGAGTAAACAGCAGGAACTACAAAACATTCTCCTTGCCACCCTAGGGTAAATATGCAGTGTCTGTGGGAAGGGTGGGTTCAAATATGAGTATAATAGAAGATAGACACACACAAAGGGTACAAGGATGGCAATGACAATTTGATAAAGTCCCTCCTGGTACTGAAGGGCATGGAAATTTGAGTGTCTGTGTAGTCCGAGCATCTCTCTGGGGCAATTTGCTCAGCCAGGCCCCCAGGGGCTGCTCTTTTCAATACTCTGATGTTCTTCTCCACTCCCAAGGATCATGCTCCTGAAGTTGCTTCTTTCCTTAAGTGGCTGTTTCTCTGTTCTTCTGTCTGTGCAGATTGTGTCTGTTTCCTGTTCTCTCTTGACTCATATCTCTCTCCACCTCTTCACCAGCTGCTTTGCCATCTTAGAGAAACCTCCACCCCGAGGCCCTGTTCTTCTAAGTATTGATTCCTCACCCCAGACCACCATTACAGGAGGGGTCCCAGACATGATCCATTCACTATGGACTCAACTCACTCTCTGGACTGCTCTCCTCCTCCCCAATTACCTTGCCCCTAATGGGTCCTGATTTATGACTCTCTTTTATGTGCTCTCTTGCCCAACTAGAATGTAAGCTCCTTGAGGATAGAGACTGTCTTGTTGAACTTCCCTTCCCAGTATTTAGCTTTAATAAATCATCCATTCATCCATCCATCCATCCATACACACATTTATGAAATAATCTTGAACTGATCCAGTAGCTTCCTTCCAAAGCTGGGGAAAGGGGAAGTCTTATCTTCTTCAATCTCCTCCAAATCTTCCTCCTGACTTACATTGCAAGGGTGATGTTGCAGCTCTTGAAGTCTCAAAACTCACTACTCAGCATCATCAGAGACATGAGTCATTTGTCCTCAGTCCTTCTCTTTATTTCCTTCTTGGTTCAGAGATCTCCCAAGAGAGCAGGACCCAAGTCATCTTTACACTCAATGTAGCCGCTCTTCCTTAGTGATTATACTCTAATGATAATGTTTAAGGTTTTGTCCTTCATTCTCAAAGAAGACCATGACAAGCACTTGATTTTGATTGGAGTGAGGGGGAGTCTGTGTTAAGTCCCCAGCCTCAATTTCTCCTCCAGAGCCATCTGGGTCCAGCAGTCAAATAGGAATCAGGACAGCTTGAGATTACCCTGGGTATGAGGCAATCAGGGTTAAGTGATTTGCCCAAAGTCATAACTAAACACAGCTAGTTATGTTATTTCAATCATGTGTTTTTAATGTTCTTACAAGTTTAGCATTCACACATATAAAAACTTGAAAGGAAAAAGACATCAGCAGACTGCCAAAGTGGTCAGGACACCAAAACAGGATTACCAATCCCAGTGTTATCAATAGCTCATCATTATAAATACTTAGTCCAGAGTGATTAAAATGGCTTTTATTATGCTATCTTCATAAAGGGACCACTTCTTTCCAGTAAAGGGGTCGATTATAATCTAGCTCTAGGTTCTTTGTGATTATGCTGAGGGGGTTGAAGATCAGGGGGTCTGGTCATTTAGAATAGCATCCCAGATCACAGATTTGGAGTGGGGGTAGAGTTTGGATGCCATTCAATAAAAGTCCTTCATTTCAAAGTAGAAGAAATAGAAACTGAGGGAGTGTAAGGGACCTACAGAGGATCCCAAAGTTAATAAGTGTCTGATGCCAGATTTGAATTTGCCTCTTGAAGCCAGGCCATAAGTGCAACACTCTATCCACCAAGCCACTCTGCTTTCCCAAACAAAGGGCAGACCTTTGATCTGGAATCAGCCCAGTGGCTTCAGGAGCCAGAAAGTTAAAAAAGTTCAAATATTCAGGAATGGGATCAATGCAGATGAGGAGGTGGGAAGGATTTGAGGTGAGGTCCAGTGAGCACTTCTCCCCCTTTTAAAAAGTGGGGAGGGATTTTCCTGAGGCCTTTTAGGAAAAACTGAGTTCAACCTCCTGGTCCTGGGTTCTTCTCCTTGGATCCAAGGCGGGCAAAGGTACCTATTTGGGTGCTGTTTGCTACCATCAGTCTGAAGTGGCTCCTAAACCTCCAGGCTGAGAGAAGTCTGAGGGCTGCTGGGGAGGCAGGCTTGGGCTGAGAGAATAGGATGAAAGAAAATTTGGAAGTCATCCATCTGGGATGATAAAATACCGAGAGGGAACGCCAAGGCATTCCTGGCAAAGTCCAGGGAAGATGATAAAGAAGGAGGCAGAGGACAGCCAAGAGGGGACTGGATCAAGGCTAGCCAGGGGGTGAAGGGAGGGGGGTAGGAATTCAGTCATAGGGACAGACAGAGAGAGAGAGAGAGAGACAGAGACAGAGACAGAGACAGAGAGACAGACACAGAGAAAGAGACAGACACAGAGACAGACAGAGACAGACAGAGACAGAGAGATAGTAGTAGAGATAGAAATATACACATACAGGAAGGATTTATGGTGATGGAGAGATAATCCAGAATTTCTGAAGCTCTTTCTCTGGCCTAGTCATTCTGCCACCACTGGAAACACAGAGGAGCAAACAAACCAAACCCTGCCCCGAACTAAGTCCTGAAGGTAGAGATCAGGGTGGGGGGGAGGACAGTTGTCAGGGGCAAGTGAGGGGGCTGGGAAGAGGGGAGAAATCCAGAAAGCTGAGTCAGCAGTGGGCTGTGGCTGGGGGCCCCTCAGGAAAATGAGCTTCTCATCCCCTGACTGAGCTAGAGGGCTCCCCAAGTTGCCAAGCATTACCAAGCAAATGCCCCCCCCCCAGTAATGGACATTCTAGACCTGAAGTTGAAGGGAGCCCTGGGGGCCAGCTAGACTCACTTACTCATTTTAAAGATGAGGAAACTGTGGACCAGAGAGGGGAAAGGACTGTTTTCTCAAGGTCATCCAGTTAGGAATCATTAGGAGCAAAGGTGAGATTTGAACCCACGGTTTTTGACTCAGAGGACTCTTTTGCTAAGACCTTCTGAAGAAGAGAGCTCCTGAGCTTACCCCCAAAGACAGAGGGGTTGGGCTGGGGGAGGATTCTGGCCAGCTGGGAGGAAAAGAAGGAGGGAGGAGCCAGTGGCCAGGCTGCCTCCAGCCCCATGGTGACCTCCCTCCTCGCTCCTCCCTCCTCCCTCCTCCCCATGGCCTGATTAGCCTCTTCTGGGAAAGACAGCTATCGGGTCCACTTTGTTCTTGGCCTCTCTTGAGGGCTGGTCACCCAGCCTGCCAAGGGAGGTCGACTGGCCTAATGTGGGGGCAGCTTCTCTGACCTGATACTTGGCTGAGCTGCCAGCTGGTGTCCCATGGACTTCTAAGGCCCTGTGGGGATCCCCCAGCAGAGCCAGATGCAGTGGCCTTGGGGTCCTGGGGTCTGGGCTTCTGTCTCTGACTCTTGCGGTCAGAGCCAGAGTAGACCAAAGCAGCCAGCTAGTCTAAGCCCATTAAAGGTGGACAGGGAGGCTTGGGGAAGCCACGAGCAGAAGTCAGACCTCCATCCAGGTGATCTGATCTACAGGAGGAAGGCCCACCAAGGACCTGGTTGGGGTCCAGTACCCACTGCCTGGGTCACTTTGGAGAGGCAGATCCTTGAGCCTCAGGTTGGATGAGATGACCTCAATGGCCTTCCCAGATCTCAGTCTTTGAATCTGTGATCCTTCTGCCCTGAATCCTCCCCATATCTGGGGGTGACTCAGAAAAGCATAAAACTATTTCAGGGAACTGGGGTAGACAGACCTCTGAGGAAGCCTTCCAATGGGGGGTTCTGGATTCCCAAGTATGATTCCAGATCCACCAGAGACATTTAAGCAAATCTTTTGTTGAGGACAAATGTGTGGGGACAGTAGAGGGCGGGCATGCTTTCCTTGTGGCTTTGCATCCTTTGTGCCTCTCATGGGTCACCGTTCTGAAAATAATAAATGTCCATCGATAGAATTAAATGGAACTCAATTTAGAGCAAGGCTTCTCATATGAGAATTGGGAAGAATCTTAGGGACCTTCTGAACTCTCATGCCTATGGAAGTCTCATTTCCCCCTCTTAAAATGCTCAAAGTTCAGCCCTGGCATCAGATCATCTTCCCAGCTCTGGACCTTAGCGTCTCCATTTCTATTTGCATTTGATGCCACAATCTAGTTTAAATCCTAATAAACTGAGGTCTGGAGAAGAGAAGAGACTTCTCCAAAGTAGAGTAGAAAGTTCAGAAATAGGATTTGAACTCAAATTTGGTGATCCTCCAAGGTCCCTGGAGCCACATTATTCCCCAGGTTTGAAGAAATTCTCTCCCAATTCCTGGCCCTTCTACCTTTGTTTTAAAAAAACATTTTTATTGATTTCTTTCTTTTGTATCACCATAGTGTTCTCTAGTAGCCTTTTCCTTCCCCTCCCAGAGAGCCACCCTCTATAACAAATAATATATTAGGACAAAAAGAAAGAAGAGTGGGGAAAACATCAGTATGATTGATCCATTCATCACAAGGGTCTGGGAATGTGCCTAACATCCAACACTTAAGAACTTCCCAGTTCCCTGCAAAGGGACCAGTTAAAAGCATCTTCTCATCTCCTCTTTTGAACCATATTTCTTCCTTTGATTTTGTGACATTCTCTTTGTTTTTGGAAGTGTGGTGGTTCTTTACACACACACACACACACACACACACACACACACACACACACACACACACACTGCTATCACCCTTGTTTCTCTTTTTTCTTGACTTAGCTGATTTCACCGGCATCAGTTCATATAGCTCTTCCCAAGCTTCTCTGGATTCATTGCCTACATTATATCCTGAAGAAGAGTAATATTCCATTGCATTCATTCACCACAATTTGTTGAGCCAGTTCCCAAATGGTGGGCATCTGTTTAATTTTAGTTCTTTGTTTTTACAAAAAAAAGTACTGTGAAGAATATTTTGGTGTAAGTGATTTTCTTCCTCAATGGTCCTTGGGATACAGGCTCTGTAATGGAGTCCCTGCATCAAAGGGGTCACATCCTGAGTTTCTACCCCATTTTTAAAAGTTAATGCCACCTCCTCCACAACATCTGCTCTGATTCCTCAGGTAGTAAGGATCCTCAACTCTTGCCACACCCCAGCCCAGATCTCACACCCACGTTTGTTTTCAACTCTCAGATGACATTTCTTGCCATTTCTAATGACCTTTTCAGCCTGTGTGACTTTGGGTAAGGGTGTGCTCCTATCTGGGCTTCTATTCCTCATCAGCTTCAGAGGGCACTGTCGGGTCTAGACTGAGAACCCACAGAGTGACTAAGCTGTGTAACCTCCAGAAAGTGACTTTTCCTCTCTAGATTTAAGTTTCTTCTTCTATAAAATGAGGGGGCTGAAGCAGGTGGACTTTAGCTCTAAATCTCCAGTCCTCCTTTGAATCACAGTCATCAGAGTGGGTAGCATCTCTTTACTAGACTGTGAGGACTCTGAGGGCAGGGAGGGATGTCTCATTTACACTCTTTGTGGCTCCCTCCTTTCCAAGGCAGCACCCAGCCCAGGACCTCACAAACAGTTCTTGATTTGATTTGGTGAATGAGGAGTGGAAGACTGGATCAGTGCCCACTTTCAGGCCAGTGCCCAGCCAGGGCCATGCTGAAGGAGAGGTGGCTGGGCCAAGGCACCTCAGTTTGGAAGGAACCCTGGCTCCTAATGGAATTCTCTGATGGAGAAAACATCTCCAGGATCCTATAAATCAGCCTGAAGAGCCTCATACTCACTCTGCGCTGACATTCAGGGAAGAAGGGGGGGCATATTGTCTGCAGACAAGGGCACCCCGCCACAAGAGTGCAGAGTGTGGGTGTTCAGATGCTCAGCTAATTGGGAGGAAGGGAGTTAATCAGATGGTAAGATGAACAGGGAACAAAGGTGTTGGGCAGACATAATTTTGCTTTGCCCTGGCAAGGGATGGGGAGGTTTTATTGCATAATTCAATTTACTTTAAAATATTTACTCGGAAACGCCCCCGGGACAAAGCATCTCATTTACAAGCCACTGGGGAGAAGAGGCCAGGCCCGCTCATCTACTTTCATGCTCAGGTGGGCCACTGAATTCTTGGTAGGTGTCATCCAGGAGGTGGGGGTCAAAAGGAGCTGATCCTGCAGGACCACTCTCAGGAGAAGGCCTGGAGACCCAGACAGCATCTCCTCTCTGGTCATTGTCCCCCTTAATGAGAATGGATGCTGCTTGAGGACAGGTACTGTCACACCTTTGTGTTGGCATCCCCAGCACTAGCAGAGTCTGGCACATAGTAGGTACTTAACAAATCTCTCTCTCTCTTCTCTCTCTCTCTCTCTCTCCCTCCCTCCTTTCCTCCCTTTCCTTCTTCCCTTCCTTTCTTTTTTTTGTTTTTCCTCCCCTCCCCTCCCCTCCCCTCCCCTCCTTTCATCTTCCCATTGCTAGCTGTGTGATCTTGGGTGAGTCATTTAACTCCATTGCCTTTCCAAAAAACAGAAGAAGAAAATAAGTGAGAGAGCAGGGCTGATGGAGGGAGTGACCTGTTGGAAGAGATGGGATGGGAGGGGATCACTTGAGCAGGTAAGGAGTAAGGACCATTTACCATGGAAGCCAAGGTGAAGGAAGAAAGAGGGGCAGAAGGCACCTGAGGGATGGGAGACAAGGGAAGGGGGAGAAGAGCTTGTAGATACAACTAGAGCCTTAGGCCCCCTCAAAGGTCATCTAGTCCATTTTCCTGCTCCAGAAACGACAACATGGTCTTGCCCAGGCTCCCCCGGCTGAATGTGCTTTAGAAATCTCTCAGATGATGCCGACATGTTTGTCACATGCATGCCACTGTGTCAAAGACAAGATGCCCAACCCTTTCAGGCCTTCAAGTAGCAGATGTCTCGCTGGCGGTGGAGTTAGATGAAAATTCTATTCCATTCAATGAGCATCTAACAGAGCTATTCAAAGCTCTCCCTGTTTGATTTTCCTCAAAATAGATGATGCGGATGAGGAAGCAAAGGGAAACCTGACCGCCCACAGGGTGTTCTGGGTTTGGCCAAATAGCACACACTGAAAAACCAATTGTAACTATTTGCCAAACCCCCAAATACCACTGGATTTCCCAATCCCTATTAAAGGTGAATAAAATTATATAGTCTGTGAAGGGGGTTCTCCTGTTCATTTCCCCATTTCATAGTGCATAATACTGGGGGCAGTGTTCTAGCTTCCAGATTTTTTTTGCCAGTATATGACCTGTGTTTTTGTTGGATTGAATCCTGGAAAGCAGGGCCTAGTTCAATTTTGTATTTGTCTCTCTAGGCCTAGTATAGAGCTTAACACATAGTAGGCCCTGAATCGATGACTGTTGTGTCAAAATGGAATTAAAGTGAATTGCAGCCATTGGACCCAACAGAACAAGGTGAGTCTCCAGACAGGGCAGGTTGGGGATCCAGGTACTGCCCGAGGAAGGAAGGAAGAAAGGAAGGAAGGACTGGTTCAATTTGGAAATCAGTCAATGTGCAGCATATAGGAAGTTCCTACTCATGTATGGAGCTCCATTGGGGGCTAAGAAACACACTCAAAATGAAGCTGCCCCTCCTCGCCAGAAGCTGACATTCAAATAGAGGAGACAAGGACACAGGCTAAGCACATGGAGAATGAAAAGGATGGAAATCAAGAGAACTAAAAGCAAAGTCATGAGCAGGGTAAGAGAAGGAAGATCAGGAAAAGAGAAATTCTGCAAAAAATGAGTGAGACAATCCTTCTAGCTTCATTTGGCCCTCCCATCCTCTTCCCCAGTCCCACTGTAATCTGTGTGGTAGCCTTCAATCTCATTTTTCCACACACATTTATCAAGAAGGACAATAATCTACCATATTTATATATACAATCCCTATGTCAGTCTTGTGAGGTAGGAACCCCATTTTCTAGAGGGAGAAACTGAGACTCAAAGAAGTTAGACCATTAACCCATGGTCACTCAGCAATCATGAATCAGAATTCACTTTGCTGAAGCATTTTCCTCACAACACTATGGTGGGCTAGGCCTGCAAGGCACCCTGATCCAAGGGAGAAGAGGGCCCGGCTGGGAGCTCATCTTTTCCTTCACATACACAAGTGTTCACATGGACAGTTCAGCAGCTGTATAATTGGCCAAACTCAATGCCCTTGATGGTCCATTCCTGACTTTTTGTCCCTGCTTTCATGGATGCTGTTGGTGCAGGCGCTGCCCAGACAACTATTTCTCGGACCCTTGGCTCTGCCGCCCTGAATAGTGTTGATGCTCTAACCCTATCCCCACCCCCAGATGCTATACTTAGTCTTTGTGGACACGTTCCACACTTCTTCCTGGAAGAACATCTCAGTACTACCTTGTGTATATCCTCTCCTCCCCCAAACCTTCAGTGGCTCACTGACACACAGTCTAGCCTCAAGGCCTCCCTAGTCCTATGGATCCTTCAATCTGGCCTCAATCTTTCCAACCTGATGTCTCCACCATCTCTGAAAGGAAATCCCTGTTTCTGTTCAATTGGACTCCACATCTTCTAGAGATTGGACAAACATTCCTGCCTCCAGGTGAAAGTCTTTGTTCCTTTTATCCTCTGGCCTGAAAAGGGTTGTCCCTTCTCTCATCACATATCCTTTGTGGCTGCCATAGGTTTCTTCTTTTTCATGAATTTATTAATGAAATTGTATCAGATTTGGGCACAGAGACCACAAACTGCAGTTTCACCTTTGCTCCTAACCAGCTATAGGATATTTTTGGGTAAATTAATGGAGTTAAGTGAGTTGTCCAAGGTCACACAGCTAAGTAATAATTAAGGTCTAGGATTGGATTTTATCTCAGGTTCTCCTGTCTCCAGGGTCAGTGCTCTATCCACTGTACTGCCTAACTACCCACAGCTATAGAATCTTGAGAAAAAGACTTCCCTTCTTTGGGTTTCTGGTCTTTAAAGGTCCCTTCTAGTTCTGTTTACAATGCTTATGATGTGTATCCTTCATTGAAGCTCATTTCTGATGCTTCATCCTTTCAAGAAGGCAGTCTTGGTTCCTTAAAAGCCAACTCAAGTTCTGCAGGTGATACTAGGGATATTGGTGATCCTCTGGGTGTCCATTGTCCTAGGGACAACCTCATTTAGTGCAGGGTTGGCCCCAAAGTGAATAATACTTTAGTCACTGTATAGAGAAACTGTAATCTGTAATACTGAATTGACTGTCCGACTGACCAACAAAATCAAAGATTTTTGAAGTATTAGAGTTAAATGATGATCGTGGTGGTGGTGGTGGTAGTAATGATAATGATGATGATGATGATGATGATGATGATGATAAAGTGGAGGATGATGATGGTGTTGCCCAAATAAATTGGCATTCTGTTACAACGAATACTTTGGCAGAAATCTCATGCTCCTATTCCTCAGGAATGTATTTACATGTGTGGAGACCCCTTTAAAAGCCAAGAAGGCAAATTAAAAACTCCCTGGCCCAACCCTTCTCTTTTTTTCCTGGATATTTGGTTACAGTCCCTTGTTGGGACATATGATTTGGGAATTCAGCTAATGAGGTCAAAATGATTAAGATATACAGTACAGATTGCTAGACACATACCTCAAGGAGGTCACTAATAAGAAGACAGACCTCATACATTCCAAAATATGTATTGGAGAACTTTTAGTGGTAGAAAAGAATTGGAAACTGAGTGTAGATGCCATTGGATGGGAGATGGCTGAACAAATTGTGGTACATGAATATAAGGGAATCTTGCTGTGCTATTAAGAAATGAGGAATGTGGTGATTTCAGAGAAAAGCCTGGGAAAATTTCTATGAACTGATGCAGAGAAGTCAGCAGAACCAAGGAAACAGCATCTACAATGACTATGGTAGTGTTCATAAGAAGAAAAACAATATTAGCAACAATCCTGGAAGTGGATTCCTGCAAAATTTCAATCATGCTTGAGCCCAAAGAAGAGAGATGAGGAGACATTTCTGCTCTCTCCTTGCCTGAGGTAGGGGAGGGAGTTATCCAAGAATGTAAAGCATGGGACAGAATGGAACATTTTTTCAATATACTGATGAATTTTGCTGACTTTTTCCTCTTCATCTTTTCTTTTCTAAAATTCTTCTGAAATGACTATCTGGGATGGAAGAGGAGGAGGGAAATGGGGAACTATAGGTGACATAAACAGAATTGATAGAAATCTGCCAAATGATGTTTACCTCAATTCCTTCCTCTGTAAAGAAAGAATGTGGAGAACTGAAGGGTCATTGTTTTGGGATAACATGACAGAAATTCATCTTAGCTAAGGTCTTTTCATAAATACAGAAAAATGAATATTTGAATAAAATACATGCCAAACATAAGGCATCAAGGTGGTACTCTAGGCCTGGAGTCCTGAAGACATTTTCCTGAGTTCAAATCTGACTTTAGATACTTAGTATCTATGTGACCTTGGACAAATCACCTAACTCTGTTTGCCTCAGTTTCCCCACCTGTAAAATGAACTAGAGAAGAAAATGGCAAACCACTCCAATATCTTCACCAAGAAAATTCCAAATGAAGTCATGAAGGGTTGGATACTAAAAAAAAAACCTAAACAGCATCAATAAACCGAACACTTTGCTAAGTGCTAGAGATGCAAATGCAAAAGCAGAGAATCCCTGCCCACAAGGAGCTTACATTCTCATGGAGGAATGGTGGCAGGAAGTGGCTCTTTGACTCACTTTGGATGGTGAGTGGGCCAGAGGAGAGTAAGTAGATTTATGTTTGCCAGAGAAATTAGTTAAATTAATCATGGTTTCCAACTGGAGAGGAGTCTGTGTGTGTGTGTGTGGGGGGGCGGGGCTTGTAAATCAGCAAGATGACTGAGGAGGTATGAAGATGGTCCAGGAATAAGGGTGACATGAGTGAGTTTGGGTCAAGCTGGGGGGAAGGTCTAGAGAATTTAATTCTAGGGCAGGGTTTCTGCTCTGGGAGACCAGGCAGATCTGGGGGATGCTGAGGAAGAAAGAGGCAAGTCTACTTGTCTCAGTAATACTCAATCAGAAGAAAAGACTGACTTAGTACCTCAGCAAGAGCTAGCTAAGCAGTTCTGGTGTGGGTCCCTTCTGCTGTTAGAGATGCATTTTTTACACTGTAAAACCTCTTTGGGAGAAATGTGGACCAGATGGGCTCGGCAAAGGACTTGGGTTCAAATTTCAACTCTTCCACTTGTTAACATATGACTTGAGACAAATCTGTTTTCCTCTCTGGACCTCAGTTCCCTCCTCTGTAAAAAGAGGGACTTGGATGCAACAATCACATTATTCCTTTAAAGAAATCATAATTACAAATATATTTACATATATATTTTTATAGCAAGCCTTTGAGGGAGGTAGTGCTCAAGAATGAGGGAAAGGAGATTCAGCATTGGGTGCAAGGGTGGACTGAACGACCTCTGATGTCCTTCTGGAGTTTCTTTGGAGTCTGTTCAATGGATGCCTATTGACTCTACCAAGTTATTCTCTGTAGAGACATGCTTGCCTTCCCATTCTCCTCTGCCTCCTTCTCACTCATGAGATGTCCTCATTCCTTCTTATAAAATCTTGGCTTGGCCTTAATGTCTGGAGCTAGCTGAGCAAACAGAGTGCCCTTAATTCTGTGTTCCTATTACTCGGATTTCACATGAGGGAATTCACTTTTATTGAGACCATAAATATTGCATCCCCACCTCTCTGGAGTCCTTTCATCTGCCCAAGGCCTCCTGCTTCGAAGTCACTTAAGGTCACTGCATCTGGAAATAGGAAGCAGACTATGGGATTGCAGCTGCCAGGGATTGTCTTCTCAGGTAGCAGCACCATCTCAGCCATTGTTTGCCTACCTTTTGCCACATTGTCTCAGAATCCTGGCCATGAATCTCCCATGTGAGAAGGAACATTTGTTTTGATCATTGCCATCCAGAGTTAGATCAGGCACTGAGATGAATGTTAGGGAAGTGTAGACCAGTTGCACTCCTGGAAACCAGGTGTATTCAGTTGATAGGGTTCAGTAAATAGTAAATTGTCTACATCCCACCTGTGTGAACTGTTGCTAGTCCTCTTATGACTCAGTTTCCTTATATACAAAGTAGAGATTGTAACACTTTCACTATATAACCAAGGAACAAATTCCTGTTGAAGTGTTTCAGAACCATAAAGTACCAAATAAATGTCTCCGCGTGATGGGTCACTGAGTTTCAATGAATTATCCCACCCTACTAAAATCCAGATAAAAATCTGTACCCCAAGATCTTAACTAGGCGAGAACTCAACCATTAATCAAAAACTTTGGACTAAGTATGAAAAATTCTTGAGGCTGGGAACAGGGTGAAGTGACACTTCCCAGGAAATGATTTGGATTGACCAAGGAAGAGTGAATATGCTCTGAGAGTCATCTCTAAAATCCTGGGCCAAGAGATGGGGAGAACACCCCAACTAAATCCTCGAAGCAGGATTGAGCACTGAAGGGGGAGGAACAGAATCTTGGTCTCTCTTGCCCAAAGGAGTGAGGAACTCCAGAACACTGGCATCCAGAGGACATTCTATTTTCCCACAGTCACCCTAGCAACATTCCCAGCTGGCATCAACACCTTTCCCTTGAGACAAGAACCAGCTGGACACAGATTCAAGGCTTCACGAAGATCTAAGCACAGCAGATGACCAAAGAGCAGCTCCATGAAGGCTCCAATCCAAGGACTCCTGGGAACTGAGTTATCCTATTACTTCACCCATGCTCTAAGCCTGAACCCACTTTCCCCTGGATGAGTAGTAATGAGAGAGAGTATCACTGCTTTAAGCCAATGTCATGGTAGGATGTTTGCATTTCCTATTGTGATGAGTTAATAGTTTATTTTGATTCTGTCTTTTACACACAAAGGTGGTGGCATTCATGGTCTGGTATTCAAATACTATCTTGGAGAGGCCTCAGGCTTCAACAAATTTCCCCAAATTATCTATTGCTAGAATTTAGAATTCTACCTTTATAAAGTCATTAGTTTGGCTTAAGGAATCAAAATGTACATCATCGTGTGTGTGTGTGTGTGTGTGTGTGTGTGTGTGTGTGATGGATGTTCAATGACTATCTATAATTAATTATTTTTTATGTACTATTATCTAGTTCTCTAGTCTTTCCTACTTATCACAGGAAGAGAAGAGAAATAAGAAATGCTCCCACTCTCGGGAGGAAGGATCATGGATGTCTAGTTTATAGGAAGAACTAGAAAGCAAAGCTGCATTTTAGAATACCAAAATATGGAGTGGGAGAGCCATTAATCTGACAGGTTGGGCCTGGCCTCTCTTTTTGGCCCTGCCTTTGGAGGCCAGGGATGATCTTCACTGGAAACATAAACTACAAATCCCAAATCCCACATGAGGAGAAAAGGGAAGGAAGGGCTTGGGAAGACTTCCCTCCACATATTTACACCATCTATTCCCACCTCCTCTTGGTCCAGCCACACTGGCCTCCTGGCTACTCCATGAATGAAGGAGACCCTCCCTCTCTCTGTGATGTTCCTCCTTCAGGACGTCTGCCTCTGGACCTCTCTGACTTCCTTGAAGTCCCAACTCAAATCCCACCTTCTGCAGGAAGTCCTGTCCTCCTAACCCCAGTGCTTTGTCTCTCTCACTTATATCTTTTTAGCCTGCTTTGAACCTGTTTATTTGTTATCTCCTCCATTGGACTGTGAGCTCCTTGAAGGCAGGAACAGTCTCTTGCATCTTTCTGTGTCCCCAGGTCTTAGCAAAGAGTCTGACTGGCAGCAGGTGATTAATACTGATTAATTATTAACTCACCGATTGGCAGAACAGCTTGAATGTTCTAACACCTGAGAGGAAGGAAAACAATCAGGGAAGGAAGCCAGGAAAAAAAGACTTTCTGACTTTGCTCTATTGACAAGTATGAAACTGTCTGTCTGTCTGGTCCTTCTAAATGAGAAGTCAAAGTTATCCCTCTCCCTACCTAATCCCCACTCCAGTCTGAAGGGTCTGGGGGGCTCATAAGTAGACTGTGGAGTTCAAGGAGGACACCTCTCTCTTCCCAGACCGAGGAGATAGGTGCCAGATAATCTGCTGAGACTCCCCAAACTTACTTCCCACTTGGGGCCTTGTGTATCAGTTCCTTTCCCTCTCCCCCCTTGAATAGATTTGAAATTTGTAGCTGAAATTTGAAAGAAACAAAGGGAATGTGGAAAATGAACATCTGGCCATGCATGGAGCAAAGAAAAAAAGATTTAATTTTCTGGACCATGGCTTATGATTTTAGAACAATAGGCCCCTGCCAAGGAATGGAGCCCATCTTGGGAAGATGAAGAAAAATGTGTTTTGCAAGGGAGAGTCAATGACCTGGACCAGAGAGTCTTGTACTGAAATTTGAGGGGGAGAGACAAACTCCCAGATAACGCCATAAAAACAGACTACCCAGCAGGACAGCTTAGAGAAAAATACCACGGTGGAGGAGGCAACCAATAATTCAGAGAGGAGCACAATAGCAAAGCTCAAGAATCATAAAGAAAAGTATGAGTATTTGGATATGCCAGTGTAAAGAAAGAAACTGAGATTTGAATAAAAAGAAAGGAACTGTCTCCTACATTTCACCAAGACAGTGGGATAAAGCCCAGGAATCGTGAACTGTAGTAGAAGATGGGATCATGTCTCTTTCAGAATAAAGAGCTTTCTGATAGCATGGGAAGCCAAGTACATTTTTGTCAAGTAAGTCCACATCTGTATATTAAATGTGGAATAATCAAATGTGGATAAAAGGATCGGGAATAACCTTTGTGAGACTGCAGAAGAGCTTACCGATGCAGGTGAAGGATACAGATAATACTCTCCTGATCCAGATACTGCAACTGTTACAATTATAAAAATGAAAAACTGCCCAGACTAATGCCATGAGCCTTGTTTGACTTAGAGGTCATTGCTATCTCTCTCTATCTCCATCTCTATCTCCATCTCCATCTCCATCTCCATCTCCATCTCCATCTCCATCTCCATCTCCATCTCCATCTCCATCTCCATCTCTATCATCTCTATCTCTATCTCTTATCTCTCTCTCTCTCTCTCTATCATCTGTATCTGTATCTCTCTCTCTATCTCTTCTATCTCTATCTCTATCTCTATCATCTCTCTCTCTCTCTCTCTCTCTCTATCTCTCTCTATCTCCCCTATCTCTACCTAGCTAGCTATCAATGGAGCTATATCCTTCTCTCCTCATCATGTCATCTCTCAGAAGATAGAAGAACAAAGGAGGGCTGGCCTCTTAGATTTAAATCCCACCAATAAGGTTGATTTAAAACAAAGGGAGTCATTGGAAAAATGAACTGGAGTTTCTACTAGCAGAGGAAGGGACTAGTGAACATAGTCATGGATGTATCCTATACTTCAGGGAAATAGATTTAATAAAATAATAAAAAGTTATTTCCCCACAGCTAAAGGAAACTTGAATAAAAGAAGATTCATGCTTTAATTATGATTATGTGATCACAAATTTCTCAATGAGTGATCCTGTGAAAAGAAGCATCGCTAAAGGAATAAATGTAACTTCATAGAGAACTCTTTGATGGTCCCTGGTTTTCAAAGGTGGATGAAACATGTCTACTGGTCACATAGCACCATATATCGAGATGGCCAGTCTATAGGTCTTCCCCATCAGGATATATCTCTGAGCAAATGATGCAGATGAAGAAGTTGGCCTCAGAATTAAACAAGAGGGAGGAAGAATCCTGGATTGCCTTTCTGAAGTCCATCATTTTAATTCCAGGATTCCGCCAATGTGACTGTGTGGAAGAGAAATATGGACCACAATAGCTTCTGGAGAATTAAACCTGAACATTACACAGAAGGCCTCAGAGAGACTTTTGTGGGTGGGAGGAAGTTTTGACATAGAGTCCATGAAAATCTCAGAAGATCAGGAATCTAATATGCCATCAAGGAATTGCATGACTGGAAGAGACAGACTGGGCTGATTGGGAGGCTGAAGGGTAACAGGAAAATGAAGGACATGAGTGGTCCATAGGTACCCTGAAATGTCAGAGGAAAGTGAGGAAGGCCTCTATGGACCATACTGGATGTATCACCAATGGAGAATCCATGGAAGAACATGTGGAGAAGAGTCAAGCTCATAAAATGGACAGATATACTTAACACTTAGCACAGAGCTTGTCACAAAGGCAATTATTGTTCTTTGTTTTTTTACGAGGACAATGACATTATGGTTAATCTTTTAATTCAAGGGTGAACTGAAATTAAATGAGGCCAAATTGTCCAAAGTCATCAGCCTCTTTTTTTCCTGATTCATCAAAGTCCAGTAGCAGGACAAAGGTTAAGAAGACTGGGATGCAGTGGATGACCTTGGCATCTTCAATGTCTGACCAAGCTCTAAGTCTCGCTCCACAGCTGCCATCTTGGTTGTTGAGACAAATCGCTTTCATCCTCCCCTTCTGCTGAGGGAAGAATTCACATGACTTGGAGTAGACATCCCCCTACCTCATCAATGGGTTTGAGATCTGGTGCTCACCCTTAATCTAGCCCATTTGTCAAGAAGTTTTAGCACTGCCCATTCTTCTTGGAGCCACAGGTGAGAGTTGAGGGAAAGTGGATACCAAAGGTAGATGAGTCACCCCAAGAAGGTCTCATCAAGCCCTTCTACCAGAGATGCTGGTCCTTCAGGAATACCTCTTACATCTCAGTAGGCATTTAATAAATAGTGATTGATAAACATAAATGAGTAGCAATCTGCCTTGCAGGGAATTTCCAAATCCACGCATTTACTCCTGACTTTCCTGGTTTCCTTCGAATCTTGACTTCCATAGGAAATCTTTCCCAACTCCTATTCATTTGAGTGCCTTCTCTCCCTTAATGATTCCCTCTTTATCTTGTCCATAGCTTGTTTGTAGTTGCTTGCTTGTTTTCTCCTCCATTAGATTGTGAGTTCTTTGAAGGCAGAGACTGGCTTTGGCCTTTTTTATTTTTGGACCCTCCTGCCACAGGAGATTAAATTGAAATGATGAGCATGCTATCAGACTGAAGAAGAGAAGACCTCGGTAGAGGCACCTTATGTGATTTAATGTGGTTTGCCTGGATGCTCTGCGCAGTGAAAGATTCTTAGAGCAAGAAGCCTGGGGGGACAGCCCAGACAAGCCATTTCACTATAGACAGGCACTGAGTTAAGAAACTAATAAAAGTAAGCAAGGATTCCCAAGCCCCTCTTTTAGGCTGAGGAGACCGAAGGCCAGAGACAGGAAATGACTGACTTGATTCCATTAATGCTCGTGGGTCAATGGTATGTAGCCAAGGAGAATCATGCCTTGGACCTGTGGCTTCTGGGTGCCATCTCCAGACTTGGAAGCCTCAGAGTGTTCTGTGTATAGGAAGGTCTCTGTGCCACAGGTCAGAGGAAAGTCACAAGCCATTCTAGGCTAATGGAAAAAGAGAAGAAAACTACAATAGCCAGGATCCATTTAGAACAAAAGACACTGAGTATAGACCAGGACCAATACAGGAAAATCATAGAGCAGGGGAGGTGTTCAAAAAATCATTTTGGAAGGAAGGAGAGTCAGAGGGAGGGAGGGAGGGAGGGAGGAAGGAAAGGAGGGAGGGTGGAAGGAAGAAGGAAGGAAGCAAGGAAGGAAGGAGGGAAAAAGCAGGGTGAGAGAGTGGGAGGGATGGAAAAGAGGGGAGAAAAGAAAGGAAAGGGGAAGAAAGTATAGCAAACAAATTTTCTGAGCCTCAGTTTCCTTTTCAGGAAAATGAGGAAAAAATATCTAAAATTCACTCCCCTTGACCCAGTTGGGGAGATTCTTAAATGAGCTCATGTTTGTAATGTGCTTTGCAAGCCTAACTCTTCAGCAGCAGTTCCTCCAGATGGAACCTTTATTATACTCACCTCCCCACTCCCACGGCCTACAGTTAAGCAATTAGTTAACAATACTTTCTTTTTCACCATGGAAATGCCCTTCTGGATCTCCGGGGTCCCATACAGCAGAAAGACAACTTGTTGATCCAGGGTGCTGTTCCCTCAGAGATCTGGAGTCCCCCAGGGTGTGTGTGTGTGTGTGTGTGTGTGTGTGTGTGTGTATGTATGTGTGTGCATACATTCCTTCTTTCCATCAGCACTGTGCCGATGCCCTCCAAGATCCTCATCCAATGCTCTGGTTGCAGGCAGATGTGGTCCTGAGCACCCAGAACATGGGTAAGTGGGGTTCTGCTGATATGGAAAGCTTTGGGTGTGGGCCTTGTAACATGGGATGTCTCCAGATTGACTGAGCTAAAGTGGAATAAACTCATGGACAGATTGGTCTCCTCTAATAGGCTAGGTCTCTGGAGGAGTCATCAGCAACCATGTGTTAGGGGATGTTTTTGAGACTGAAAGTGTGACGTTGAGAACCACAAGAAGGGAAGTGGGGAGGTCCAGGCCCAACTCTTGGTTTTGCTGCTAATTAGCAGTGACCTTTTGGACAAATCATTTCACTCTGGGACTCAGTTTCAACATTTGCAAAGTGAGGTCATTGGATTAGATGAAATCTAAGATTATTCATAGTTGTAAAATTTGACTTGGTATATCAGGCCTGAAATAAGATAGATGGGCGACAAGTGACCCAGGAGCTCTCAGTGGAGAGGAGAGCACAGTGGATTAGATTTTCTATCCTTGTATCATCATCAAGTCCAACACTCCATTTCACAGAGGAGAAAATTGAGGTGATAGATCCTTGGGGGAGAGGGATCTGAGCTGAGCCTTGAAGGGCAAGAATCAGGGAGAAGGACTTTCTCTGAACAAAGGCCTGGCGGTGGACATGAACACAGCATGTTGGAACCAGTGAGATCTGCCTGGTTGGAGCAGGTAAGAAATAGTCTGCCTGGCTCAATGGGGTGATTCCTTAGGAAGGACAAGGTCTCTGCACTAAGTGTGGGACCACTAGGAGCTTTACAAGGCATTTAGTCCAATCTTCCCACTACACAGGGGAAGACTGAGACTTGGGGATAGTGATGGAGGAGTGATCTCTCCAAGGTCAATCAACCAACCAACAATTATGGAACACCTTCTACCTCCCAAGCACTAGACTGGCCTCTGAACCCAGGTCACTTGGCTCCCCATCCAGTCTTCCCCCTACCACATTAGGCCTCACACTGCTTTATGAAGAATCCTCAAGAGCGTGGGGCACCAATGAAAACCCAGAACCATGAATGAGCCTTGAAATCCCATTGCTAAGAGACAGACCCTGCTGGGCAACAGACAACAGGTGGCATTGGCTTTGGCCCACCAGTAGCCAGGTTCCATTATTTATCAAGCAAATCCTTGCCATCACAAAGGGCCTTTTGCCTTGCTGTCTACAATCTTCTCTATAGTCAGTCTACAAGCATTTATTAAACCTCTACTATATGCTAAGGGCTGGGCTTGTTGTCAGAAAACTTTCAACCTAATGAGGAAGGGAAAGGAAAAACAGCTATGTAGAAAGGAGATATAGCATGCATTAGAGCTAATGTACTTCCATCAGGAAAGTTTGGGAAAGGCTTCCTATAGGAGAAGTTTTCTGGGACTTGCAGGAAGTCAGGGAAGCCAGGAGGTGGAGGGAAAGATGGAGAGAATTCCAAACAGAAAGAACACTGGAATACAGTGTTTGGCCCTTGGTGGGGCTGCTTAATAAATGATAGATTGCTTCAGTGGAGCCCAGATGAGTCAGGAGAAGCCTTAGATTCCCCTAAGTAGATGAGGCTAGGCTGGCAGCCCCCTAGGACACTCAAGAGAATGGAGAGGCCATGCTGGGTTACTCCTGGGTACTTCAAGAAACTAGGGACTTCTTTCCAATTAGAAGACCCCAGGATCTGCAGAGAGTCTAGGTGGAGACTGAGGAAGCTTCACCAACATGAAGAGGAAACCAGTCACCTGTCCCGAGAATGGGCAGGAGGCTAAGCATCTCTCCCCAGTAGGTACAGGAGGTCAAAGGTGGACCACCTGAAACATCACTCAGAGAGCCAAGTAGATACACGGAGCTGATTCTCAAAGTCCTGTGTGGAGCCTTCAGCCCTCAGTTTCCATCCCAATTCCTCCAGAGTCTCTGACCTAGCTTATTCCTTGTCCTAAAATTCTCCTTCTCCTTTCTTTCCCCTTCCTTTGGCTCCTACAGAACTCAATGGCCTAGACCTGAAGAAATTCCTTCCTTTTCTTCCCTCCTTCTCCCTCTTCCTTCCTCCTCTCTTCCTCCTTCCCTCTCTCCCCTCCTCTACTTCCTCTTTCTTTCCCCCTCTTCCTCCCTTCTCCTTTGATCTCCTCACCATCTAGAATATGGAGAAGTCAACATGCTGTCCTTGACTCCACTGGACAGATTAGGGTAATAGAGTCATATTCATTTTAATTTCTTTTTGAGGCAGTCAAGGTGAAGGGACTTGCTCAGGGTTAGCAGGTATCTGAGTCTGGATTTGAATTCAGGTCCTCCTGCCAAGCAGATCTAGTGGTACCTACTGCCCCAGAGAGGTGCATATTCAATTGGAATCATAGGCATGCCATTCTTTCCTTCATTCATTTCAGTCAGTCAATGAGTCAGCAAACATATTTCAGACACTATCCTAGGCACTGTAGGGGGAAAGAAAGCCCTGTCTTCCTTTCCATGTTGATCAGGTACCTATAATGGGCAATACCCTTTAGGGAGTAAAAGGTGCAGAAGGCATCTAACTTGCTCTCAATCATTAAATTTTACACCTTTTGGCACCTCTTTTTTAAAAAATTTATTTCTTTTCAGTTTTACAGTTTCCCCCCTAATCTCACTTCCCTCCCCGCCCCAAAAGGCATTGTTAGTCTTCACATTACTTCCATTTTATATGTTGATCTAAATTGAGTGTTTGGCACCTCTTAAGCAAAGAGCTTTTGGCGGGTTATCTTGGGAACGTCACCCCTATTTCAAATGTGGTTCCTATTAGAAAATGTGCCAAGGGTACCCCTACCCTTCCTTCCATCAAGACTTTGGAGAAGCGAGCCTCTGGGATTCTGGGGCTTTGAAAGGCAGCGAAAGTGATGATGTGGAAAGCGAGTCAGGAAGAACTGAGTTAGAATCCACCCTCAGATATTTTCTAGTTGTGTGACCCTGGGCAAGCCATGTCTGCCTCAGTTTCCTCATCTGCACCAACCTCCCAGAGTTATCACAAGGATCCCATGTGCTTAGCAGTGTCTGGCATATACAGTAGGTGATTAATAAGTGTGCATTCCCTTCCTCTTCTGTGAGGCACTCAGTTTCTTTCTGATCTAACTACTGGCTTCTTTGGCAGTGTTCCTCCAACCAGAAGCTGCCCCATGTGACTGGACACAAGCCCTTGTGGATCTTCTAGTGCCAACCTTGATTTAAGGTATTTATTTTCTCATCACCGACTTGCAGGCTGTCCTGCAGCAGAGTGTGACCTCCGGGCCAGCCCTGGCCATCAGCTGCCCCTCCTTGACTCCCAGAATCCCATATGCCATGCTCATCTGTCAGCAGCTGGGCTCCAATGAATGTGTTTGTGTCTCCCACAAAATTAAACTGTCTCTCAAGCATGGAGAAAGGAGTGTTGATTCTGGATGGCCTTCTTCCTGGGAAGTGGGAATGGGCACATTATTTGGACAGAGCTCTGGACATTGGCTGAATGGGTCACTTGGGAAGGCTCTGCCTTGTTTACTTTTGTCTTTTATGGAGGGAGCTGACTGCTGGACCTCAGGCACAAAGTTAGGTCCATGGACCCTTCAACTCAGACCAGGCTCTGAAAGGTGGAGCCACATGGGGATTTCTGGGTGTTTCAAAGGCCCAAACAATCAAGCCAGAGAGGGCAGTGGCATCCTGCTTTGGAAAAAAGCTTCCAGAGGTGGCCTGTTGACTTTGCTGGGGCTCCACTCACATCCTACTGAGCTGGAAAGCAAGTTTTCCAGTGTTGCCTCAGAGATAGCTGATGGACCAGGAGGCTGAAGACTTGGCACATCCTCAGAAAGAGGACTTGGAGGGGAAGTGGTTCTTTTCAGGTGCAGCAAATCCTGGAGATTATATTCTGTGGCATGGGGTTTGTGCGGTTGCCCTGTTAAGAGAGCCATAATAATGAGACTCCCCAATACTAATTTTTTCATAATAATCAGGAAAATTCAGAAATTTATACCGATGAATTGACACAGTGGCCCTACCACACTGGCGCCATCTCCAAATGATGGCCTATAACTAAAAACTCTAGCTTAGGATGCTCCATTTGAGGAACTCGGCTTCTTCAGTTCCCTTTCATAAACTCATCCATCGTCCAACGCCCCATCCATCAATCAGTGAAACCACAAACATCTAGTAGGTATCTGATCTGCTATATATGTCCCTATGGTAGACACTGGACACACAAGGTGCTGATCTGCTATATATGTCCCTATGGTAGACACTGGACACACAAGGTGCTCACACTCTCCCTTTGGCATCTCATACCCATGCTTCAACGAATTCAGGATTCAACTAATCTGGAAGTCCAATGGGATCCAGTGAGGCATTCTGCAACCTCCCCTCTGCTCACCTGTTCTCTGTGACTGGTTTATTTGTCCACAAAGTCAGCCACAAGATTTCAAAGTTTAATAACATGGTGCTCTCTCAGGACCATAGAACTGCAGGGATAGCAGTGATCAGGGCACTTTACCAATCTTCCCTTTAGGTCACATCCTTACCTGACTCTTGTGCTACAGTTAGATGGGTTTGAATCCCAACTTCTCCATTTCCTAGTCATAACCACAGTCCCCTCCTCTATGAAATGGGAATAATAAGAACAGTTCTCCCATGCCATTGTGAGGGCAGTGCCTTATTAAGAGCTTAATGAGCACATGATATAATTTTTATTATCTCCTGGTTCAGAAAGAATCAAAGAACCAGCCCCTCTAAGGTGCTTCCCTGGGCCAAGCCCTGAGCTGACCGACTCTTAAGCTCCAGGGGAGAAGAGGGTGCCCATGTGAACCCAGCATCAGGTCTCAGCAGTTCCCCTAATTTTTTTGCTTGGTCCTCCACTTCTGTTCATGAGTGTACTCTGAATGTGGGAGGCGGTCCCACAGAGACCAGTTCCAAGGAGCAGCAAATTCCTCTTCCTCCTCGATAGACAAGGCCTTAACTGGAAAGAGAAGAAAGCTGCCTCCTGTCCTTAGCCCTAGTGTTCTAGCTGGAACTGAGGGACCCCAATGGCTCCCCCCATTCTAAGCAACCAGACACATTCCCCTGCGAGCTGATAATTATTATATTGTCAAGCATAGTTAAACGGGCAGGCACTTAGGGGTCTCTGGCCTCATTAGTACCAACCCATCAATTGAACTAAACACATATGGTGTGCTTGTGGAAGCTCATTTTACACAATGGGAAGCCAGAGGAAGACTCAGCTTGGGAACCATTTTAAATTTTCTTCAAAAAGTAAAGAGTAGGGACTTGAGGAGACACCAATGGTGGAAACCAATGGATTCCAACAGTTTGACAGCTTTAGAATGATGAGTTACCAATGGGTCCCTGTTGAAATCGAACCACTCAGCCAGTAAGGGAAGCTTAGCAGCTCGTTCATGGTGTCGTAACCACTAATTTTCATGAAAGGAGTCAAAATGGAAGAGCTTTACATGATGTGCTCTAGGTCAGGGTGAACCCCCCATATCTCAGATTGACAGTCATTAGTTAACATCAGAAATTCTCCAAAAGCATTTCTCTAGAACCTTATTCTGCAGCTGCTTAGTTGGAAGTGTCAGAAACTGAATTTTCTTTTCACAAAGCCATTTTCTAGAAAGGTCCAAATAATTAAAATATGCCTTTGGTGCTCGTGTTAAAACTGAAAGTATTCAGGGGCGGCTAGGTGGCACAGTGAATAGAGCACCAGCCTTGGAGTCAGGAGTACCTGGGTTCAAATCCGACCTCAGACACTTAATAATTACCTAGCCATGTGACCTTGGGCAAGCCACTTAACCCCATTGCCTTTAAAAAGAAAAAAGAAAAAAAAACTGAAAGCATTCAAGTTACTGAAAACTGAGGAAATGATTTAAGTTGATGCTCAGAATTACTTAACATTTTATTTTGAAAATACATTGGCAGGGCTTTGATTTGTTTTGCCTCATATAGATTTGAATATCAGTCAAATAAGGAAGCAGGCTTTCACTTTTTTAATACCTGGTTTTATCGTATTAGAAATAATACAATTTTATGTTTTGTTGTAGTTAGACATTTTTGCTATATAAGAAATATTTTTATTTTGTTGTATTAGAACATAATGGTGTATTTTTATTGTATTAGAAATTTATTGTATTAAAATTTTACTGTATTAGAAATAATTTCAATAACTATCACATGCATTTTTAAAGTTTGCTGATTTTTTCTCTAATACATTCGATAAATAAAAATAGTCCCATTTTCATGATGAACTAAGTTAATCTGTTAGGCGAGTAATTGAATTCATATTTTATGTTTAAGAACAATTCACTACTGTTATATAGCAAGGCTGACTCAAGTGAGGATAGCTCATCTCCAGGGATCAGGGGAAATTATTTACAGTGCCCATGATGGCTTGTTGGTCTGGCTATAGGTTGCTCCAGGCATCTGATATTAATTAAATTTGGACAAAGAAATGTAAAGTTTGCATTGTCATACTATCTCTCAACACCCACCCAAACTCTATCATCACCAAACCACCACAGTAGAAACAATAACAATTCCTTAAGACACTCTTCTGTGATTCGTTTCCATGGCATATGAAGAGCACCTTGCTGCCCATCCCTGGACCATATTTATCAACTGCAAAGTGAGAGGCCAGACCAGAAGACCTAGACCCTCTAATCTCTAGATAGTCATCTGAACTTTATGACATTCCAAGCTTGTGTCGGGGTTGCTCTGAACTTGGTATCAAAGCTTGTGGGTTGATGTGCCAGCTGGGTCACATACTAGCTATGAAAGGTGCTTCTGAGTGACTCTGTGGAGGATTTCCTAATTAGCTGCTTTGGATCATTGTCAGTCAACACTTCCCAAGTCCAGGCAAAAGGAATGAGGCCCCACTTGACTTCCCAACAAGAGGTTTTGAGAAAGTGGGTCCAAAGGCCATGGGACTGGATGGATTAACTTTTAGGGCTGAACAGGGTTGAACTTGATGGATTCCATTGCAAGTGTGCAGGGTTCTCAGGACGGTCCCCCCACAATTCATTTGAGCCTTCCTCTTGTTCCCTACAAAGTGTGGGCATGCATGCTAACATCTCATTAAGTGGACAACTCACAATTCCTGGTTGGTTTTCAGTGACTGGCACTACTTGTGCCAGTGTATGGCTTGCAGGGAACCACCCACTGTACCCGAGGAAAATGCCCTTTTAGGATTCCTCCTCACTTTTCCTATTCAGAGGACAGAGAAGAGAGCAGCAGAAAAGACAGGCTTAAGGCAGAAGCATGAAGTCCTGTCACATGCTCCTGTACAAGTTATCAAAACGAATCAGTGAAATGATAGACATCGTTGGTAGGACACATAAATATCAAAGGGAAATGTCCCTGCTCTCCAGAAACTGAGATTTTTATTGAGTTCAGAGACCAGAGACCAGGACAAGAGATGGGTGCCCCAAGAAAGTCATAGAGTTCTTGCAGAGGCACAAGGTAGGAGCTGATGACCTTCCCACTCACATGCACTCATGACACGAGGGGACCTGGTGACCATTGCTTCTGAGGGTCAACTTCCTGTTTAGAAGGAGAAATGTTTACATTGTCTAGGCCTTGTGATCTTTGTTTTTTTAAAAGGGAAAGATGGCATTCTGGATAATTTTCTGTCACCCAGCTATGAAAACATTAGACAGACAAAGAAAACTAGAGACTAATCTCATTCATGATCATCAGCAGGCACAGCCAAGATGGCAGAGCAGGGGAGCCACCCAGCTGAACGCTCCCAGTGTTTCCCTCCAAATGTCTTTAAAGTAACATCTCAAATGAAATGTTGGCGTAACAAAGCCAACAAAAGGTCAGAATGAAGCAGTTTTCTAGCCTGAGAAAATTTGAGCAGTTAGCGGGAGAAAAATCTGTGACACCAGGGCGGAGGCCGGTCCAGAGGGCAAATCTGGCAGCCCCAGAGACAACAAAAGCATCCGCTTTGGGAGCTCTCCGAGGGGGTCCAGCCACTGGTCAGAAATTTTTTCTGGCACTGGCTACAGCTGGCACTGATTGGCAAATCTTCTGCCAGTATGCAGTTCTCAATTGCAGTTCCAGAGCAGAAAGGAGTGAGAAGTATGGGGGGTATAGGGGTCCTGGTCATAGTTCCAAGGCAGAAAGGAATGCTGGCCCTTGTGGATGCAGGGGGCCAAGGCTCTTCCCAGGTAAACATCAGGTCATTGATTAGGAGAGTAGGGACCAGACCTCTCCCTGGATCACACCACCTTGGTAACACTGGAAACTTGCAAAGTCCTAGAAACTAGTCTGAAAACAGCTTAGTCTGAAGCTTGGGCAATGCCTCCCACCCCCATGTGAGCAGAGCTCAACTTTAACATAAAATTCAAAGTCAGGAAATAGCCTAGAAAATGAACAAACAACAAAAAAGAACATGACTATTAAAATTCCTTGTGGAAGAAAGGAAGATCAAGATACAAACTCAGAAGACAGGAATGTGAAAACACAAAGCAACCAAAAAATGGTAATTAAACACAAGTCCAATTAGAACTTCTGGAAGAGAAAAAAATTGGGAAAAGAAATAAAACTGCTGCAAGAAAATCTGAAAAGAGAATTAATAGGTAAAAACAAAACAAAAAAATTGAAGAAAATAGCATCTTAAAAAAACAGAATTGGCCCAATTCTAAAAGAGGCACTAAAATTCACTCAACAAAAGAACTCCTTAAAAAACAGTACTGTGTAAATAGAAAAAAATATACAAAACCTCAGTGAAGAAAATAATTCCTTAAAAATTAGATTGGGGGGGGGGCACCTAGGTGGTGCAGTGGATAGAGCACTGGGCCTAGAGTCAGGAGGACCTGAGTTCATAATCCAACCTCAGACACCTAATAATTACCTGGCTTTGTGACCTTGGGTAAATCATTTTAACCCCATTGCCTTGCAAAAAAGAAAAAAAAAATTAGAATTGGCCACCTGGAACCTAATGACTCTATAGACATCAGAAAACAATTAAACAAAGCAAAAAGAATGAAAAGATAGAAGAAAAGGAGAAATATTTCATTGGCAAAAATGGCAAGGAAATGGATAGAGGGGAGATGACTCACTGAAATCCATGATCCAAAAGACATCATATTTCAAGAAATTAAAAAGGAAAACTGCTCCAATAGTTTAGATCTATCAGGTGAAATAAAAATGGAAAGAATTCACTAAGAAATATTGGAGCCAAATTTCAGAGCTTCCAGGCCAAGGTGAAAAAGATTGTAACCCACCACGAAGAAACAATTCAAATCTGATGAAGCCATGGTTAGGATCACACCAAGTTTTAGCAACTTCCACATTAAAGTATCTGAGGACTTGAAATCTGCTGTTCTAGAGGACAACGGAGCTAGGATTACAACCAAGTTGTACAACTACTTCACAAAAAACTATAATTCTTCAGAGGGAAAAAGGACATTTATGAATTAGAGGACTTTGAATCATTTCTAATGAAAAGACGAATGAATAGAAAATTTTATATTTGGACACAAGACTCAAGAGAATCATTAAAAAATGGAAAGAGTAATAAGGACTCAGTAAAGTTAAACTGTTTACATTCTTTCATGGGGAGATGATATATGTAACTTCTAAGAACTTTTAGTTCAGTTAAAAGGAATTTACATAGGCAGCGGACATGGGTATGAGCCAATTCCGTTGGATAAAGGAAGGGGGAAAAGAGAAGGGGGAGAAGAGAAATGTAGAATGAAGGAGATTTTTAACATATAAGAAACACACAAGAACTTTTTTGGTGAGGAAAAAATGAGAGAGATGCAGGTAATGCTTGAACCTTATTTGCATTGGAATTGGTTTCAAATAGGAAAGATTATGTATATAAATTCAGTTGTGCATAGAAATCTGTCTTACCCAATAGGAAAATAGAAAGGAAAGGGAATAAGAGAAAAGGAAGGGGAGGAAGATAAAAGGGACGCATAGTAAGGGAGTCAGTAGTTAGAAGTGAATGACTTTTGAAAAGAGACAGGATTAAAAAGAGGATGAAGAATAAAGAGAAGAAAATGGGATGGAGAGAGATATATAGTCATCAACTGAATGGGATGAGTTCATCTATAAAACAAGTGGAGAGCAACACGGATTAGAAAAACAGCCAACAATAAAAAATATGCTTGAAACACAAAAATGTGCTAAAATAAATGGCTGGAGCAAAATCTTTTATGCTTCAGTTAATGTAAAAAAAAGCAAGGTTGGTGATCATGATCTCAGACAAAGCATAGCAAAAACAGATCAAATTAAAAAAATGAGGAAAACTTCATTTTTGCTTAAGGATACCATAGACAAGAAGGTAATATCAAAAATGCTCATAGTGTCTCCAAGAAAGGTCTCATTTCTCAAATATATAAGGAAATAAATCAAAATTTAAAATCGAGTCATTCTCCAAATAACAAATGAACAGGCAGTTTTCAGAAGAAGACATCATAGCTACCTTTAGTCATATGAAAAATAAATGCTCTTTTGACTAGAGAAATGTAAATTAAAAATAACTCTGAGGTACCCTTCACGCTTATCAGATTGGTGCATATGACCAAAAAGAGAAGGGGATGTGGGAAAACTGGGACACTGATTCGCTGTTGATGGAGTTGTGAATTGATCTAACCATTCTGGAGAACAATCTAGAACTATGCCCAAAGGGCTAAAACACTGCGTGCTCTCTGACCCAGCAATACCATTACTAGGTAAGAAATCAGATACAAAGGAAAATGACATTTATATATAAAACATTTACAGCAGCTTTTTGTGGTAGTAAAGAACTGGAAATTGATGGTATGCTTCTCAGTTTGAAGGTGACTGAGCCAGTTGCG
Organism: Macrotis lagotis; assembly: GCF_037893015.1. Lineage (NCBI taxonomy): Eukaryota > Metazoa > Chordata > Mammalia > Peramelemorphia > Peramelidae > Macrotis > Macrotis lagotis. The sequence goes on along the minus strand of NC_133662.1, from coordinate 270,559,122 downwards.
GCATAAGATTATGGTGAGTCCTACTGTGCGGTGGGAAATGACAGGAGGATAGTTTCAGAAAAACAACAAGAAAAAAGAAAAACAAGGCAAGAAGACTGGAATGAGCTGGTGCAAAGTGAAATGAGAAGAACCAGGAGATCATTGTGTATAGTAGTAACAATGTCAATTCCTGTGAAGCATCTGGTTATTCTGATCAATTCTGTGATTCAAGACAATTCCAAGGATCAATGAGAAAAAAAAATCCTCTATACCAACCAAGAAAAAACTGGACTCTGAAAGAAAATTGAAGTAAAATTTTCTCACTTTATTTCTTTGGGTTTTTTTGGTAATATGGTTACTATAGAAATATGGTTTGAGTGATTTCACATCTATAATTGATAACATATTGCTTGCCTTCTCCATGCATAGAGGAAAGGGTCAGAGGGAAGGAGAGAATTTAGGAGAGGATTTAAAAAGTAAAGTTTGTTTAAGTAAATAAATATTATTTTTTAAATGATCACTATTCAAAGATTTTTTAATAGTGGCAAACAAGGTCAATAAAATATTTTAAAATCAGCTATGATTAAATTAAATAAATGATTTATCCAAATAATTTTTAATGATTTAACATTAGGCAAAATGATCTATATAATGAATGAATCATATCAAAAAGAGGACTCACGTCAAAGATTGTGAGCTCTCCCTCAGCCTAAGCTATCCCTAGCTATGGCCTTGTGAACTAGCAGATAACTCTTCTGTCTGGATGCATCTGTGGTTCAAACATTGCCCCCTGCACAGATGAATTGTGGAGAGAGGATCTTTTTCTAAGTGAGGAAAAGAAATTCTCATCAGAGAGATCAATGGAACCATTGATTTCTGCTGAGAGGCAGCTGATGATAGACTGGTGTCATGAATGATCTGCCCCATTGAATCCAGGAGCAAACTCCAACCACCCTTGTATGAGGAAAGACACCATACCAATTTTGAATGCTTTTAGAGTTTTTAAGGTTTTCTAAAGCCACCTCTCACATCCTCCCTAGGAAGGAGATGCCAACAGTAACATCATCACTCCATTTGAAAGAAGATGAAATCGAGACTTAAGAAGGAGAAATTAGTGTTTATTCAAAAAAGATTTTAATTTTTTAAACTGAAAAGGTGCAGAAAAGTGTCATGATCACTCTCGACTCTTCATAATACAAAGCTGAAATAAATTAGGTATCTTTATTAACTCAACTAGGATGGGGTGGGGGTGGGGGTGGGGGTGGCTAGGGACTGCCATAGTCTCCAGACCTGAAGTCAAGAAGACACAGTCCTGAGTTCAAATCCAGCCCAAACATTTACTATCCATATGACCTTGAGTAAATAACTTAACCCTATTTGTCTCATCTATAGAATGAGCTGGAGAAGGAAATGGCAAACAGCTCCAGTGTCTTTGCAAAGGAAAGCCCATACAGGGTTCTGAAGAGTTGGACACAGATGAGCAACAACAAACAAAATGATCTCATAGCCAAAGCTAGGGATAGTTTAGGGAAAGGGAGAGCTCACAGTCTTTGACTATGAGTTCTTTTATTGTTATGATTCATTGTACAGATTTTTTGCCTAATGTTTTTTTTAGATTTTTGCAAGGCAAATGGGGTTATGTGGCTTGCCCAAGGCCACACAGCTAGGTCATTATTACGTGTCTGAGATAGGATTTGAACCCAGGTACTCCTGACTCCAGGACCGGTGCTTTATCCACTGTGCCACCTAGCCGCCCCTATTTTGCCTAATGTTAACACTGGTAAAACATACTACAATCCTCTTTGCCCTTTTTAAGTTTGTCTTTTTTTCTTCTTAAAATGTCTGATTTCATTTTTTGGTTTTTGGTTTTTGCAAGGCAGTGGGGTTAAGTGACTTGCCCAAAGTCACACAGCTAAGTAATTCAGTGTCTGAGGTCGGATTTGAACTCAGGTCCTCCTGACTCCACTGGGCCAACTAGTTGCCTCCTGATTCAGATTTCAACCTGGTTCTGCATATGTAATTGGAGCATAACAGGTCACTGAAGTTCTGACATTTCTCTCACCTTTTTTTTTTTTTGAACTCAAGTACTCCTGCCTCCAAGGCAGTACTCTATCCACTGTGCCACCTAGCTGCCCCTTCACCTTTTTTTTAAAGAAAAATTTTATTTATTTTGAATTTTACAATTTTTCTGTTAGTCTTAACATTGTTTCTATAGCATGCATTGATCTAAGTTGAATGGGATGAGAGAGAAATCATATCCTTAAGGAAGAAAAATAAAGTATAAGAGATAGCTAAGTTACATAATAAGATAGTTTTTTTTTTTTTAATTGAAGGTAATAGTCTTTGGTCTTTATTCAAACTCCAGTTCTTTATCTGGATACAGATGGTATTCTCCATCGCAGACAGCCCCAAATTGTCCCTGATTGTTGCCCTGATGGAATGAGTGAGTCCATCAAGGTTGATCATCACCCTCATGTTGCTGTTAGGGTGAACAATGTTTTTCTGGTTCTGCTCATCTCACTCAGCATCAGTTCATGCAAATCCCTCCAGGCTTCCTTGAATTCCCGTCCCTCCTGGTTTCCAATAGAACAATAGTGTTCTATGATATACATAGACCACAGTTTGCTAAGCCATTCCCCAATTGAGAGACATTTACTTGATTTCCAGTTCTTTGCCACCACAAACAGGGCTGCTAGGAATATTTTTGTACAAGTGATATTTTTACCTTTTTTCATAATCTCTTCAGGATATAGAACAAGTAGTGGTATTTCTGGATCAAAGGGGATGCACATTTTTGTTGCCCTTTGGGTGTAATTCCAAATAGCTCTCCAGAAAAGTTGGATAAGTTCACAACTCCACCAACAATGTATTAGTGTCCCAGATTATCCACATCCCTTCCAACAATGATCATTGTCCTTTCGGGTCACATTGGCCAGTCTGAGACATCTCTCTCATTCTGAAGGTGGTGGAAGAGGGTATTGGTCTCAGGGTGGGGCTGATGGTCTCAAGGCTGACTCAGAGTGGCCTACAGTTGACTAAATCCCCCAAACCCTTTTATTCTCACACGAAGTGCCATCTACTCCCCAGTTTTGTGAGACTGACTTTTGGAGTCCAAAGGTAAGACTTTCTGTTGATGCCCCATAACTTGCGTCTGCTTTGCTTTTCTGGTTGGCCAGGATGGTCACCCCCCCCTCCTTTGAGCAGCTCCTTTCCAACTCTGGGTCACCTGTGTGGTGTCCTAGAGGCCTTCAGCCACGTTGTTGCTGCTGTGGCTCCCTTCTGTTTCTGTCATAGCTGCCCCTTTCTGCTCCTCCCCATGGTGCCTGCAGTGAAACGGGATCTGTGTGTCTGAGCTCCCTCCCCTTCTCTGCTTGGGTAGCTAGGCTCGCACTTACCTGTGTTTTTCTCCAAGCCTGTTTGTTTATCCACCTGTCTGGCACTCATCAACACGGTATTTGGACAGTGTACAAACTTTGAAAACAGTCAACATCCTTTCAGAAACAGACCCAGTTTGGAATCACTGCTTGACTTGTGTAATATAAACACCTGACTCAAGTTTTAATTGGAAATTAATTAGGGATGATTAAGAGTGCTCACAAAAGCATGAGTTATTAGCATGGAAATTAATGGGTTATAGATGCAGGCCCAGACGTCCCCTGGACGGGTCAGACAAATCTCTAGGATGCTAGGCTACGAAAGTTTCTCCAGATAACTGACCCTTACTACTGCCCCCTCTCCCTAGAGCAGTGGCCAGAGGGCAGCCGTCTCCCAAGACTCTCCAGGTCAAAGTGTCTTGGAGCTCCTAGTCATGAGCACCATGCTGAAGCCGCCCTTCCAGGGTCTGTGGAAATGACCCCAGCTGACCAAAGGTCCTCATTTGGGTGAGACCATCCAAAGAAGGTTGAGAGGGGGAAAGGGGAATGTTGACATCTTGTCCTCTCCAAGAAGCAGCACTGGGATGTTCTCTGAATACAGAAGAGAGTTCAGGGGAGAGGAGTGAGAGCTGGGGGAAGAGAGAAGATCCACATGGAAGACAGGTAGTTGTAATGGTGTCACCCCATCGGACCAGCAGGGCAGGGAGGATTCTCTCACTGACACATATCAGGGGCATGGGAGCGATGAGCAGGACTGGCCTTTGTCTAAGTGGCCATTCCTGCAGGAGGACCTTCTCAGACTTGGTGGCTATCATTGCCTTCTCCTCTGAAATGGCCTAGCTAGCTAGTGGTAAAGATGGTGTCCAGGTGCACACACACTGTCTCCCTCCACAGAAGGCAGTCTTCCTGGGGGCAGGGGGCCAATGGGCCACAGGCCCTCAACAACTCCTTGTTCGATTTTTGAGAGCTGAAATCAATACAGAGTAGAGGAAAGGGGGATTTTGTCCCACGAATAGAATAGTCCCACTTCCATCCAAAGCAGCCACTTTCCCAAGGACTGTCTTTACTTGGCAAGGCTGCTGGACCAAAGTGTTTCACTCCAGTGGCCACCAAGTTGTATAGACGTCAGAGCATTGACCAACCCCCAGCTCTTATCCTGGCTTCTCGCAGGACTTGAGACAACTCACTTTACTTGGTCACTTAGTGTTTGTTCCATGTCTGACCCATCAAGACCCATAAAGAGTCTGTCCAAAGAGGAAGCCTGGCCACTCCTTATTCATTCCAGGGCCTTTCCTCTGGCTCCTTCTAGAACTGGTGTGTGCACTTCTGTTGGCTTGTTGTCTCCCTCATTCAGTGGTGAGCTCCTTGAGGGCAGGGACTAGCTTTGGCCTCTTTTTGTATCCACAGACTTGGCAGAGTGACTGGCCCATAGCAGATACTTACACGACCATCTTCTCAAGCTAGATTTTCTCAATTACTTTGACTGGTCTTTATGTGTGAGCTATTCAGTGGCTCCCTCTTTATCTTGGTGTGGTAGCCAGAATGGCCACAATCCTCCAGAAGAAGTCTGACCAGAGAAGACAGTGTGATTCGTAAGGAGAGATCTCATTTTCTTGCTACCACCTAACCTAACTGTGCTTAACTTTTGTCCACCAAGACCCCCAGATTAGTTTTACTATCTAATAATATCTCCCGCATTCTAGACTTGTGATAAACTAGGAATGGGGATTAGAACTGCTTTATCGGCAACTCCCTGGTGACAAAACTTTCTCTATTGGTGCAGGATCCCATGTTCCCTGCAAGTTATAAAGTTACCTGCTTAGCATTACACAGAATTTGTCAGAGTTCGGACTCAATGCAAGTATAACTTTGTACATTTATCCCTATGAAATTTCAAATGATTTGACTTCATCAAATGGCCTAACTGGTCAAGATATTTTCTTGTACACTTAACACTGTATGTTTAAATAATTGGCATCCTCTCCTTTTGCCTAAGGATTAACCTAATTAACGTCATGTTCAATCCATCAGCTGTTTTCCAAGACCTGATAGCCATCAAACTTCCACCAGGACTTCATCCTTCCCAGATTTTTTGAGATCAGAAAAGTAAGAGATGGTCCCTGGTGCCAAACAACTCACATTCTGATTAAGGGAGATATGCTGTATGGGGAGGGGCTCCCTAGGGTGGGTGTTTGAAAAGGCCTGGTGGTCTTTAAGAAAGGTTTAACAATATCATCATGTAATGCCCACCCTATGGCTTTATAGAGAGGGTTCAGCAACAGGGAAGACAGGAAGGCCTGGTGGGTTGGAGGGAGAAGCAACTTGTCAGTCGGTCAACAAATATGTACTCTGTGCCAGTCACAATACCAGGTTCTGGAGGAACAAAGGAAGGTAAAAGGCAGTCCACGTCCTAGAGGACTTCATGATCTGGGTGGTTTGAGGTGTCCTGAGATGAAAGATGCTAAGATTGAGCCAGGGGACTTTCATCTGACACGGAAAGACTTTGGTTGGTCTACATAGTGTTCTTAGCTGTGGGGAGTCAAAGACTTGAAATTAGACACATCCCCTACCCTCAAGGAACTTAAAATCTAGGGAGAAGGAAATATTTAGCCATAAATAATGATAATACAAGTTAGAATAAGGTAATAAATCAGAAAAGGGACCAGATATGAAGTTAGAAGGATAGAATATGAATCTCAGCTCTGCCCTTGGTTATCTATGTAACCTTGGGCACTTTTCTGGGTCTCAGTTCCTCCTCTGAAAGATGAAGTTGGCCCAAGGACCTCTGAGGCCCTTCCAGCTCTGTGTCTGTGAGTACAAAAGGCTGAGCAATATGGGAGTATAAGGGTTTGCTTTTAAGTGGAGAGGTCAGGGAAAGCTTCAAGGAAGAGATGCTTTTAGCTGGGATTTGAAGGACAAGAAAACTCTCTATAGACAGAGATGCAATAGGATGTCTCAAGTGTGAGGGATAACCCCATCCTCATACTGACACAGAAGAGGGAAAGAAAACGAGCAGGGAAACAGCCAGAAGTCCAAAGGACCTTGCCTGTAGAGTACCTAAGAGTGAAAAATAAGGCACGATTGTAGAGGGTGGAGAGGTAGTATTGAAAATCAAATCTGAAGTTCCCCCAAAATTATGCTGGACAGGGGAAAGGGTGGATTTGTCACCAAGGACCAATCACCCTATGCTGCTGACAATGATCATGAACACCATCTTTAATTGGTCATAATTGATAGGAGCAGTGGGTGTGTCTCAACTAAGACTCCTGGTTTTGCCCACCCCTAGTTTCCTCCCAAGGCAATGGTAGGGAAGGCGTCCTCTTCTGCCTGCCAGTTCTTAGCAAAATGCTTTCTCTAGTTGGCAATTCCCCCCTCCCAAATATGTATATAGAGAGGAGTTCTAGATATAGACCAACATTGCCCTGTCTTGTCCTCACTGCATAAAAGATTTAAGAGGAATTTCTGGAATACACAATCCCTGTGAGCTCATTCCTCCCACCTCCCTCTGATGAACTCAGTTGGCAGGGTACCCCATTCTCAAGCCTTGCTGGCCTGATTTTTAAGCAGCCTGAGCCCTGCCCTTCTCCTTGGGCCCCCTCATCTGTTGATAGGGTCAGTGAGCTGTGACTCTAGCCCTAAAGAGAGATGGAGGTCTGGTAAAGAAGAGACAAGGGGGTAAAACTCTTTCAGATTTCCCCTAGCTTATTATTCTATGAATGAAATAATCCTGAGTGGAAGGGATGGTAGGGTTCCCAACTTATCCAAAACTTGAGCCCTCCTTTACCAAGTCCTCTGGGTGAGCAGTATATGGTATCAATCTATCAGTGTTCATTTGGATTCTTTTGTGTGCATATTTGGGGTTGAGTGGGAATAATGAGGGGATACTCCCAGCTCTGAAAAGACCCTTCAAAAACCTCAGTAGAAAATATATTTATAGCAGTTTTATCAATTGAGGAATGGCTAAATAAATTATGGTATATGGTTGGAATGCCATAAGTAATAATGAGCAGCAATGATTTCAGAAAACCTGGAAAGACATATATAAATGGATGCAAAGTCCATTGAGCAGAACCAGGCAAACATCGTACACAGTGATAGCAACATTGTACAGAGATCAGCTATGATAGGCCTGGCTCGTCTCAGCAATACAGGCAATTCCAAAGGACTAATGATGAAGCGCTCTATCTCCAGAGAAAGAACTGATATTGAATGAATACAGACTGAAGCAGATTATTTTTCACGCTTTCATTTTTTTCTTTTATCCGAGCCTTCTTGCACAAAATGATTAACGTGGAAATGTTTTACATAATAATTGCATACGTTTAACCTATATCTGATTGCTGACAGAATGGGGGAGGGGAGGAGAAATAGAATGTGAAATTCAAAACTTTAAATCAAAATATTAAAAAATTGGGAAAGAAGAAAAAAGAAAATATGTGGAAGAAAAAAACAGTTCATAAAATTGAGACTTGGAATGGTTCACTACATTTTTAACCCTTAGTTTTACAGATAAGGAAACTGAAGCCCAGAAAGAGGAAGAAACAGTATCCACCCCCCAAGCTCTCCCCTGGCTCCTACCTTGCATAACAGCTCACAACCCTCTGCTCAGAGTTGGGAGATGTGAACCATCATATTCATGGACGGCTTCCATATTGAAGAATGTGTCCTTAATACTAGCATGTGAGGGCCCTGCAGAACCAGGATGATAAGGAGAAAGGACCAGTTCCTGGCTTAAGAAGATGGAAGGAACAGAATGAGAACTTTTGAGGGAAGGAGTGGAACTCGGATGTCAAGAAGACTGGAATCGGATCCAAAATTTCAGTGTAAAAATGGATGTTTCCTTTCTAGAGCTACCAAGTTATTTTTACTGCAGCCCAAAAGAAAGTGGGAACGTGTCCTCTTTTGAATACTCTCCTTCTGTTTCAGGAAATCCTTCTCACCAGACCCTGCTCCTCTTTTCATCACCTTCCTTCCCCTGAGCTGTGGTCCTGCCTGCTCCATGGAGAGATGCCGTAGGAACTGAAGCTGAAAACTTGTCACACACGTCACCATGGGCTTCCCTCTGATTTTATAGGTGAGGAAACTGAGGCCCAAGAGAGGAAGTCCTTGTTTAAGGTCTCCCGGGGATAAGGAATAGAATTCAAACCCAGGACCTCTGCCTCTGACTCCATCACTGATCTCTGAAACTGTGGTATAGCCAGGACCAAAGTCTTGTCCCTGACTTCCAGGTCAGGGTCCTTTCCAGTCCTTATACAGGCTTCCTCTCACTAAGCTCTCTTGCTTTCTAGGACCTTCTCATAAGACGCTAGAGGAGACATGAGAATGACCTGCATTTGTCCTGGTACAGCAGGAGTGGAGGTGAGTGTGAGTGGGTGTGGAGTACTTGGGGGTGGGGGCAGGGATAAAGGGGAACACGCCAATGAGGGATGCCAAAGAGATTTCCCTCAGCTGGCATGTCTGAGCAGGCAGGCTGTGGTAAGGTGGAGACATGATGAAACCCGCCATGACATATGATGACTGAGAGTCTCACGCTGTCCTTGGGCATCAGGGTGAGGGCTTCAATTCTGGGCACAGGGGTGCTCCACCTTTCTCATTGTCACAGAAAGGAATATCCCAGATGTAGAGTCATAATTGGAACCCAGGTCTACCAACTCCTAAGTCAGTGCCCCACCCACTGCCCCCACAGAATGTTCTTGGGTGGGATAGGAAGAACAGAGTTGCCTCCTTCCTTTGGCCACTCCTGGCTTTGGATGAGCCCCTGGGTGCCCTTGAACACCCAGAACCTGCTGTCAGAACATTCAGAAGCACCCTGGGGTCCAGCCCTCCCTTCCATCTGCAATCTTCACCTCTCCCTCCCATTGACTTGGAAGTTTTCCAGCCACATCGGGAAGGGAAGGCATTCTTTTCTTCGGCAAAAATCCTTCCAGCCTTGGACAGCAATGTTTGCTGTAAGAAGGGAACAGGAGGCGTCTTCCTTCACTTCTTTTTCTAATTGATTCAGCACTGGAGGGTAATTAACCTAAAAAAAATGTTTACTGTATGGGAAATATATCTCTGAGATAGTCATTTGAAAGATGAATGCATATTAAATTAAAAATCTTTCTCTATTTGCTATTACCCTCTCCAAGCATGGCGAGGCTCTATATTGGGCTGCTCGGATTTGCTATCATTAACTTTTAAGGTCTCGAGCCTGTCTGAGGGCCTTAATTTCCTGGGGAACATTTGGGAGCCATTACATAGCCAATGTTATATCATTAATGTAATTATTGTCAGCATTTTCATTTGGCTTCTCTTTTCCTATAGCTGAAGTGTCGGTCTAATAGAGCCTGAACCAAAGAGGCAGCATCGGCCCATCCATTGCAGACCAGGCCTCTTCCTGCTTTCTTCACCTTCATTCTGCCACTGTAGGGTTGAGGCATGCTGACACAAGTAGTGTGGTGTCCTAGAAACCGGCCGGGCGGCCAGGTGAAGGCCTGGGCCTTTGGGGTCATCGGAGAATGCGTGTCCCAGTTCACACATCAAACTCTCGTCTGGTCAGCATTCTCTCCTCCTCCTCTACCCCTTGGGGGAACTTGGGCAAGTCATTTTCCCTCTCTGGGCCTCAGTTTCCCTGCTTGTAAAGGGTCAGAGTAAGAGCTGATGGTATCTGTGGTCCGGTTTAGTTTTAAATCTAAGACTCTGTGCTTTGTGTATCCTGAGCAGATAGATTCAGTCTATGGTCTTATGCCCCAATGGGAAGGACCTCGAAGCCCTAGCATCTCAGAGCTGGAAAGGAGCCTCTTTGAAGAAGCATCATCTGAATCCCTCCAGAACCCACTGGAGCAGCATCTTTCACAGAGGGTCCTCCAGGCTCTTCTCATTGGTGAGCTCTGAGGAAGATGAAGCTGCCTCCCCTGCTGGACAGGAACCATTAGGAGCACGCCAAAGGGTGATGAGGGAGATAGGATTCGACCCCTTATATCATGATGCTCATTCTTACTCCTACAAAATAAACGATCCTTTGGCCACAAAGGCATTTAAAAGAATGCAGACTTAAGAAAGTGTTGATGACCTTTGGGTTTATTTTAAGAGAGGTCTGATTGTATGGCCATCATATCCTGTACTGATGCTAAGAGCAGATTTTCAGAAAAAGATCTGAAGGTTTCAGTAGACTATAAGCACTAAATGTGCACACAGTATGTAAAAAAACCCAAACTAATAGGGTCTTAAGAAGCATCATGTCCAGGACGCCAGTCCCACTACACTTGGCCATTAGACTTCCCTGGAGTGCTCTATTCAGTTCTGATTACCATGGTTTAGGAAGGCCATTGGTAAGCTGGAGGGTGTCCAGGGCAGGGTGCCCAGGATGGGACAGAATCTTGAATCCATACCTTATGAAGCTCAGTTCATTAAACTCTTTGTGTGTTTAGTCTGGAGCCAGGATTAAGAGGCAGGGTGGGGGATGACGGGAATCTTCAGGGATCAGAAGTTCTGTCCAAAGAAGACTATTCTTTTTGGTGCTGTAGGTCAGCAACAATGGGCAAAAAGCTACAGAGATGAAAATATTGACTTCGTGGGAGAAGAAAACTTCCTAACAATTCAACTCATCCCAAAGCCACCTAGACTGCCTTTTGAGGCAGAGGGTGCACCTTCCAGGAGAGCCTGCAGATAGAGGGGATACTCTTCAGGCCTGAATTGAACTGGAAGCCCCTTGAGGTCCCTCCTTCAAATTTGGTGATTCTGTCATCTTCAGATGAACATGGCATCATGAAAGTCAGAGTCTTTCTATCCTCTCTTCCTCCTCAGACTACATAAGAGAACTCCATTGTCTTCTGTGCTCTGCATTATGTATGGAAAGTACACTGATGCTCTAAAATGCTAATGGAAAGACAATCTTCCTCAAGTTAGAGCTGTCCAGCAGTGGGATGGGGGATCTCCCCCATCCCCAGAGGCTTCAGGGAGAGCAATTATGTGTCTGTGGATGTGGAGAGGGTAGTAACAGGGGAGTTCCTCCACATTCAGATGTGGGTTGGACAAGATGACCTCTGAGGCTCTTCCACCTTCAATATTATAGATTCTGGGACAATCTAGAAGACTCTGGGAAAACCTAGTGGGGAAATGGCCACTGAACCATCTCCATGTTACCACTGTTCTTCAAGGAAAACTTCTTTCTGAGGTAGAAGAAGGGCCAGGGGCTCCAAAGGCTTCCCCCTCCCCAGTGCTCAGGCCTAGGCATGGTGCCCATGATGTCTTTCTTCTGAGCATCTTGGTGCTTAAAATCAAATCAAAAGGAATGTATTTCTGAGCCTACAATATCCCAGGGACTTCACCCCAATGCCCTTCCTGTTTTTCCAGTCTGCTCATACTTCATCCTCAGATCCACACTGCCCCACTTGCCATTTCTCAAACACAAGACACTATCTCCCATCTTCATGGCTTATACTAGCTATCTCTTTTGCCTAAAATTCTCCACCCACCTATTAGTTTCCACCCAACTTCCTTCAAGTCTCAGCTCAAACCTGCTCTTCTGCAAGAGGTCTTTGCCATCCTTCACACCTTCCCCTCTACTCTTGATAATTCTGGTGGGCACCTGGCAACTGGCATACTATCTCTCTCCCAATAGAATGGGAACTTAATGAGGGTAAGACCCATATGGTTGACTTCCTGTAATCCCAGGGCCAACACAGCACTTAGAAAAGGATCTGTGGTGAAGGGTGGCAAGAAAGGCTGAGCTGAACCTCTATGACCCAACTCTGCCTCACCTGCTCCCCCCTCACCACACATCCCTGCCACGTAGAGCATAGTGATTAATAAATGCTTATAGACAGGTCCACTGATTTAGGAAGACATAGAAGAAAGGCTTTGCTCCTTTTTCACTATTGGCAAAGCCAGCTGGGTCATAGGCAGCTCCAACAGAGGAGGGAACCTGAATGTCCTTTCTATGCTCGCTAGTCTAGGATTTAGAGGTTTGGGGACAGAGAGAACAAGACACTGTAATCAACCAATAGCCCAAGGCTTCTCCAAACCTCCAGACCCCTCTGCTTGGCTTGATTTTAGAGTCTTAGTTCAAATATGGCAGGTCAGTGCCTTTGGAGTCAGAAGGCCTGGGTTCAGATTCCATTTCTGATGCTTTTGTTCTCCCCGGGTGGCTTTGGACAATTTCAGTTGACCTTGCTGGGCCTGGGGGAAGTGGGAGGAGGACTGGATCAGATGACCTTGAAGGGGAAGCTTGGTTAGTGGTATGAATCAGTCAGATACCTGAATTTTAATCTGACCTTCAGAATTCAGTACCTCTGGGTATCCTGGACAAATCACGTCTCCTCACTCTGCCTCAGTTTCCTCTTACGTTAAGTGAAGATAAGAATAGGACCAAATTTGCAGAGTTATTGGGAGGATCAAATTAGATAAATGATGTCAGGAATTTTGCAAGCGTCCGTCACTACAGAAATGTCCATAACTTAGCAAATTTATTGTTATTGTTATTTTCTTCTGCTATGAAGTCTTTCCTTTCAATCATAGTGCTATGAATTATGAGAATTTCTCTTTGTGACCTCTTGAACCCACCAAATAAATCCCAAGTGAAGCCCATTTCTAGGTTTCCCTAGATGTGGGTAAAGAAGGTCACCAGCTCCTGTACCCTATGCTGAAAGGAGCACAGATAACTAGCTACACACCTGCCTGAAAAAATGCAGAAAACTCCCAGGAAATTCTGACCAGATTACAAACAAACAAACAAAGCACATCAAAGCAGCCACATAGTCCATCAGCTTCCCTGGAAGGGAACACATCTGGGGAGGTGATGACCCAGAAATCTCTTTTCCATCAAACTTGCACTGTTTGGGTCACTCATTGGTTTTGCTCTCCAATTATGAGACTGCCCAAGAAGAATGTGGACAATCCCTTTCCTACTCAAAGGAACTCTTTAGAAAACTTTCAGTCTGAAAGGCAAGATTCCCCAAATTCTAAAGCTGGAAGTTACCCACAGGGCAATTCCCAAAGCTGATGGTGACCAGAAACTCTTCAAACTCTGCTGAAAAGGAAAATTCCAAGATCAATCTGACAACTGAATTCAAAATTCCCTCTTGTTCACCCAGAAGTTTGGGAATAATGAACTGCTCTCAGGTCAAATACAAGCACAACCTCAATTTTGCTTCTTCTATAAGTCATCATTAGTGATTCCTGGGGGTGAGAACACCAGGCATGCCATAGATTTGCTGCACCCCCCTAAAAGTCTTTTCTTCTGTCCTGGTGATCTTATTTGTCTCCTCAAAGTGAGACAGAAGAGAGGGTTGGAAAGGGAAAGAGAGAGGGAGAGGAGGGAGAGAAGGGGGAGAGATACCTAGTTTCATAGATAAATACATAGAGAAGAAGAGGAGGAAGAGGAAGAAGAAAAAGAAGGAAGAAAAGGAAGAAGAAAAGGAAGAAGAAAGTCTGTTTATAGACCATGAAGAAGGACAGCTTCTCCATCAGCAATAACAAATTTCAAACCTCAGGCAGGAGCTACTTGTGTCATAAAGGCACACAGTGAGCATGGCCACTTGTGTCCCCTTAGATGCCTACCATCCAAGGACTACACTGTAATCTCAAATTGTTTGGGAAAGACATCAAACTGATCCAGAACTCACTTGCACAAGCCCCCCTATCCCTGTCCTTTCCTTACACCACCAGGACTGATGCCCATGACTGTTTCCTGGCCCCCAGGGTGGTTGTAAGGCACAAATAGTAAGTATATTTGTCTAGTGTGCTTAGCATAGAGCCTGGCCCATTGAAGTAGGTTGGAAAATGCCTATTCTTTTTCCTCTTTTCTATTGCTAGTCCCTGGGACAATGACAGAACACACAGGGTTGGAGGTCCTCCAGGGCCCTATGCTTCCAGCATCCACGTGAGATCACAGATCATTCAGTTCAGTGTTTAACCTAGATCCATAGTGAGCCACATGGTGAGCCTCTGCCCCTCTTTCCAGTTGAAGATTTCAGTTCCATTGGGCTTGAGCACATCTTTCCTAGACTCCTTGTTCCCACCAGATAGCTATCCCATTCGTCCAAATATTAAGTACCTATTGAACTGATGTTTTGAACCATTTATAGCAAATGATTTCTTACTTGATGTCTTTGTTTAACATCCTTAATTTCTGGCTTTATTTCTTTTGTCTTCCTATTACACCTTGTAATCATGTCGATGATAGCTCTTGTACCAACTTCCGCTGTAATCCCACTGCTAACATTTCTCGGCAACTGGGTTAGTTCATTTGCTACAAAAAATGTAATTGCATCAGCCAACTCAACACTTGATTGTATCTGTTTTGTTTTTAAGTTTTATTCTCGGGCATTTGACTTGTGAGGGGGAAGAGGAGGAAGGAGAACATTCCAATCAGGGCTTCTGTCTTAATTCATCAGATCCCATATTTGAGCAAGGAGGGCTCCAGGCTCTTGAATCCAACAAATCAAGAATCTCTTCTCCATTATCTCCAACAGGGGCTCAACTAGACTTTGTTTGAGTACCTCCATTTGGGGGAACCACAACCCACTTTAGATAGTTACAGTTGGTAAGAATGCTTTCTTTATATCTAACCTAAATTTCTCTTCATAATTTTTCTCTTAGAAAATAAATCCTTTGAAGCAAAGCATTAAAAAAATTAATTATATCTCCAGTTCTTAGTACAGGGTTTGGTACACTTTAAGTAATTAATAAATATTGTGTGAATGATCCCAATTCGGTGGTCTGGGGTAAGCAGCATAATAGTAATGCCTCTTCCCTGGAGCAGCCCTTCAGATCCTTGAAGTCGGACAGTCAGTATATTGGTCCAGATTCTTCTCCAGGCTACATGTGCCCAGAATGAAATTATGTAATCGAAGTTATCAGAGAGGCCATTTAATGAAATAGTCATGAAACCTGAGTTTCGCAGAGGACCTCAGAAGACCTGGAGCCAAACCTCAACCTGAATCCAGATCTCCTACCATTCCATCCTAGAGCAGTGGTTGGCCAGTCCTTGTCAGAAGCCTCCTCACACAGAAGGACCTTCTTCCTCCACCTGAGGTAGTTTATTTCCCTTATTGGGAAGTTTCCTTTCCTTACTTTAGAATTTGCCTCTTTGTACCTTCCACAGGTTAACCTGATGGCAATTCTGCCCTCGGGGGATTCATCAACTATTAGCTGTGGTAGAGACCTTAAGAATTTCCAAGGTGAGGGCAGTTAGGTAGTAGATAGAGCACTGGCCCTGGACTCCAAAGGACCTGAGTTCAAATCCAACCTCAGATACTTAATAATTACCTAGCTGTGTGGCCTTGGGCAAGCCACTTAACCCCATCGCCTTGCAAAAACCAAAAAACCAAACCAAAACAACAACAAAAGAATCTCCAAGGTGATTTGAGACTTATAAAAAACTAAACTAAACAAAAGGCAAACAAGTCCTGAGAGGAGAAACCCAGGGAAGTAGGTTGCCATTTCTCAGGAAGGGATGGATGGGTTCCAGTTCTGGCCATTGAAGTAGAGAGGTGACATTTCAGAGATAACAGTGGATTGGAAGCAGGGGGATCGTTTTAAATTCCTATTCTGCTTACTTGGTTCCTGAGTGACTCTGAACAGGTCCTCCACCTCTGGCCTCAGTTTCCTTATCTTGTAATAAGGGAGTAAGACATAAGGACTCTAAGTTCCCTTCCAACTCTAACTCTGATCTCACACAGAGAAAACTAAGATTTGACAAATGCTGCTCTGATTGCTATCAATGAATTTCCTCTCTGGACCTCATTTTCCCCCTCTGTAAAAATGAGAAGTTGGGCTAAGAGCCCTTTCACTTCTAAATCTATGAAAAAGTGGAATTGAAACCTAGATTAGAGTGGAGGAAGGATAGAACCAAAAGGGAGAGGAGGTTTGCTTCTTCGAAACAAAATGAAATTTTAGCAAGGAAGTCATAGGATCATGGATTTAGAGGTGGAAAAGATCTCAGTGATCAGTGGATCTCTCCCTTGTCTTATAATAGATGAACAAATGGAAGAGACCCAGGAGCAGAGCAGGGATTCAGAGCTAGGTGGCCTTACCCCTTGAGCTCCTCTACCAGCAGCTGCTGACTTCAGGACCCCCATAGGAATGGCCTAGGCCTTCCCAAGTGAAGTGGATGCACTAAGGCCTGTGGCAGTCAAGCCTCATTTGCTCCTTGATCACATATAGGAAGAGATGCCACAGGGATGCTTCTCTACTGGCTGCATACAGATACCATAATGAGGTTTGGAGATTTGCTAACTTCATAGAAAGGCAGCTCTTCATCTGGACGGTTGAGCAAAGGTTTGAACCTCTGATCATTTTCTAGTGAGGTGACCTTGGGCAAGTCATTTCACATTTGTGCCTCTGGTTCCATCCTTAGAAGACAACAGTCTTAGAGTAGATGCCTGTGAGATGATTTGCAGGTCTAAATCTCCATCAGTCATCACTTGGGGATTGTCTCAAAGTCCCCCAGGCAATGTGGGAGAAGGGCTATAAAGTATAGGAGAGGAGGAGGAACAATGCTCAACCTTTGCCACCTCCTCCCCCCAGCAGAAAGCACTTTCCAATTTTATTGATGCTCCTGTGCGACATCTATTACCCTTGTGTTAATGTGAGAATTACAATTCTCTTCTCCTTTGTGGGTTTCATTAAATTTGAGTATGCGCTTGGTGTTTCCAAGCTCCCCATTGCAAATCGAATTAAGATTCCATAAAATACAATAATTCCAGTCTACACTCAACCAGTACATTGCTTTGCATGGTATATGATTGCTACTTTATTAAAAATGTTTAAAAGTTTCTAATGAGGGCATCAATTTGGGAGCAAATGAAGGAAGGTCCATTGGGACCAGGACCAACAATTGACTGTTTCCAAGATAAGGAAAGGCCAGTGCCAGACGAGCAGCCTCAGGAAATAACATGGAGGTTCCGGTCATCTCAATAGTCATCTGAACACCCAAACAGGGAGAGGAAGGACAATCCTGGTTAATTGTAATTGGAAGCGTTTATTCAGCATTCCATATGTGGCAAGTAGGGAAATGTCCTTTTCCTCAAAGAACTCACATCCTACTGGAGAGAGGATTATAAAATGTACACAGAGAAGTAAAATTTACACATTCAATAAATGCTGAGTAATATCAGGGCTCAAACTATGTGGGGGGGTGGGTCAAGAAAGACTTTTCATTTGGAAGGTGGCAGTGGAGATGAGCTCTAATGAAGGTGAGGCCTTCCAAGAAGTGGAAGTAAAGAATGGGAGTTCTCCTGGAATCAGATATAACTTTCAGAGACATGGAGGCCAGATCATCACTCACTCCACTCACTATCGACTCATTATTATTATTTTTTATGTATTTAAGGTCATGGGTTTAAGTGACTTGCACAAGGTCATACAGCTAGGCACTTATTAAGTGTCTGAGGTCAGATTTGAACTCAAATCCTCCTGACTTCAGGGCTGGTGTGCTATCCACTATGCCAGCCAGCTGCCCCCATCCACTTCTTATTTCAACAGTCTCCAAACATTTTTGATCATCAAAAATCAGTAATTTTCTGAACAAACATCCCCAACACATTAATATTTATAAATATATGTGTTTATGTATATTATATGTATTTATATATGTTTATATATTATAAATATGCAAGTATAATATTTATGTGCATTTATAAATATACATATATTTATGTATTATAAATATACATGTTTAGAATGTGTATAAACATTCTGCTTTACCTACTAAAGCATTCACAAAAATTTTTCAATGATGAGATGAAGATGAAATAAACAATATTTTAGATTAATTTTTATGGTGTCACCTTTTACGATCATTAAAATTATGAGTATTTTATTAATAACTTTAACAGAATTGTTGATCATTTTCTGTAATGTGTGAAAATACTTAATTATTTTTGAAAATTTTGATTCAAAGTATTATGATAGAGAAATGTGAAGGTCTGCTTTTCACAGTTTTGTTTCTTTTGAGTCTTCTCTTCAATAGGTGTCTGAGCTGAAAAAGACTTCATAAAGCTCTGGAGATCAGGATTGTTGGTTGTGTTTGCTACTTCGTGATAATCCCTTTTCAATCTCATCCTTCAATGACAAAACATGTTTACTGAGCCTTGTAAAGTTCAATCTTTTCTAAGGTCAATCTGTTCTTTTTACAACAGAATGGGAAAATGTTAGGCTTTTTAATAAGATGGGGTCCAAGTTCATTTAAGTTTTAAATAGATGAAATAATCTTATTTTTAAGTGACTAAAGTGTGCAGATGTGAGTTTTTTTATGAGGATAATAATATTTAAGACAATAAAAGCTTAGTTGTTAAATGTCATGCTAATTGGGATGGCCTCACACTAACATGAGCTAATACATATGCTGGATCACTGTTAATGATTATGGATGGAAATCTGTATTTCAAATTGCTGTTTGGTTGTTCAGCCTTCAGCTCTTCAGGACCCCATTTGGGGCTTTCTTAGCAAAGGTACTGAAGTAGTTTGTGATTTCCTTCTGCAACTCAGTTTAGACACGAGGAAACTAAGACAAGCAGTGAAATGACTTTCCCAGGGAGATTAAGTTAGGAAGCTGTCTGAGACTAGATTTGAACTCAGGTCTTCTTCACTTCAGTCCCGGTGCTCTATCCAAGGCACTATCTAGCATATTTTCAAAAGTCTTGATCATTTTGATTTTTTAACTGACTTCTTGTTCCATTGAATTAGCTCTTCTTCATTCTTACCTCATAATATAACTGATGGAGATGACAGTGATGATGATGATGATGATGAGGAGGAGGAGGAGGAGGAGGAGGATTTTCACCTTATAATACAGCTGTATCATAAGGGGAAGTAGCCTATTAGGAATAGAAAGGTCAGTTATGATGCTGCTTATTGCTCCCTTACTCACATGATTAATATTTTTTCAATCCATTCTTTGTAAAGAGATTCCCGTCTCTTGAAATAACTTGTCCATTTTATGAATGTAAGTTGGGTTGCAACTGTATAGTACAGACATAAACAACCCCTCAGTACAGCTCAGTACTAAATGTGGAGGAGACGGAAAGACTGAGAACAAACAGAGGTGACCATCTTGCATTACAGGACTGCACTCTGCCCTCAGGATACCTAGAATGCTCTGTATGATGTGTGATCTACAGATCAAGTGAAGGTGATGGTGCTACCTGGAATATTACCAGGAAAACTTTCTCTTCTTCAACATTAAAAATAAGTAGAAATTGAAGTCTTATTCTTAATCTATGAATCCTCTGGGATGAGGACTTTAGAGATCACTTTCTGGGGATCACTTGAACTTTTCAGTATTTCTCTTTTCCTATATATTAAACAAAGATAACATTTTAAAACTATTTTCACCTCTTTGTGCCAGAGTATTTAATGCTATTTAAATTCCAATATTAGACTTTTTAAAAACTATTATTTTGTTGCATAGGAATTCTGTTGTATCAAAATTGTTGAAAATAGATTTTTTCTACCATAGATTTAATATTAACTGTAAATATTTACTTACTATCAAACTGTAATTTTGTGTTAAAAACGTTCTGACTTCATTTGCAATGGTGATTAGGGTTCATTATGAAAAATCATATTTCCAAATATAATTATTGCCAGCACTTTGATGGAAATAGAGCTGTGAGACTTCTGTTGGATTACTTTCTCTTTTGCACCATATCTGAAATTTGGGTAGCTGCCAGTAGCTGGGCAGTTATGTCTGATTTGGTAACATAGACCTAGTGGTTAAACTAGCTCCAAGTAGAGATAACTAGAGAAAATAAGACTTCAATGAAAAATCCAACTATTTATTCTTTTTCTATTAAAATAACTAAAATATGGGCATATAGATATTGATTAAATAACAGTTGCTTAGGTCAACTTGCTACCTTGAAAGGAAAAAAATGTCATTTGAAGCAAGAGGCAAAGAAATATTACACCTAGGCACAAATTTATGCTTTCTCTCTGATTTCAGTGGGTTTAAATCACAACTTCATTTGCTCTTCCCTGAAGTTTACTTTCCAGGCAAAATAAAACTTGATTTCAACTAATTCTGAATATTATGGCTAGAAGCTTTCTAGGGTACATATGCTTCTCTCAGTGGTTTTGGCACTGCATCAATCTATAGCAAGCCTGGTTGGCATCAATGCTTACTACTTCGGTTTGCATTGCTAAACACACTTATCTAGTAATTTTTCTCTAATTAGGCAATGGTCCCTAATATTATATGACTTTTACTTCCTTGATTGAGGTTACAGACTATTCAATAGTGACATATTCATTTTTAAATCAGAATAGAAAAAAATAAAGAAAAAATTATCTTTGGTTATATTATTTGAGTTTTCACAAACCTGCTTCTAATCTCAGAACTGCTTCCTCCAACCACAATTCTTCTTTAGAATATCCCTAACAAATAATAACCTAACTTTCACAGGAAGCACTCGAGTGCTTCCTAAAAGAAGTCCACTCCACTTTTAAATAGACATAAATATTAGGAAGTTTTCCTTCCTATCAATGTAAAATTTGCCCATTGCTTCTAATTCTTTCATTTTTTTTCTCAAGTCATTCACTCACCTTCCTTTGGAACTCCCTATTTATATGAAAGTTTCTTTGCATGTGAGACTAAAGAATGCAAACTAGAAACATTTTCAGTTTATTCCTTCAAAAAAGATCAGGATTCTTAAAGAAGATTTTCCCCTTATAAACCTTTTGGATTTTTTAAAGAACATAATGGAAGAGTATTTAAACACAATTTTACTGTGGTTTCCACATACTGAGTCATAGCAAGTCACTGAGTTAGAAAAAACTTGGAGAAAGGTTAATTAAAAACAGTTAAGATAAAGTAACATAATATAACTTCCATGCAAGTTAAACATCTCTCCAGATTTTGACAAAGTTGAGAGAGAAATGAAAAGAGAAAGAAGAAAAGGAAGAAGGAGGAAAAGACAAAGGAAGATTGTAAGATGAAAGAAGTGACTTGCTGTGCTCCGTGTGTGACTTGAAGTGTGTGACTCTTGTTAATGTAGTGATTAATAAAGTAAAGCAAATATAAACTTAAACACAAGATTCTTTAAATAGAAATAGGATGGATTTATAAGGGGAGCCCAAGAAAAAAGGAAAAAAAACCCAAAACGTGTTTTTTCTTTTGGGTTTTGCTTTTTAGGTTTTTGCAAGGCAGATGGGGTTAAGTGGCTTGCCCAAGGCCACACAGCTAACTAATTCTTAAGTGTCTGAGGTCGGATCTGAACTCAGGTCCTCCTGACTCCAGGGCTGGTGCTCTATCCACTGCACCACCTAGCCACCCCCCAAAACATGTTTTAATCCTTAGAAATTTGTTTGGTTTGTTTGTTCCACTCATTTATTTCACATCCTCTAAATAACAGAAATGTCTCACACAGTATTATTTGAAGCAAGGTGTTCTTTTCACACAAACACTAGTTTGGTGTAGTTTTCTGGATAGCCAGAACTTTCCATCCCAGTTTCGCCTCCATTGTCAAAGATGGCAGTACCATAAATCATTCAGTGGTCACAGCTGGTGGTCAGCATGTAGTGTTGAGAAGGAATTGGAAAAAGGTTCACAGGGACATTTACCTTATAAACATGTTTTGGACCATATTGTAAGAGAGATGAAGATACCTGAGCTAAGGGGTTGTTCACCCTTCCCCTCATTGAGTCAGTCTCAGCACTTACTCCATAGTCTGTTGCTTCCCTTTCTTTTTGACTTTGGTGGCTTCACAAAACCCCATGCTAGCCTTTTCTGGGGCTTCCTCCACTTGTATCCCAAAGATAGAAACATAGAGCCCCAAAGCTCTGTGGAAGGCATCTTTTTATTGATAAAAATGTAGCCCCCTCAGACTGGAATTCCAGTTTCATAAAAGAAGCCTATCAAATTTTTCATGAACTGGTCTCTGTGTGACTCTCCATTTCCATAATTACATTTCCACTGAAGTCTGCTAGTGTGGTCCCACTGAGGAAGCACTCAGTCTCACCCAAAGCTGGTTGGTGGCCTAGAGAAGAATGTTAAGAGCACCTCTCGAAGCACAAGCAGCTCCTGGGGAATGGGGTGGGAGTCTTAGTGAAGCAAGGGGGCAATGAGGCCTCATCACACAGCTCCAGACCTACACACACACACAATCTACCACCACTACCAGCAAAACACACACACACACACACACACACACACACACACACACACACACAGTCTGAGACCATGTCCAGAGTGCCATCCTTGGGAGGAACCCTGAGAGGCCAGCCAGAAGACAGTGCCTAGGGTGGGCAGTGGAGGAGAGGAGACCATTGCAAGAGTAGTTGAAAGAACTAGGAATGTTTGACCTGAAGAAGAGGAGACTCACAGTCTTGTTTGTTGTTCATCCTTCATTCTCAAAAAGGGTCCTAATATCAGGGAGCTGATGCTGTGACATGCAAGTGAATTGGATCTAAGTGAGCGGGTGCTGAACAAAGTCCCTAGCCTCAATCTTTCCTCCCAAGCCTTCAGTGGCCAGATAGGGGTCAGAACAACTGGAGATAGCTCTGGATGTGAGGCATTCAGGGTTGTGACTTGCCCAGGGACACACAGCTAGTTAGTGTCAAGTGTCTGAGTTGGATTCAAACTCTTCTCCTGACTTCAAGACCAGTACTCTATCCACTCAAGTTACCTCAGACTACTCCGGGAGGGGAAAACCAGCTACAATTACTATTTCCACTCACTTTGGAGCCTTCAAAACCCAAACGACGTGGGGTTGGAAAGTCGACCACAGAGTAGAAGGATTCAGTTCATTGGCTTGGCCCCAGAAGGCTAAACAAATGGTAAATATGGGTGGATGTGGCAGCTAGGAGATGCCAGAGTGCAGAGGGCCAGACCTGGAGTCAGGAAGACTTATCCTTGTGAGTTCAAATGCAGCCTCAGACACCTACTAGCTGAGTGACCCTGGGCAAGTCACTTCACCCTATTTGCCTCAGTCTCCTTATCTGTAAAATGAACTGGAGAAGGAAAGGGCAAAGTGCTCCAATATCTCTGCCAAGAAAAATCCAAATGGGTCATGAAGTAATGAATACTACAGAAAAATGACTCCAACTCCCTTGACTTTACACATGTGCCAAGGTATGGTCTCCGGAGGGAGTCCGTACCCCCTAACTAGAGGTCTTTTAGTAATGGCTGCATGAGAGATTCTTTACAATGAGTTCTACTTGGACAGATGACCACTGAGGTCCCTTGAAGCTCTTCTACATTACATTTCCATTTCACAAGCATGGAAACTGAGGCGAGGCCACTGGCATCCCATGATGAATTGCAAGTGGAGATGATCAGGAGGAGATTCAGGTCTGGGAAGAGCTTCAGTCTCTTTGTCATTGTTATTTGTTATTAGTTCCAATGCAGTTAGGAGACTGGGCATTGGCCATGACGACCAGCAAACCTCCTCTTCTGCAAAATGAGGTCCTCCAGGTTGGGTTCAAGATGCTCTGATTCCAAAATGCTCTGGGCTTCTACACTCCAATCCACATTGTCTGGTGTTGAGATGGCTGAATGAGGACTCTGGAGGGGGCAGAAATGAGTGCAATGAGAAAAACTTCATAGAAGCCCCTGGAGGGCAGGGGTCAGCACAAAAGGCGCATAACTAATTGTGGCTTGGGTGACTGCATGCATTCTCTCCCATCAGGATGAAACTAGCTTGGATCAAAGACAGGGAAGTAACTACTTTGCTGTTGTCTTTGTCTTCTTAGCATGGACTTGTATACAGTAGGTAATTAATAACTGGTCATTGATTAACTGTCTAAGACTCTATACATCTGGGTCAATAGCCAGCCATCCCAATTACTCACATGTAGTCACGAGGAGCTCTCTCCCACCCTCACACAGCTTTGGAGACCAGACCGTTTGTCCTGCCCGGTTGAATTGGGTTGAGGCCTGAGGGGAGATAGTGGACCATGACATGAGTGACCCCGAGGGGACCGAGGCGGAGACTCTGACCCAGCACACCAGAGACCTGTTTCCTCTGACATTGTTCTATGGGAGAAGAGGAAAGGGTCTGAGCAAAGCTCTTCCCTTCCATGCCCTAGAGTGTAATCAGCAGCATCAGACACTGAGGTCAGTCCCAATAACAAAACTGGGCTTTGAAGTTCCCGAATGTTGGCCATAATGCAAGGGCAAGAAGGCAGGAAGGAAGTGGGTGATAAGAGGGGACCAGGCATGAGCTGGGGGTGAATGGGCGAGGTGACCAAATGATTGCCCTGGCCCCAGAGCTGAATGAAAGAGATTTTCTGTGTCCAGTGGGGGCGGGGGGGGGGTTCGGGAGGAAGGACAAAGGGACAAGACTAGCACCACCCTAATGAGGTATGAGTGGATGGAGGACCAGGGTTCAAATCCCAGTTCTGTTTCTGTGTGACCTCAGGGAAGTGACTTTTCCTCCCTAGGCCTCATTTGTAAGATGAGGGGATTGAACCCCCAGGCCCTTCAAGGTCTATGATCTCATGATTGCTGTTCTTATCCAAGCCCCAAATTATCCATATCCATATCCATATCCATATGCATATTCCAGAAAGGAAATGACGTGCCTGGTGTCATTGAATCACAGAGGGCGAGAGACTGGAGGAGGGCATGAAAGGGCTTCCCCAGCAGCATTGTTTTGATGAGAGTGGGGAACATTTCAGAGCCTTAAATGGAGCTGAGGTCATTGGCACCCTCTGAGGCATTGTATCCAGGCTGGAAGGATGGGTCCCTCCTCTCCTCTCCCACCACCTCCTCCCCTTCGAGGCTGTCAGATCTTTAGCTTTCCAAGAGGCATCTTGGCAGCCAGGGCTAGAGGCAGATGTCTTCATTTCTGCCCACTAGAATTTTATTGGTAGTTTAGTTAACATCCTCTCTGGATCGCAGACTAATGGAGATGTCATGTGGCAGGCCCCCTGGTAGGGAGCTTGGTTCAAGAGGCCTATGGGAAGAAGGCCTATGGCGGCCTCCAAGCATTGTCAATGCTTTGAGGGCTGGATGGAAGGATCCTGACGCTCCTTCAGAAGGGTCATCTCAACGACCAGGGATCGGGAGTCATGGTATTTCCAACAAGGCAAACTGGCTTCTTCCTTTGGATTCTGACTCTTGCTCTGTTATCGGTCAGTTCCTGTGAGGCAGCCTAGAGAGTTGTTGCTGGGCTCTCAGGCCCTGGCTACTTACAGAACAGAAAGAGACGTTCATCCATCCGTTTGGCTATCTGGAGATCAGTATTTAGGTAGATGTAAAAGCTAGGATCAGGTCTTCAGAGCCCCCTACAGAAGTGGCTGCAGAGGATAGTGGGGGAATCCAGGACTTGAATGTCAAATCCTACCTGATACTTCCTGACTATGTGTCCTTGGGCAAGTCATGGACATTTAGCATCAGAGCCTGAAGAGACTTCAGAAGTCATCGAGTCCAACCCTCTTATTATATAGATGGAACAACAGAGACCCAGGGAGGGAAGTGACTTCCTAGGATCCCAGAGAGATCAAATGCTCCAACCCTGCATTATGCAAAGAGAGAAACTGAGGCCCAGAGAAAAGAAAAGACCTTCACAGGATCCAGTCTTAGAGCTGAACCACCAAGGTCATCAAGGTCAACTCACCCAATTTACACAGGAAGAGACTGAGACTCAGCCCAGAGAGAGACTGGCCAAGCCATGACTGGTTTCTTTGTTTGCCTAGCCCAGAAGCTGGTTGCTGAATGCTTTGTCCACTTGCTTCCCAGAGACATACCAGGCTCCCTCCTTGGATGTGACCATTTCTCTGAGATCACTTCTCTGTCACATTCATGAGACTCTCTCAGGATGGCTTGTGGGATGGTCTGGGGCAGGGGTTTCTGGGCCTTAGCTTCATCTTTGTTCCAGTGGAGACTCAGGAAGGATGTCAAGGGGACGGCTTTCCAGGGTGGCACTCTCCAGGAAGAGGGGCATCTTTCCATTCCTGACCACTGATGAAGGGGGAACATAGTGACTCAGTAGACTGAGCCAGCATCTGCTGCCAATCCCACTGTGGGTCCCAGTGGGTGCCTTCTTGATGAAGTGATGCAGATACTCAGGGGGTCATTTCTGGCTACTAGGGGAACACAAAGCACCGGAAATGGTCCTGGCCTTGCCCAAACCTCCACTGAAAGTGAGTTTCCTGCAGCTTTACACAGGTGTCTCTGCAGGGAGCTAGAAGGTGAGTTGATGGGCAGAACACTGGGGAGGGGGCAGGAGGTCAAGTTCAAGTCCTGGCTACCTAGCAGAGGGGTCCTGGGCAAGTCACATCCCTTCCCTCCATCCGAATTTCCTCAATGGATACAATGAAGATCAAATAATACATTTGTATAACACAGAGCAAATGTTAAAGGGACTTCATAAATGCCCCCAATTTTATTGCTATCCTGACAGTCATGGCTGCTGGGTCAGTTGTAGAAAATCTCAAAGTGCCAACTTCTTCATCTGTACAATCGGGATATTAATAGCTCCTCCCTCAAAGGCTCAAGGGAGATGTTGTTTGGATATGTGCCTGCAAGAATGTGGCTCTAGATATGAACATGCCTGCACACGCATGCACATGCATGCAGCCACATCCCTTCACATATGTATCTATGCACTGATGCCAAACCAGAAGTCAAGAAGACTCATCTTTGTGAGTTCGAATTCAGCATCAGACACTTCCCAACTGTGTGAACTTGGACAAGTCACTTAGCCCTGTTTGTCTTGGTTTCCTCATCCGGAGAAGGAACTGGAAAAGGGAATGGCAATCGACTCCAGTATCATTGCTGAGGTCCCAGAGGCAGCCATGACTGAAACAACTGAACTAGAGAGAGACATAAACTATGTGACAATGATGTTTCTAGATGTTTTTATAAATTGTGGCACCTGAATAAATGGCAACTATTATTGTTGTTGTGGAGAAGCTAATAATTGGTTTATTAATATTGTCCAGAGGAACCTGCAGGCTTTGATAATAATCATAATATAATGATTATTACTAGCGCTCTTTTGCCTGGACCAGATGGATAGAGTGGCCCCTTGGGTCTGACCTGAAGAGGTTTGGGCCAAGCCACAGGGATGGCCCAAGCAGCCTGGCCCTCAGGACTCCATTTTCTGGTTTGTGAGTGTGTCTGTCCCCTCCCCATCCACTTTCCTCCTCTCATCCTGCCCTCATCTCCTGGAAGCTGTAAAGCCCCATATGTTCCAGTCAGCAAATAGGACCAGATTGCTCAAGGAGAGGACATTACTGCCCCCATAGTCACTGGAGCTGTGGCTCTACCTCTGGGCAGGCAACCAGCTCATCAGGAGCTTCTAGATTAAAAATCCAATCAAGAAAACGAGAGGGGGCCCTCTGAGCCAGCAGCCCCGGGAGCCATGATTGCATATGGCAGATGGTGCTTGGCACCATCCTTTGCAGATGTACCGAGGGCTTCAGTCATCTGCATGCCCCACCAAGTGAGCCTGCCTTGGAGAGCTGGTGAACAAGGAGGTCTGACCTTAAGGAAAGGGTCAGTGGGTCTGAGCCTTGAGGGCCAGGGAGGAGGGCAATGCCCCATCCCCGCCCCAGATCTCTTCTTCTATGTTCAAAGAGACATGGAGAAAGGGCTGAGCCCCAAACCAAGAGAAAAGGAGCAGATGGTGCTTACTTGGGGAAATTCTCTGGAACATTCAGGACCCACTGGAGCCCTCTCTGGCATTTATCAAAGAGATGAGGAGGGAGGGAAGACTTGGACTCCATTGTGGAGGCTGATTGTGAGACTTTCCGGTGGGAATGGAGGGGAAAATCTTTGGAAGAAAGAACCAATTTTTTCCTAGGTCTACTCTGGCCTGTGGACTAGGTTTGGCCCCTAGAAAGTAAGCAGGGATTTGGTTGGTGAACCGAGAACCTGTCCACTCAGTGTGGTTGGGCCAAGCAAGGCAGCCAATCAGATCCCTCTGTGAATGCCATTCTGCTGGTCTGAGGGCAGAAAAGGTCAGGCCCCAAAGTGCCTGGGCCCCCCAGCTTCTCTGGCCTCAGGAACAGGGAAGCGCTGAATCATCCTTCAGCTCTAAATAAGGATCCTGGCCTTCACACCCAGTGACCTCATCAGAGCCAGGTTAGCCCTGGCACCCACTCCTGGGATTTGTCTCAGCCTGCCCCACAGCCATAGGAATCTGCCTCAACTTCTGGAGTGAGCTCCTTTTCTCCAGCCAAGCAGTTCTGACCTTCCTCCCACTGAGAGCTTGTAGGGGATGAGTCTGGAGTTCAAACTTCCTCCTCTCCTGTGAGATGTCACGAGGCAGCATTAGCTAGGAGATAGGAAGGCACAGTTTCAAATCTTGCTTCAGGCATTCCTAGGTGGGTGATCCCAGACAAATCAAACACTCTGAGTCTCAGTTTCCCCATCTGTAAAATAAAGATCATAATGACAGTGTGCTCCTCCCAAGGTGACTGTTGGGACCCAGTGGGAGAGTATCTGCCACACACTGGTTAACTACTTACATCACGAGAACCTGGGAATCACAGGCAGGGAGTTGCAACGAGGGTGGGTGTCTTGTACTTTGCACTGGGACATCTTTGACATAGATGCCACGGCCTGAACATGTCATCCTTCAACAGTAGTAGACTAAGCTTAGCATTTATCTAGCAAGGATTCTAAAAAGGAAGATGCCACCAAGGCCCCAAGTAGCTCACCTGCTGCCCCAGCAGCTGGTTCCCTGTGCTGTGCTCTCCCAGTTAGGTCTTTGGTTCCTTGACGCCGGTGCAGTAAGCACAAGTTAGGACCCTGCGGATGACCAAAGGCTTCAAGTTGAAAGAGACTTTGGAGGGGCCCAGCCAGACCCCTCCATTAGTCAGCCAGTCAACAAGTGTTAAGAGACTCCTAGGCCACCAGGATACAAAAGCCCAAGAAGTTATCTTCTGGACCGGGTGGGGGGTGCTGTTATTCTGGATGGGGTGGGGGATGCCGATATTTTGGATGGGGTAGGGGGTGCCGATATTCTGGATGGGGTGGGGGGTGCCGATATTCTGGATGGGGTGGGGGTGCCGATATTCTGGATGGGGTGGGGGATGCCAATATTCTGGATGGGGTGGGGGGTGCCGATATTCTCCATTGACATATCTCCATTTATCCAAATGCAGACCAGTTGATGTGGGCAGGGTGGCACCAGCCCCTGGGTAAGGCCTTGTCTAGAAGGATGTACTTGAACTGAGTCTGAAGTCATGTTGGGTGGTAGAATTGAGGGCAGAAGGCATTCCAGGCAGGGGGTACAGCCAGTTCAAAGGCATGGAGAGAGAGCATCAGAGATATTCAGTAGGCAAACTGAGAACTCCAGTTTGGTTGGACTGCAACTGGCAGGGAGGGGAATGATGCCCAATGATACAGCAAAGAGAGGTTGGGGCCAGCAAGAGGAGCTGATATCTGATCCCAGAGATGAGGT
The DNA here is from genome assembly GCF_037893015.1 of Macrotis lagotis. Classification (NCBI taxonomy): domain Eukaryota; kingdom Metazoa; phylum Chordata; class Mammalia; order Peramelemorphia; family Peramelidae; genus Macrotis; species Macrotis lagotis. The sequence goes on along the minus strand of NC_133662.1, from coordinate 270,529,433 downwards.
AGAATCATTGAGACTTGTTGAGTAGGAGAAGGAGATGGTCAGATGTGCTTTAGGAAAAAATCACTTTAGCATGGGCATAGATTCAATATAGAGAGGGGAACCTGAGTCTGGGAGACCAATCAGAAGCTGTCACAACAATTCAAGAGAAAGGTTGAGGGTCTGATCTAAGGTAGTCAATGGGGTCCAACCTAGAGAGGTGAGATTTGGCTGCTGGTTATTTCTGTAGGAGGTGAGGGTGTGGAGGTCCATTCAACCAAGGTTACTCTTACAGGGAGAAAAGTGGTACTCTTGACAGGAAAGGGGAAATTGGGTCGGTTTAGAGGGGAAAGATGACGGATGAAGACTCTTGGCTGTCATCACCTAGTTAGGAAGTGTTTGAGAAAGCATTCGGAACTACTGACCACTTAAAGAGCAAGAGGAACAAGAGGCGGCATGTCCACAGCCTTCTTGGGGCTGTCAAGCACTTAACAGACTTAGGTTGGGAAAGGACCTCAGAGGCAACTAGTTCAACCTTCTCATTTGATAGTGAAGGAAACTGAGGTTCAGAGGGATAGACATGACCTGCCCAGGGTCATTTAGGGAATGCGGAGCTGAGTGGGAGCTTGGACCTGGTGCAGAGGGCACAAGATCCTGGCAGGCTGGATGGCAGCTGCCTGAGGTCTCTGGCCTTTCACGGCCTGGATCCATCACTTCCCACGAACATACATACAATGGGGATGCTATTTTTAGCATTTTTTCATATTCTTCCAAATTAGAAATCAATCCGTTGATGGCTCTTCTCTTCCCAATTAGGCCCTTTACATTTTATTAACCACCTGAATTATTTACTGGCAGTTCTGTCCCCCAGCCCCATTGATCTGCACGATACTGCAGACTGGGGAGAGCTGTTATTGCCTATAATTCACGTCAATAATTCTCTCCTCTGCTTCCTTTTTTTTTCCGTTTGTCATTTCCTGTCTTTAGAAGAGTTGGGAAGGTTGGTTAAGAAAGGTGAGGGGTAGGGGGAGTTATCTATCTCAGAAATGGACTAGCAAAACAGCATTTAACACCTGGGAAAGAATGTGAGTGAGGACAGGCGGCGGGACCAGTCAGGAGACGTCCCTGATGGGAAGAAACCCGAGCCAGTGGAGCCTTTAGCCTCCATAGGCAGCCGGGGACACCTGTTGTTTTGCCTTATTTTAGCTGCTTAAAAAAATAAGAGGAGCCACTCTTTATCCCAGGAAATGGGGTCTGTGTAACATAGCTGGTGCTATGCAAAGTCCAGAAGGCTGGCGTTGATGCTTCCTGTGTCCTGTTACCATTTTAACCATGTTATGCCAAGCCTCCCAAGTGTCATCTCCTACAAACATATCAGTGACAAGGGCTATAGGACCCTAGCCCTTCTGGCCCCATTTCCACAGCTCTAGGGCTGGCAAAACCCTTTCCCCACCTCAATCAGCTCTCTCTCAGGGGGAACCCCCATTCTACAGAAGAGGAAACTGAGCCTGGAGAGGTTCAGGACTTTCCTTTCATTTGTTCACAAAGCATTTATTAGATACCAACTGTGTACCCAAGAACTGAACTAAGCAGTGAAGATGCAAAAAATAAACAGATCCAGTCAGGCTCTGCCCTCAAGAAGGTTCCATTCTAGGGGCAGGAAATGGCTTGTAAATGAGTCCAGTAAATGATGGAAAAAATGGCTGCAAAGCAGAGTATGGACTTTTTTTTTTTTTTGGTTTGGCTAGTTTTTTCTGAGCTCTTGGCTTCCACTTTTCCTTCTTTCAAAGAATGCTTTATTATAAGGGCTAGTCCCTGGGAAGGGTTCGAGGGTTTCGGGGGTCATGTGGAGGAAAGAAAATCAAAGCCTATCAATCAGTCTGTGTGTGCACATATATGTAGACACCCAGATATGTGCATCTATGCACACACATGTAAGAGGAAGAGAGAGCATTCAGGGTCCCAGCAATAGTGGAAGAAGGATAGCTTTTCTGGAGGAGAAGCTAAGCTTGGAAGATTCTGAATTCGAGACTCCCAGAATAAGAAATGGAAGGGACCACGGAGAGTTGCTGGTCCAAAGTCCTCATTCTACAGTTTAGGGAACTGTCCCAGAGAGTGACCCATCCAGGGTCACATAGCCATTGTCTGAGGTAGGATTTGAATGCAGGGGCTCCTGACCTCAGTTCAGTGCCCTCTCCCCTAGACCACGCTGTCTCCCACAGATTCAATCAAGGCTTTTCATTTTGTGCTTTGTCTTCTCTTTCCCCCAAGGACAAGAACTGAGCTTGGCTCCAGGAAGCCGGGTGTGTGTCCAGGCTCAGTTACTTTGGGTCTCAGCTGGTTCCTATCTGTCCATCAGCACTTGGCAGAAGGTCCAATGATGCCAGCACTCCTGAAGCACGAGGAGCTACAAGCAGCTCATGAAACCGAATATACAGAAATAGTTTACAATCCATCCCCAGGTGCTGTGTCCTTCAGCTCCACCAAGAGCCTTTGACCTTCCTGATGGGAGCAGTGCTCTGGTATGGCCCTTGTCCAGGCAGAGAAGGTGTCACATGTGGAGGCTTCCCCTGGATCCTCTGTGTGTGTGTGTGTGTGTGTGTCTGTGTGTGTGTGACTGTGTTCTTAGAGGACCTGGAGCTAAAGAAACCCTAGGGATCAGTTGGTCTAACACCATCTTTACAGAAGGGCAAGCTGAGGAACAAAAAGGAGGAATAGCCTATCTGTAGTCCCCAGCCAGTCCAAAGATAGAGCTGGGTTTGATGCCCACAGCCCTTGGGGCCCCAGCAGCCTCTGCTCATGCTCATTCCCCAGACTCAGACATAGTACCTGCTGATGCCTTCCATCTCTCTCTCTCTCTCTCTCTCTCTCTCTCTCTCTCTCTCTCTCTCTCTCTCTCACACACACACACACACACACACACACACACACACACACACACATATACATACCACCTGCTTTCCTCCTTCACACCCACCCTCCATCCTCACCCTTGGTGGACACCAGACTCTTTGACCTCCATCTCCCTCTTCCTAGTTGGTCCTTCTGTAGTCTCCCTCCAACGGGGATGGTGCCTCTCCTTCAGGCACACGTTCTGGAAGGAGATGATGTCATTTTCTCTCAGACCCTGCATTTGGTGGGGGGCTGTTACTGCTCAGCCACTTTGTGAGGCTCTGCATCCTTATGGAGCGGGGAAAGCACAGGAGAGGAAGGAAGCTGCCGTCTCTGCTGGGGGTGGGGAAAATCTCAAGGAAACATCTCCTTGAAATGTTTACATAGGTCTCTTTTCTGGGTAGTCTTTCTATTCAGCAGAATCTTAGCTCAGGAAATCACCCTCTCCTCTCTTGGCTTGTTGGTATTTTCTTCAATAATGCAAAGTGAGAGGATGAGCTCTGGGTCATGGCTACCTAGGAGGAGGGAGAGATGGGAGCACGGAGGTGGGGAGAAAGAAAGAGGAAGCTTTGACCACCGTTGATGCCATGGAACCAGGTAGCCTTTGGATGGTGCCCAATATTATTCCCTGCCAATCAGGTGTCCTGGTTGTCCAATAGGATGGTAAGCTTCTGGAGGACAGAGACCTCATTCTGTGTCCCCTCTGGGAATCAGAGAAGACTCTCATGTATGCACATACAATACAAATATTCACACTATACACATGCATATTTACATATGTCCACATATACACAGAAACATCTATCACTTTATAAAACTTATAGAACTATAGAGAAGTGGATTATTATTCATCAAACATGGCTGGGTCTATGATCTCACTGCTATGCAGGGACCCTTCACTGGTGCAAGGCACACCCAAGCTGTGTTTAATCTCCCATTAATGTCCTCCTTCACATCCTTCATGGAGAGTCTACCCAACATGTGTCTTTTGCTATAGCTTAAGAAACCAGTGCAACACTCATACTATTCGGCCCTTAGCACAATGATTAGTATGTAGTGGATGCTTAATAAATGCTAGCTGAAAGACTGACTGTCCCTCTGTTATCTTCTTCTCCCAGGAAAGGACTGACCACATCCTTTCCCAGTGATATGTGTCCTTCACAAAATCTTATTTCTTGCTTCTTAAGCACAAAGTTCCATGCAACTTACTTAAAACCCTTGTTCTGAATCTATCCATTGCCTTTGGTACCATCTGCCATTTTGATTTTCTCAGTTGAGGCTGTTCTGATATCCAACCACAGAGGCCTCACCTGGAGGACGATTGTGATGAAAAATGTGACTTTTCTGGCCTGTGGCTTGGACCCAATTCCATTGCTGCATAATTTCCCAAAGGTCACCCATCCCATTCCTTTATTTTTCATTTCTAAATCTAGTTCATTGCCTACATGTCGAGAAGCCATAAAATGATGGATTTTAAAGGGGGGTTGTCCATCAAGTGCATGCTGCAGTCTGTTCAAGAGACTTATTAAATGATCACAGGTAGAAATGGAAACAGACCTAGTAGCTATGTGACCTTGGGCAGGTCATATACCTCTTAGAACACCTGATAGATAGCTGTTTAAGTGTCTAAGAGAAAAAGACATTCTTGCCATCTGATCGTGGGAAAATCATTTGAAAATGAGAAAATGAACTTCTTTAATACCTATTTCCCAACATTGTGGTGAAGAAATGGATAAACCTCACACATGTGTTTTATGAGTGTGACAATTGTATTCCCTTTGGCCAAGGAACCACCCTGACAAAAGCTTCAGTTTATTTAAGACAGGGAAAGAAAATGGAGAAGGGGCCATTGGAGAAGCATCAAAGTTAGCATTGCTTGGTTTGATCACTTTAAAAATTAAATTCAGTTGCACGACATTGAACTTATCAGATGGCCAGGGTAGATGAAGTTGGGGCAGCTCTTTATAGTCTGATGTTTTGGAGAAAATAAATGAAAGGGGGGCATAACTTGGTCCAACAAGTTTTAACCCGGATGATTGTGGAAAAGACTGCTTTCCAACACTTGAATTTCTAAGAAAGACAAAACTCAGTCCAGATTGGAGGTGCCTGAAGATGGCCCCACAGTCTTGTTGGGAGGGGCCGCAGAAGGAGATTTAGATGAGAAGCAAGGCTTGGTCTCAGGCTCTGAATCCTTGGCAAGCAAAAAGGGAGCAGGCGTGACTAAGCTCTTTTCAAAGACTGGCTTCCAAATTATTTTAGGCCAACTGTTGCAAAATGTGGCTGGGACCACAATAGCATGGGATGCGGCGCTGATTTGAGAGAAGGCCAAGGTCATCCAGCTCTGCTTGGTTCATGGTGGGAGAACGGGACATTTGTCTAGAGTGCTATCAGCTTATGGATAAGGATCCATGCTGCGCTGAGCTAATAGGAAAACATTAAAATAGTTTAAACGATGATAATGTTTTCTTACCATCGTCAGCATAGGTCGGTATAATAGTCAAATCTTCCTTCAAAATTACAATTTATAAATGTTGTCATCTATCACAACTTCATTTCCTTGTGATAAAATTAAAGCAAATACAATTTTCTTACCTTTTGTCGGTATCTTCTACGAATAAACATAAAAACCTTATTTAAAATAATTCATTGCTTATTTCCAATCGGATGGGATCCAATCATTTTGAATATAACTTCGAATAGTGTGAATTCTAATTCTGTGGCCATGTCACAGGGTTCATTTTCCACACTGATCGACATGTTTGATCATTGCCATTTTACAGAGAAGAAGACTGAAGTTCAGAGCGGTAAAGCAACTTGCCCAGGAATCATACAGCTCAGAAGTATTGACCTGGGGACTCTGATTGCATGTTCCTCAGAGAACAGAGGAAGAGGACGGCAAAAGGGAATAATCCTTATCATATGCTTTACAGATATTGACATCTCTGTGAGGTGGCTGCTATTACAATCCACATTTTTACAGATAAGGAAACAGAGACAAGCAGTGTGAGACGACTTGCCCACGGTCACACAGCAAGAAGTGCTTGAGACTGGATTTCAATTCAGGTCTAAGATGCTGCTAATGAGGCCCCTGGAAGGTTCTTTGCTTGGGGATCTCCATGATGTTGATAGGTCCTTCAGTGGAACATATTATAATCCATTCATGACTTTCCCATCCTGTGGGACTCTTCTATGAATGTTCCTATTAATTCTCCAGTCTCTCAGTGTGCCATTTGACCATGGACAGGGTGGCCATCAATCTGCTACCTCATGAGGAGTTTGCTTCCCTTTTCTGTCACACATCTCCTTAGTGGCATCCTCTGTGGCATCAGCCCAACATCCTCATACCTACCCCACATCTCTCCATGGCTGTTTGGGGGCTCTCTACCCCAGTTCTTCAAAGACAGCTGTATCTCATGAATCCTTGTCACACAGCACCATCAGGAAAAACAAGTACTGATTAAAAAGATGGGTTTTGGTTTCAGGGAGAAGGGGGGTCACTCAAAGGGCTGCCTCATCTCCCCAAAGGTAACCTTGCTTATTCTCCACCTCCTGTTTAATTCTAAACTCAGCTCATCACTCACCCTGAAGGTCTGTTCCAGGTCTTCCCAATGAATCCCAGAATCCCAGGAGCTGAGATTTGTGAGAGATCTCAGAGGCCAAGAGGTACAGCCCAGACTGGAAAAAAGTTCCTGAGGCGTGGTGGCCTCTATTTTCAGCTCTCCAAGGGGGGAGGACCCAGGACCTAGGTGGAACAGACCAAGGGCCCAGCTGTTCTTCCAGATGCAAACTCTCAGTGGGACTATGAGTATTCTTCATCCACTTGCTTTGACTTGTGTGGATAGGGAGGTTGAAGTCTTTAGAGCAATTATAGAGCTCAGTGAAGAGATTCTGGAACGTTCTGCAGCTCAATAACAGCAAGCTGGCCCTGGAAAACAAGAACATCTGGAGCATCCCTAGAGGATAGCTCTCTTCCCCCTGGGCCTGCATTCAGTATTCTCCACATCAGAAGCAAACAGCATTGATGATCTCACTGTTCCCAGAGCTAATTGTGGGGGAGAGAGCTGGACCCAGAGTCAGAAGGGTCTGGGTTCAAATCCTACCTCAGAAATTCACAGAGCCGTGTGACACTCACTGGGCAAGTCACTTCATCTTTCTGTGCCTTGGTTCCTCATCTGGACACTGAGGGGAACGGAGTCAAAGATCTCCTCCCGGCTCTAAGTACTTGATCTCCCTCCTTTCACCTCTCTTGAAATGACCAATCAGAGTTAGTTGTGCTCAAAACATGGCAGGGAGGTCTTAGGATTGCAACCCATGCACAAGAAGGAAGCCTTGCAGGGTCACTTTGCCAAGGCAGAGGGGGGCAACTTGGCATGTCTGTGTGAGCCAGACCCTATCCCAGGGGCCTTGAGGGGCAGAGGAAGCCTGGGGATTTCTTGTCCTTAGCTTTTTAATCCAATAAACATGATGAAGTGCCTCCTACAAGCGAGGATAGCATGTCCAAATGGGGCCTGCTCTCCAGGGGCTTACATTCTGGTCCTGCCAGAGCCAGGGGTAAGGCTATTCAGCTCCTTCCTATTGGTCCTCCCTCCCTCCTTCCCTCCAGTCTCTCCCCTGCCAACCCTGAGATGAAGATGCGGAAAAAGTGATGTTTGTAAAACAAGTTCTTGTGGTGATACTGCTCTGAGCTGGCAGGGGGTGGGGGTGGGGAGGAAAAGCCGCTCGTGAGCAATGAGCTGACAACAGAGACAGAGAGAGAGAGAGAGAGAGAGAGAGAGAGAGAGAGAGAGAGAGAGAGAGAAGGAGAGACAGACAGAGACAGAGAGACAGAGACAGACACAGAGAGACAGAGAGAGTGGAGAGGTAGAGAGAGAGGTAGGGAAGGGGACAGACAGGCTGAGGCAGAGATGAAGCCCCTCCGTGTCTAGGGCCTGCAGTACAAGCAGCCTTGGTAATCAATGCACCATATGGAGGCATGGTTCAGCAGTGAGATGCGGGCCTGGCAGGCCTCTCCAGGATGGGGGGAAGGGCAGCCTCACTGGGGTGTCCTTAGAAAGTGGTGATGGCAGTGTCTGCCAGCTTCTGGGCACACGGAGGGCTTCTTGCCTTAGTGGGGCTCCCCTGTGGCCTCTGGGGCTCTGTACAGAACCCTCCTGGCAACGGCCCTGTCTGGTCTGATAGACAAGGAAGCGGCGAGGAGGCGGAGAACTCTCCTGTTGTGCCCATGGCCCCTAGGCCTCTGCCACAGAGAACTCACCCTGAGAATGCCCTCTGCTCATACCTCTGAGGGTGGGTGGCTCCACTCTACAGAGAGGGAAACTGAGGCTCAGGGAGGTGGTTTTGCTGCAAAGCATCCCTCACCCCTAATCAGCTGAGGCAGGATGGTGTCCTTCCTTGCCCACCCCCACGCACACCCATACACATGGCATTCTTGCTGGCATCCCCTGTGGTAGGAAGGAGTTGGAAATAAAGCAGATGCCCGCCCCTGGAGAAGAGCTAAACAAATTGTCTTGTTTTTTCCTATGCTATTGGCACGCAGATGTAATAGACTATTACTGCGCTGTGTGAGGTGACAAAGCCCCCAGAAGAGCAGCCTATTCCTCCAGAAGGCAGCTGAGCCTCCCGATGGGGGAAGTGACCAGGACAGGCCAACAGCATCATATGGAAGCCTGGGAGGAGCCGCCCTTCCTCTGGGTCCCTCATCCCTGAATACCCACTATCTTTGGAAATCAGAAAGACCGTCTTCTGGGTCATACTGTCCCCACTTCATCAGAATCTCCCGGGAGAGTACAGGAGATGGGGGTGGGGCTGCTTCTCAGGGGAAACCCCTCCTCTAGGGGTCCAAGGTCACTAGGCCCTGATCATTCAAGGAGATGAGGAGGTCTCTGGAAGCGTCTTGAGAATGTGGCCCCTGTTTTAGATTCTTTTTCTTTCTCTTCAGTATATTTATTAGGAAAAGCACTAGACCAGAGACCAGGAGCCTGAGTCTAAATTCCTGCTTGGCTCCGTCCTGTGTCACCCTAGAAAGTCATTGTCTCTGGATCCCTGCATCCGCATCTGCACACTAAGTTGGCTCCACTGGATACCCCTGAGGACCCTTTCAGCTGCAAATCTCAGTTTTCTAGATTCCTGCCTTCTCGAAGGCTCTAAAATCCATGCTATGCCTTTCTGCACCTTCCTGGCCTGAGCACACAGTAGGCCATCAGGAAGGGCTTGTCATATGAAAAGTTGGACACCTCGCAGCCAGTTCTAGAGCAAAAGACCCAATGGCCCCAGAGGAGTGGAACCACTTCTTAGAGTTTGTTCCTCTATTTCCCCAGCAAGTTCCCCAGAGTGTTCTGAGCTAAAAAAGTGTTCTGAAAGAGCTCGGCCACCTGATTCCCTGACATCTCTCACTCCGGAACCCACCAAAGAACTTCCTCCCAGCGTTGGAAGTTGCCCATCTCCTATTGGCCAATGAGGACTAGCGGCTTTCCTTTCCATAGTGGCTGCAGAGACCTTGGGACCCAGTGTTGAGCAGTTGACAAGGATTGATTTGTTTTGGTTGCCTGGGATATCTGTTACCTTTTCTCCTCTGGCCACTTACTTTGCTCTGTTTTTATTTTGCTTTGTCAGAGGTGTGTCTAGACTCTCCAGCCAGAGCCAGGAGCAGAGACAGCAGGTGAAGCTACAGAGCTGGGCTGTGGTTGACAGATCAGGAGGTCAAGGACGATACAGTACGCCTCTTTACTCATATCGAGGCCCTCGACGGAGAACTCAAGCCCTCCACTGGGCCTGGTCCAGACACCGGCTCCTAACAGCCTTAGATTGAAGTCAGTCCTTGGGCAGAACCTTTGAGCATTTTCTTAGAGCATCCCTTATGTTTTAGAATTGTAGAAGCAGGACCAAGGACAGGGGGGGGCCAGATCTGGAAGGTGACACAGGCATGACCATGACCCTCCTGACCTGGCTGCCCCTGGGGCTGCAACCCCTAAGAACTCGCCATAGGGTTGTAGTGCAGGTCTCCTGACTGTGGACCCATTGGATAGAAATATTATTGTGAGATATTTAGTAAAATAAATAAAATTCAGTAAGACACAGATGAGGTTAGTATGTGGTTTTTTAGGTCGGTATATACCTACAGGGATCAAGGAGATTCAAGGTCTGCTGGCTCCTATTTCTATTGAGTTTGACATTACTGATTTATGGAACTTTGTAAACTAGTCACAAACTAATTAGGTGTTCTCCTTTTCATGGATGGAGAGATGGGAGGGAGGAAGAGTGAGAGAGACAGACAGAGGCAGAGAGACAGAGAAAATGAGAGAATATGCTGGTTGGCACTTGGCCTTAGGCTGATAGCTGAAAAGGAGACTGGGCTGGGACTGAAGGTGGGGGAGAGGGTGAAGGTGGTGGGGTGGGGGTGGGGAGAAAGGCAGGTGGAGATGAACAGAGTGAGACAGACAGACAAAGCAGGTAGGGAGGTTTAGATTTCAGTGAGTAATTCATTTCAGATGCTGGTAAATCAAATGCCTTACTTCTGAGTTGTTTGTCCTGTTTCTATTTGCTGTAGCAGAGGTGTGGCAAGGAGAGAGTCAGCCTTGAAGAGAAGCTAACAGACCAATAGCCAAGCACGTGGGCAGATAGACAGGTAGAAATTCAGAGACAAACAGATCTGGGAACCCAGGCCTAGATGCCCCCCCCCCCCACTGCCTTCTTGTTCTGGAGAATCACTTCCATCTTCCCGCTGCCTTTCTTAGATCGTTGTTGTCTTTTCTCCAGACTCCAAGGCTCCCCTCCTCCATGCCTTCCACAATGCCTTATCCTTCCTTTGCTTCCTCTGGCTCAGCCTCTGCTCCAGGCAGGTGTGGACCCATGCACCTTAATCAGATGAGCCCTGCCAGCCATCGGCCATCCCTGAACCTTTTAGGACCGAGAAGCTCTCCTTTGTGTGCATGGTCTCTCCTAGTAGAATGGAAGCCTCCTGGGCCAAGGGCTCTAGGCCTTTTCCCAGTTTGTATCCTGACACTTCATCAGAGCGATAGCAAAGATAACACGCTAGTATTTTCCAAGTGTCTGCTAGGTACTGGACATTGTGCTAACTAATTTATAAAAAATAACCCATTTGACCCTCATGACCATCCTAGAAGGGAATGTTGTTAAATCTGGTTTTACAGATGAGAAAACGGAGGTTAAGTGACTTGCCAAGTTCTAGGGAGGGAGGTCTGAGGCTGGATTATGAAGTCAGGTCTTCCTGACTCTGCGTGCTCTAAGCTTAGTCCAGTGCTTTGCAACTAGCAAGCCATTAATAAAGGCTAATACATGAATTAGTACATGAGCTTCTACAGACTGTCTTCTGTAGCTTTTTAAAAGTTATGACATGAATATATGCACTTGAGGAAGGACATATAGGAGAGGGAGAAGGGCTAACAGGGAGACGTAGGCACCAATGTCCCCATAGCCTGGATCCGAATCTGGCTCGACCTCTGCCAGGGAGCAAGGTATTGGGTGATGGGCGAGGCTCTCCCTGGAGGACTGGGGAAAGGACAGGTGGCATGGCTCACATCCCCAGTCTCCACTGAAGCCTTGCATCTCACCATCCCTTTTCAACATTGTTTTTAAATGTAGGCTTCCTCAAATCTATTTTGGAAGTAGGTCCTTTCTATGCGTGTGACATTGGGAAAGTCATTTAAATGCCTGTCAGATCTCAGTTTTTTCATCTGCAGCATATGGATGCTGGGCTAAGGCATCCCAAAGGTGATAGACTGACTCCTATGGTTCCACAAAAGGAGAAGAATCTGAGCGAATACAACATTAGCTGGGCCATCTATCAATGACTGAAATGTTTCCTGTATCTCCCATACTGGACTAAGCACCAGAGATAGTTACCGCTCAAAGTTAAAGCAAGATAGCCGCCTTGGTTTAGGGAGAAAAACTGGGTCACCAGTCAAACAAAGTGTACCATCTTACTTTGGACTAGTCAAGGGATTTCAGTAACTTGTTAACTTGGGTGTTGGTACTCTGTGTGTGTATGTGTGTGTGTGTGTGTGTGTGTGTGTGTGTGTGTGTGTGTGTGCATGTGTGAGTGTATGTTTGAAGCATCCAGAGAAGTGGGCTGAACAACGGCCACTCCTGTGGCCCACCACCTTCATCTCAGACATTTGCTGACGGGAAATATGTTTTGCCATCCTGCCCAGCCTAATTATATTTAACTGACTGTGGACAGAGTTTACTGGACTGGGAGCTCCTGATCTGACAAGCAGTAAAACTTCAGATAGCTTCAGAGAAGCTTGTGTTTTTATGGTCCCATGCTTCAAGGAGCTCTGAGGTCATAATTGGTGACTGCATTGACTTCTTGCCATGGAACCAAGGGCTGGAATGACTCCCACCCTATTGTAAAGGAGAAAATGAGCAGTGACTGAGTCCACATTTCTCCTAATATCTCCTGACCTTGAATCCTCAGTATTTTTGAGGGGAGGAGACTCACAGCTTTATTTAAATAACTGATCGGATGATTCCCAACTCAATCAGTTTCATTGGCATCTTTTTTTTGCCTCTAAGCTAAAATATAAATACCTCACTTAGTTTTTAAAGTTCTAAGCACCCTGACTCCAATCTAACACTACAACCTCAATGGATCCCAGGCTTTCTTCCATTCTCAACTGACCTTCTCTCTGTTCCTTATACATGACTCCCCACCCCCGCATGGGTCATTCGCTCCATCCAAAATCTGCCCCCTCCACCCTTTCCTTTCAGATGCAATTCAAGTACCATCTTCTGCATCTTATCCATGAAATTCTGCAATTAGGAAGTCTCTCCCCAACTAGAGATTTTTAACCTCCAATTGCGCCTTAATTAGAATCCTCAGTGGGGGCGTCATTTTTCTAGTTGCCTGCTACTCTGTCCTACATATACCTGAAGGGCTGTGATCAGTAAGCCTCTCTTGTAAATGGCGGCTCGGGTAACTTTCTTAAGCTCCTTGACACTTTTGTCAGTTTTCTCAGGGAATGGTCATGAATTGTCTTTCCTTTTAAGTGACCTTCCTCTTTGGCTTCCCTTAGCATTCTTCTGTTAAACTTTTCTGAGTCTTTCCTCTTTTCTCAAACTTGATGCAACTTATAGTCAGAAATGTATTTTACTTCTTAGATCAGATCATGCTCACCTGCCTAAGCATATGTGGATGAGATTGGACTAATGAGCCAATAATATGTTAGGAAAGCCCAGTAGACAAATGTCATCCTCAGTTACAATAAGAAGAGCCAATACCTGGGATTAATACCTGGTAAATACTGTGGTAAGGGGGGGGTTGGGGAGAGCTATTTTCAATGTTCTCATCATACTCTCTATTCAAGTAAAAGAATGAAAACAACTAGGGAAGGCTAGAATCCCACATGGGACAGTGACACATCATAGCCTAGGTTTGCTCACATTTGTCGGGGAGGCTCAAGTGAGTTAATATATTAAAATATGTTTTCAAATCTTAAAGCACTGGATTGATTTCCATCTATAAGAATAAAAGATAGGCTGTAGGTCAGAGAGTGGGGACAGGTAGGAATGGGAGGCACAGAAATTTAAAGTAACAATTTAAGAACCTAGGATCACATGGAAATAGAACTTTTGGAAATGAACATGTAAATTAAATGAGAAAGGAGACTCAATGTATAAAATATTCTTCAAGAACCTAATAATAGCAGCCTGGTGAAATATCCCAAAGGTAGTAAATCGCAAAGCTAAGATTCTAACCAGGTCCTTTGGACCCTAAAGTTAATACTCTCTTCAACACACTGTACTTGTTCTCACCTAAAATGTTTCTTAAAAATCTGTCAACTTTCAATCGCAATCAAGAGGAAAAAATAAAATTCATTATAATATCATAAATTCAAATAGTTTATGGCTTGCCAGAAATATGCTAATATGTCCAATTTGCTGACATGCTTGAACTTTTTTCCTTATATTTTCTGGATTTGTTATGATTGTTATCATTTCACCTAGTTGTAATCAGGATATATATTCTTCTTTCACTCTACTGTCTTCAGTCATCGTGGCTTCTCATAAGCATTTCCATGTTTCTTTCTGAAGAATATAACCCTATTGCTATCTAGCTCAATAATGTTCTATCATATTCATGGCCCATGACTTGTTTAAATATCCTCCAAATATTGTGGCAATGTCTCTCAAGTTGTTATTTAGAGCAAAGAAAGATGTGTCTTACACAGTTCTATAAGTATATGGATTCAGAGTTGATTGAAGGGATAGACTTTAATCATTAAGGATTCAATGCCTACCTGCAAGGAGGACCCTGTTGGAATGATCCAGGCATTGTGTTTGCCCTATAAGATTTCAAGTTTTTAATCAAAGAGTTAGATAAAGACGTAGATGGTATATTTATTCAATTTGCAGATGAGATCAGCCTAGGAGGAATAGCTAACCCATTTTGAATTATATCTATATCTATATCTATATCTATATCTATATCTATATCTATATCTATATCTATATCTATATCTATATCTATATCTATATATCTATCATCTCTATCTCTAACTCTATCTAATCTGTATCTGTATCTATATCTGTATCTGTATCTGTATCTATATCTATATCTATCTCTATATCTATAATCTCTATCGCTATCTCTATAATCTCTCTATCTCTATCTCTATCTCTGTCTCTGTCTCTGCCTCTATCTCTATTTCTATAATCACTATCTCTATAATCTATATATCTCTATCTCTCTATATATATATATATCTATAATCTCTATCTCTATATTTATATATCCAAATACAGTTAGCTGAAGTTCAGTTTTAGTACATGCAAATTATTATACTTTGGTTCAAAAATGTAGCTTAAAAATCTGGGGTTTATGGTGGACTGCAAGTACAGAATGAGCCAATAATATGTTAGAAAAGCCCACTAGACAAATGTCATCCTCAGTTACAACAAGGAGAATAAATACCTAGGCTTTAGTAGATGATAGCCTCCTAGTACGCTGTTCTGATCAGACTTTGTCCTGAATATTTTGTTGACTATTAGGAACCTCAATAGAGAAGGGCCAATGGTGAGTTGGAGAACTTACAGGAGCGGTCAAGATGGTACCTTGAAGCTTGTTTGGAGGACTTCAGGATCCTTAGACTAGAGAACATTCTTGTGGGTGACAGGAAAGATGTCTGAAAGTGTTCAGAAGTTATAATATGAAAGAGGGACCAGACTTGTTCCACATGACCTGGGAGAAGAGAGTTAGGAGTGATGGGTAAAAGATCTAGAATGGCAGATTTAGGTTTGACATAAGGAAATACTTCAACAAGAGCTGATCTGATGGGGAAGGGACTGCCTTGGGAGGCAGTTTGCCACAAGAGATCTCTCAAAGGACCATTTTTTTCCTTGCATCTTGTATTGGGGGTTGCTGTTGCCTACAAAATTAACTGGATAGACTCTGAAGCTCTCTTTCCAGCTGAGGTGTCCCCCCTTGTACAAAACCTTCCCTGATCTTCCTCTGGTTCCAACAGAACTGAACTCTCCCTCTTCTCACCTGTCTGCCCCATGTGATCTTGTCATATTGGTCTGCATCTATGTCTCACCCACCCTCCCAGATTCTAAACGTTTTGAGGCCAGGGAGTGTCCCTATACTTCCTCTACTTCATGCTTTGGATGCTCCTGAGCACATAATGATTTATGCTGAAAACTTCTTAAATACAGTCAGTAGAGAGAACGGGTCAATTGGAGGTGGTCAGAAGGTTAAGAGCCCCTAGGATGACTCACTGAATAGGTGAGATGGATTTTGAACTGTATTTGCTCATGGCAGGTAAGAACATATCCATGGACAGCCTGAGGGTGGAGACTTGATCAGGGCTTTCCTTGGACATGGGATTGAATAGAATTGCTGTTGACTTGAGCTCCCTATTGGGTCTTTTAAAGGAGGAGAAGCCTAGCTATTTCAGAATAAGAAGTTGGAGAGGGAAAATGAGGCAAAGTCTAAAACTCAGTTGAGTCCACTGGTAGATTTGAGGAGAAAGCCTGTGGTCCCTGACAGCCTCCCTCCTCCTACCTCAGGAAGCCATTAACTGCAGCCATGGGGAGGCCTTGTTAAAGGCTTCCAATCAGTGGTATAAGAGATGGTAGCAGTTGGTTGGTGGTTCTTGTCCTTCACTATCGAAGAAGACCAAAATGACATCATTAGTCCAAGAGATGCAGCAGTAAAGCTCAAAGAAAGACAGCAGCAGAGACCATTATTCCTGCTCTGCAGACCCTTCAGGTTGTGATCTGGAAGTAGTTGGTGGCAGGGGAGGAACATGGGAAGAGCCTTCCAGAGGCAGGTTGAGAGTCAGAGGCCATAGAGAGCCAGAGAGCCAGCACTTTCCAATGTGCTGAATAAGGGTCATTGTGTATCTCAAATATGACATTGTAGGATGGAAG
Organism: Macrotis lagotis; assembly: GCF_037893015.1. Taxonomy (NCBI): domain Eukaryota; kingdom Metazoa; phylum Chordata; class Mammalia; order Peramelemorphia; family Peramelidae; genus Macrotis; species Macrotis lagotis. The sequence goes on along the minus strand of NC_133662.1, from coordinate 270,513,176 downwards.
TTTGCATTGGACCTGGGCCCCTTTTCCCAAGACTTTGGAGGCTTAGACAAAAGCCATATTCTGGGAGTCCCAGAAGAAGCTCCAGGTGGAACCCCAGTGTATTAAGAGGATGCAAATATGGAGAGTGGTTCCTTTTAGTCTAGAGCTTGTTGGGGGTTCTGAGCCCTGGGCTCCATCATCTTTTCAATGCCCTGGAACCAAGATGAAGGAAGGAGGCCTGGCTCATAGCAGTGCTCCATAAAGTTTGGGATATTATTGAGAATTCCCAAAGACTGTCATGGTCTCTGACTGGAGGTCCCACCACATCTACCATGTTCCTATTGACTTTGAGGAACTTATCTCTACCCACTTACAAGTCCCTTCTTCTCCCCCCTCCTTCAGCCTCCCCTCTTTAAGAGGAACGAAATGTGAGGCCTAGCACCCAGAGAGTAGGCCCAAACTGCTCATTTCAGACCTCTACCAATAGCACCAAGCAAGGCCACAAGGTCTTCTTCAGCTCCAGGTACAATCTCATGTGGGCTCATCTGCCACAGTCTCTACAAAACCCACAGCAGTCGGTCTCCCCATTGGAAACACTGAGTACAAAACAGCCAGATTCTGGTCTAAACCAAGCTACACAAGCCAGGAGAGAAAGGAAGAGCCCCAGAAGAACCAGAACTTGGGGTGGGGAGCAGCCTCTGCTCTCCCTCTACCCCCAAACCTCAGGTAGGAGGAATCTGGGTCCCTCCCTGACCTTCCCCTGCCATGAAAATGCACCAAAGGACCCTGGGGATTGTGGGGGGAGGTGGAGAGGTGTCACTGAGCCATGTCTGAGATGAGAATGGATGAGATGAGACAATCCACTAGGCAACACCAGGGAGAGAAAATCTGGCTCTTGAACTCCACTGTACCCAGGGATAGAAGCAGAGCAAAGAGGAGGGGCAGGTTGGAGGGAGGGAAGGAGGAAGAGGGAGTGGGGAAGGAGGAAGGAAGGTGGGGCAGAATAGGGAGGAGGGGGAAGGGGAAGGAGGAGGGAGAGAAAGAAGAGAAGGAAGAAGAGGAGAGGGAGGAAGAACAAGAGAAGGAGGAGGGGAGGGAGGAGGGAGGAAGAGGAGGAGGAGGAGGAAGAAGGAGGGAGGAAAAGCCAAGGAAGGAACAGAGCCAGGGGATTGAGCAGCCCATCCTTGGAGCTCCCTGGCTGCTGTCCAACTGCTCAGACGAGGGCCCAATTTCAAGAATTCCAAAAGCCTTCCCAGCTCAGCTGGTGGTTGTTTTCATGCATTTTGTCCAAGGGAACCTGCCCCAGTGGTACCACCCAGATTCTAGAAGGAACAACCCCAAAGCTGAGTGGGGCAGCTGCCTCTTCCCTTCTCCCAGTTTACTATTTTTTCTTCTTCCTTCCCTCCTCTTCCTCCTCTTCTCTGTTTCTTCTTTTCCTCCTCCCCTCTCTCTCCCTACTTCTTCCTTCTCCCCTCCTCTTCCTAACCTCCTGTTCCTCTCTCCTTCTCCTGTTCTCCTCTTTCCCTCTTCCTCCATGTCTTTCTTCCCTTCTTGCCCCCCTCTTTCTCTCTCTTCTCCCTTTCTCTCCTGCTTCCCCTTCCTCCTTTTTTCCTTTTTTTATCTTTCTCCTCCCCCTTTTCCTCCCCCTCTTTCCTCTCCTCCTCCTTCTCCCCCACCCTGCAGCTGATAGTCTTTTTTTTTGGTTGTGGATCATCACTTGCCCTCCAGTGTGTAGGGCAGGAAATGATCCTTCCCTTCTCAGCAGGCTTCTTCACTTCCTGAGTCACAGCCCAAAGATGGTTTAAACCCCCAGACACACACACACACGCGCATGTGCACACACACACACACACACACACACACACACACACACACACACACACTAAAATACACCAAAAGTCTGTAGTGAGGACATTGAAGCTTGAACTGCTCTTTGGTCCTAGCATGACTCAGTAATTCTGTGTGTGTGTGTGTGTGTGTGTGTGTGTGTGTGTGTGTGCCTGCATGAATGTTTTTATATGTAGGGGTGTGGGGAGTGAGTGACTCCAGATTTCTGGTCTGTTCATGGGCCAGGAGTCCAGAGCCCACTGAGCTTCCCAGGGAAGCTAGAGGCTGCATAGCCCTCCCCCAGGACTGTGAGAGGAGATCGGGCACCACTCTCTCTCCCAGATAGATGGAGAGCTCTGCCTTGTCCTTGACAAACTAGAGAAATTCAAAGCCATTTCCATTATCAGCTCCCACTTTCCAGCTCTTGTAATGTCCTCAGAAGTTTTCATTTTCATCTAAAAAATGCATTAATCTGTTCTAGTCCAGAGAGACCCATTCTATAAAACTCTCTCTCTCTCTCTCTCTCTCTCTCTCTCTCTCTCTCTCTCTCACACACACACACACACACACACACACACACACACATGCACATGCACACACACACGCATACACATCTACAAACACAACCTTAAAGTGAGATGTGATATTGGGTCTGTAGCCCAAGCCCAAACTAAACTCACTTCTGCTCAGTTTTGGCATCATTTAACTTCTCATAACTCCCTCCATTTCTTCAGCTAAAAATGAGAGCATGGAATCATAGGGTCAAAGACTCAGAAATGGAAGGGGCCTCAGAGATCATTCAGAGAACCCCCTCGTTTCACAGATGATGTGACTGACACAGGGATGACACAAGCCCAGGGTCATCCAGGCAGAGTTAGAATTTGAACCTTGATTCATTAAGTCAGTGTCGCCCTGCTTGCATGGTACCACACGGCTGAAGAATTCATTACAAATAAGTTCACAGCATCATTGAAAGGAATGACTCCCAAACCAAACAGTCCTATATGCTGAAGAAACAGGTGATAGGTGGGAATAAGCAATCAATCACCAAATGTTATTTAAATGCCTTCTGTGTGGCACCCTTTCAACTGAGCATTTGCATCTCATCTCTTTAATTAGACCCTAAGTTCCTGGAAGGCAGGGCCTATGACTCCTACTTTCCCCTCTGTACCCCTGGGCCAACACAATCGCTGGCATTCACCTCATATGCAATCATTATGTGTTAAGCAGATTTCACATTATTTAAATAGATTTTGAGATGAGTCGTAGAATGGAAACTACTTGGGGATAAAGGTGACCTCACTTCTGTCCTTGGAGAAGGTTAGACTTTCCATAATCCCACTCCAAAGCCTTTGCAAAAGAAGAATGTGGCTCAGTCAAGCAACCAAAAGACTTTATAGAGAATGTAACAGGTCTTTGAAAGCCAT